>NW_024870716.1:6567500-7167500 GCF_019054845.1 Dipodomys spectabilis | reverse complement strand
AGATAAGAATCTCAGTTACAGACTTTAATGCTCAGTCTAGCTTTGAACCTCAGTCCTGAGATCTCAACCTTCTCAGTAGTTAGGATTATAAACATGGCCTGTATGTATGTATGTATGTATGTATTATTTATTTATTTATTTATCTGCTATTTTCCACTGTCTTTGGGCTTGAACTCAGGGCCTGGGCACTGCCCTTGAGTTTTTTTTTTTTGCTCAAGGTTAGCACTCTACTACAAGTCTAATTCCAGCTTTTGTTTAACCTGTAGTTCATTGGAGATAAGCATCATGGCTTTGAACCATGATCCTCATATCTCAGCCTCCTGAGTAGCTAGCATTACAGACATGAGCCACTGGTGCTTGAGAAAGGTTTTTGATGACTAAGAAAATACTTAGAAGTCTATCTTTTAATTTTCCTTTAAATCCTAGGAAATATGATACAGATGTTCCAGTAAGTATCAGATTCAATCACTGTTTCTTGGCTTTCCAAACCTGCCCATGAAGAAGCTTTATCAATAGAAGGTAATAATACTCATAGACAGAATTGTGAGCCATCTATGCCTTGCAGAATGCAAATTCCTAAGTCCAGGCTCTCAATCACCTGTGTTCATAATATAGCTTTGTTATTTTATAATATAGCTTTCTAGTTCATATAAATAGCTTGGAAGTGTGAACTTTACTGTAATAACACTTCAAGGGAAGTATTATGGAGACTAAAGAAAATGAAACCTTTGACAAGCATCATAAATACATGTATTTTAGCCAGGTGCCAGTGGTTCATGCCTGTAATCCTAGCTACTCAAGAGGCTGAGAACTGAGGGCCCAGGATCAAAGCCAGCCTGGGCAGGAAAATCTGGAACACTTATCTCCCATTAACTAGCATAAGGTGAAAGTGGGGCTGTGGCTCAATTGGTAGCACACCAGCCAACCTTGAGTGAATGAGCTAAGGAACAGTGCCTAGGGTCTGAGATCAAGCTCTAGTACAAACACACACGCACGCACACACACACACACACAAGAAATATATATATATATTCAATATATGTGTATATATAATATTTGTTATTTATAAGTAATAGCAACTTTGGGGAGTGGTGGAGAATCCATCTCTTAAAGATTCCATCTTTTCATGGGCTCATCACAAAGAATTAAAGGATGATTAGAACAATATTACTATTATATATATATAATAGTAATAATAATATAATAGTAATATAATATAATAGTAATATAATACAATATAATAGTAATCATAATAGTAATATAAAATAACTGCAAGTAAGGCCTTGCCTTCTGCTTGTGGCCACCATTGATTTTCATTTTCATAAAAGTACCTTAACGAACCCCCTTAAATATACTCCCCCCACACAAAAAAATGAATTGAGACTTAATGAGTATCTCCTACAAGTGGGTTCTAATTTGCAGGAAGTCCTGGTGAACTTTGCTCACATTCCAGGTTCCCAATTATGATGCCTCAGGTTGGCTTTCATCCAGGCTGTTAGGTGAAATTAGGCCCAGAAAATCGGATTATTACCTCCCAGGAGGAAATGTTTGCTATGCAGCAGATGATAGCTCATCTTCTTCCTAACTTGCTGGTGTGGAGGTGTTGCTTTTTTTCTTTCTTTCTTTTTTCCTTTTTTTTTTTTTGCAAAGCCAATTTGTTAACAATTAGTACTCATTAGAATCATTTCCTGCTATTGATTCTACACATTTGACAAAGCACTTTTAGGGAATTGGACCCTCTCTCCCCGGCCCAAAGTTGCCATCCATAAGTGTTGGTGCTATTAAAAATCCTTCCGATCCAATGTAATTCCTAACCAGAGTCATCAGTTCCCAAGTAATTATTTTTGCTTTCCAACCCACCTGCTATCCTGTCCAGTTTAAAGATGTGCTGGAAGAAGGAACATACTTCTTAATTAGCAGAGGTGGTAGATAAATCTGAGTGGGAACAAAAGGAATTTTCTTTTATTATCTGCTTTGGCTGTTAGTCATCTATCTTTAAAACTGCAAGCTGGCAATCTACCGTAAGTCCTGTGAGTGTGCGGAAGTCAAAGTGTTACTTCTGTTATCTAAACATCGAAGCTTCTAAATAGCGCAGCTTCATTTTTTAAGTCGGTTCACCTTTGCAAAGTGTGAACTCCAAATATGGAATCCTAAGTGGAGTCCTTGTGCATTGCCTTAGAATTTAAATATTGCCCGCGTCAGCTTTCTGAAAATATTATATATGACTTTAATAAAATTAGCATAAATACCATATGCATTTGAAATGTTCTGAGGGAAAGGTCTTTATAGTTAGCTAATTTTAAAATATAGGCCTGCATGGCTTCAAATTTGTATTTAATGGGTATGTTCTGATTATCTAATTAAAATACTTATTATCTGTAGACATATCTGTATACTTGCTTCAATGTTCTTTATTTAGAGCAAGAGAATATGCCTGGTAGGTAACAGTATTTACCTAGGAACTACTTTGTTATTTTTGTAGGATCAGAATACAAACTAAATACTAAGCCCCCTAACCTTCTATTCCTTTCTTCTATCACCCTCCCCTAAATTTCCTTTGCTTCTGCATTTCTTTTATACCTATAAATAATTGCTCCTATTCCTTTTCCTTTACATCTGGTAATGCTAAAAATATTTCTTCTTGTTGTGGCAAAAGGAGGTAAAGAACTACTATACTTGTGTTTCTGCCTGTCTAATTCCCCTGCCAGTAGCTTCTATCAATGGAGAAAATGAAGTGTCTGCTCTTTTTGGAAATGCCCTGTGCTCACCCTTTCTATCCTTAATAAACAGAGATGGTATTGACACAAGTGAATTTTGTTTAACCACACTACATTTGCCTCTTAATTAGTGAATATTCATCTGTCATCAGCCGCAGCTATGACACCCCCTCCCTGCTAACATGCTCTGTCATGAATAATCAATGAGGCCCTAATTAATATTCATGAGCCGGAATCTGTGTAGTCATGTGCACTGATGCAGAGACAGGGGGACTGTTGCCATGAACTGACTGAAAAACTCGTGTGTGTGTGTGTGTGTGTGTGTGTGTGTGTGTGTGTGTGTGTGTGTGTGTCGGTGAGTGCGAGCTACTTAGAGGCAAGCGAAGAAGAGCATGCTGCCGCTGCACACCAGCCAGGCTTAGGCTTCCAGCTAGCAGCGGTTTGTCTTGTGTTTCTGGAATGAAGTGACTGTTGAAAACCAGTAGTGGAGTCTGGAGAGTTCAGTTCACTTGCCTTTCAGTCCTGGGGAAATTAGAAGATTTTTGCTCTCTCTCTCTCTCTCCCTCCTCTCTCTCTCCTCCTGTCCCTGCTTCTTAGAATGGGTTGCAATTTGTGCACTTTTCAGAAAAGAGAGGAACACTACAAACTGCTCTATGAAGTTTCTCAGGTGAGTTGCAGGTCTTAGACTAGCAGCAAAAACCAGCCACGCTTTGTGTTTGTCTGCAAGATTGATAAGGATGCTTTCTGGCTAGCTTTTATTTGTGTTCTTCAGCACTAAGGGCAAGGCAATGAGCTGCTTGGGGGCTTCTTTTTGGGGGGTAGGGGGGAAGGCTTTTGGGGTGGTAGTTTTCAGTTTTCTTGCCACACCCCTTTCAGATGACTTCCTGTGGGATTCTTTTTTTTTTTTTTTTTTAAAGCATTTTGTGTATCTACTGCCAAGCTGTCAGTCATGTAAGAGGGGTAACAGTGAAATCTTTGCTGTAATCTTTGGAGAGACAGACCCTTTTCATTTTGGAATCTGTATCTGAAAATGGATTGCATTTTTTTGTCTGCATAAATGTTGGGGATTTAATAGCTCTGTGATCTCAGTTATTTCTGAATAGACAGGAAAAGTTTCTTGTCAAATCTTGTTAGCCAGAGGAAATTATTTGATTCATTAGAAATTGTTGTTTTTGGTTTAAGAACAAGATTTGGTGTTTTTGTATTCTACCAGAAAAACAAAAAATTGATGAAATGTCTTGGTTTAAGAAAGAGAAAAGGGAATTTCCTTTTCTACTTGTTCTTGGATCCTTTTTAATATTTTCATCTGTTTAGCACAAAATACTGATTTTAAGAGGTTGTCAAAGTATCAATCTATGTGTGATATAGGAAAAGTGTGCAAATTCAGATGTCTGTTTAGTGTGTATGTGGAGGGCTCCTCAGAATAAAAATAAGATGCTCAGCCTTCATAGTTGTAATAGAATTCTCTTAGTTTGCCATTTTATTTGAGCAGGTTTGCCTGGGGGTGAATATTCAAATGTTTTTGTCTTGTCTGGCAAATAAAGTTTATTTGTCCATCTTTCATCCTGCCCCGGATGTAATTCTATTGGTTTTGTTTTTAGATAAGATGACTGATAAAAAAAAAATGTTTGGGATGTTTGCTGTTTGGTCCAGTAGCCCACTATCTACCGGTTCTTTCAGATTCTACCCGCCCTCTCGCCAACCGTGATTCATTTCGCAGTGGGCTAATTACAAAGTGGATTTGCTACACACGAAACACCAGTCTCAATGTTAATTCACATTTTCATGGTAATGTGATCAGAGGCTCATTAGCCAGTTTCCAAAATGATCCTCTGCATTAATTAAATATAAAAATGACTCCTTTATCACTGTAGAGAGGAAGAGAAAAAAAAGATTAACATTGTTAATTACACTAGGGGCAATACCTTTTTGCATTCTTTTTTTTTTCTTGTAAGCTGCAAACTTGTAAGCATGAACTAAAAATCATATTCGTTTCTCAGAGAAGCTCTTATCCACTATGATTCATGAAAACAGGCTCTAGGTGGAACACTTTGCCTTTAGTTTGCTTGTTGGAGTTTGAGTTCTGGTATTGTTTTTCTTTGGGTAGTTGTGGAGAGAGGAAGTGGATTCATTGATCTATTTTTTTATTTTCTCTGAATTCCTAAATGATATAAAAGTACAATATTGGCAGGGGTAGAAGCTGGCATCCTCCTGATTATGCCTAGGTTAAGCTGTTTATATTCC
Organism: Dipodomys spectabilis; assembly: GCF_019054845.1. Taxonomy (NCBI): domain Eukaryota; kingdom Metazoa; phylum Chordata; class Mammalia; order Rodentia; family Heteromyidae; genus Dipodomys; species Dipodomys spectabilis. Next base: position 7,162,539 of record NW_024870716.1, on the reverse strand, counting down.
GCTAGGAAGTCTGGCAGGATTATTGCCTCTAGAAAGGACCACTGGGTTTGCAGAAGAGCAAGGAGCCTTTGTTATGGATTTTTAAAAATGCTTGTCTGTGAGTTTTGCTTTCAAGTGCTTCCTAAATCTTGAGAAAATAGATAAGCCAAAGTCTTTATTGCCTCTTACCTTCTCTCCTCCATATATTTATTTTATTTTCCTCTACTCCCGAGTTCCAGTACTTATGATCTTTAATAAAGGGGGGTGGGGGGGTACAATGAAGTATTAGCTTCCATGTAACTGGCTTTTATTAGATAAGTTAAAGCCCCAGCTTAGAGGTCTTGCATGGATTTTTTTTTTTTTTTTTTTTTTGCCTAGGAGCCCTCCTACAGTTTGTCCCCCATTCCTCCCCCCACCCTGCCCCAGCTTTGCCTTCTATGTTATTGAGTTAATGGAATAGATAAGAAATCAAAGGAAAGCAGTGATAGGCTCATAATGCGCTAGAGCCCCGTGTGGTGCTGTAAACTAGTTTCTATTTTTATTTGGAAGTAAGGCAGCTCAAGAGCACACATGAAAGCAAGCATGTTCTTAACCAGGTGGTGAGGGGGGGGGGGTCTCACTGACTCCCCTTCCCTGGAGAAGATACTGTGTACAATAGTATCTTGACACCGGATGCCTGAGTATTTCTAGCTGGCTTACTAAAATGAATGAGCTTACACCAATATTAACACTCGATTGCCCAAATCCTGTTTGTGTATGTATTTGTGATTCTTCTGTCACCTGTCTTTGTGTTTCTTTGGGTTGTTTCTTAAGAGCTAAGGCAAATGACAGTTTATCAGGGGATATAATAAGGCAAAATTACTAGTGAATATTAAATGCATGCCCACCAGCAAAATGTCTATTTCTTTATAATCAAATCATTGTGATAATAGAACTGTTGGTGATTTAGGGATATGATAATACAGGCCAAGTAGAATCTGGGTTCTGGTTTCTAAAGGCAATAAACAAAAGCAAATGTTCCTCTGTGCTGGTGCTCACACCTGTAATCCAGCTGATTAGGAAGCTGAGATGTGAGGATCATAGTTCAAAGCCAGCCCCAGTAGGAAAGTCTGTGAGACTCATATCGTCAGTTAACCACCAAAAAGATGGACATGGAGCTGTGGCACAAGAGGTGGGGCCTTGAGTGAAAAAACTAAGGGACAAAGCCCAGACCCTAAGTTAACAAGCCCCAGTACTGGCACAAAAACAAATAAATGTGTTGTCTGTGAAAGAATCCAAATGGTGTGCTTATGTGGGAAAAGAGGTCAAGATTTTATATATATATATATATGTATGTATGTATGTATTTATACATATATAATGTATATATATGAATATATATGTATGAATATATATACATATATAGTTTAAATATAATAACTATACATATATGTGTATATATAGGTATATATATAGTTATTTGCTCCTGTAGAGGAGCTGAGACCTCCAATTGGTAGAAAAGATGGGATGTCACCTTTAAGAAAATTATTTTTAGCTGGACCTGGCCCAATCAGAGTCTAGTGTGAACACAGATGAAAGAACCTAGGGTTGGGGTAGATCCCGGAGCTTTGATACCAAAGTGTTTCCATGAATCTTTATGTGTCTGTTAACTTTTCTATATGCCAGGGAACTCAACTAGTTTTCTGAAGTGATTTATTTTTTATCCCAAGTAAGTTATTTATTAACCTCTTAAGAATTAATAAGTGGGTAATTTGAACAATGCCTTTCTATTGACATGAAGTGAATTGACTGCTTTGTATGAATTTCATTAAATAGCCTCCTGGACCTAGAAAGCTACAATAGCTTGAGAAGCATTTTTGACTTAATAATAGAATTTCTTCTAAGTGGATCTGATGACTTCCTAGGTGGATGGATGGATAGATAGATAGATAGATAGATAGATGGATAGATAGATAGAAAAATGTGTGTGAATTATAAATAAAATAGTTATATATTACATAAAAATAATTAGATATATGAATTATATATAAATAAATTACATAGATATATAAGTTGTAGCTTGTGGATTGATTCAGTGATCACAGCTGCCAATTGGATGTTCCTTAGAGATGAACACTGGATTAAAATCAGGGACAAATATTTAAAAGTTCCTGCTTTCGGCACAAAAGTGTTTGTAGGATTTCATTTACATCTTCTAATGTAATAACACAGGATTCTGTTTTTACTCACTTGCCAAATTAAAGAAAGGAAATTAATTTGCTTACCATCTCAGAAAAGCCAGCTGAACGGTCATGGCTCTCCAGGCAGGGTCACTGACAGAGCTGATTTATTCATTCGAATGGCCGGGCACAGCTCTGAGGTCTCTTCACCACCTGCCTCTGTGACTCAGTCTTACAAAGTAGAACGGAACCTCCACTGACTTAAAGCACTCCCTGTGTTTTAAGCAGTGGGCTAGCCGCATTCCCTGCAATGTATTATCTAGCTCATCCTTACACAAAGATCCAGTTAATGTTTCATAATCTCTTCCCCTAATTTCTAGATACAGTGAAGTCTCCCCTGTTTTATGATGTTTCTCCAATCTTGCAATAATTTCCTTTCTCACAATTCCATGACTTTCAGAAATCTGTATTGCCTCCTACTAGAGACTTACCATCTCCTAATTGCTTTCCCAACACTTTTTTTTCTTTTACTTTCCTTTTTTTTAGGTGCTGATCCTGGGGCTTGAACTCAGGCCTAGGCACTGTCCCTGATGTTTTGTTTTTGTTTGTTTGGACTTTTCTTTTTTTTTTTTTTTTTTGGCTTGAGGCTACTGGTCTACCACTTGAGCCACAGCTCCACCTCTGGCTTTTCAGTGGTTAGTTGGACAGAGTCTCACAGACTTTCCTGCCCAGGCTAGCTTCAAACTGCAATCCTCAGATCTCAGCCTCCTGAGTAGCTGGGATGACAGACATGAGATACCAGCACCCAGCTACCCCCAGACACCTTTTTTCCATAACCCTTCCCAGGGTGAGCAAGGGCTGCTTCCTTCAGGTCTGTGCATGCACACCGGAGGCCACCTGGCTATTTTCACTTCCGCCCATTCCCAGGCCTCATTCTTGGCAGGTCACAGGCAAAGCTCCTTTTTCTCAACTCTTTGGTTTTGTGCAAAGAAGTTTCCTTCTGAGAATGTGCTCGTGCACTGTTAAGGATCGATTGTGGCTACTGTAATAATGGACAGCAGTAACTGGCAATGTGGAGTGGTTCCCAGTGACTATAAAGTGAAGTTTAAAGATCACCCTCTGACTTGGCTGTTCAAGACCTTCCTGAACTGACTATAGTAGGTTCTCTTAAAATGATCTCTCACTGTTGTTTCCTAAGGCGATGTATCATCAGTCCCTCCTCATCCTTCCCACTCCACCTCCTTTACTTGAAATCAGCCTCACCTCTGTACCCTCACAACTCAAGTTTCCCTCAACTTCTGTGGGACACACTCCATATGTACATTACTTAACTTCCATACTTCCTTATTTCCATCAAAATACCTCCTTGGGCAGAGAAATTTCCGCAGTGATTGGGGAACAAACCAGTGTCTCCTACCTTGGAACTCCTGTAGCCTTTGTTCATACTTTTTTATTTGGTTTGCTTTGGTGCCAATGTTGGGGCTTGAACTCAGGGCCTAGACACTGTCTATCCCTCCACTGTTTCCCTTCAAGGCTAGCACACTACCTCTGGCTTGGTTTGTTGGTCTGTTTATTGGTAGGTCATTGGAGAGAAGAGTCCCATGGACATTTCTTGCCCAGGGTGGGCTTTGGACCTCAGTCCTCATATCTCAGCCTCTTTAAGTAGCTAGGATGACAGATGTGAGCCACCGGCACGTGGCTTGGTTCATCCATTTTAAGCTTATTTATTTATTTATATACATATATATTTGTTGGTTCTATTTGTTGGCTTGGTCACTGTGTTTGTGCTTCTTTGGCTCAAGGCTAGCACTCTACCACTTTGACTCACCGCACCACTTTTGCTTTTTATTGGAGATAGACTCTCATGGACTTTCCTGCCTGGACTGGTTTAGATCTCAGCTTCCTGAGTAGCGAGGATTATAGATGTGGGACAGGGGGAGGCGGGGAGACAGGGTGCAGGGGGAATATCTGGCTATCTGTATTATGGTCAATTATGTGTGCCTGAATTGTAAGCATTTGGAAGGCAGGTCAGGTACTCACGTGTTCTTTAAGCCCTATTCTGCCTCAGAGGAAGGGTGGGTGAATGTAGTGATGATATTCAATGCGCATATGTGAACATGGTGACTTGAGGGAAAGGGTGGGGCTGGAGAGATGGGGGAGAGCAATGGAAGGGGTAACATGGATCAAGATGCACTGTACTTATAAATAGGCCTGTTTAATTGAGACTGCTTTGTAAAGCCACTTAGAGATCATTTGTAGAAGTTACTAATTTAAGAGAATAAGCCTAGCTACTAAGCAGGCTGAGATCTGAGAGCCATGGTTCACAGCTAGTACAGGCATAAAGTCTGCAGGATTCTTATCTCCAATTAACTAATAAAAAGCCAAAGAGAACTTTTAAAAAATTGGTCGAGTGTGGTGGCTTATGCCTATAATCCTAGCTACTCAGGAGGCTCAGATCTGAGGATAATGGATCTAACTAACCCAGGCAAGAAAGTTCATGAGACTCTTACCTCCAATAAGCTACTCAGAAAAAGCCAGAAGTAGCACTGTGGCACAAAAAAACTCAAGGACAGCATCTAGGCCTTGAGGTCAAGCCCCAGGACTGGCACCAAAAATAAATAAATAAATAGGAAAAAAAAATCTAAAATTCCCAAAACTAAAAAGCCAGAAGTGGAGGCATGCCCTAAGTTGTAGAGCACTGGCCATGAACTGATAAAGCCAAGTGAGAATAAAAAAATAAATGGAAGACAAAATTGAGTCGCAGGTCTTCAGGTTGCAGTGCACACCTGTAATAAACTGGCATTTGATTAGCGTGAGTGAGGTGACCATGTCTTGCACCAGAAGAGCAAGTGTGGACATAGGATAAGAGTGTCTCGCTTCGGCTCTACCACCTAACAGGCGCCTTCAGCTCTAGATGTGATTGTGTTCAATGAACTTTCAGTCAACTTTGACGAGTGTGTGTGTGTGTGTGTGTGTGTGTGTATGCTGGTCCTGGAGTTTGCAATCAGGGCCTGGGTATTGGTCCTGAGCTTTTTTGCTATAGTCTAGCATTCTTCTACTTGAGCCACGGTGTTACTTCTGGCTTTTTTTTTTTTTATATTTTGGTGCTTAATTGGAGACAAGAGTCTCATGGAGTTTCCTGCTTGGGCTGGCTTTGAACTGTGATTATCAAATCTCAGGCTCCTGAGTATGAGCCACCAGTGCCCAGTCAACTATGACTTTTTAATGTATGAATATTGTCTTGAGGGACCTACACATCAATGTGGCAGTCCTTGTTTTAGAGAAACACCCGAGAGAGACACCAAAGCAGAGTTTCCTGTGATGTGACGAATGCAGCATGAAATCGACAGGGATGCTGACAATGACTCCACAGAGGCTCATGATGGTGAAGTCTAGCCTGGGAGGGAGAGGAGGGGACAAAGTCTGTGGAGATGGCAAACAAGTGACAGATAGGCATGAACTTGGAGTAGAGAATTATTAGCAATAAGTATTACCGAAGCCTACAGTTTGAGGGCGACAGGCTACCCAGACACGGAAAAGAGCAGACCGAGAATGTCACTCATGCTCTCATTTTTTGTTTGTTGTGTGTTTATGTGACTGTAACTGTGTGTGTATGTGTGTGTATGTAGAAAGAGAGAGAGTGCATTCTGATAGGATTTGGTTTAGTGTTTGAGACATTAGGGATGGAGGACTGTACAATAATGAAGGAATTCAATTGGGAGGCTGTGCAAAGGGCGAGCTAGTAGAGAACGTAGAAAGAGCCTCCTGCCTGTAATCCTAACTACTCAGGAGGCTGAGATCTGAGGATCAGGCTCAAAGCCAGCCTGGGCAGGAAAGTTTTGAGAGTCTTCAGTTAACCAGTTAACCAACAAAAAGCTAGAGGGGGGGCTGTGACTCAAGTGGTGGAACACCAGTCTTTAGGAGAATGGAAGGAAGGGAGGGAGGAAGGGAGGGAGGGAGGGAGGGAGGAAGGAAGGAAGGAAGGAAGGAAGGAAGGAAGGAAGGAAGGAAGGAAGGAAGGAAGAAAGGAAGGAAGGAAGGAAGGAAGGAAGGAAGGAAGGAAGGAAGGAAAAAATGTGCCTTTAGCTAACAAGAATTTTATCTTTCCAAGACTTAAAAAAAAGAAAGAAAGAAACCTTTAATGAGGCCTAGCTTGGTGGTAGAGTGCCTGCCTAGTAAACACAAAGCCTTGAGAAAGAAAACCTTAAGTGTTTCAATGTTGCTGATATGCAAAGACTTTTTATAAAAATATTTTTAATGATTCTAATAAGTCAAAGTCAGTAAGTGAAGTATTTTTCCCTACTAGAAGGATTAGATGGTCATATATTTCACTTATATGTATTTATATAAATACATCATTTATGTATATGTATCACCTTCTTTTGGGGGAGTGCGGGGAGGGCTGTGTAAGAATTTATACATTCTTTTTTAAAATTTTTATTTATTTTTTATTGTGAAAATACTGTACAGAGGGGTTACAATTACATGGGCAAGATAATGAGTACATTTCTTATCAAGCATTGTAGCCTCCTCCTTTGTTTCCCCTTCCCATCCCTTCCCAGGCTTCCCCCCCCCCCCCGCCCCCGCACCTAATCCTCCCCCCCCCTCAACCAAAGTTGTAAAGTTCGTTTTCCACATGACAACTTGTACTTCTCATTGTTGCAACGGGCCCACCTGTATCCTTATTTAAACGACTTGTTTTTCCCCTTCCCCTCCACAAATTATACCAATATCAAATACAGTGAAAGCAGGGGTTATACTGTGGGGGAGGGACATACAAAGCAACAAAGAAATCATCTTATAAATGCATTAGAAAGAAATACATGAAAGAAAAAAATTTAAATACATATCTTAGGGTTCATTTTCCTAACATCACCTTATCTGACCTTTTCTGCTTGACTCATACATATACTAGATATTGCAAATAAGGGAAACCATGGGACCTATGTTTCTTTGGGCTTGGCTTACTTCATTTAATATAATTTTTTCCAAGTCTTTCCATTTCCTAACAAATGGGGAAATGTCATTCTTTCTGATGGAGGCATAGAATTTCATTGTGTATATATACCACATTTTCTTGATCCATTCATCTACTGAGGGGCATCTGGGTTGGTTCCATATCTTAGCTATAGTAAATAAGGCTGCAATAAACATAGTTGTGCTGGTAGCTTTAGTGTGGTCTTGTTTGTAAACATTTGGGTAAATGCCCAAAAGTGGGATTGCTGGGTCATAGGGGAGCTCTATGTGGAGTCTTTTGAGGAACCTCCATAATACTTTCCAAAGTGGTTGAACAAGTTTACACTCCCACCAACAATGAAGTAAGGTTCCCTTCTGTCCACATCCCCTCCAGCATCTGTTGTTATTAGAGTTCTTGATTTTTGCCATTCTAACTGGGGTGAGGTGTTCTAAGTATGTGCTCTACCACTGAGCCACACTGCTAGACCTTGCATTTCTTTGCTTTATTTTTTGTTTTCTCAGTACTAGTTTTGCTCTGCTTTTGTGCTTACAGCTGGCATGTTACCACTTGAGCCATGCCTTCAGCCCAGCATTTTGCTAGTTAACTTAAGATGGAATCTTGAAGACTCCGATGCTTCAGCTGGCCTCAAACCATGATCCTCTAGGTCTCAGTCTCCTGAGTAGCTAGAACCACAGATATGAACCACCTCTGGCTTATCCTTACTTTTAGTTTATTTCCATCTCTTTAATTGATCTGGGCCTAAGAGAAGGCCATCCGTGTGTTAACTTATGAAATATTGTAGGAAAATTCTTTCTTCAATATCATATACCAGAGAAATACATGGCTGAGAATTTCAAGTAGTATATGTGCTGTATGTACGGGGATACTGAACTCACCTGAACTTTTTTTTTTTTTTTTTGTCGGCTGTGGAGCTTGAACTCTGGGCCTACGCACTGTCCCTGAACTCTTAGGCTCAAGGCGAGTGCTCTACCATTTGAGCCACAGTGCGCACTTCTGGCTTTTTCTGTGTATGTGGTGCTGAGGAATCGACCCCAGGGCCTCATGCATGCAAGGCAAGCACTCTCCCACTAAGCCACCTTTCCAGCCTGCTCACCTGAACTTTCCAATTAGAAAATTCTTATCTTAAGTATTGAAGATACTTCTCAAATACAGGATCTTCTTCACATAAATACTCAATATATGCTTATGTCTTACCTATTTCCAGTCATGATAAGAACCACTGATTGAATGTCCATAAGCAAGCAGTAGTTCCTTAACTATACAGAGTTATTAAGTAATTAAGTATAAAGATTAATTGATAGTGAAAAATCCTTTATCCACAGTCAATCACTGTCCAGGACATTCCTTTTTTTATAAGTAGATTTCACCTATTGAATTTTCACAAGTCCTTTAAAAGGTATTCAGTCAATCTTATTAAATGATTAAGAAAGACACCAGAATTAAATCACCTTGCCTTGTAGCTCTCCATGGGCTCTATCCTTTTCAGACCTTCATAATTACAGGTGGCTCACGCCTGTAATCCTAACTACTCAGGGGGCTGAGATCTGAGGATTCCAATTCCAAGCTAACCTGGGGAAGAAAAGTCCATGAAACCATTATCACTACTTAGCCACCAAAAAGCCAAAAGTAGAGCTGTGGCTTGAGTGATAGAACACTAGCCTTGAGTGAAAAAGCTCAGGGACAGCACCCAAGTCCTGAGTTCAAGCCCCGGCTCTGGTACACACATGCACACAAAAATTAAATTCATGGTAGGGAAATAAGCACAGTAACTGGGTACAGAGTCTGCTTCTGTCATTTAATCTTTTGGAGACTCTCTCTCTCTTTCTTTCTCTCTCTCCCCACTCTCTCGCTCTTCCCCCTCTCTCTTTCCCTCTCTCTCATCCATCCAACACTTGCACCTGAAGAATTTTTGACATCTTTCTAAAGAAATGTCATCTCCTTGTGACTAGTATGGATAAAAGTATTACTAGGTAGTAATTTGATCTTCATGTGTACAATTCCAGATTCTTCCTGCGCAGCTGTGCTTTTCATATCTGAACACAGCATTACCAGGCATCCATATAACCTGTCCCATCTCCTTCTTCTTCCAGCTGGAGCCATTTCTTTCTTCTTAATTCCACCTCTCCCCCTGTGGGGTGCCAGCTTTAAGAGGGGTTATTATAAAGAGTTCATTGTTTCCTTCCACCAAAAAAAAAATAAAAAGGCTTCAAAGGTAGCAGCCTCATATTCTCCTGTGTTTCCACATCTAACATCTAATTGCTAATTTGTGCCATTCTCTAACAAGCTGTAAATCTTGCTTTATGGTTGTTTGGGTCCTTGTAAAGCTCCCTTCTTCCACAGCTCCCTTCTGCTTTATGAAGCTTTGTAGAAATGCTACAAGCAATGGTTTCTGGAAACTTCCTCACATCTCAGTGGAAATTAGGTTTTTCTTTTCTTCCTGAACAAATCGCTCACTCTCAAGACTCTTAAAAGAGTCTGCTTCAGGTACAAAATAAAATTAAGTAAAGCCTCTTTCAAGGATATGTGAACAAAGAGAATTTCTGAAACACCTAGTGTGGTTTAAAGCATAATAAATCTATAGATGAAAGACCATCATTCTAATCAGTGACAATGTTTTCCTATAATTAAATCACAGTAGAATTTTTTTTTGTACCGGTACTAGAGTTTAAACTCAGAGCCTTAAGCTGTCACTTGGCTTTTTTACTCAAGACTGGCATTCTACCATTTCTCTAGACCTCCATTTCTGGCTTTTGGGTGATTAATTGGAGCTGAGAGCCTCACAGACTTTTTCTGTCTGGGCTGGCTTCAAACCATGATCCACACATCTCAGCCTCCTGAGTAGCTAGGATTATAGGCATGACCCACCAATGTTACATATGTGTGCATAAATATACATATGTATGTTTTATAGATAACATGTTATATGCATATATCATATATGACATATATGATCGTTTCTAGCACTAGGGTTTTGAACTTAGGGCCTAGGTATTGTCCCTTAGCTTTTTTGCTCAAGGCTGGTGCTCTGCCTCTTGAGCAACACCTCCATTTTTGGCTTTTTGCTGGCTAATTGGAAATAAGAGTCTCTCTCTGATCTATTTGCCTGGTCTGGCTTGAAATCTCAATGCTCAGATTTTAGCCTTCTAACTAGCTAAGATTATAGGCATGTGTCACTGGTGCCCAGTTTCATATACACAAAAGTATATTCCTTTTTATACAATAAAATTTTATTATTAAGGCATTAATACAAGTGTCTTGTAAGTCAGGTAATGAGTGCATCTCTTCTTTTGGACAGTATCACCCCTTTCTTCCCTTTCCTCCAGTTTTCCCCTCCCTGCCCACAGGTTACAGAGTTCATTTTCCACATAGTGTACACTGAATATCTTGATTGCATCTGTTTACCCTTCCTCCCTCCCTTTCTGCACTCCCACCCTTAATAAATAATAAATAATTACACCACACTTGGTTTGTGTTCAATATCTGGTAGGTAGTAGCCCAGGTTGCAGAAGAAACATAAACTAAAGAATCAGTCTTCAGGTGGCTCACGCCTATAATCCTAGCTACTCAAGAGGCTGAGATCTAAGGATCGTGGTTCAAAGCCAGCCCAGGCAGGAAAGTCCGTGAGACTCTTATCCAATAAACCACCAGAAAACGGGAAGAGGCACTGTGGCTTAATTGGTAGAGCACTGGCCTTGAGCTGAAGAGCTCAGGGACAGCACCCAAGCCCAGAGTTCAAGCTCCATGACCAAAAAAAATAAAAAAGAATCATTCTTCAAGGAGTATATACAGTATCACATACTACCATGGACAAATCCTTTTAGAAGGATTCAGAAGTGAATGACCTGACTGGTCATTGTAAAGGAGGAACATTTCTAGATGAGCAAGAGTAGTAAAAGGAATATTATAGAGCAGCTTAACATTGCTTTCTTATTTTTTAGGGGGCTGGTACTTTTTGTTTGTACTGTTTCAGTGGTATAGGAGTTTGCTCTCAGGGCATTGTGCTTGCTCCAGGCACGCTCCACTGTGAAGCCACCCTCTGCCAGCCCCTTGCCTTTAGCTATTTCTCAGATAGGGCCTCCTGCATTTTCTCCATATCAGCCTCACTCCTTGACTGTCCTATGTAGCTGAGATTGTAGAATGTGCTACCATTCCCAGCTTGTTCTTTGTGTGTATATGTATGTGTATGTGCGTGTGTCTATCTGTGTGTGTGTATGTGCATGTGTGCATGCACAGGTACTGAAGCTTCAATGCAGGGCCTGGGCTCTGTCCTTGTTCAAGGCTGGGGCTTTACCACCTGAACCACGCCTCCATTTCTAGATTTTTTTTTGGTGGTTAAAAGCATGGTTCTTCTGTCAACACAAAGTCCCTTTGGCCTAGAGTGCCTATACTCATACAAACGTTAGTGTCTTATGACTTAATTCAAGTTTTACTATCTGAGAAACTTCCTCTGAACTTACTCTGCTTCTGGCTCTTCTTTCACAATGCTTCGCAATTGGACACAGACTCAAATGCTTTTCTCATTTAAGTTTAGCTCTCCTGCCCCTCAGCAACTCTACTAACTCATGGTGTCTGACCCACAATTTAATACAGTGTCAAGGAAAGGGCATGGGGCCAGGGGAACAATTGTGTTTGTTTAAAGAAAAAAACTCATTTATTCATTGTGTGTGCGTGTGCATGTGTGCGTGCATATGTGCGTGTGTGCTGAACTCAGAGCCTGGTGCTGTCCCTGAACGTTTTTGCTCAAGGCTAGCACTCTACCACTTGAGACACAGCTCCACTTCTGGTTTTTTGGTGGTTGACTGATGATAAAGTTTTCATAGACTACCCTATCCAGGCTGGCTTCAAATAATGATCCTCAGATTACAGCCTCCTGAGTAGCTAGAATTATAGATGTGAGGCATCAGCACCCAGCTAAGAACTCCTTTATTATTGTCACTAATATTCAATGAGTTCTCTCTGAAAACAAAATCATTAAAGAAATTATATACGCTGTGTTTCGTGAAGTCATCTATTTTAAGATATATCTTAATTACAAGGCTCCTCATCAAGTTTAAGAGCAGTTGAGGGGTCATGGTTGGCATGCATATTTTAAGGTGAATATTTTTATATTCATACTGATTGCAAGATGCATCTCATTTCCAGAAGGAATACTATATTGAGGGAGAACATAGATGTTAGGCGAAACAGAAAAAGGAAAAATACCTAGTGTGTTTGTTTAATTTGTAACAAAGCCCTTACGGACAGGTGCAGACAGTAAATCCTCTTTTGCAACCCAGTACTCATTGTTGAGTATGAGATTTTTGATACAAATAAGAAGAAATATGATTGTTCCAATAGTTGGCAATGACAGGGTTTGTTAACTCATGCAGGTTGGCTCTGAGAATAAAAAATATTAGTGCTGATTGCCCATGGTTCATGACTATAAACCTAATTTCTCAGGTGCTTGAGATCTGAGGATGGTGGTTCAGAACCAACCTGAGCAGAAAAGTCTGTGAGACTCTTATCTCTAACCACCAAAAAGCTCACATGGAGGTGTAGCTCAAGTGGCTGAGCATCAGCTTTTGATGAAAGAGCCAAACTAAAGTGTGAGGCCCCAAATCATATGTGATGATATAATAATATCATATTGAACACAATCAGTAGAATTAAAAAGTAGACCAAGACAATCTTCCCCCTCACTATAACCTTATTTCATCATATGTGAAATTCACACTAACAATTCTTAGAATATAAGCCATGGATTATGTGGCTTTATTTAGTCGTTTCCACCTTCTGAATAGGTCATCAATGAATATGAGTGACATCAACAAATGTGTAAATATTACAGATTCATTTGTGCAATGTACTGGGAAATAGTATGTTATCAACAAATAGATTTAGGTAGAGTTTGTAACTGCCCATTCTTTTTCAGGATTATGAGATAGATGTGAATACTAACCAGATTAAAAAGTTGTTGGTGAGTTCAGGTGTCTCATGCCTGTAATCCTTGCTACTCAAGAAGCTTACATCTGAGGACTGGAGTTCAAAACCAGCCCAGGAAAGAAAAAAGTCCATGGGGCTCTTTATCTCCAATTAACCACCAAAACTCCAGAAGTAGAGTTGTGGCTCATGTGGTAGAGCATCATCTTTGAGCACAAAAGCTAAGGGACAGAACCCAGGACCTGAGTTCAAGCCCCAGTACTGATGAAAAAAATGTTGTTCAAATTAAGACAGATACAAATTTGTAAAAATAAGTTTTCCTATAGTTCTTTCAAACTATCATTCCATTCTATTCATGAAGTTCCAAAAGGCGAAAATTGCAGCTTGGTAACAGTTAAAACAACAGTGAATAAAAGTATTTAAAGCAAAGGGTGTATATAAATAGCTCCCCTGCCAATTTCCACATTCATCACTTCCTGAACTAATCTCCTGGAAGGATGTCTATTTTCCAGCTGGGAAATTGATTCTGTGTCTAGGATGGGTGGAATGTAACCACAGTGTTCCCCCTTGGTCTCTTTGAGCACCTACTAATAGTATTATAAATGTGCAAAAGACTGTATCCCAGTGCTTTTCTCCTCTTTTTCATAGTACCACAAATACCTAGTTTTCATTTCTCCCAAGAAAAATAATTCTCAAACTTGGGCTCCTCACTTCCATGTTTGCCTTGATAGCTTTGAGATGTATCTCTTCTTGGCCAGTATTATTTCTGTTGCATAGATCACAGAGCAATGCTGAGAGCAAGCAAGCGAGGGAGGAGAGAACACTCATTCATTTGAGATGTAGATTCTTCTTAACATGTTTCACAAAGGTTTAGTTTCATTTTTTTAATATCCTGTAGTAAGTGATTGCTTTTAGAAGGTGCATATGAGACAGCTAATGGGATCTTGAGAGCCATCGATTTGCATGTTATGAATAGCATCACAGTGCCCCACCAGTGGGTGATTGGGTCATCTAATATTACCTTGAATCCTCCACAAAAGTAAACCATCATTTGTAGCAAATATCCTGATCTAAGAGAATCAAGCTCCCTCCTTAAATTAGTCAATGCTGCATTAGTCAATAATGCATTCAAGGAAGCTAAATAAGAAGCAGCTTCTTTGCATGTGTCTAAATCCTTTAAAAAGTCATTCTATTTAAACTTAGCTAACTACACATCTAAAATATTCACACTTTATTTAGAACAGCCTTTAGATGATCTTAACTTGTTATGAAAATAAAGCATTTGATGAGTGGAGCTGGGACTCAAGTGGTAGAGCAGCAGCCTTGAACAGAAAAGCCAAGGGAGACTTCAAGGCTCTGAGTTCAAGCTCCACTCGCACAACAGCCCTAGACAGAGATTTTAAGTGAGATTGTTGACTGAGCAGAGCTGGGAGAGTTGAGCCACGAGGAGTCCACCTCTCCACGCTTCAGCCCTTGGGAATGAGTTCTAAAAGAGGGAGAGACTGAATTCTCAGCCCCCAGTATGTCCAGCAATTCATCTTTCCCATAGGTAGATGTAATTTTCAAGCTATCACCAAATTTTCCTTCCCAAGGAAACTTAAATCACTTCCAAGCCCCAATGAGCTTTCCGGAAGGCTAGATTGTCTCTCTTCTCTTGCTCCAACTGTGGCTAATTCTTTCCATAATGAGGACCCCAGTGGAACCTGTGACGTTGAAGGGCTCATCTACGGGGATTCAGTGGATTGATTATATCTGGAGATTGATTGGGCTAAGTACCAACACCAAATCATGTTGCAACGTAGTTGTAACTTACTAAATATGGCCTGGGCCCCTACTGTTGAACTCTGAGCCACCAGAGTCACCTGATGAGCCTGTTCTTGTATCCTGTGACCAGTGGCTTCAAATGGACTCATCCATCTTCTTGTCCCATTACATTTGCTGTGACTGATGTCCTGTACCCATTAAAATTGATGGGAAAGAACAAAGAGAAGAAAAATGTGCCCTTCAATGGATTATTTCCCTGGAAGAGCAAATGAGAATTCTCCAGTACCAACACAAGATTTAGAGGGGTACATCGCCCCATTTATTAAGTGCTCTAATGAGCTAGTTTACTAAACAGACTCTCCTGGTTTATAAGGGCATGCTTTAAAATTCAATCTCCTTTTGAAATATGTTTGATCTTTATAAGATGAATTTAATAGCTCTAACGTGGTTTAGAGTCAGGAATTATTTTGGTGAATTTTTAGAGTCAATTGTATCCGATGTCTTGCATGTTAGGTTTTATGTTTGCTTGGTCTTTTTCTTTGGCTTTCTGATGAGCTATCCTAATGGCTCATTTTATGCCCTGTGATAGCCAATAATTAATCTGGCCGTGATGGTAAGCGGAAGCCAAAACCATAGTGATTTGAGAAGGCCTAGGCTTCCTAGATTGTCTTATATTTACTGAATGTTGTCTATGTGCTCGACAAATCACAGAACAGCAAGATAGTTCTGTGATGCTCACAAAACATTTGTTGAATTACATTCTTAGATGTGTAAGAAGTAAAAATAAAACCCGTCCACTGGCATTGCCAGGCACCTGGCCTCTCCCCTGTAATCTCCTGAGGTTTTTAATCTTTGAGGTAGAGTAAATGTTGTATACTTGGTATTTTTTGGAAGTATGATAGAGTCACATTTTTTTCTCTGTGCATATGCCAGTCCTAGGGCTTGAACTCAGGGCCTGGGTGCTGTCCCTGAGCACTTTTACTCAAAGCCTGTGCTCTACCACTTGAGCCTCCACTTTACTTCTGGCTTTTGTGGTGGTCATTTGGAGGTAAGACTCTCATGTACTTTCCTGCCTGAGCTGGCTTTGATCCTCAGATCTCAACCTCCTGAGTTACAAGGATTACAGGCATGAACCACCACTCTTCTCATGAATTACTGAGGTTTGAAGAGGACTGAGCCCTCAGAGAGCCAAGATTACAGGTGTAAGCCACCAGTACTCATCTTAGAGTCACATTCTTAAAAGGTCTATATTTATCTTTTATAATTGAGTTCCAAAGGAACTCAATTTTTCCATTTAATATTAAATAAATTCTTTTGGAGTTTATGTCCTCGTGGGAGTTTGACCGCACTGGGACCTCAGAGGTAATTTGAGTGTTGTGTACAACATCATCCCTGGAGAGACAGGAAAGTGAGAAACATTCTTTTCGTATTGACCCTGGTCACAAGGATGACACAAGCTATTCTGGGACTTTGACCATAAGAGAAATCTGGGAACAGCTGTCAAATTAGCTGTGGTCTGGCTGGTCTACATTTTCAGCAATATTAATGATCATATTTTATACAACTACTGGAACTGACTGGGCTGCAAATGGCAGCAGTCAGACTAGAGGCATGAACTTAAATTGATATAAAATTACTCTTTTGACAGACACCAGCAGCTCATGCCTATAATCCTAGCTACTCGGGAGGCAGAGATCTGAGAATCACAGTTTGAAGCCAGCCCAGGTAGCAAAGTCCATGAGATTTTCTTTTTTTTTATCTTTGATTAACCACCAAAAAGCCAGAAGTGGAGCTGTGGCTCAAATGACAAAGCACCAATCTGAGCACAAATGCTCAGGGACAGCTGCAAGGACTGGCAAAAAAAAATACAAGGTGTTTAGTTGAAATGATGAAGTGAAATGTTTAGGTTTGATGAAAGGCATGTCTTTAGACTTAGTTGGGTGGTATTATGGCAAAAACAAGCATTTGCACTATAGTCCTGAATTCCATGCATTCTAAGCATCTATATATTATCCTCAACAGTGGACTGCTTGAAGCCTTGAACCCATGCACCCCAAGGGTTTATTGTAGTTAAATAACCATATTAATAATATTATAATTGGGTGAGCAGTTTTCATTCTAGCTTCTTTCAAACTCTATCCCAGTAAGAGAGGTCTGTGACATTAATCATGCATATTAATCGGTGAAGTAGTTTGGTGTCATTTTCTTTCAAAACACTTAGTGATCTTATCTCTAATAATACCTTCCATTGTGGTCAGTATGTGCACCAAGATAGTCTCAATTCAGTCTCACCATTCAATTAAGCCCAATTCCTTTAGGTAGAAGTTTGTTGTCTTTCCTGCCACTCACTACAGACCCTAATTAGCAAGCAAGCTAGTGTCTGCTCACCGTGAATCCCTCCCCTGCCCCCGCCCCTTATCCTCCCCTCTCCCTCCCCCGACAGTATTGCAGTTTGAACTCAGGCCCTCATGCTTACTAGGCATTCTACCATCATGAGTACATTTGAGCCACCACCGCCCACCCCCTTTTTTCTTTTTGCTTTAGTTGTTTCTCAGACAGGGTCTTGCATTTTTGTTCAGGTCCAAAGTCCTTGGACTGCCAGCCTCCTGCCTGTGCTTCCCTTGTAGCCAAAACCACAGACATTTGGTACCACACTCCGCTTATCTATTGAGATGGAGTCCTTCTCAGATTTTCCTTGGGATGCCCTAAAATCCCAGTCCTCTTAGTCTCTGCCTCTCAGGTAACTAGGATTACAGGCATGAGCCACCATGTCTGATGTGTTTTGTTTTGTTTTGTTTTGTTTTTTGGGGGGGGGGGTGTCCAGTAGTTGGGCCTGAACTCTGGGCCTGGGCGCTGTCCCTCAGCTCTTCAGCTCAAGGCTAGCGCTGTACCACTTGAGCCACAGTGCCACTTCCAGCTTTTTTCTTTTTGCTTATGTGGTGGTGAGGAATCAAACCCAGGGCCTCAGGCATGCAAGGCAAGTGCTCTACCACTGAGCTACCTTCCCAGCCCACCATGTCTGATGTTAAGTGTGTAATTGTGACTTCCCTTTTTTACTTGGCTGTATTTATTTTCAGGATAACTAAAACCTGGATGATTGTTTATTTCTTTGGAGATTGCTAAACATTTTTTTTAATTTGTAACTTTCCCAGACTTTCTCATCTACGTAGAGCAAGAGAACATTTTTACATTTTGTAAAAAAAAAAAAAAAAAAAAAGGAGATGCAAGTTCACCCTAAATTATATAGCCAGTACCTATCCTGTTTCAGGGTTTTTTTGTCCCACATTAATAAGTCAATGATAATCATATCCCTCTGCCTTAGCATATATCTGGTATATAATATGTTAAATGAATGTTGATTGATTGAATGTTCATAAGTGAATTACAGAGTGTTGAAGGAAGCCTTTTAAATGTCGTGCCTAGTGTTTGAACTGAACTGCCTAGACAATGAGCAGAACTGTATCATGTAAACAGGATTAGTAGTGTGAACTGGGGAATTATTTTAAAAAATTACCAGCAAGCTGAGTAAGCAGGAGGCCCCAAGTTCAATCCACACTACAAGCATAAAACACAAACACATAGACCCACACACCAAAACCAAATTGAGTGAACCAGTGGCTCATGCCTGTAATCCTAGCTACACCGGAGGCTGAAATATGAGGATCATAGTTCAAAGCTGTCCCTAGGCAGGAATGTCTATGAGACTCTTATCTCCAGTTAACTACCAGAAAACCAGAAGTGGTGCTATGGCTCAAAGTGGTAAAGTG
Organism: Dipodomys spectabilis; assembly: GCF_019054845.1. Classification (NCBI taxonomy): domain Eukaryota; kingdom Metazoa; phylum Chordata; class Mammalia; order Rodentia; family Heteromyidae; genus Dipodomys; species Dipodomys spectabilis. The sequence continues at coordinate 7,143,973 of NW_024870716.1, read as the reverse complement.
CTGGCCTTGAGCAAAAAGAGCTGAGAGACAGTGCCCAGGCCTTGAGTTCAATCCCCATGACTGACAAAAAAAAAAATTAAGCCGGGAGCTGAGGGCTCACACCTGTCATCTTTGCTACTCAGGAGACTGAGATCTGAGGATCCTGGTTCAAAGCTGGCCTAGGTAGAGAAATCTGTTGAGCCTCTTAGTCTCCAGGTAACTAGCAAAAAGACAGAAGTATGGCTGAGACTCAAGTGGTAGAGCACCAGCCTGGCGTGAAAAAGCTAAGGGACAGCACCCAGACCCTGAGTTCAAGCCCCATTACTGGCACACACCCACAATCAGTACATTGTGACTGGGGACCTCAATTAAAATGAGGCCAAGACAAATATCAAAGAACAAACCGAGAATTACTTCTTGACACTAGTGGAGTGGAAAAGCAGAAGGAGATAGGCAGAACCCAACCTCGTGTCCTTGTGTCCACCACAGCTGTGGCAAAGGCTGGTGCCCAGACCAGAAAGAGGCCCATTTGGAGAAAAACCTGTGTTCTTCCTGTGTTCTTTGAATACCATTAACCATTTCTTTGTGCTAAACCCTTTGCATCTGATTATACTGAATAAAGTCTGCTTGTTGTTTAATTTGTATCTAATTATTCACGTGTAGAAATGTTCTCTTCCCTGGCTTTTGGATTTTTGATATTTGTTTTGGTGTGTGTGTGTGTGTGTGTGTGTGTGTGTGTGTGTGTGTGTGTGTGTGTGTGTGTGTCTGTCTGTCTGTCTGTCTGCCCATGCGTCTGTGTGTCTGTGTGTGTCTGTGTGTATGTCTGTGTTTCATGTTTGTACTGTGGCTTGAACTCAGGTCCTCTTTAGCTGGTGCTCTATCACTTGAGCCTTAATTCCAGTCCAGCTTTTTTGCTGGCTAATTGGAGTTAGAGTCTCACAAACTAAGAGCAGTTCTCTGGTTCTCAGCCTCCTGTGTCGCTAGGGTTACAGGGGTGAGCCACCAGCACCTGGCTTCCTCTAACTTTTAATTTTTTTATTCACTTGGTAGGAAGACTATTGGCTGGGGGAAATGTGGACCCTCCAAAAGTATGGAATCTCAGTATGATACAAATTCTTCTTTTGAGTTATACCGATATACAATTGGCTATATAATTGAATATGTAATTGAATTATTCTAAAATATCTCAAAAGTACTGGTTGAATTTTCTCCCAAATGTGTTTTGCTTCGGGATGATTTTTTAAAAATTATCTTTTAAGTAATTTGTACAAAGGAGTGGCCATTCAGCAATGCATGTGATGGTTACAGTGTCACTTCTTTTATTATTCTCTCCCATCACTCCCAACCTTCCCCTTCCCCTCAATTTTCATCATTTTGTAGGCTATGCATTGAGCTTTAGGATGATTTTACACATGAGATAAGACCACAATGAGTGTTACTAACTTTTTGACAGATGGAAAGTTGCTTAGACTTTAAAATCTATTTCAATCTTTCTAGCAAATACTAAAAAAAAAAAAAAAAGCCTCTAGCTCTGTAGCAAAAAAAAAGAAAAACTTAGAATGAATTATTGCTTGCTGTTCCCCCTTTTAGCTAGAGTAGAATAAAATGATGGGTTAATGTTCCCATTTCAGTCATGTGCTGATTATTCTAATTTCTGGTGAAGCAACACCCATTCCATCAATGCTTATTTTGATTGTCTCAATGTCAGAAATAAGACATTTGTTTAAATTAAATTAAAATAATTTGATTTGTGAGTATCAAATGTGCCTCTTATAAATCATTGCAAAGCATTAGTGCCTTTTTAGCAACCGGCATAGTAAATTTACCCAGTCTTTGACCATCCAGTGAAATACCCAGACCTATTGAACTCATTCCACCAGTGAAGCCTGATGTGAGCCCAGTGGAGGTTCTAGGAGTGCAGGCAGGACCTTGAAGCCTGGGCCCAGGTGTCTCATGCCAGGAATCTTAGCTACATGCATGGTTAAGATAGGGAGGATCGTGATTCCAGACCAGCCTGGGCAGAAAAGTCCATGAGACTCCCATCTCCACAGAAGAAGCTAAGTGTGGTGGGGTACACCTATCATCCTGGCTTATATGGAAAGTGAAAAATAGCAGGACTTCGATCCAGGTACAGGCCCAAGCAAAAAGCAAAGACATCTTTAAAAATAACCAGTACAAAGCTGGACACTGGTGGGTCAACGTGTGTTCTCCTGGTTACTCAGGGGCCTGAGATAGGAGGATGGGGGTTCAAAGCCACTCTGAACAAGAAAAGCCAGACATGGAGCTGTGGCTCAAGGCTGGTACACACTTTTATTTTTAAAAAAGTACAAAAAAGAGCTGGAGGTATAGGTTGGTGGCAAAGTGCCTACGTTAACAAGATAAGGTCCTGAATTCAAATCCCAATACTTCACAGACAAAAGAGGGCCTTACTACTAAAAGACCTTGACCCTCCACAGGATTCATCTCTTTAGAACCTGTCCTTAAAAGCACATGGTGAAAGGTGTTTGCTGGCAGGGAAGGGAGAAGACGAGGCCTAAGGATGTGACAAGAAAACCTCAGAAAGGGGGACTGTGGGGTACAGTGCTCTGGCCAGCAAGAGAATGAAAAACCAAGGAGTCTCAGCCTGGGACTGAGCGGAGGGTTGTGGGCCTGCCGTGGGGCTGAGCTCAGGGCCTCAGGGAGTGGGGAATGAGTGACCGTGCATGGGGGAAGCAAGTTGGGAGACTTTTCATGCAGAGTGGAGCGGGGCGAGGTTTGTTCTCCATATGATTAGGAGCCTTACTGGACTTTTGGAACCAGAAGTGTTGTGTGCCATGGTTTAGATGTGGCTTCGGTGTGTCCTGCATGAATTCACACACAAGAAGATTCATCTCCAGTACAGAGGTGCTAGGGAGCCCTTGAGAGGTGGAAGGTTTTAGGCCCAAGGACATAACCGTTGGGAGGGATTAATGCTGATCCCAACAAGTGTGTGAGTTCCCAAGAGATTGGGTTGTCCTGGGTACCTGGCCGTTCTGGGTATCTGGACCCTCGCCTTGGCAGGTGACCAATTCCTGGTCCACTTCCTTGATGTGTTAGAATGTAGCCACAAAGAGTCCCTCCACCCTTGCCCCTGCCCAAGGCTGGACTTTCCATCTTCAAAATTATGAGCTAGCAGGGGGCAGGTGCCTCACACCTGTAATCCTAGCTACTCAGGAGGTTGAGATCTGAGGGTCACACTGGACAGGAAAGTCCTCGAGACTTATCTCCAGTTAACCACCAGAAAACTGGAAGCGGCACTGTGGCTCAAAGTTTGTAGAGCACTAGCCTTGAGGGAAAAAGCTCAGGGAACAGCACCCAGGCCCTGAGTTGAAGCCTTACAGCTAACCATTTTTTTCTTTATCAACAACAAGAGATGAAGCCACAAAATCAGATTTAATGTTCGTCTGCAGGGAATCAGGGTTGTTATCAGTGAGAAGGGCAGGAGATGTTCACTGTAGGTTTAGGAAGAGAGTCTTGAATTTTCTTTCAAATGAGGTAAGGAGCTGCCACATGAACCATGAGTGTCTGGTTGTGAATTGGTCATTGGATGACCCCTGGAGGCTCCTATAGGTAGATCTAGTGAGGGAGATGACCAACCATGACAGGTACAAAGGAGAATCTCAGGAACTGGGAGAGAGAAATGAGACAGGGATCAGAGAACTGGCTGGGGAAGGGAAAACTGTGAGGCCAGCCCTCAGCCACAATCATGACTGGGTAAAGGATTTGATAGAGAAGGTTTGAGAGACACAGGAATTGAAGGAAATTACAGAGATTTCACCTTGGGTCAGCAGGGACAGGGACAGGGTTGAGGACAGTGGTACTTGGTGTGGCCTCCAAAGAGCCACAGCAGGGCTTTATAAATACTTGAGGAATCCAGTTGTGTCCTGAGTTCAAAGGGTTGGCTGAATGGGCAGGCGCCAGTGGCTCACATCTGGAATCCCAGCTCCTCAGAAGCCTGAGATCTGGAGTATGGAGGTCTAAAGCCAGCCCAGACTCTGTCTCGAAAATAGCCAGCAAAAAGCTGGGCTGGAGGCATGGTTCAAGTAGTAGAGCACCATCCAAGTAAGCCAGCTGAGTTAGCATAAGGTCCCAAATTCAAACTCCAACAAAATTTCTTTTTTTGTATACTTTTTTAATTGTAAAAACATTATACAGAGGGGTTACAAGTTACATGAGCAAGGCAATGAGTACCTTTCCTATCAAACATTGTTACCCCCTCCTTTGTTTTTCCCCTACCATCCCTTCCCTCCTACCTCCACAACTATACCCCTCCACCCCACCCCCACCCCCCACCTAAATTGTAAAGTTCATTTTTCAACATAGTGTCTTTGCATCTCATTGTTACAGTGGGTCAATCTGTATCCCTAAATGGTTGGTAAAATACTAAAATAGTTGGCACCAAGAATTTAGACAAATGCTAGTTGTTTTATTCAGAGATCTGAATGGAATATGAATATGCATATGCATATTCATGCATATGCATCCCATGTTTCAAGGAAGGTGATTTCTCTGTGCTGATGACTTTTTTATTTAGTGTCCCTTGACACTTTGTAAATCTGACCTAGTTTCCCTTTGTGTATGTGTGTGTGTGCATATGCCTACATGTGCATGCGTGCAAGTGCTGGTACTAGAACTTAAACTCAGGGCCTCGCATCCTCCCCCAGGATTTTTTGCTAAAGATTGGTGTTCTACCACTTGAGCCACACTCCCACTTCTGCTTTTGCTGGTTAGTTGGAGGTTAGAGTCTCATGTGCTTTCTTTCCCAGGCTGGCTTTGCACCATGATCCTCAGATCTCAACCTCCTAAGTAAGTAGAATGACAAGCGTGAGCCACTGGTGTCCTTTAACACCAACATTTTCAAACGACTTAGGACCCACAGGAGGAGATGAGCGCCTGGAGATGTGACATCTGATTTAGGCTGATGTAACAAATTTTAACTTGTGTTTGCACATACAAGTTAAAAATATGCAGCATCGGCCGGGTGCCGGTAGCTCACGCCTGTAATCGTACTCAGGAGGCTGAGATCTGAGGATCGCGTTCAAAGCCAGCCCAGGCAGGAAAGTCTGTGAGACTCTTATCTCCAATAAACCACTAGAAAACCGGAAGTGGCGCTGTGGCTCAAGTGGTAGGGTGCTCGCCTTGAGCTGAAGAGCTGAGGGAACAGTGCCCAGGCCCAGACTTCAAGCTCCACGACCGACCCCCCCAAAAAAGAAATGTGCAGCATAGGGAGTGGTTGAAACTGCATATGCTTCTTTTGGCCAGCACCAATTGCAGCTTGCAAAAATATGAATGAACATCCAGAAGTTGGAAGGCTGCCTTTGTCTAAAATCTGTGCCTTCTCACTCACCACTGCCTTTCAATTAGCCATAATGGATGTAGTGAGAGGAGTATCCCTGGGGCTTGCTTCTCCACCCTGGATCTGATTCCAGAACTAAGCAAATACAATGTGTACCATCATCAGTGAACCTGCACAGCCTGAGATTCAATTATTTCAGGAAGCTGTTCTGAGCAAGCCTTTAAAAATGTGAATATTTAGTAGACACTACAAATCATGTCTGCCTTGCAACGAACATCAATTAGTAGTATTTCACACATCACAATTCCTAGCACTGGCTGATTTCTTTCGATAGCATAGCTCTATATCACCTATATTCAGAACTATTTTTTAGAAGAGAGAGAGCTCATGCCTATAATCCTATAATCTCAGGAGGCTGAGATCTGAGGATCATTGTTCGAAGCCAGCCTGGGCAAGAGAGTCTGTGAGACTGTTATCTCCAATTAACCAGCTAAGGCAGGAATTAGAGGTGTGGCTCAAGTGGTAGAGCACCAGCCTTGAGTGGAAAAAGCCAAGTGAAAGTGCACTGCCCTGAATTCAACCCCAGTACTGGCATATACTCAGGGAAAAAAAAAAGCCCATTAATGTTGGTTTAAATAAAATAAAAAACTTCTGGAACAAATTACAGTTTGAATATTTGACTGACGGGTAGGAAAAAATGGCCTTTTTTTCCCCCCTAGAAAATGCGACTTGAACTGCTTTGCATAAAATTGAGCAAAGTCTGAAGCTTTCAATCTAATGTGATCTTAGCTCTGCTTCCTGAATAAGTGGTGAATTTTTCATATTCAAATGTGTTCTGCCAGGAGATCATAAACATAGACTCCCTACCATGTTTTTAATTTTGCTTTTTTGTTTATCAGTTATCAGCTACATCTATAAGTCTCCATTCCTGGCTTGAATAAATATCCTACTTTCCAAATATTTAGGTCAGTGTTAAGAATAGGTTAGTGTTAAGTCCGTGTTAAGAACACACACTACTTTTTGTCATGGTATATACTAAACACATAGTCTTTAATGGCTATGACTTTTCCATGAATGAAAGTAAACATATTTAACTGGTTTCAAGCTCTTTAGTGCATATTTTTTCACAGGCAGGGAATGAATCATTGCCTGAAGCAAACTTTGGTGTTTCGTTCAATTTGAAGAAAAAAAAAGTCTGGACAAAACTGAGTTATTAGTTACAGGTAAATTCATTTAAATTTTATTTTTAGAAAAGTAAATAAAACAAAGCCATCAGCAATAGTCTTCTTTGATTGTTCTTTTCTTTTTTTATTTTTGATGCTGGTGCTAGAGTTCGAACTCAGGTCCTCTACATTGCTGTATTGTTTCACTTACTTGCTAGGCTGTCACTCTACCACTTGAGCAATATGTTCAGTCTGACTTTTTGCTGGCTATTTTGAAGATGGTATCTCACAGGCTTTTCTGCCCCAGTTGGCTTCAAACCAGGATCCTCTAGCTCTCAGCCTCCTGAATAGTTAGGATTCCAGGTGTGAGCCACTGGGGCCCTGGCTGCACTAGTCTTAAAGCTTACAGAAGACAAGAATGAAAATGACTGTTATGATTCCAACTGTGCCAAAGTTGTGAAATATTTTGAAGTAAAATGTTGCTAATAATTTTGTGAAAATCCTTAATACTTACAAGTTTTAGATAGAGGAAAAATAGATAGATAGATAGATAGATAGATAGATAGATAGATAGATAGATAGATAGATGATAAATGGATTGATGATAGTTACAGATAGATTATAGATGAATTGATGATATATAGACAATAGATATGTGGATTAATTAGAGATATATAGTAGTTATACATAGTCATAAATGATTGTTATAGGTAGATGACAGATAATAGATTAATGATAGATGATAGATATATAGTTATAAATAATGGTACATAATCATAGATATTCGATATTATACATACACAGAGTAATCACATAGCCATCTAAGTAACCTTCTTGCCTCGCCTCCTACTATGATTTCATCAGAAGGAAAGACTAAAGTCTTGCTGTAAATATACATTTAACCCTAGCTAAATGAACTCTTGAGCATGTGTCTCTGCCACGAACAGAACTTCATGGTCTGAGCAAAGGAACAGCAAAGTAAACCTAACAAGGGCTTTTTGGAGTTTCAAATTGTCCCCTTAGCTAGGCACTAGTAGCTCATGCCTGTCTTCCTAGAAACTTAGGAGGCTGAAATCCAGAGGCTCAGGTTTTAAGGCCAGTCCAGACAGAAAGTGCCTCAAGACTCCATTTTACACACACACACACACACACACACACACACACACACACACACACACACACACACACACACACACAATGAAAAGCATGGAATGAGTCAAGTCCTTGAGTTCAAATCCCAGGACCACCACTCAGGATGATGCACTGACAAAGTTAACTGTGGGAATGAATGGAGCTCTTTCCATGGCCCCTGGAAAACCTTAAGCATTTGAATAGAACTGCAGAAACACAGGTCCAAACAAATCACAAGCACAAAAACGGAGAACACGTGACAGCCATCGTGCTGTGTAAGCCCCTGCGGGAGACAGAGGAGGCCCCGGGCACTTGGATGCCCAGTACCCACAGCTCTCTTTGCTCCTTCCCCCCAATTTTCGTTGCCAATCATATGGCTTCACTAGGTTTTCCCCATATTAAAACATTTTAAAATGTTCGGCTCAAGAAGGAGGTGGTCAGCTGGGTGCTGGTGGCTCATGCATATAAATCCTAGCTACTGGGTATGTGGGGGAGAGCTGAGATCTGAAGATCTCAAGTCAAAGCTAGACCAGGCAGGAAAATCCAATTAATTAGCAAAAAACCAGAAGTAGAAGTATGGCTCAAGAGGTGGAGTGCCAGCTTTGAACAAAAAAGCTCAAGGACAGCACCCAGGCCCTGAGTTTAAGCCCTAGAACTGGCTTGTGTGCATGTGCATGCATGCACGCGCGCACACACACACACACACACACACACACACAAATAATGTCTAAACCTCCCGTGTTGAACTTTTAGCAGGTGCTTCGTGTTTTAATTGTTGTTTTTCTTTAGAGCAGAACCTGTGTCTTCTATGCTCACCTCCTCCTTTTTCTAGTTTCTCAGACTAGCGTTATGCATATAGTAGATACTCATACTCACATTCGTACTCACAATCGTGTTCAAGAGCTAAAATTTTCACATTCAGTGACTGTGAATGCTAGCACTGTGTACCATCAGCTCCTTCTGCCAGTCAGGGGTTACAGCTTTCTGAACTTGACTTTCAAATCTCTTCAGGATTAAACATAAGTAAATTAGCATCTATCCTAAAGACTCCTTGAGGAAAATATCCACTTCATATATCATTTCAGTACCCCACAGAGTTGCTTAATACAGGGCTTTTAACAAAATAGATCTTCAGTGTTTGCTGAAGAGAAATTCTTAAGTCAGGACTCCCTGTAAGGCTCAGATAGAGCCATGCAACTGCTGAGCACACATTTCTTATGTATATTTCTCATAGAAAGTTAATGTACCACGAAGCTTTCATTAAGTTTTCATTATGCTTGAACTCTAAAAAGGTATTGACATGGTTTAGAAGTCATTGATCATTAGTCACAAGATGCTGCTAATCTCTCTACCTGAGTTAAAATAAATGAAACTATTCAGGTAAAAAATTGGCCCCTACTATGTCTTTCCTTCAGAGTTGGAAGTTTAATTTAATTTAATTTTTTTTTAATTTTTTGTGCTGGTCCTGGGGGTTGAACTCAGGACCCGCGCTGGGCATTGTCCCTGAGCCTTTTTTTTTTCTTCTCCAATCTAGTGCTCTACCACTTGAGACAAAGCTCCATTTCCACCTTTTTGGTGGTTAATTGGAGGTAAGTCTCCCAGACTTGCCTGCATGTGCTGGCTTCAAACCGTGATCCTCAGATCTCAGCCCCTTGAGTAGCTAGGATTTACAGGTGTGAGCCATTGGCTTCTGGCTCTTCAGATGAGTTTTTATACTGTCTTTAAGGACAAAATTGTGATGACTTAGGATGTGACCCCTGAATTCTATTTCCTTTCTCTAGCCAACCTCTGAGACAAAAGCAGAATATTGATTAATGTCAGATTTTGACAAATTAAGTTAAAAAGTATGAATTTTAGGGTGAGATATTTATTGGTATGGAAAGAATGTATCACACAAAAAACATGATGAACACAATTACGTATTGGTATTCTATGCACTTATTCTGAAAATCAGCTTATAATGAAACAAGAATTAGCCAGGCTGTAGTAGGTCATGCCTGAAATCCTAGCTACCCAGGAGGCAGAGATTTGAAGCTCATAGTTCAAAACTAGCCTGAGAGGCTCAATGAGACTCTTATCTCCAATTTGCCAGCAAAAAAGCCACAAGTGGAGCTCTGGGTTAAGTGGCAGAGCACCAGGCTGAAGCAAAAAAGCAACACTAATATCACCAAAAAAGAGTAAGCATTACAGTAGTTGCAGTAACTTAACAGTGTTCTTGGTATTAGCAAGAACAGTTGATAATTAGAAGCAAGAAAATCATCTGGGGCCTGTCCATGGCCAGGCCTTGGCACATCCCAGCTTCCCCGAGGCTAAGATATGTGACCCCTGAGATTCCTTCTTAGTATCAGGCACTGTCTATAATGTCAAATACATATATACATGTTCTTAAAGAATACCAGACAATGCCTTTCCCTCGTTCAGAATCTCCAGGGGCTCACCATGGTCTATGACAATCACCCCATCAGGTGTAATTAGCATTAGCATGTGTTTTATGATTACAGTGAGGCCAATCTTTTAGATCTCAGGCCCAGAGTCCAGGAGTAGTCCCAAGTTAGGGCTGTCCATATGCCTCATGGGCCAAATAAAGAATCAGGGCAGAGGAAGGAAATGTCTTCCATGGTAGACGTAGGAAGCCAGCACTTCAAGACCTTGGCAGCCATCCTCAGGAAACATACACTGTCTTTAGGTCAAGTAGGAGAAATGGAGGAGAGCTGCAGTCATCCCCCGTCACAAGCATGGACTGGGTGACCATTAGCCCTCTCTCTGGAAGAGGTCCTGAGAAGCTAGTCACCCTGTCCCATGAGGACAAGTTGTCTGACAGGCCATCTCCTGAGTTTTTAGCTGTGTCCTTTGAGATGATCAGAAAAAGGAATTGCCTGTTGGAGAGGCAGTTTTTCTCCCACACACAATATTTATCGGTGAATCTTCTCTTTCCTGGAGCCCAAGGAGACTGTCAAGGGCACAGGTACAAGATTGGGGGACATGCACGAAATTAATTCACAGCACCCTGCAAAAGCAGGGTTGCCTCTTACAGTTGTGCTATGATCAAATTTACCTATCTCTCAAGCCATCTTTCCTGATTCTCCCAAATGCATGAAAGAATGCATTCTTTACTAGCTGCTTCCATCAGAGCTGCTCAGATTGTCTAGGGTATCCTTAGGTTATGATCTCTTCAAATGACAGAGCTCTGTCATAGATTCTCTTTCTCCTTTTCACCATATTAAGGACAATGCCTACTCCTGGTAGCTATAAACCACTTAATCTTTAAATCATCAAATGAGAACCCATAACTGCTCAGAGGCTACAGAACACATAACAGGTATAAAGAGCCATAGAAAAGAATATCCTGTGGTAGCTGTCACATTTATACTTTATGTGGAACTCGCTTGCTTGTTCAGACAGGAGAGTACTCTGTGGTCTATTTCAATCTGAACCAAGATTGAAGGTTATTCTCACCCCATTTTGTTAGGGCCAGGGATTGGTGGCTGTCCCTGAGCCTCTTTGTGCTCAAGGCTAGCGCTCTACCACTTGAGCCTCAGTGTCACTTCCTGCTTTTTCTGAGTAGTTGATTGGAGATTAGAGTCTCAAGGATTTTCCTGCCCAGGCTGGCTTTGAACTGGTAATCCTCAGATCTCAGCCTCCTGAGGGGCTAGGATTACAGGTAGGAGCCACCCCACCTGGCTAGTAGTGTGCTTTTTAACAGTAGTAGTTAATGATCTTATCTCAGCAAGCTGTGGTGTAGCCATTTTCATCTAAAGTGAGGCTCCACTCCGGCCAAAGCCTGGGGTCTTCTGGTAGCTCACCACAGCTCTGGGGCTCAGAAGACAGCAGGGCTTTGCTGCCTCCCACAGAGGAATCTATTGTGAAGGTCAGATTTGCATCCCCAAGGGTGACATGAGAATGGAGTTCAATTACTTCCAGAAGTGGCTGCTTTGTCTCGCACACCACCCTCAGCGAGCAGTCGAGCAATTATATGAATGCACAGCAGAGCAGTGAATGCACACTGAGGCAAGAGGCATTCAGGCACACATTGACTGACACCACTGGCTATCTTCTGTTGAGAGAATCAGCCCAGTTCTGAGCTGAGCTTCCACCCCACTAGCTTGCAGAAGGAACAGAATGTGACTCCCATATGCTGGTCAATTCTCTTCAGACAGAAGAGCTCCTGATAGAGGGAATAGAAAGACCACCTGGGCCTGCTCCACATTTGCATTGGGATGTCATTCCATGGAGTCACTGGTGCCATTCAACCATTTCTGGGGGGCAGGGCCTGTCTAGACAAGGATCAGGATATTTAGAAGATGTCTACACGGTTCATATCCACCCCAAAATTGTAGCTGACCTGCTTTTATTTTCATATGGCTTTCTGGAAAATAGTTGCCACTTTAGTAGTAATTTTTGAACTGAAGGATGCTTTTGTTGGTGGTGGTGTTTTGGTGGGGGGTTTCGGTTGGGTTTACAGATGAGAATTTCTAAGTTGTAACTCAGTGTGCTTTTCTCTCGAATTCATCTCCCACGGTGAATTCAGTGGAATCTGGGAAAATATAAAGACAGTGAAGACGTGATGGCTGGCACCTATTTAGAATCATTTGAGTTGAACTTCATTGTTAAGTTGCTGAATGCATGCGGTAGTGTCCCTGTTGCTTCTTTGCCATGAAAATACTGAGTGAACATGAATGGACAGAAATTCTACCCTATAACTAGACTTCTTTCTCCATCAGGGTCTGAGCGTGACCCCCAAGTGTCCAGCTTCTTGACGTAATTGGTCCTTTGTGGTATGGAGGGAATGGCCTTATCCTGAGTCAGGATAGAAAACACAAACATGTTGAAATGATGACAACCATAAACAGAAATTTCACTTTTGAGGGGTTCTTTTCACATCAAAGAACCAAATTTCTTTTTTTTCTTCCCTCCTCCCCCTTCAATTCTTAATTCTAAGTAACATAAGAAAAATATGTATTTCTGCAAAGTGGATTGCCCAAGGAAAAACTAGGAAGAAAGATTGTGCTGACAAAATTATGAAATGGGGATAAAAGAAAAATAGCAAGTGACCTTTTGGGCTTATTATTATGTGTTTAGTATCATTCCCAAAACTTCAGTAGCGGGGAAGCAATTGACCAATTGTTTGTCTTAGCGTCTTTTTCCCTTCCTTGGCCCTATGGCTAGTCTTGCTTTGTATAGAGACAGTGTGAGAGTCACTGAGATGAAGGAGAGAGAGAAGAATGTGAGAAATCTTCGGACTTCTCGTTTCCTGCCAACTGTTGGTTTACAGACGCTCATCTAGTCAGAGCTGTATAGCTTAAGCAATAATGCTACACCATATTTTCATAAACCTTGTGTGTGACTTTTTAAAAAAGTTGTTTGATTTTATGTAGGTGGTTGGACAAAGAAGTCTTCAATGCAACATGTCTGTTGATGACAGGCACAAAGCATCTCTACCAGTATAACCCCTCCCATCCTTCTCTGTCTCCCCGAATCCCATCCATGCCCTCCAACCTGGCTCCATCTTCACATCTACAAATGGAATGTTCTGACTGTATTCACCCACTCTTCTTTTCTCCATTTGTCTACTCCCCCCCACCCCGTCTCCTCAACTTTAATGACAGTTTTAAGTATTAAAAAAAAACAAAGCCATTGGTTTTAATGCTGTCATCAATTCATTATCTATATGTTGTTTTACTCATTGTCCAGGCCCACTGTCTGATAAAATCCCTAATTATGAAGCATCTGATAATACTATACAAACTGCTTTAATTACAGCACATTTTGTGCATTTTTTTTATTACATTTCATGCTAGGATGAACCTAGCCAGGATCTTTTAATAAGGCCATATTAAATCCAGGCTAGAGGTTAAAACTCAGGAGGCTGCCTTGATTCTCTGTCTATTGTATAGGGAATCTCATCAGAAAAGTCCTAAACTTCATTAAAGACAGCTAGATGCCGGCCCCTCCTCTATTGCCATTTACTTTAAGGGCTATCACTCAGGGGCAATTATTGGTGTGCTCTTCATGATCCCTGTTATATGAAGGCAATTTCTACACCCAGGTTAGGCATTAATACCGCCATTATCTCCAACACAAATCCCCTGACAGTTAGAAAAGCAGGAGAAATTACAGGCGGATTAATCTCCAGTGCCCGTCCAAATAAATAAATAAATAAATAAAGACGAAGGAAAGAAAGAAAACCTTTCCCCCGGGGATAGAGAGGGGAATGTTGAACTCGGGGAAGCTGTGTTGGTTGTAATGAACAAGAGCCTCCCGTGCCTGCCTCTTCCGAGTTGCTCTGTACCCTTCTCAGCTTGTCAATATACCTTTTGGGCTTTCTCTAAGGAGATGGGGTTTTATGGAATCTTTCCCTAATTCTGTTTGCCTTTAAAAAGAAGAAGAAATAAAAGGAAATGACTATGCTCTCTATGTTGGAAGGCTGGACACTATAATCCATATCATAGAAAGAAGAGGGACACATTCAAAAAAGCTTAGGGGCTTCCCAGATTCTTTCTATTTCTTAGTGTGTGTTTGTTTGTGGGTCTCACGCCATGATCCGCCGAGAAAAGCAGATCATAGAATAAGGACAAAGCATCCTGCTAGACACAAAGGAGGGGGAACGAGGAGAGGTGGCAGGGACTTGGCAGGCCACAGGCAGCACACTCTGCCTTGCGTGATAAGGGTACCTTTGACAGGGGCTGCCACGGCTGCTGATACCTCTGTGCTTACTGAGGAGGCCCAGGGTTTTGGGAAAGGAACGATAAGGAAACACAATGAATAAGTAACAAAGCTCTTTTGATGAATGCAGTCATTTGCATTACAGCACAAAATAGCTTAGCTCCTGATGGGAGCCCTGCACACCGAACCACAAATCCAGCTTCCAATGACAGAAAAAGGGCAAGAGGAAACAGGGAGCGAGAGTTCTGTGGGTGGGAAATTGCAATTCATTGCATTGGAACAGGTAGAAAAAATTTATTTAAAAATGTTATTGGCCTCAAAAAAATTGATGAGGTTTATTTTTTTTTTGGTGGGAGTGGGGAGTTGAGAAGAAATATCTGTGTCAGAGTACATTCTTTCAAACTCCATTATAGCTGAAATGAATATGCCATGTGTTAAGGAATGATATACCATTAAACTCTTTGCCTCCTTGGCCTGAAGAAAAAAATGTGATTTCATTGCTGGTGATTATTCCCTGCTCAAGCAAAAGGATAAAAGGGAAGGAGGTATCACATGTATAATAGTGAATAAGCATGCCTGTAAACATAGCTACTCAAGAGGCTAAGATCTAAGGATTGAGGTTCAAAGCCAGCCCAGGCAGACAAGTTGAGACTCTTCTATCTAATTCACTAGCCAAAAATTGAAAGTGGAGCGGAGGCTCAAGTGGTAGAGCACCAGCCTTGAGCAAAAAAGCCAAGTAAGAGCACAAGGCTCTGAGTTCAAGCCCTAGTACTGGCACATGTATGCATGCACACATGTACACGCATATATATATATATATGCATATTATACACGTTTATACAAAGGATTCTGGGTTCTTCTGTCTTTAAAGGAAGCAATTGAATATATTTGTCGTGATAATAACCAAATACAGTGGAGATTTGCTGGTTGAAATGGACCCACAGACCACAGATATAACAGTGTGACCCAGAGCCAGCCAAACCCCCATCCCTAGTTTTGATCTACTGCCTAGTGATAAGAGGTCACTTCTAATTCACAATGCAGAATACCCCAGGGGATCCCGTGCTTTCAGGCCAAGTGAAAGCTAATAAAAAGCAAGAAATCACTGGTTGCACAAATCATTGCTAATCCATGGTACATTCCCTTTTGGGCTGATAAACTAGTTGCTCTTCTGACAGAAAGATACTTTCCCTCTATTAAGTTACTTAAGGGAGTATATATCTTCAGTAACCTTGGATGGTTGTAGATTTACTCAAGGTATATAAGTGCTCAGTATTCCATTAATTGATGAAAAGTGGATATAGCCAAAATGAACCTATAGCCTTACATTCTTCCTCTAAGCGAGGAAGAAACAGGATGTAAATATTCCCAACACATTTTGGGAGCTCGACTTTTAGGCCCCTGCTCCAAATTGCTAAGATTATAGATGTCAGGTCTGCTCACTCTCCTGTGTACCCCAAATCAAGAGAAGGTGCAGGGCACTTATCATCCTAACTACTCAGGAGGCTGAGATTTAAGATGGTGGTTTGAAGCCAACCTGGGCAGGAAAGTCCATGAGAATCTTATCCCTAATTAACTACCAAAAATCCTCAAAGTGGAGCTGTGGCTCAAATGGCAAAGCCCAAGCCTTGAACAAAAAAACCCAAAAAACAAAAAACAAGTTCAAGGACAGCACCCAAGCCCCGAGTTCAAGCCCCAGGACTTGCAGGGGGAGGGGGAGAAAGGGGGAAGAGAGAGAAGAGGGGAGAGGGAAAGGGTAAGGGGAAAGAGGAGAGAGAGAGAAGGGAAGAGAGGGATTTAGGGGAAGATTTATTTCAAGGCATAGGCCATGCCCTGACATGAGGCAAAGAAAGCACTTCAGTCCATCTTCAGCCAACTTTGGGGAACAGACTTGATCTTTAGGTTTAAATAGACAGAGCACTGGAACAAGGGAGAAGAGGAGAGAGGTCTATGTAATTATTAAACCATCTGTTGTGTTTCCTTATCTAGTGTTAGTCCTTGTTTGGGGAGCAGTTCTAGAGAAGTTGTGGGGTGCATAGTTTTTCAGGATACACTAGCCATGGTTGTCCAGTGGGCGTCTGCAGAGGCTCTGATGTTACTTGTTCTTGAGAGATACCAACCTTTTCTCCTGCTTTTCGTTCATGGATAGGCACCAGTAAAGAATCTGCTCCTCAGCAAAAGCTGAAGTAGCAGATACAGTTGGAGGGATGCTACCACTGTAGTATGTGTAAAATGCCAGACACATGGGAAGAAGAAATGGAACATTACCACATAGGCTGGTGTTCCTCAGAAGTGGGGAGACCAAAGGTGAATCTGTGATTAAAGAGATGGGCCAATATAACTCTTATTGCCTGAATTCAGTGATTAGATTACAGGAAATCATGGGAGACATCTCCCACAGATTCATAATTGGTGGAAATCCTCTGCTCTCACTGTAAAAAAAAAAAATTCTTAATATTGTCTCTCTCCTAACTTTTCCAATCCTACCCACTCCCTCAATTTACCTGGTTCCATTTTCATATATGTACATGGGCTATAATAATGGATTGTGTTTACCCATGCTGCATCTGCCCCAGGCCCCATTTCCCTTTGGCCTTAACATCGCTCCCAACAACACAAATTCCAGCTTCCTGGTATTCATTTTGTAAGGCTGTACATTAGTTATTCAAAGTAGTCACACCATTGGAATCCTCCCCTGCATATACCCCACTTTAGTTAATACATGGGTATATCTATGTTTAGGCCCTTTGCATATGTTTACATGTATGTTGATAATTTAGATCTAACTTTCACATCTCAGAGAAAACATATGCCCTTTGTCTTGTTAGCCTGTGTTGCTGTGTCTTTCTGCTCACTCATTCTCCTTGTAGGACTTGCAGTGTATTTATTGGGGTTTTTTGTGTTCTCTATTTATAGTCATAGCTAACAGGTGATGTCAAGGTGAGCTGTAAATTCCAGAGTAAATTGTTTGTGTTACCACCTGAAAAATATATCAGGAAAGCTGGATTCTTTATGTTGGCACAATGAAGATTCAACCTATTTTTTGACTATGTGAATTATTGCTTCATGTGCAGCTAGGTTTTTATCGATAAATTTGAATACACCATGTGATGAGTTTTTTTGTATGCCAATCCTGGGGCTTCTGCAGCCTGGGTACTGTCTCTGAGCTTCTTTGGCTCAAGCCTAGTGCTCTACTACCTGAGTCACAGCTCCCCTCCAGCTTTTTTGGGTAGTTAATTGGAGGTGAGAGTCTCATGGACTTTCCTGCCTGGGCTGGCTTTGAACCTTGATCCCTCTCAGCCTACTGAGTAGCTAGGATTACCATTAGTGTGAACCATTAGTAGGCACTGATGTGATAATTTTTATACAGAAATTCAGAGGTACCTGTACGGTTGAATGGCTAGCATAATGAAAGGACCTCTTACAATGTACTTTGTTTCTGTTGCAATAACCATTATTGTGATTGCTGGGCTGATTGTCCTAAACATAAATTATTTATAAAATATGCCGTGAATAGTGCTCCATTGAAAGTTGGACATACTACCTTTATAAAAATTCTATTATAGAAGTCAATTTGCTTCTTTCACAATGCATTTTAACAGTTCAAGATTTCTTTCAGCATAATAATTACATTTCTAATAAACTTTAGTGTATTGGTGACAAGTAACATCAAATAAGTCAGTTTAACAAATAAAAGTTCAGACATATTCTGTATATTTATTTAAAAGATCTAATTATACGTGAAGTGTTATATACTAAAGTGCAACTTGTTGATCAACTGTGACAAAAGAAAAGAGATGCATTTCCGTGGAAAGCTATTTCTCTGTGACAACTAGTACTACCTCAGGAACATCAAATGTAGTTCATTATATGAGTATTATTACTATTGTATTAGGGATTAAACCCAGGGTCTGAAGTTTGTATGAGCCATGCCCTTTTACTTTTTTTTTTTTTGTATTGTATTTGAGATAGGGACTTGGTAATTTTTCCAAGGCTGAATTCAAGTACTTGAGATCACAGGAGTGGATGAACATTTTCATAGCTTTGAACTGGTTAAATCTTTGTCTGGTTAATCTTTCCTGTTAATTTGATTGTATTCAGAATGCCAAAAGAGATTAGTAAGGCTCCCTTCCTGGCTTTTCCATAGTGCAAGTCTACTATACTCTTTTTTGGATGTTTTTAAAAAGGAAGGGGTGACATTCACCAAGAAGCATTGTACTCGACCTGATTTATGGAATTGTAACCCCTTTGTACAACTACATCATCATCATCATCATAGAAATATCCTAAGCCTGCCATAACCTTTGGACCATGGTTGTATGTTAGTATACATATAGCTAACATCCATGAAGTTTACTTTTTGTTTACTTGTGCTGGTGGTGGGGTTTGAACTCAGGGCCTTTGTGGTAATTAATTTCAGATAAAAGTAACAGGAACTTTCCTGCCACAGCTGGCTTTGAACTACAATCCTCAGGCCTCAGCCTCCTGAGTAGCTAGGATTACAAGCGTGAGTCACAGCCCCCAGCTAATGGAGTTTTATAACTAGCATTCATGGAGGTTTTTTTAAACTAAATACTAGCTGTCACTCTACATGTTTTAATGTATATTTATGCATTTGGTATTCTTAGTCTGCAGATGAGATGGTAATATCGCTTCAATTATAACAAAGAAAAACAGAAGCTGGACACTGATGACTTATGCCAATAATCCTAGCTATTCAGGAGGCTGAGCTCTGAGGATCACGGTTCAAAGTCAGCCCTGGTAGAAAAGTCTGCAAGACTCTTATCTCCAGTTAACCACCAAAAAGCCAGAAGTAGAGGTGTGGCTAAAATGATGGAGCACTAGCCTTGAGCAAAAAAGCTCAGCAACAGTTCCCAAGCCCTGAGTTCAAGTCCCAGTAGTGGCGCAAAACAATAAAGAACAGGTATAGAATGCTTCCTTAACTTCCTTACAAAGCTGCTATTGTAGTACTAGCTAGTAGAGTAGACTTAAGCTGAAGAAATTGACCACCTGATCCTTTTAGCCTTGGGGACCACACTAGGTCAAAGCTACCTCTTTGAGAAAGTGTTGATTTGAAAGTGTTACATTTTTGCACAATAGTTTTGTAATATATATAAATAAACTTCCCTTCACTGAGCAACCAGGAAGTAAATGAAACATCTCTGCACTTTGTGGCTGTATATAAAAACACAGAAATAATGACAGCTTTTATTCTTTTGATTAAAAAAAGTGCTTTGCTTTTAGAAGACTTTCAGAACAATCAATGCTAGTGCCAAAAGGCCAAATGAAAAAGTTAAATCACAAGTTATTTTTATCAGGACTGTAAATTAGCTAAACTGGTCAAGTTGTTTTTGTATTTTGTGTGTGTGTGTGTGTGTGTGTGTGTGTGTGTGTGTGTGTGTGTGTGTGTGTGTGTGTGTGTGTGTGTGTGTTTGTCCTAGAGCTTGAACTCAGGGTCTGGGCATTGTCCCTTAGCTTTTTTGCTTAAGGCTGGTGTTCTACCACTTGAGTCACAGCTCTACTTCTGGCTTTTTGGTAGTTAATTGGAGATTAGTGTCTAAAAGATGTTCCCGTCCTGGCTAACTTTGAACCTTGATCTTTAGATCTCAGCTTACTTAGTATCTAGGCTCATGTTGTTAAAAATGGCTCAAGCTGTTAAGGTGTCGCATAGGAATAAGGACACCAACTAGTCTCAAGAATGTAGAAGGTCTGAATTACACCCTCTGCTACTTTCTTTACTTGCTGGTATTGTCTTGACAGAATAAGCAACAAGAGCTAAGCCAACAGGCCGAAGCAGGAACTTCTAAGCAACTCACTTTAATAGGAAAGATGGCTTTCCTCTCAACAGGCTTGAGTCTCCCAAACTCAGGGGTTTTGGTGTGTTGTTCTTTAGAAAAGTGTAAGTAGGATACTTCTAATTATAACCAAAACAACAAGATCACAAGATGGCAATCCTATGTGATCCAAGTCATTACCCACCTAAAACCACACACACTTAGTATTATTAAAGAGTGGACCAGGAGTTCTAATGAGGCAGAGGTAAAAGATGCACAGGAATACTGCATGGTCCTTACCATAAAATGAATCCACAGCTTAGACACAGGAGCAAACAACGTGTACCAGTAGAGTGAGAAACAACTGCTTTCAAGAGACGTTCTGATGAACTTGTGTTCTGATGCTGGGCTCCAAGAGACTCTACAATAAAACAAATAGAAGCTCTAGCTGGCTTTCAGAAAAGGCCGAGCCCTCTCACCACCTCCGAGCCTCACCTGTCATGCCTTATTGCAGTCTTTTGCCCAGGGACCCCTGAAATACATACATTCAACAGGTCTTCATGCTGTCTCAAGCTGCCTGCCTCCTTTCCTTTCTTGGCATGTGTAGTGATGTATTTTTCCTTTGCTGGCACAGCTTCTGATGCCCTGATTCCTAAGGACCTGAGTCAGTGAGCACCACCGCCTTTCACACCAGCATCTTATCTTCTGTCTAGCCTCAGTTTAGGGGGGAGGGGGTTATTCCCTAATGCCTATTCTGCTATCGTGTGGTGCCCAAACTCTGAATGGCCAAGTGATCAATAGGAGGTAAGAAAGAAAGTCAAAGTGCTAGAAACCATATTGTCATTTTAAGGAGAAATTTTGAAAATCACACATCACACTATTCAGAGAAAAAAAAAAAACACCACACACACACACACACACACACACACACACACACACACACAAAACCACAAACAAAAACCCTTCATAGAAGGTCTGGATGGTGATTTGAACTGGTAGAATTCAGATGAGTGGAAACATATATTGCAGGCTATTCAGGATGTGGAACAATTCTAAAAGAAGGGTGCAGGTGTGCATAGCATGTGGAATGGATAAGACTGTGAACCAACTAGTGCTGGCATTGGTGACTCATGCCCTCAGGAGACTGAGACTGGAGAATAATGGTTTGAGTCATCTCCAAAATAACCAGCAAAAAGCATAGCTGGAGGCATGACTCAAAATGTGAAGCAACAGTCTGGAAAATGTGGGGTCCTGCGTTCAAACCTCAGTGTTTCTCTCTGTCTCTGTCTCTGTCTCTCTCTCACACACACATACATACACACACACAGAAATCATCCAGCCAAAGTATAGATTTCATGTATTGGAAGAGTAGAGAGTAAGATTAAACCAGTTTGTCCTAACTTCTCTGTTAGAATGAGGGCTCTGAGTGACAGCCATACGTCCTGGCCATATACTAACATCTACTCTACACCTACTGGCCTTTCCAGCTTTGCAAAATCGGAGAAATTAATAGTCAGTTTCACAAATGAGAAGCTGAAATTAAAGTGCCTCATTAAAGGCTATATTTTAAAATTACCTTTTAGTTAATCACTTTTAAGTCATTTGGTATGTAATAAGCTCAGACCTAAGTGCTTAATAAAATTTGACTTAAACTACACAATAAACCAGTGAAGGAAATAGTATTATTCTCCCCCCCTTCTCTCTCTCTCTCCTCCCTTTCTCCCAGCACTGGAACTTAAAATCAGGACATGAGTGCTGTCCCTTAGCTTTTTCCTCTCAAGGTTGGTGCTGTACCACTTGAGCCACACCTCCACTTCTGTTTTTTTGTTTTGGGTGTTAATGAAAGATAGTCTCACAGACTTTCCTGTCCAGGCTAGCTTTGAACTTTGATCCTCAGGTCTCAGCTTCCTGAGTAATTAGGATTATAATCGTGAGCCACTGGCATCTAGGTTATTATTCTTTCTCTTAGAACTCAATGAGGTATCCAGGTGTTAGCGAACTCACTCAAAGCCTCAAAGTTTGTAGCTATTGGGGCCCTAGTTCACACCAAAAGTTCTGTCATAGGCTGTGTTCTCACATGCTTTGCTAACAGCTGTAAAACCAGAGGCTTATGGGCTCTACATGTTTGGAGCAGGACAATTTCACAACGAAATTTGTTCATATTATTAAATACTTGCATAGTGATTCAGGTAAGAGATGATGGGTATAATTTTAATCTGAGACAATTTAGGCCTAGAGTAGGGTTGTATTGTTCGAGAGAGAAAGACTTGAGAGAAATTGTGAAGGAAAAGAAAACAGATGTGGCAATAATCAGACATAAAAGGTTAAGTACAAAGAAATAAAGTATGATTCTGAGGACCATCCTTTATAGTCACACACCTGTCTAGCTAGAATTGGGATGCAATTGTCTGCAATTGTGGAAAACATGGTAAATATTATATGGAAGATTTGGTTCCCAGATTAGGAAATACAAGCAGAAATATCCAGTAAACCAACAAAAATAGATGCTACTGTACATTGTACTCAGGGCGGTCTCTTTAGTGGCTCATAGTGTATCAGGAGCATGTTTATATATCTTTTTCTCCTACACACTTTCCTCTTTGAATTCTCAGTGGCCAGCACAGGCCATGGTAGCCTAGTAGAATTTCAATAAGTAAAACAGTCCTGGGGGCAGTAGAAAATGAAGACCATGGGTCAGATTTCTCCTTCCATAGAATCTGCTTTTGGCTGTCTTTTCTCCTAATGTTTCAGGAGCCTGCAGCCTGTGATGTTGTAGAGTAAAACAAATCACCGTGTTTAAGCAGAATATTACCTTAGAATTCTCCTAATGGTTTAGTGGTGGGGATCAATACGTGCCGACTACTAGTGTATCTTTAATTGTGTTTATCTAGAGTATTTGATAGCTAGCCTGGAAGTGGTGTTGACAAATTGTTTGACACCTTAAAGAGTATTGTAGGAAATTCTTGTAAGAACGTTTATGTGCTGAAAGTGACATGCCTCTTGATTTTAGATAGCAATGAACTTTGTGTCTGTGTTCTCATTAATCTAAATCACCTTAGGAACAGAAGGGTGATAACATATAAACAGTTAAAAGTTTGTTTCCTACTTAATATCATATAAAGTTTGCCTTGCTTAGAGATGTTAGAAATGTAGATTTTATGGATGCATGTTGAGCCTTATTTTTTCCCTTATTTTCCATTGTTTTCTTCCTTCCTCCCCCCTTTTCTTTTCTTTCTCCTCTTCCTTTTTCCTTCCTTCCTACCTTCCTTCCTGCCCTCCTTCTCTCCCTTCATTTTTCCTCCCTCCCTCCCTTCTTTCCTTCTTTCCTTCCTACCCAGCTCCCTCCCTTCCTTCCTCCCTCCCTTCCCTCCTTCCTTCCTCCCTCCCTCCCTTCCCTCCTTCCTTCCTTCCTACCTCTCTTCCTCCCTTCCTCCCTTCCTCCCTTCCTCCCTTCTTCCCTCCTCTTCTCCTTTTTTTTTTTTTTTGTCTTGGTACTGGAGCTTTTACTCAGAGCCTGAATGCTATAACTTAGCATTTTCAGTCAATGATGGTGCTATACCACTTGAACCACAACTCCCAACTTTTTACTGGTTAATTGAATATAAGGGTCTATAGACTCGTCTGCCTAGATGGCTTCAAACCTTGATCCAGCTCTCAGCCTTCTGAGTAGCTAGGATTACAGGTGTAAACCACTTGCTCTGGGCTCCTCTTGTCCTCTTTACGCCTCTGCGAGTAATGTGATTTGTATCACTTACTTGGCATGTACAGCATGGTGTTTTATGCTGCCGTCTGATGCATGGAGGACTTCAGCGACTCCTGAGTACCAACTGTCACTTGTGAAGGCCGTCCTCATTGCCTGCACCCCATTATGTGCCACATCCCCAGGCAGAGGAGGGAGTAGAGAGGATCTAGTAGGTTGTTGATTGGCAGCCTCTGGATATTTCAAAATTAGGCTTTTAGGGTCCCCATGAATACACTGTCATTACTGTGAAAACTTTGTATATGAAGAGCCAAAATGTTTGAATGAAAGTTATGTATGGGAATGATGTATAGAAGAAATGATGTGCAGAATGAAAGCCAAGACAAGCCGGCTGCTGGTGGCTCATGCCTGTAATCCTAGCTACGTAAGAGGCTGAGATCTAAGGATCATGGTTGGAAGCCAGTCTAGGCATACAAAGCTGTGAGACGCTTATTGCCAGTTTCTGCTGGAAGTGTTGCTCAAGTATTAGAGCATTAGCCTTGAGCAGAAAAAGCTAAGGAAGAGCATGAAGTCCTGAGTTCAAGCCCTAGTACCACATATCCCTCCCCCACAAAGAGAAACAAAAACAACGCCTGATTTGTTTTTCTTTCGCAGATTTTCTTAAAAACTTGTCATGGTGACAGTTCTTTGCAAAACTGATGCCAAGTATAGATTTTTATACTATGTTTATACTGCTAAAGACTAAAATTAAGAGGTTATTTTTTGTTCTGAGGTGTCGCGGGTAACAAATGGATGGGTTTAATTTTTTTAGTACAGGGATTTGCTCTCAGGACTTTGAGCTTGCTAGAAAAGCACAGTACTTTTTAAGCCACACTCCCAGTCCTTTTCCTTTTCATAAAGTTTGTTTTACAGATAGGGTCTTGTGCTTTTGTCCAGTTGGCCTCCTGGACTCAAACCATGACCTCCTATTTCCTTCTCCCAAATAGCTGGGATTATAGTTATGTAGTATGTAGTTATTTAATTTCCCATTCACCATGTCCAGCTGAATGACTGCTAAGATGCCATCCTTTACTAAACCGGAGTGAGGCTACCACAGTTGGAAATGAAACACACAACCTTATCATCATCCACCTATTGCTTCTTTCATGTGGTCTTTTTTTTAAAAAAAAAATATTTTGGGGTCAATACTGGGGCTTGAACTCAGGACCTGGATGCTGTCCCTTAACTTTTTGCTCAAGGCTAAGATTGTACCACTTGGAACACACCTCTTCTGCCTTTTTGCTGGTTAATAAGAGATAAAAATCCCATGGACTTATCTGCCTGGGCTAGCTTCAAACTTTGATCCTTAAATCTCAGCTTCCTGAGTAGCTGGGATTCCAGGCATGAGCCATGGACATCTAGATGATTTTTTTTTTTGTCATTGTTAACTTTTCTTTATTTTGCCAGTACTAGGGCTGGAACTCCGGATCTTGTTTGTTCAAGGCTGGTCTCTACCACTTGAGTTACCCCCTCCACATCACATTGTCTCCTTTCTGCTCTTCCCAGCAGAAAAACCTACAATCCTTCTAACAACTTCTCTGCCAGAAAGACACAGGCACCCTGGAAGAGCTTGCTTTATGTTAGTAATACAAAGCCCCTCTCACTCACCTGTGTCCCTCCTCCCAAAAGGTGCACCCTTGTTGACAGCTCTGATCATGAAAGAAAACTGACAAGGCCTGGCTCCTAATGTCCTCGACCTATCTGTTAATGTTCCTCCTGCTCCTGGCTGCCTCCATCTCCAATTAGACATCTGCGCTGAAAACTGGAAAGCAGCCTCTTAATTGGGCAGCTACTGTTGCAAGGCAGGTGGTAATTTCTACAGAGGCCTTGATCAGCCAGGCCAAGATTCTCCCTTCTTCCTCACTCTGGCATTGGACTTTTAATTTTTCTGCAATTCTCCTCCCCCGTGTACGTACGTACGTGTACACACACACACACACACACACACACACACACACACACACACACACATCCCCACAAGGCAAAAATGAAGCCATTGGGCAAACATCTGAAAACACAAAGGCATTTAAAAAAAACAGGAGGAACTTTTCGCTCCATAAATAACATCCTACTGAACCAGGATCTGTAACGAATTTAGTCCTAATTACACCTTATTCTCCCTTCCCTCCCCGCCCCCTATCTCCCATTAAGATATATTGGCTAGGACACATGCAGGAGACCTGTTTGTAGCTATCTTTTACATAGAACTGATTGTTTAATTGCAGATTAAAGATTAATGCAAGTATAATGATTCCATGAGGACACTTCACAGACAAAAGCATCCTGCATCAGGCTCCCTGCCTCCATTTTTCAATTTGGCCATAAATTTGGCTGGGAATTAAATAGTAAGTAGCCGTGATTGCAACTCTGGTCTCTGAAGGCACTCACGGGAATGAAAATAAATGAACGGGCTCTCACACAAAGCATGTTTCATTATGGTCATTAGTAGGCAGATTCTCAGCAGCATTGAAGGTGAAATTGTCTAGAGGAAATGTTGGCATGTGGCTGCTAAGGAGTATGGTTAGAATTGGATGTAAGTGGTCTCGGTTGGGAAAAAAATTGCATAAAAACTTTAAAATTGTGGATTATTTTGGTTTACTTTATGTGTGTGTGTATGCCTGTGTTTCTGTGTGTGTGTCTGTGTCTGTGTGTCAGTGTGTTAGTGTGTGGTGCTGGAGCTTGAAATCAGAGCCTGAGTTCTGTCTCTTAGCTTTTTCACTGAAGGCTGGCACTGTACCACTTGAGCCACAGCTCCACTTCTGTTTTTTTTTCTTTGTTTTGCTGGTTCATTGGAGATAAGAGTCTCACAGTCTTTTCTGCCCAGGATGGTTTAAAACAGAGATTCTGGGGCTGGGAAGGTGGCTCAGTGGTAGAGCGCTTGCTTTGCATGCATGAGGCCCTGGGTTCCATTCCTCAGCACCACATAAGCAAAAAGAAAAAAGCCGGAAGTGGCATTATGGCTCAAGTGGTAGAGCGCTAGCCTTGAGCTGAAGAGCTGAGGGACAGCGCCTAGGCCCCATGACCGGACCCCCCCCCCCAAAAAAAAAAAACAGTGATTCTTAGATCTTGACCTCCTGAGTAGCCACCAGCACCTGATTTATCAACTTACATTATTTAAAAAGTATATATAGAACAGAGCCACACATTATTTGTAAACTTACTGACTATGAGTTCATGGTTCATATGATGTACAAAATAAATGCAGGTGATTGGTTCATTTGGTACACAAACCAAGTCTGCATCAGATAGCCAAATAGCAATATCCTAGAGTGAAAGTGATATTTGAAAATTCTATGAGGGCCTTTGCCATGTATTGAGGGGCATCTGGACTATTTCTGTACCTTGGCTATGGCAAATAGTGCAGCAGCAAACATGGTTGTGATGGTGGCTTTACTTTACTGACTTGAAATGGTTTTTTTTTTTTGAGTTGGGAAGGATGGGGGAGAATGATTGAAAGAGATGACATCTATCAGGATGCATTGTTTTCATAATCTGATTTGTTGAATGGAACTCCTTTGTACAACTACACAGTAAAAATATAATTTGAAAAGTACAGTTACAGAGAAGGACAAGTTCTGTGTACTGTAGAGTGAGTATATTACAGTAATGGATGTATAAACATTTCAAAAATCTAGAAGTGGTTGGGGAAAAAAAAAT
Organism: Dipodomys spectabilis; assembly: GCF_019054845.1. Classification (NCBI taxonomy): domain Eukaryota; kingdom Metazoa; phylum Chordata; class Mammalia; order Rodentia; family Heteromyidae; genus Dipodomys; species Dipodomys spectabilis. The sequence goes on along the minus strand of NW_024870716.1, from coordinate 7,116,553 downwards.
CACAATCTGGGCTCAGTGGCTCACACCTGTAATCCTAGCTACCAGGAAGCTGAGAGCTAAGGATCCCAGTTTAAAGCTAGCCCATGCAGGAGAGATCATGAAACTATTACCTCCAATTGACCAGCAAAAAGCCAGAGGTGGAGGTATGCCTCAAGTAGTAGAGCACTAGCCTTGAGTGGAAAAGCCAAGTGAAAGCTCAAGATCCTAAGTTCAATCCTCAGTACTAGCAAAACAAAAGGTGAAAACCACATCACCGTAGCAATACACATCCACTTACAAGATTTATGCATTTGTAGAGATGTTTTGAGTCAGAATTCTAGGCATAATGCTCTAGTTTAGTTACCCCTGAGTTGAGAAAACAAGGACCAAAGCAATCCCCTATTCTATCTTCTAAATATAAAAGCAAGTATTTGTGGAAAAGAATTTAAGTTGGGATTGAAGGCATGGCTCAGATCATAGAGTGCCAGTAGGGGAAAAACAAAGGAGGAGACAACAATGCTTGATAAGAAATGTACTCGTTGCCTTGCTCATGTAACTGTAACCCCTCTGTACAGTATTTTTACAATAAAAAAACACTAAAAAATTTAAAAAATAAGTAAAAACAAACATCAGAAACAGAGTTCAAGTTCTGTTGTGAAAAAATAAAAAGTGGGGGAAAAAGTATTCCAATATTCAATATCGTTATTGATGTGAATATTTCAGGATATGAAATAATGACTTTTACTGGTGACAGTATTGATGAGAGACAAATATAATCATCTGTTCACTTGGATAGTTTTCTGCTTTTGATTGACACACAGAAAGAAAAGCTGAGTTTCCCTTGTGATTGGGATAGTGTTGATTTGTTGTTAGAAAAACTAAAAGAAATGGCAGAGCTTTCTTTGCTTTCCTCTTTAAAGTCCAGTAGATCAAAGAATAGAGTTATGTGAGTGTTATGTTAATCAATACCCATTCATTTTTTACTTGGTTCTCTTATTCAAGATTCTTCTATGGCTGAGAGAATGATGGAATAACTTTTCATGGATGGGGAATTACTTTATAAAAAAGGCTAACCAACTGCTTACCACATTCACTGACAAGTGAGTGGGAAGAAATAGTTTGAATTACAGTCATGGGGTTCTAAGTTGCATGGGAATCATGCCCCATATTGTTATCAGTTATCCAAAGCCTTCCTGCACAGGACTTCCTATTCTCAGAGTAGTACTTCCTCCTAGGAAGAAATTCCAGAACAGTCCTTTATAGAAATCTCTTTTAAAAACCATAAATTTAGGCATATCCCTTTCTTAAGATGTTGCTAACAGCAATCTTTAACTCCTATTTCCTTGCATGGGGAACAGGAAATACTGCTCTCTCTCTCTCTCTCTCTTTCTTCCCCCTCCATTCTCCCTCCTTTTCTCTCTCTCTCTTGGCTCTTGAGCCATCTAACTAGAGCCTGCCATTTTTTTTTTGTCTTTTTTTTTTTTTTTTGGTTGGTCATGAGGCTTGAACTCTGGGCTTTCCTGCCCAGGCTGGCTTTGAACTACAATCCTCAGATCTCAGCCTCCTGAGTAGCTAGGATTACAGGCGTGAGCCACTGGTGCCCAGCACCATTTTTCTTGCTTTCTTTCTTTCAAACTCCTTGCTTTGCCACTTAAAAAAAGTATCAATAACAATTTGAAATTAAAGAACATTTTATATTAAAGAAACATGTAAGTCTAGAAGATGTGATAGATGTAGATCTGAACTAATTTATGCACATATTAAAATACTTTGCCATCCTTCAAACAGCTCCTCTTGACATGTCTATTTTATTAATAGATAAAATAGACAAAAATAGTATCAATCTCACTATATTCTATTAATATTGTGAGTAGATAGCGCTCATCTATTTTTGTAAAAGTACATCATACAAAATAGTGTAAGTGACATGCACCCCCGTGGTTCCTCTCTTGTGATTAGGTAATTCTTTGCATATTTCAAATCTTCATGTTTCATGTTCATGATAGTTTGGTGCAGAATTCCTCCACTCTATTAGGATTAGAAGTTCAAGGGGATAATTTTACATCTGTAATTGCCTCTCCCACAATAGCTACCTCTTTTACTGGTCACCTGTTGAGAGAACAACTAGACTATCATTTTCCTCAGTGACCTTGATTCCCTTTGAAAGGAACCATTCTCCTTTTGATGAACAGACATGTATGGCTGACATTAGACTATCGCTAAGCCACCAAAAAACAAAAACAACAACAAAAAACAGCTTGGCTATCATACATAGCCAAGCTAAGTTAATCAGTTTTGAAATTCCTAAGTAAAATACATTTCAGCCCTTTTCCCCCCTACCTATTGTACTAAGACTAGAAATTGTCAGTGACATGAGAAACCTTGCTGAGATTTTGATCCTTTAGAGTTGGACTCAAAATTGAATGTCAAATTGTGACTTGCTAAGAAGCTATAACTTACTCACTAGTATGTTTTATATTAGATTCCACTGGGAAGTTTTCTACTTGTCTATATCTGCATGAATGTGGCGTTAACAAATGCGGTAAACAGTTGCCTGGTGCTGGGGGCTCACATCTGTAATTCTAGCTACTTAGAAGGCTGAGATCTAAGGATAGAGGTTAGAAGCCAGCTAGGACAGCAAAATCCATGAGAGATTTATCTCTAATTAACCACCAAAAACCTGGACGTAGAGGTGTGGCTCGAATGGTAGAGCACTAGCTTTGTGCTTTAGAAAAGCTAAGGATAGTGTGGAGGCCCTGAGTTTTACTAGAACTGACAGAAGGAAGGAAGGAAGGAAGGAAGGAGAGAGGGGGGAGGCAGGGAGGGAGAGAGGGAGAGAGGGAGGGTAAGAAATGCAGTAAGCAAAAACAAATGTCAGGCTCAGTTATCAAACATAGACTTCCATGTAAATATTCCCTAGTTTCTTATCTTCTCTCCTGGAAGATATTCTTTCCTAAGAGCCAACAGAAACAAGGAGAGAAAGGGAAAGAGAGAAAGAAAAAAGAAAAGAAAAGAGGAAAAGGAGAAAGAGAGAGAAGTAGAAAAAGATGCTCTATGTAATTCAAATTGTCTTACATGTCTTTATCTAGACTCATCTTGCCCACACAACCAAGTACAACTCCTTCACTTGGCATTTAACTTACAACCTGCCCCCCTGCCACCTTTTCCTATATTCCTATATATAAATCTGACCAACTAGTCCCCGTGTGTGTGTGTGTGTGTGTGTGTGTGTGTGTGTGTGTGTGTGTGTGTGTGTGTGTATGCATGCCATGTTCACATATGCATGTGTGCATGCCTGTACTGGGGCTTACACTCAGGGCCTTGCAGTTTCACTTCGTTTTACACTCATTGCTGACACTCAACAATTTGAGCCACACCTCTGCTTCCAATTTTGTGTTTGTTTGGTTTTTGCTGGTTAATTGGAGATTAGAGTCTCATGGATTTTTCTGCCTGGGCTGAATTTGAACAATCTTCAGAGTTTAGTCTCCCGAGTAGCTAGGATTATAGGCGTGAACCAACTCTGACTCTCAGTGAAAGTCTTCCTTCTCATGCACTAATCATCCAGCCATGCTTTTCCAGCCTTTATTTTGTATTTAAAAGTATGTTCTTTAAACCCTTCCAAACAAGCTAATATCTAAGCCTTCTGTAATGTTTTCCCTGACTATCAGTAATTCTCATAGCACTGATGCATTAATAGTTTAACACTAAGAATGTGCCCACATTTGTAATCTTAGCTACTAGGGAGTTGAAGATTGGAAGTATTTATGCTCAAAGCAGGGGACTTGAGATGGGGGCCGGGGGTGGGGAGGTTAGGTTGTTTGCACACCATCTCAACAGAAAAAGCCGTGTGCCTGTTATCCCTGGTAGAGTGAGAAAGGTAAATAGGAGGACCACTGTCCAAATGGCCCTGGACCAGAGCAAAAATAACCACATCCAAGAGGGCTGGAGGTGTGGATCAAGTGGTAGCATGCCTGCCTAGCAAGATGGATGCTTTGGGTTCAACCCAGTACTACTTTAAAAAAAAATTCCAGAAACAATTGTTCTTTGCTTGTTAGGGGGTAGACACTGGCTAGACTTTTGGTTATCTCCTCTTGTTCTGAGCCTTCTCATTTACATAAATGATGGCCAAACCTCAAACTATCACATCCCAATAGTGCCAAACCTAAGATAAGAAAACACAAGTGTTTTTCCTAGTCATCTCTTTTATCAAGCTGGAAAAAAGTCCCACAAATACCTGAGTAGGTGTCCTGAAAAATACTTTTGAGCAGTGTACCATTGTTTGTATATGTACACAAAAACACACAGACACAGACACAGGCACGCACCCACGCATGCATACACATACATATCTCAGCAATCAACAAAGCTGGAAAAGCAAGGGTTTGCTGGGTACCAGTGCTTCACACCTATAATCCTAACGACTCATGAGGCTGAGATGTACAGATTATTAAGCAGGAAAGTTCATGAGACTACCAATTAACTACCAAAAATCTGGAAGTGGAGCTGTGGCTCAAGTGGTAGAGTGTTAGCCTTGAGCCAAATGCTACAGGACAGGGTACAGGCCCTGGGTTCAAGCCCCTGTACTGGCACACTAAGTGGTGGTGGGGTGAGAGTAGGGAATCTGATATACATTTCACATTTTCTTTTTTTTTTTTTTTCTGGGTCCGGTTGTGGGGCCTGGACGCTATCCCTCAGCTCTTCAGCTCAAGGCTAGCACTCTACCACTTGAGCTACAGCACCACTTCCAGATTTTTTCTTATATGGTGCTGAGGAATCGAACCCAGGGCCTCATGCATGCAAGGCAAGCGCTCTACCACTGAGCCACCTTCCCAGCCCCACATTTCACATTTTCTATTATGACTTTGCTGTCCAAGGATTGGTTCTAGGCATATTCCATAAGCCAAGGTTGGGGATTTTTGTCTTTGTAAGTATAGAAAGTTTCCTTTTCTAACATTATTGAAAAAAAAAGTAGCAGATTAGGGTTTTTTTTTTCCTTTTCTCCCAGTAAGCTTACACAAGACTTCAAAGAGAAGAATATCAGAAGAGTGAAAATCACATGTGTCTTAAGAGAGTCTTGTGGTGCCTCAGGATTTCTGGAGGGATCAGGCTCTAAAATATTTCCTCTTTTTGTTTTGGAAGCATTCAGGGAGGAGAAAGGAGGTGGGGGCTTCTTCCCCCCCCCCTCCCCATGTAGCAGCTTCAGAGCTGAATCAAGCAGTGATGTATGACATGCTATTTCTTTCTACAAGCATCAGGAATATTAAAATACTCCTATTATCTGTGCTGAGCCTCGAGCTCCTTTTAATGATTCTCCCAGATCTTGCAAGAACTCGGACTAAATCGACTGTGTGAGTTCAAATGGAAGCAAGAGAGTGACAATTAATGATTCTTGTCAGGATCCATAAATTATGACATCTAACTGCTAGTCTTTTTCCTGTCTTTCTTTTAGTATCTCTTCTATAAGGTTCTTGGCCTTTGCATCTAGCCTTTGCTCTCATGTGCCTCTCCAAACCACTGATCAAGGAGAAATTCTTGATGGTTTTATTCAATAGAGCCTTCTTCCTCTGCCATTTGAGGGAATATTTTTGTCAGCTCAGATTTTGTACTATTCATTCATTCATTCGTGATGGCTCTTGAACTTGAACTCAGGGCCTGGGCACTGTTCCTGAGATTTTTTTTTTTGCTCAAGGCCTAGTGCTGTCCCATTTGAGTAACATCTCCACTTCCAGCCTTTTTTTTTCTGGTTAAGTGGAGATAAGAGTCTCATGGATTCTCCTGCTCCAGGCTGCCTTCCAACCATGATCCTCAGATGTCAGCCTCCTGAGTAGCTAGGATTACAGGCCTGAGCCACTGGTAACAGGCAATCCTAATCTTCTTCATCACTGAACAAGCACCACTACATCTGAGACCATGGGGATGGGAGGGTTGCATCTAGATAATGCCTTTCTTGCTTCCCTCCTGCCCCCTAAGTCTTGGTCCTTCTTTATCTACCTTAGTCCCTTGGTTAGACCCGCATAGAGTAAGGCACAGGAAATTCTACACTGTTGCTAATCCTAGAAGAGATCCTGCCTAATTGAAGGTGTCATGCTGGGGAGTGAAAGGGAAGGAAAGAATGACAGGCACCTTGCAATGGGGGGGGGGGGTGACTTAGGGACCAGGAAGAGGTATTTACCTTGGAGGGCGGGGGGCACTGTGCTAGACTTTCCTCAAAGCAGCATCTAAGTTGATGGGGTCTTAGACATTGACTCTTCCTGTGGTTAATGCCAGTACAGAAATGACACATCAGGAAATGCCCAGGGTGCCAGGACTTCCAGAGGGATTACCGCTCTTATTGTCACCTGTTTACAGCCACAACTGAAACATGGAAGCCCAGCTGTCTCCCCCTTGCCCCTTTTCCCTCCTCTCCTTTCTTCTGTATTACTTACATAGGAGAATGTGTGAAGAAAAAAAGAAAAATCTCATTACCAAGAGCAGAGTTGAATTTCTATGTTCGAGTTTAGAAAACAGGGATAATTCTAGCAAACTCTTTTAAATAAAGGTCAAATCATTCTTATTTTCTCATTTGTTTTGGACCCTGTGCTTGCAAGAAGGCATTCTACGCCTTGAGTTATGCCCTCAGCTTCCCTACCCCATTTTTTGTTTGTTTGTTTCTGCTTTAGTTATTTTTCAGGTAGAGTCTCATGATTTTGCCCGAGACCAGCCTCAGTCTTTTATCCTCCTCCCTCTACCTCCCACATCACTGAGCTAGAAAGCATATATCATCATGTCTGGCCTTTTTGTTCAGATGGGGCCTCATGTTGCCTGGATTGGCCTCACACTGGGATCAAGCTCTGCCTCCTGACTATCTGGAATACAGGCAGGCATATGTCACCAGGCCTGGACTCAAGCTCTTTATTCTGGGTCACACTTAAAAGCCAAAAATCATTACTTGGGCCCTAAGTTACTATTTGTGTTTTCTTTGAACTAGAATTAGAGGCAAGGAATAGAAATTTCTCTTTCTGACTTTGCTATAGTGTGATCCCCAAACTAAAATTTATCTACAGATATACCTAACGGTATGGTGTCATATTTTAAAGATGAAATGTTTTATAAAGCTAACAAAGACAAACTATGATCAAGAAGAAAGAAAGGTGACAGTAACATTTCAAAAATTACTGTATGAAAATTTAATCAATAGTTTCCAATATTATATAAGGCAAAACAAAGGCATATCCTGGGGCTCCCTTATATTAGAGTATTATGGGTTTTATTTTTTATTGTTGTTGCTGTCAACGAAATCCCTTGTTTGACTCGTTTTCATCCATAGCCTAGATGACCACTTGATAGTCATGCTATTAAAGACATCCAAATACTGACTTGAGGGATGGGTAAACAGATGATTTCCAAGGTCTAGCACCATGTCTGGATATTTTTTGTTTTTTGGGTTTTTGTTTTTTGTTTTTTGGTGGTACTAGGGTTTGAACTCAGAGAGTCGCACTTACTAGACTAGTGCTGTATCACGAAGCCATGCCTCTAATCCTATTTTGCACTGGTAATTTTTGGACAGACTCTTAATTTTTGCCTGAGCACATGCAGGGACTGTGATCCACCTATTCTGTACTTTCTGCTATAGATGAGATGAAAGGCAAGTACCATCAGGCCCAGCTATTGGTTGAGAGGGGTTCCTGCAAACTTTTTGCCCAGACTTAAACAATGATCTCAATCTTAGCCTCCTGATTAGCTAGGATTATAGATTTGGGTCCCTACATCTGTCTTAAAATACTTCTTGAATCAAAGCTGGAGGGCAGAACAACAAAGAAACAACTTAACTTAGTGGAGAAGTCAGTCTGGCTAGGTTTCAGCTTTCACCGCTTTGTCCATCATGGGGGCTTGAACTCAGGGCCTGGGCACTGCCCTTGAGCTCTTTTTGATCAAGGCTAGTACTCTACTACTTTGAGCCACAGTACCACTTCCCATTTTCTGGTGGTTAATTGGAGATAAGCGTTTCATGGGCATTCCTGCCCATGCTGGCTTTGAACCGTGATCCTCAGATCTCAACCTCCTGCATAGCTAGGATTATAGGCGTAAGCCACCAGTGCCTGCATAGACATTAAGCAACACAAACAAGAATATTTAGCCTCTGTCTCTTTTCTCATCTGGAAAAAAGTAGTGGTCACAATGCCAGTCAAAAGAAGTTGTAAATAAGGGATTAAACAAGACTGTGACTGATGGGCAGAATAGGGGACGGACGTGAGGTTAAGATTCTTGTAGAGTTGACCTAGAAATCCCAAAAGAAGAAAACATCAGAAGGTAACAGGAGAATATAGGTGGTGGCAAAGATTGAAGGATATCATGTGACCAAATAATAAATCCAAAATTGAAGATAGGAAAACACAGTAAGAGACATAGGAGAAAATGTCTTGGAAAATTGTCTTATTTGGAAAGACAGCTAAGATTAACAACTTATACAATCAGTTTATTGTCTCTTGTTACCCCAAAGTCTCTGTCCCCTAACCCCACCCCTAGTCTTCAAGGCCCTTTTTCTCCCAACAAGGCTGTTGACGCTCCAAGAATGCCTTCCTTCTGTGATGCTCTGGAACTGGGCAGTGGCTCTCTGTGTCTCCTGAAATTTCAATAGGGATGGACATAGGAACATTGCTTTAATCCTTAACTAAATCTTCACTTAAACCCCATCACTTTCTCAGTGAATCCTGTGCTGCCAAAGACATCTCAGCCAGGCCTTGGTGGCTCATATTTGTCCTTCTTCCTAACCACTCAGGAGAGTGGCTGAGATTTGGGGACTGTGGCTCAAAACCAGTTTGGGCAGGAAAGTCTGTAAGACTCTTATCTCCAATTAACCGGCAAAAAACTGGTAGTGGAGCTGTAGCTCAAGTGGTAGAGCATTAGCTTTGAGCACAGGAGCTCAGGGACTGCAAGCAGACCCTGACTTCAAGCCCCAGTAGTGGCAAAAAAAAAGGGAGAGGGGAGAGAAAGACAACTTAAAGCTGGGCACCGGTGGCTTACATCTGTAACCCTACTTTCTCAGACCACTAAGATCTAGAGGATCACCATTTAAAGGCAAAATGTCTAACAGGCTTCATCTCTACAAATAACCAGCAAAATGTTGGGCTGGAGGTATGGATTAGACAGTAGAGGACTAGCCAAAGAAGTGTGAGATCCTGAGTTCAAACTCCAATATAAACAAATAATTTTTAAAACAAGAAAACAATCCCCCTTTCCCACTCTGGAGTGTCCTCCTGCTTATCTGTTTTTACATTTGACACATAATTATCTTTCCTTAGAATCTAAAAGTAATTGAGGAAATAATTGAGGACACATTTCCTTTGTTACCTGTTTATCTCACTTAGACTCGCTGTAAGTCAGGAATTCTATTTAACGCATTCACTGATATTGTAATCTCGGTGCCTAAAATAGTCTGCCCAGAGTTGGCGCTTGATATTTTTTTTAATTCATGAATGAAAATGGAAGGGGAAAAGAAGGGAGGAAGAAATTAATCTGAGACTCAGGAAAACTATTTTCTAATTTTCTCTTTTAATTAGTATTCACCATGCTTTGACAGGAGCATAACTTGACACAGTAGAAAGGTCTTAACACGTAATTATACTTTAAATTATAACTGATAGCTTTGAGCTTTAATAACATCATTGGCCTTCTAGTCTCTTGTAACCAGCTCTAAATGGGAAACAAGTGGAAATGATACAGACAGGAGACCTTGACCACGTGTATTGAAATGTTCTATAGTGTAAACTGAGAAAAACAGGCTGAATTTCAAAATTTAGCAAACTATACAAAGTATCTGTTTATATGTTTGGTATCAAACTGGAAATGTACTTTTACACATAAAGTTTGTCCCTTGGCATTGGAATTATCCAAAACCTTGATATCTAGCAAGTTTAGTGAGGGCACTGGAGGCTCATGCCTGTATTCCTAGCTGCTGGAGAGGCTGAGATCTGAGGCTCATAGTTTGGCAGGAAAGTCTGTGAGACTCTTACCTCCAATTAATCAGCTTGGAAGTGAAAGTGAGGCTGTAGTTCAAGTGGTAGAGCATCAAGCCTTGAATACAACATACCCTGAGTTCAAGCCCCAGTGCTGGCACAAAGTATAAATAGCTAAAATTGTAATGAGAGCAAGTGGTAAGGACAGGGCTCAGGTTTTGTCACCCTCTCTCTTCCCTGTTGGTATTTTCCAGTTGAGAAAGTAGTTCCTGACTGGGTAAACACACCAAGTGACTTTTATAGCCTTCTAGGAAATACATATGTATGTGTCCTTTTTAAATCTAAAAAGAAATGCATTATATATGAATGGATGAATAAGAAATGAGTCTGCTATGTTTCTTTCCATCAGCATCTAGAATAACAGTATGCAGTCCTGTCAACCACCCTAAATACTTAAATCTCATTTCCAGAACAAATGTTACAAGGTAATATTGTTTATCTGGGGATGTTTCACAGTTTTTTAGCCTTACAAAATACCTTCTGTCATCTCTTTCCACATCCCTTTTGCCCAGAACTCTAAATGCTGACTGAAGTCACCAAGACAGTAAAGTCTTTTCATCAACACAAAACAAAACATTTCATGGAACCTCACACAATTTTTGAATTTATGGCAGCAATGTTTAGGCGGACACTTACTAGAGATCATATTATAACAATATCTGAGAATATGAGAAACTAGAGAGTGTTTGGCAGAAATTTAAAAATTGAGTGAAAATAGAAAATAATCCAAATCCTAAGTTCAAGCCCCATAACCAACCAAAAAAAGAAAGAAAGAAAAAAGAAAAGAAAAGAAGAAGAAGATCTATACAGGAAAATTCTTGATCTTAATATGCAGTTTTTTATGGAAATAACAAAGCAGCCATCATATGGAACTCAGGGTTTTGTGTTCTCAGTTCTTACCATGTGGCCGCCATCATCACCACACAATTGGAAACTCTCAAGGGACAACTCAGGGAGCTGACATAGTGTAGGTCATGCAGGACCAGCTGTGTAGATTTTCAAAACCAGAACAAGGTCATTGTGGGAGACGCTACCATCATCATGCTTTACTTGTCCTTGTTAGTAGAGAAAATGAGCCTCACTAAAACTTGGCTAAGTAATAGTCCTCATTCATTTATTCTAATACATTTTCCAAAATGACAATATAATTATAAAATATAAAAGTGTATATAACTCATGGAATAGAGGTCAGGCTCTGTTGTTCAATTTCTAAGTTATGCAGTGTGCTCATTATAAACCCAGATCTCCTGTAGATGTAAAATTCTTCAACTTAGAAAATATGCCTGTATCTATACACACATAGATACAATGCATATGATTGATTTATGTGGTTTGGCTGTACTGGGATTGAATTTGGGGCTTTCCTGCTTACTAGTCACGCGCTCTCCCACTTAAGCCATGCTTCCTGACCCTTTTTGTCTTGGTTATTTTCAAAGTACAGTCTGGCGTTATGCCCAGGCTAGTCTGGAATGTGATCCTCCTACTTATGGCTCTATGCTGTTGAGAATAACGACCATACACCACTGTGCTTCCACCTGTAGCCAGAACAAAATGTATGTGCCATTGTACCCAGTCATTGAGTATTAAAACAGTGATTCCCAAACTTTTATGCCCAGGCTGGCCTCAAACTATGATCCTCCGGATCTCTGCCTCCCAGCGAGCATCGAGCCATGACACCTGGCTTTCTTCAAGTTAAACAGAAATACAACTGGATGTGACTGTGCCCTCTAGGGAATGTTTGGCAGTGTTTGAAGACATGGTGGTCTACGTGGGGGAAGGAGGATATGCTACTGGCTTCTAATGAGCAGGGGCCAGAAATGTTGCTGAGCATTGTTAAGGGCAGACTCCACCACAAAGACTCCCTCTGCCCAGGTGTCACAGTGGAGCGATCACAGCCTAAAGAGCATGGCGCTCTTTGACAACAGTTGTGTCATCAAGTCAGCCATCCCCACAGCTGGTCTGCCCCACGCACCTGTGTTCGGTATTCTCGAGGGTGAAGGAGGGGTTGATGACCTTCCCTTCAGATCTCCAATCAGAGCAGTTATACACAGTGTGTAAGCCACGTACCAAGGCAGCCTGCCACAAACTCAATGTATTATCTTATATTGAAAGTTTAGACTTCACACATGTTGGCTATTTTGTTGAAAATTTCCAATTTGTCTTTTCCCTATGAGACCTGTACCTTGTGTAGCTGACGCCTAATGAAATTAGGACATTTGTAAACATTAGTGGTGATGTCAATTCTTTACTTCCCCAGTTTTCTAAAGAGAACCAAAACGAATCCTTCATAAGACACCTACTTCACCTAGTGCTCCTGTGAACTTGGGCGCAGAGACCACAACTTGACAATCATTAACAGTCTCTGTCGTGTGTGTGTGTGTGTGTGTGTGTGTGTGTGTGTGTGTGTGTGTGTGTGTGTTAGTCCTGGAGCTTAAACTTAGCACCTGAGCTCTGTCCCTGAGCTCTTCTGCTCAAGGCTAGTGCTTTACCACTTGAGCCACAGCTCCACTTCTGCCTTTTCATGGTTAACTGATGATAACTGAAGACTCCCATAGACTTTCCTGCTCCAGCTGGCATTGAACCAGGATCCTCACATCTCAGCCTCCTGAATAATAGGAGTTACAGGTGTGAGCCAGCAGTGCCCAGTGTCTCTGTCTTACTATTATTGATTTTATAAATAAGCCATTTTGCTGAGAACATAATAATTGAATTTAAATTAGCAACCACTTTCCTATATCCTAACCACTGATTAACTTAACTAATCCAGGCATTAGGCTAGAGCTAAAGGAGAGCTGTCTCCTTCAACATTTAAAAATTCTGGGAGCCAGGAAGCCTTTTTAATCCTAGCTTGACCAGTTGAAGTTTGACCTTGGTTTTAAAAAAAAAATCAATTAAGCCAATATTTATCTTTTATTTAAGTTGTGGATTATACTTAAATCTCCTGTGAGAAATGAGATAAATGTTGGTGAGTTAATTAATTTATAAACTGCTGAGTAGACTGCAAATACCCAGGACTAACTCCTCTCATGTGTAAATGACTTCCTCTGTGTTGAACTCGTGGGCTGTGATTTCCACTGAGCATATGACTTTTCTAAGCTGATGAGAGATGGTGAAATACAAATACCTAAGTCTTCTCACCACCCATTCAGTTCAGAAACTTATCCTTCAACTTCAGACCATCCAAAAATCTTACAAGCATGCTTTTTCTGTGTATCTAAATATAACATCACTGTCATATGCTAATAAACATGGGGTAGAGAGTCCTGGAACAAATACCAAAGTCTGAGAATAATTTCAATATTTTGATTTGAGGACCTTCTCTTTCTGACTTAGTGATTATTCCTTAGTTGTGATTTCTATATTATTATTTTATAAATATTCTATTTAAAAAAGGAATCAAGGGGCTGGGAAGGGGGCTCAGTGGTAGAGTTCTTGCCTTGCATGCATGAGGCCCTGGGTTCAATTCCTCAGCACCACATAAGCAGAAAAAAGCCTGAAGTGGAACTATGACTCAAGTGATACTAGCCTTGAGCTGAAGAGCTCAGAGATGGTGCCCAGGCCCAGAGTTCAGGCCCCATGACCAACAACAACAACAACAAAAAGTAATCAAGCTGGGCACTTGTGGCTCATGCCTATACTCCTAGCTACTCAGGAGACTGAGATCTGAGGATTGAGGTTCCAAGCCAGCGCAGGCAGGAAAGTCCATGAGAATCTTACATCCAATTAACGAACAAAGAGCCAGAAGTGGAACTGTGGCTCAAATGTTAGAGCACTAGACTTGAGCAAAAGAAGCTCAGGGACTGCGTCTAGGCTCTAAGTTCAAGCCCCAGGACCAGCACAAATAAAACTCATGAAAACTTGTCCTTAGCGTGTTTATTTTATTCTCCTTGGAAATTGCATATTATATTACAGACATACTAAACACTGAACACACCCAGGATTTAATAAGAACCCATTTTGATCATGTGATAGTAAGGTGGACTTTGGGAAACATGCAGATTCTCACCTTTCTATTCTATTCTATCCTATTCTATTCTGTTTCTCTTATTAATGCCCAGCATAGTTGGAATGAAAATATTTTCACTTGGTATAATTTTAATAACCTGATTCATATCTGTTTCTTTCATACATATTCATACAAAGACCATATAACCTCCAGAAAAATGGAACTTACACTATGAATTGATTAGCCTACTAAGCAATCATATCAGATGCATACAAAATCATGTTTCTATAATCTGAAAAGATGTTTTTCAAGTTAAAGTTTTATTTACTTGGCAACCTGTAACTCTACATACTACTGTAACGATGTTTTAAAAAATACTAAAGGCAAATTGATCATTTTTACACAGTGAGAGATCTGCCCATTAGAGCAAACCTCCTATCAAATATGAATTCATTATACTCTTTTTGTCCTGAAAAACTCTTAGAATTTAAATACTGCCTTTAAGAAGACAGGAAATCCTGACTTTAAGAAGACAAGGAGAAAAAAGAAATCTTAAATAATACAAAAATCTATGACTTCCTCCCAATGGGGAACTTCACAAAAATTAATGTGAGGGCCACAGAGCAGACATATATCAGCTTATCATGGATTCTCTCTCTGTCTCTCTCTCTCTGTTTTCCCTTCCTTTCTTTTATTAGAACTTGGATAGACTTGAACTCAGAGTCTAGTGCTCTGGCTTACCTTTTTTCTCAGGCTGATGCCGTACGACTTGAGCCACAGCTCCACTTCCTGCTTTTTGATGGTTAATTGGAGATAAGAGTCTCATGGACTTTTCTGCCTGGGCTGGATTGGAACCATACTGCTAAGATTTCAGCCTTCTGTGTAGGTTGGATTACAGGCATGAGCCACCAGTGCCTAGCTTGACGTGGATTCTTGGAAGAGCAGAGGGTGTGTGTGTGTGTGTGTGTGTGTGTGTGTGTGTGTGTGTGTGTGTGTGTGTGTGTGTGTGTGTGTGTGTGTGTGTGTGTGTGTGTGTGTGTGTGTGTGTGTGTGTGTGTGTGTGTGTGTGTGTGTGTGTGTGTGTGTGTGTCTACTGAAGTAAAAGCTATCAGGTTGCTATAAGGAAAAGTTTTTTTTTGGTTGGTTGTGGGGCCTGAACTCTGCGCCTGGGCACTGTTCCTCAGCTCTTCAGCTCAAGGCTAGTGCTCTACCACTTGAGCCATAGTGCCACTTCCAGCTTTCTCTATTTATATTGTGCTGAGGAATCGAACCCAGGGCCTCATGCATGTGAGGCAAGCACTCTTCCACTGAGCCACCTTCCCAGCCCTGGAAGAGACTTTTAACTTTGTGATCTGGGCATTTTAGGTGGCTGCACATGATGGAAATCTCTGAGCCTCATTCTGCCATTTCAGAGGAAGTAAAGGAAGTGTTTGCTGCTAGATTTAACCATTCTAACAATGACATGTCAGGTTTTTAAAGTTCCCTAAAGTATGAGATTTTTTTGATGTAAAAAAAAAACACGAAAACAAAAGATCCGATTTTGTTTAGCATTCTAGTAGTCTCTTCTTTCAGATTATTCTTTGAACCTCTGAAATGTCCAAGTCACTCTGGGATCAAGATTTGTAGGCTGCCACTGTGAGATGACATTTAAAATGAATGAAAGAGATATAGACACCATGCTTTCTAAATAAACAAGATGGGCCTTGGCTAGAGAAACGGGTGGGGAAATGCTTGTTTCCTGACCTCCTCTTTTTGTGCATATGGCGTTCTGGAAATGATGAATTCTGTTTCACAGAACTACAATATTTATTACCAGAGGAAAATAGATTATTAATTACAGCCAAAGGCTGCTTTGATTAAATATACAATTAATTAGCTATGCTAAGCTCATCCATCCCGGAGCTCCTAATATTTTCAGCCCGATGATTCTTCTAGTAGTTTTAATTAAAATTGTTCTGAAAAAGCCACAAGTTAGCTGCATGTGCACTTAAACTGAAGTTATCTCTTCAGTGTTTCACTGCTTTCCGTATGCCATGTAATTAATCTTTAGCGATTAAATGTACATAAAATCACCAGAGATGCAAACTAATTTGGGCAGACATGCAACAATGAGTGATTTTTACCAGGCCTTGGCAGGATTGTTTTATCTGTTGAAAATTATTTCAAAAAGCATACAGATGTTAATTGTTGGAAGTAAATTTACAAAAATCTTCCCCCTCCCCCTCACTCTTCCAAATGGAGATAAATCAGTAGTAGTAGGGCAGAAACACTTGAACTTAAGAATATGAGGACTTGCTAGCCTGCCCGTGACACACGCCTGTAGTACTAGCTACTCAGGAGGCTGAGATCTGAGGATCAAGGTTCAAAGTCAGCCCAGGGTAGGAAAGTTCAAGAGACTCTTATCTCCATTTAACCACCAAAAAGCAGGAAGTAGAGTTGTGGCTCAAGTGGTAGATTGGCAGCCTTGAGTAAAAAGGCTAAGGGAGAGTGCAAGGTCCTAAGTTCAAACCCCAGGATCAGGATTGGCACATACACACGAAAGAGTATAATGCTTCTATTTTGCAGAGTTACCTCCACCCTGTTGCCCTGTCTTGCTTGCTTCCTGAAGCAGACACAGAGCCCTGTGGAGCATTGCTCAGAAAGTGCTGTTCTGAATACCGTTGACTAGTTGTGCATACTCCCAGACAGACCCAAGGTCTTGAATGGGGCAGAGGTCTCCTGCTTTACACGAGTTCCCTTCTGTCAAACTCTCCTGATTGTGTTCACTAAGAGGGAAGTGGAAAGTGCCAGATGGTCCTCTCCCCTGTGCATTTGTCCCTGTAGTCTGTGAGGCTGTTAAAGCTACCAAGACCCAATCACACATGGCCTAGGCTAGGCTTTGAACCTAAGATCTTAAAATTTAAAAGTCAACCACAGAGAGACAGGTATCAAAACACCTTTCAGAGCCTTTCCTGATTCACTTATAGAAAACCATTGGGGGCAGGGAATTCTCTTTACCAAAGTCTTTAATAAACTTATAGAATTGTATGCGCCTGCATACTTTGAAGTTGACTTTATTTCAGAACTGTGCAAGTCCTTGCATAATATCTAGCCCAATCTAGTCATTTGTTCAGAAACATATCATCTGGGGATTCAATTTAATACAATCATCCACCCACTCCAATATCAGCAGCTTGATTTGCTACTTCATAATCTTACAAAGTGCTTACTGTAAGCAAATAGAATGAACTTCCCACCAATCCTCATGTCTAACTTTGAAAGCTTTTATTCTGAAACTCCTGTTGACCTTTTTAAAAATTATTTTTATTATCTTTAAATAGTTGTACAAAGGAGCTGCCATGCAACAAAGCAGGTTGATCACAACATGTCTTGCTCAATGACCCCTTTCAACATTCTCCCCCCATCCCTCCCTTACCCACCACTTCTGTCAGTTTCCTTACTGTTGTAGGATATGCTCTGAATTTTATGACTGCATTCTCCACCTCCCTTCCTCTTTTCATTTGTCTACCTCCCTCTCCTTGACCCCAAGCCCATTTCCTTGTTTATTTTTGTTGGACTATAAGTTAGCCTTTCTCAAGAATTACACCATTTGAGTTCTCTCTTGAATCTACCACATTTCAGTTAATACATGTGTGTACACTTGCACACTACTCTGAAGAGTTGACTTATATATTCACAAATTAACTCTGGCTTCCATATACGAGAGAAAACATACATTCTTTGTCTTTCCAAGCCTGACTTAACATGACTTTTTTTTCCAGGTCTTTCCATTTCTTTGCAACTGATGCAATATCATTCTTTCTAATGGAGGAGTAAAATTCCATTGTGGATATATACCATGTTTTCTTGATCCATTTGTCCAATAAGAGGCATCTGGGCTGAATCCATACTTTGGCTATGGTGAAGAGTGCAGCAATAAACATGGCTGTGCTGGTGGCTTTACTCCATCCTGGTTTGTAATCTTTTTGTATAAATGTCCAAGAGTGGAATTGCCGGATCATTCCTTTTAAATATTCTTATCTTTAGATAGTTGTTCAAAGGAATTACCATTCAGCAAAGCAGTATGATTATAGTGCATCTTGATCAATATCACCCCTTTTGACATTCTCACCTACCCCTCCCAGCCCTTCCCTCACTTTTCTTGATTTTTAGGTTATGTATTGAATTTTTTGCATTTAATTTTTTTATTGTGAAAATACCGTACAGAGGAGTTACAATTACATGGGCAAGATCATGAGTACATTTCTTATCAAACATTGTTGCCTCCTCCTTTGTTTCCCCTTCCCATCCCTTCCCATCTCTGCCCCTCCTACCGTCCCCCCCATCAAAGTTGTAAAGTTCGTTTTTCGACATAACGACTTGTACATCTCATTGTTGCAATGGGTCCACCTGTATCCCTATTTAATCAATTTGTTTTTGCTCTTCCCCTCCACAAATTATACCAACATCAAATACAATGAGAGCAGGGGTTATACCATGGGGGAGGGACATACAAAGCAACAAAGAAATCATCTTATAAATATGTTAGAAACAATCGCATGATAGAAAAAAAACATTTGAATAGTTATCTTAGGGTTCATTTCACCTAACATCAACTTTATCTGAGCTTGACTCAGACATATACTAGTTATTGGAAATAAGGGAAACCATGGGACCTATGTTTTTTGGGCCTGGCTTACTTCACTTAATATAATTTTTTCCAAGTCTTTCCATTTGCTAACAAATACGGTAATATCATTCTTTCTGATGGAGGCATAGAATCCCATTGTGTATACATACCACATTTTCTTGATCCATTCATCTACTGAGGGGCATCTGGGTTGGTTCCATATCTTAGCTATGGTAAATAATGCTGTGATAAACATAGTTGTGCTGGTAGCTTTAGTGTGGTCTTGTTTGTGATCATTTGGGTAAATGCCTAAAAGTGGGATTGCTGGGTCATAGGGGAGTTCTATGTGAAGTCTTTTGAGGAACCTCCATAAGTATAAACTTGTGCATTTAATTTCTTGAGGAACTTCCATAATGCTTTCCAAAAAGTTAGAACAAGTTTCTATTCCTACCAACCATGTACTAGTGTCCTACTGACACTTAAAAATAATTTTCTAGAATAACTCTGGTTTTCTTTTGCACATTGTAGCTATGTAGTCTTGTTAATACTGTGTAGAGTGTAACTTCCAGTAAATGCTCAAGACCTTTTCTTATTGTGATTGTCATTATTGCCCATTTCAAGTGTACTTAGAGACGGCCATGTACAGGAAATTACTAGAGCAAAGGCCAAATATTTTCTATAAAAGTGTCCATTGCTATTTTAAGTGTATTTGCTTAAATACTTGGTTTCCTTGCACAGCAATGTATTTTTTAAAAAAATAAGACAGAATATTTCTCTCCCAAACCTATGGGCATTGAGGCAGCCAGGAGCCTGGTGCACAGGGGAAGCAGATTTATTTGTGGATGGAAAAGCTTGGGGCCTTCCCTGGGGACAAGGCCTTTCCACTATGGTTTCGTGTCAACAAGGGCCAGAGTGCATCCCAGAGGCAGAATCGATTGCTGGGTATGATTGAAACCACCCGCTTCTCCTAGAGTGATGACAGTTTGCTTAGACGTCACCTGTCCTTTCAGATCATATGAAATACCTTCCATCCTGCAGGCACTAGTGTAGAAATGCGGGTATGGAAAGAGACTCCTGTATGGCATGCCAGCACTTCCTTGCAGGAATCCATGTGTTCTAAAGGTCTTGTATATTCCTTTGGGCAAGATATCTTTCAAAGCCTATATCCCATGCAAGTTAAAAATAAATGAGTGAGTAGAGAATCTTAGAAAGTATAAAATTCTGTTTGTGTATGTGAGAGAGACAAAGAAAGACAGGGGAGAGGGAGAAGAAGGATAGAAGAGGGAGGAGAAAGTGGAGAAGAGGAGGAGGGGGAAGAGGAGAAGAAAGAGAAGAACAGAGAACAGAATAGAAAATAGACTAGAATAATAAAAATGTATTGATTTGTGCCAGTCCTGTGGCTTATACTCAGGGCCTGAGCATGGTCCCTGAGATTCTTTTTCTCAAGGCTAGCACTCTACCACTTGAGCCACAGTTTCATTTCAGCTTTTTCTGAGCAGTTTACTGGAGAGAAGAGTCTCATGGACTTTTCTGCCCAGGCTGGCTTCAAATTGTGATCGTTAGATGTCAGCCTCCTGAATAGCTAGGATTACAGGCGTGAGCCACTGGTGCCTGGCTGGATAGTAGAATTTATGATGGGGCAGTAACTATAAAGAAAGTTCAGAGTAGTGGAAGAAGTGGTTGTTTATTTCTAAAATCAACACTGAATATGTAAGTCTACCGGGGAGGGGCACCAACTTACAATGTGTTTATGCTTGTGTAGCTTAACTTTTACAATGTATGCTTTTGTGCTGTGTGGATTTACTTGATCAGAGTAGAAATGGATGCCAGGTTGTGGTAGAAAACTTGCCAGTCTGCTGAGGTCTTTGGCCTACATAGTGAATGGAGCTCCAAAGACCATTTTCCAGCCCTTCCCATCCTTTTCCAGTCAGACCATCCACACTGCCTGTACTGTGTGTGTGTGAACTCTGCCACGTGCAAACCTGCATCTCTCAGATGCTCAGTGTCCTGGGGTTCATTTCTTTTTCTGCCTTTGCAATTTATAATTTGAGGATGTGTGTGTGTGCATGCACACACACATGCACATGCATGCACATACAGGCACATGCACGTGCTGGTCTTGGGGCTTGAACTCAGGGCTTAGGCACTGTGCCTGAGCTTTTTGCTCAAGGCTAGCACTCTATCACTTGAGCCACAGCTCTACTTCCTGCATTTTGGTAGTTAATTGGAGATAAGAGTCTCATAGACTTTCTCACCCAGGCTGGCTTCGAACCATATCTTCAGATTTCTGCCTCCTGAATAGCTCAGATTACAGCTGTGAGCTACCAGTGCCCAGCCAGAGTTCTTTACAAACAACATTTGCCCTATGTCTTAACTACCTTAAGCCCATTGAGAAGATTCTATGTCGCTACTGGAATTTCTCATTAGACTTCAGATAGTTGGATGTGATATGTCAAAATTCAACAGATAGGTTTATTAATAAATCACCTACCCAAGCTCAGCATTATCTTAGGACATAAAAGGTCAGTAAGTAGTTGTTATCCTACCATTTTATCGGAGACACTTCTCCACAGACTTTTTAAGTCATTATTCATTGCTTATAGAGTCACTTGAGATACAAAATGGCTTTTGATAGTAATAAAGAACTCCCACAATTAGCCAGAAGGCAGTCATCTATCTTTTTAAATAGCCTAGACTAAAGAAAAACAGAATTTCAGGTGCTATTCAAATGAACTTTTATGACAGTGATAAAGAGGGTGATACCAATCTGCAGTTTTTGCTAGTAGGGCTGTGTGTGTCTGTGTGTGTGTCTGTGTGTGTCTGTGTGTGTCTGTGGGTGGGGGGGGATACATACGTGCACATGCCTGTGGGTAGCAGAGTAGGAATGTTCTCAAAGACTATAGGCAAAACCAGAAACAAACTCTGCAGGAAGCTCTTCACCCATCATTTCCTCATAATTATTCGTGAACTCTGAAAGATTACAGCATGAATCCACGTTTAATGACAGATAAAGCAGTGTTTTGAAACATTTTGACTTAATTTCATACTTAACCAAAAATGTTCAGTCAAGGTCTGTAATCCTAACTGATCAGGAGGTTGAGATCTTAGGACTAGGGTTTGGAGCCAGTCTGGGATGGAATATCCATAAAACTCTTATCTCCATTTAACTACCAAAAAGCTGGAAGTGTAGCTGTAGCTCAAGGAGTAGTACTAACCTTCAGCAAAGAAGCTCAGGGACAGTGCCCAGGCCCTGAGTTCAAGCCCCAATACTAGTACAAAATAAAATTAAGTTAAAATTAAATTAAGATGTTCAATGACTGGGAAGCTTGATCTCAAGAAGTAAAGCACCCACCATGAGCGAAAAGGCTAAGCAAGAATTCAGGAGCTGAGTTCAAGTCCTATCTCCCTCTCACACATTACATACACATTCAAGAACCATACTAAGTAGGGCACTGGGGTGGCTCAGATCTGTAATCCTAGCTACTTGGAAGATTGAGATCTGAGGATCACGGTTCAAAACCAGCCCAGGCAGAAAAGTCCCCGTCAGACTCTTACCTCCAATTAACCACTCCAAAACTGGAAGTGGTGTGTGGCTCTGGTAGTAGAGTGCTATTGAGCACAAAGAGACTCAGGGACAGTGCCCAGTACCTGAGTTCAAGCCCCACAACTGACAAAAAAAAAACCAGAACAACAAAAAAAACATGCAACGAACTCTCAAATATTATTTACTCAGAAACCCCCAAATTCTAACTTTGATTAACATGTTCTGCTTATTTTAGAGCCTTTCTCTTTCCCCTCTTGTAGCATGATCAGTAGTGGAGAAATACATGACTTCTGGGACATTCTTGTAAAAAAAAATACATAATCTGAAGCAATGGAGAAACTCAATCCAATAGAAAGATAGTCTACAGAATAACTGTACAAATTAGCTGTAGCTCAGTAAACATTACTAGTTTTCCCTTAAAATTGTTGACTTTTGCTAAATCTGAGAACCTGGCAATTGTATTTTAGATATAACTCACTTGGGTTGTGAAAATAATTTACAAAAATAATACATTCCAGTTCATGTTCTGTTTGTTATTGTTTAAATCAAAGATGTTTCAGATCTAGTTATATTGAGGAGGCTTTCCAAGGGGAAAAATGGGCACAAATGGTTGTTTCTTTGTGCCAGTAGTAGGGTTTAGGTGCTGTGTTAGCTTTTTTGCTCAAGGCAGGTGCTCTAGACTTTGAGCCACAGCTCTACTTCCAGTTTTCAGGAATAAGAATCTCATGGACTTCCAGCCTGGGCTAGCCTTGAAGCATGCTCCTCAGTGCTCAGCCTCCTGAGTAGCTATGATTACAGGTATGAGTCATTGGCACCTCTACCAGCAGTTTTAAGTTTGCTGGGGTTGGACCATTTAGAGAGTTGCCAGCAGAATGAATTAGAATCTAATAAGCAGCCGTGGAGCAAAGTCTCCATTCATTTAGTTATATTTTCAGATGGCAGATAATACATTGTAGAATGATTGAATGAGACTAATATATCAATTACCTCACAGTTTTTGTGTAGTGAATTATTTAATACCTCCTCTTAATGTAGTAATTTTGAGCAACATACTCCAGTATTATTAAGCCTATCTACCATGCTGTCCAGTGGACATGGAAAAGGTGGATGGAGCACCCATGGACCGAGCAGGGGAATGTGGGCCACGAGGAAGCTCACATCATGAAACTCAAGTGGGTAGAGAGCTGAAAACCTGTAACAGTGCCCTGATCATTGGTTGGACCAAACCATATTCATGAAGCCAACAGCCTAGCCAAGCAGCATGTGGATGTCAATGTCATAATACCCAGAGCTGGTAGAGAAGAGGAGGCTGTGGGTCTGAGGACAAATCAGGATACAAGCGTAGATACAGATCAAGATACAAGGTCAAGGTGGGAAACAATCCTTTCTTTCATTTTTCATGAGGAATGAGAGACTTAATAGAAACACCTAAATGTAACTATGTTGTGTACATTTCAGTTTGTTGCTGTCATTTCAAATTAGAGTATATCACGACCTGTTAATTGCAAGAGTAATTTATATAAGTACCCTTCAAATCCCAGATGGGACTATCTGGAAGAGAAATGTGGCAGATGGGGAAGGCAAAGGAAGATAAAATGCAGAAAGCAATACAAAAATAAGACCAAAAAAAAAAAAACAAAACAAAAAGGTAATGAAGGCAGAAATCAGTGGTGAGAGACATCACCAAGATTTTCTAGAGCTCAACTAGTTTTGAAAAGTTTACAAATCATTGGTTTATTACATGTGTGTGTGTGTGTGTGTGTGTGCGTGTGTGCATGCATGTGCTTGTGCTGGTACTGGGGATTGAACACGGAACCTGGGCACTGTTCCTGAGCTTTATCATTCAAGGTTGATGTTCTACCACTTGATCCATACCTCTACTTCTGGCTTTTTGCTGCTTAAAAGAGACTTATAGACTTTCCTGCCTGGGCTGGCTTCAAACCAGGATCCTCAGCTCTCTCTCAGTCTTCAGAGTAGCTAGCATTACAGGGTGGGAGCCTCTAGCACCTAGCTTACAATATCTCAGTATGAAAGGGTAAAGGGAGTCTTATTTGCACTTTGTGAAAACCTCACCATTGAAGTGCATTATGGAGGGACATGAAGAACACACAGGACCAGCATTGTGACACAGGCTTCACAGCCCAGGAACTCAACTTCATACTGGCTTTTTCCACATCACTTTGCGTTGCTAAGTGTCAACTATCTAATAAATGCTATGACCTATAATTATTTTTTAACTTAAGTTTTCAGATTGTAAGTGTATATGATAGAACAGGAGGTACCTAGCAAGGGGAAAATCCCCATGTTGTGAGTTCTAGGTTAAACAGCAGTCTCTTTGGGGCAAACATACAAGGCAAGTTCACACAGTCCCAAGTGTGCAGTGGAGCCAGGAGCTGGGTGGCTCCCGCCTATAACCCTAGCTCCTCAGGAGGACTGAGGTTCAAAGTCAGCCCAGGCAGGAAAGTCCATGAGATTCTGATCTCCAATTAACCACCAAACAAAGCTGGAAATGGACTTGTGGGTTGAGTGGTAGAGCCCTACCTAGCCTTGAGCAAAATGCCAAAGACAGAACCCAGGCCCTTAGTTCAAGCCCCAGGACCCGCACGTTCACACACAAAACACCGTGGCTCTGTATTCTACCACAAAAATCCACCCACTGTGGCTCTGTGTTCCTGAGAGAACATTGCCAGGCAGAGAACAGGGGTTCAGCCAGTCTAGGCTAGATGCCATTTGTGTGGGAAAGCAGGGGGCCATGGGACTCAGTGGCTGCTGCCCGACCGACCCTCTTCTACACAGAGAGAAGCCTCCTGTCCCTCTCTGTGGAAGAGCAGCTTCTGGGTGGTTCTGCTCATTCTGTCACATGTGATGACTACCACACTTGCTCCTAATCTCATCACCATATTAAGATCAGGACATTGGACAGATGGACTTATGGATCAAAGCAATGTAATATTCTTTTATATGTGCCTAGCCACTCTTTTTTGTTATTTAAGTAGTTGTATTAAAGGGTTTCAACTGAACTTGTCAGTTTATGAGCACAATGCATCTTGATCCACGTCACCCTTCCATCATTCTCCTCCATCTCCCCCAACCCCGCCCCTCCCCTCAAGTTCCCTACTTCCTTTTTCACATATGCACATTGGGCATTATGACTGAATGCCCCTACCCTTCTCTCTCCATTCCTCTGCCCCTGCCTACCCTTGAACTCCCACTCACATATCATACCTTGTAGCTTCCTGGTATTCATTTTGGTAAGTTGTTTGTGCATATACATATGCTCTGAAACCCTATCATAAGCACATACTAAATAATTGTTCATCAATAATTTTTTTTAAAGATTGAAGTTAATTTTAGACCATCACTCACAGTTTTCTTCGTATCATTTTGCACAATTCCTATTCTGTGAATTCCTTTCCCTATAAATACTTTTGATACCACGCTGTCTTCAACAGAGGTAACAGATGGCCACATAGAATCGTGTACCAAGTTAGAAAGAAATGTTCACGTCTTTCAAATCAGCTAGGTGCTGGTGGCTCACGCTTGTAATTCTAGCTCCTCAGGAGGCTGAGATGTGAGGATCACAGTTCAAAGCCAGCCTGAGGGAAGCCAGCCTGTGCAGGAAAGTCTGTGAAACTCTTATCTCCAGTTAACCAGCAAAAAGCCAGAAGTGGAGCTTTAGCTCATGTGGTAGAGTACCAGCTGTGAGTGAAAAATCCAAGTGAGAGTGTGAGGCCTTGAGCTGAAATCCCAGTACTAAGACAAAAGAAAACTCTTTAAAATTAACTTGTATATGACAAGTGTTCTAATGACAATAGATTTTTAAAAATTATTTTGAATCCCTTCTGTACCAAACATTTAGCCAGAATTTAACTATTATTTCCTCTTCCTGTGGAATGTTGCTAAACCCTGCTCTGGCATTGCTACTCTTATTATCACTTGGAGACTTTGATCAGAAGCAAGAATAGAGACTTACATTCCCTTTGTGACTTTAGGCACAACATCAATGCTATTTACTATTTGTGAGCATGAGCGTTCTTATAAATAAGTGAGGTGCAGCATAAATTATAATACTCTAGCCTTTTATACTTATTTGAAGTTAAATGTGCCTTATACCAATGATACCCAATCCTTGGTGGTGATACTTCTCTCATTGTGTGCTGTGGTGGCTGGTTGATTTGTGGTAATGTGCCAAGTGTTCTTCCATGGGAACCATACTGCAGTCTTTGAGTGGTTGTTGTTTATTCTGTCTTGGAAGATCCAGATGTTCAGAAGCCCTTGTTTTATCTAAGAGGCATGGAGATGATTTGGAAACCAGCATTAGTCCCACATAACTGACTCCACAAATGGCCATTCATGGGTACGACTTGGGTATTCATGAACTCGGTTGCACTTCAAAAGCCATAAGGAATCTTGTTGGTTTTCTGATATTCAAGAAAACATTTTATCTGGCTGGATTTAGAGGAATAATCCAAGAGGAGCAAGTCCTATCTAAGCAGAGGCTGCCAGTCACTGAAAAAAACAATAATGTGCCAGTACTGGGGCTTGAACTCAGGGCCTGGGTGCCTTCCCTGAGCTTTTTATTTCAAAGATGGCATTTTACTACTTGAGCCACACTTCCATTTCCAGCTTTTTGCTAGTTAATTGGCGATAGTATCTCACAAGTTCTTCTGCCTGGGCTGGCTTTGTACTGGGATCCTCCATCTCAGCCTCCTGAGTAGTATCCTTTTTTACTTAACACATGAAGTGTGTTAAGTAAAAAGCCCACCTGCCAAAACAAATATATTCATACACCTTTGGCACCAATTGCTATAAAGTAACTGCTTTTGTTTCCCTAGCCACTTAAGATTGTACCTGATAGTACAATGGGAAAATGACACTTGCTTTTCCTTCAAAACTTCCATGTTTGCTACAAGCCATCACTTGAGCAGCATCTGATTTTGAAGGCTGTCTGTCTAGAACTGACCCAGGCTAAGTGCAGGTAAGGGGAAGATCTCAAAAAGTGATCAGTTTGTCTCCCACGATCAATTTGTCTTCAGTTTCTTATCACATGCAGGCCTATTAGTCCAATCAAATATATATCATGTAACTGCTTCACACGTGACGTGGTCAAAACACATGCACCTCGCTCTTTGCCATCCCAAAGTTAGCCTGCCAGAGCATGTCAGCGCTGAAATTCAATCGCTGTTATCTCCTTCTTTTTTTTAGGGGGGGGGGGTCCGGTCGTGAGGCCTGAACTCTGGGCCTGGGCGCTGTCCCTCAGCTCTTCAGCTCAAGGCTAGCGCTCTACCACTTGAGCCACAGCGCCACTTCTGGCTTTTTTTCTTTCTGCTTATGTGGTGCTGAGGAATTGAACCCAGGGCCTCAGGCATTCAAGGCAAGCGCTCTACCACTGAGCCACCTTCCCAGCCCCCTATCTCCTTCTTTTTTAAAAGCAGTTCAAATTATCTTTAAGTAGTAATACAAAGGAGTTGCCATTTCACAAAGCAGTTTATGAATACAATACATCTTGATCAATGTCCCTCCTTGCTGTTGGCAGTTCTAGCTCCCTATTTTTTTTGTTTAATTTGTCTGCTTTTCCATTTCTCTGCAATCAGATGACTTAGTCACCTTTACTGTGCCCAGTCTTCACCACTATGAGACTCATAGCCAGTTGCTAAGCATCAAGCACGTGAATCTTCCCAGCTGTACTTCAGTGGGCTTGGCTGTCATAGTCCAACTCAGTTGGGGATAAAGTTATCAAATTGTCAGATGTTACAGTATTAGATAGAATTATATAATCTGTGGTTATAATGACACTCAACCCACTCACTCTAACAATCCCTGAAGAAAAGTCATTTTCTGTAGTATATACTTAAACCAAACTGCCTTCCCTCATGAAACTCTTCTGCATGTGAACTTTAATCCATAACCTGACGCTACTGGGAATTTTTTTAAATTATTTCCTTTCATCAATCTTCCTCCAAACACTATATATTTAATTGTTCTCCTGAAAATTAACTTCCCTGTATTCCTGTAACAAAAGAGCTTCCTACTACTTACTGAGCACCAAGAAAGGTTGAGGGTACATGCTTAAATACATAAGTATATGAGTATTTGAATGTTTACCTCCATGTGCTTGAATACCTACTTAATAGAGGGTTTCTCCATCTTGACTTGAATTGTGCAAAACAAAAATTGCATATTGTCCACACAGAAGCAAAGGTAAGACTGAAACAGAGAAGAGAGAGGAAAAAGAAGGAAGAAAATACTCTGGTAAAGAAATTGAATGTGCCTGGATGTGATGGCTCAAGCCTGGGAAGCAGAGATTGAGAGATTGCAGATCAAACTGCCCATGGAAATAAAAGTTCACAGGACTCTGTCTCAGCCATTGGCAGCTGCAATAGTGTACATCAATTATCCCAGTTACTGGGAAATTATAATAGCTGGTCGCAATGTGCATGCCTGTCATCCTCACACACTGGTAAGGGAGATCACAGCCATGGCCACCCTGGCATGAAATGAGACCCTACTTCAGAAATGACTGGGATTGGGGCTGGGAAAGTGGCTCAGTATGCATGAAGCCCTGGGTTCGATTCCTCAGAACCACCTAAGCAGAAAAAGCCAGAAGTGGCACTGTGGCTCAAGTGGTAGAGGGCTAGCCTTGAGCTGAAGAGCTGAGGGACAGGCCCAGAGTTCATGCCCCAGGACCAACCAAAAAAAAAAAAAAAAAAGACTGGGATTATCCTGGTACTGGTGGCTCACACCTGCAATTCTGGCTACTCAGGAGGCTGAGATCTGAGCTCTGAGGATCATGGCTGGAAGCCATCTAGATAGGAAAGTCTGTGAGACTCTTTATTGCCAATTAACCTTCAAAAAGCTGGAAGTGGAGCTGTGGCTCAAATGGTAGAGTGCTAACCCTGAGTGAAATAGGGACAGACGGGAGAGAACAATGGACAGGGTGACATTGATCAAGATGCATTGTACTCATGATCTAAGTGCTAATTAAAATCCCTTTCTACAACTCCTTTAAAAAAAGCTAAGGGACAGTAGCCAGGTCCTGAGCTCAAGCCCCCAGTACTGGCAGTCACCCCAAAAATAATCAAGGCAGGGAAAGAGCTGGAAGTGTGGTTCAAGTGGTAGAGCATCTGCCTTATAAAGGTAAGACCCTGCCTTCAATCCCCAGTACTCCAATGAATGAATGAATGAAAAAATAGAATAAGACTATGGAACCATGATACACTAAATTCCTTGTTGGCTGTAGAAACTAACAACTTGAAGAAAATGAAGTTTGGCCACTAATTTATGGCTTGATTTCCTATAGAGTTTCCTTATAGATTCAACTTCAGACACTCTTCTAATATTATCCGTCCTAGCCATAACTGAAGATAACTGAGCAAAACAACTGGCAGAAAATTGCAATTAATCTATTCTTTACCATGTTGTGAGAGGCATGACTTACAAAGCGGTGACCTTTCGGCAGGCTAACGCTGTGTTGATGAACTTCAAGCAGAGGAACATTTAGTATCAACCCTGCTTACACTTGGCTAAGGGAACACGTGGGGCAGGAGAGCCTTTAAAGGTCAGACACATCTTTACTTTGAGAGATATTAAATAGCTTATGAAAATAGAGGTCAGCCACATGGTAACTGGAAGAAAAGAGCATTCCCCAATAGGGAAGTAAGATATTTGAGGTTGTGTGGACTGGCCTTTTGTAAAATTATATTTGACTATCCTCAGATAAAAGAAGGAAATTTGCATATAAATACCATACTCTATACCTTTTGTCTTGTATGTTTTGGGGAGGGTAAGGGAGGTCATAGAAATGGAGAGACAAAGGGTGAGCAAATGCAGCAGTGATACTCACTAGACACTATGTTGAAAATGAATGATTCAACTTGTGGGTGGGGATGGGAGGGAAAAACTGGGAGAAAATGAGGGAAGGGGTGGCATTGTCCAAAAAAGTTATACATTATGTGAACACCAAATAAAACATAATTATCAGAAGGAAACTCAATTAAAAGTTCTTGCTTTGAAGATAATGAATGTAAGTTTGGCTCAGCACTGGTGGCTCACGCCTGTAATGTAAGCTACTCAAGAGGCTGAGATCTGAGGATTAGAGTTCCAAGCCAGCTGGAACAGAAAAGTATCTAACACTCTATTTCTGATTATCCAGCAGAACGGCTTGACTAGAGGTGTCACTCAAGCCATAGAGCAAGCACTAGCTGTGAGCAACAAAGTCAAATCAGAGTGTGAGGTCCTGAGTTCAATCCCTACAACAGCAGAAAGACAAAGAAAAGAGACAAAAAAAGATAGGGAAGGGGAAAGGGAAAGCCAGGAATACAGGTGGCTTACATCTGTACTCCTAGCTATTCAGGAGTCTGAGGTCTGAGGATCAAGGTCCAAAGCCAATCTGGGCAGGAGAGTCTGTGAGACCCTTATCTCCACTTAACCAGCAAAAAGCTAGAAGTGGAAGTATGGCTCAAGTGGGAGAGCCTCTGCCTTGAGTTAAAAAGCCAAGAGAGTGTACAGGGCCCTGAGTTCAAGCCCTAGTACCAGTATGCACATGAACACAAGCACATACACAAAAGCAAGCAAGCAGGAAAGACTGATTTCCTTATTTCATGCCACTCATCGAGGTTGCTCTTGATGCAAGACTTATAGGAAAAGGAACAGGTTGACAACATTTCAATCAATGTTAAATAGCTGATAACAGATTGTGACTGAGAGTTCTTTTCAGAGGGAAGAGTGTGGACCACCTCCCCTGGGAAGGGGCATCATAAGACAGTCTGGGGACAAAGTGGTGACCCTTCCCTGCTGCATGGATTCTCCTTGTAATCATATGACCACACAGTCAGCCTCAATAATCTATTTGCTGGGCACTGGTGGCTCATGCCTATAATCCTAAATTACTCAGGAGGCTGAAATCTGAGGATCACAGTTCAAAGCTAGCCCAGAGTCCATGAGATTCTTATCTCAAATGAGCTGCCAGAAAACCAGAAGTGGAGCTGTGGCTCAAAGTGGTAGGGCATTAGCCTTGAGCAAAACAGCTCAGGTACAACACCCAGGCCCAGAGCACTGATTGTCCCTCAAGAGCTCAAGGAAGGCACTAATGCTGTTCAGCGCCTGTATTTCCCACATGCCAAAGTCAGCATACCAAAGTGTGTCATTGGAAATTCCAGGACTATTGTTCAGCCCATGGAGAAAGTGTACACACAAGAGGGAAGTATGCATACCAGCAACTTCCACTCCCAGCTCCAGCTGAGATTCCCTACTAGTGAGCCAAGAACTGAACTGGGACGTATTTTGCTGGTGTGGAAACTTAACTGCTCATTTTTTTTTTTTTGAAGGCACATTAACTCTTTCAAGGTCCATTGAGTAAATTAAGTCCTCCAGATCATTAAGTCTGAGTCTATGTGGCGGGACAGTTTCTACCTAGCTTTGTATTATTTACCGCCTCCCCCCCTCCGAAGCCCCCAACACTTGAAAACATGCATATCCTTTGTCTACGAGAGAGAGAGAGAGAGAGAGAGAGAGAGAACTTATTTGAATGTCAGCAATTGTCTACTCAGAGAGAGAACTTATTTGAATGTCAGCAATTGTCTACTCAGAGAGAGAACAGAGAGACACAGAGAGAGAAAGAGAGAGAGAGAGCTTATTTGAACATCAGCAATTGTTCTTGCAATTCAGAGACTCTGGTTTCTTCATTTTTAGGTAGCCAGGGAACTCTCAAAGCCTCATCCATAAGCAGGTGGCTTTTTATGATGTCTGGAAATGGCAATCATTTCTAGACACAGTATTGTTTCACAATGTATCTCTTCCTATTTGCAAAAGCAAATATAAACATTACTCACTCATTTAGCAGAGGAATCCTGAAGCTACTGGATTCTAGAGTACTCTAGTAAGTCATTTCCACGAAGAGCCTGTGTTCTTAGGGGAACAAATTAATAAGCATTTGAGAGCCATCTGAGTAACAATGAGGAAAAGTGGACTGGTGGTCTGGGTGCAAGGCAAACTGGGGAACAGAGCTGGCTCTTTGTAGGAAGGTGTGGGGGGAAAAGAACTTTTCTCTGATGCTAAATGCCAACGATTCTGCCACTGCTGAGGACAGTTTCTGAAAAGTGATGCTAGCATCATCACTTTTCCTGTTCTGTCTTACACAGTCTTAAATTGATACAAACTGAGACATGTGAGCCCCCTCTGGGCACGGTGTACTCTTTCCAGGGGTATTTAGGGCAGAGTTTCTGTCATCATATATAGATCAGCTTGAGCTTGTTCAAATGCTACTTCTGGTGCTGTAGATTCGGGGTGGATACACAGTTCTGTATGTCTTGCTGGCTCTGCTGCTGCTGGTGGTCTATGGAACACATTTCAAATGGTCAGGAACTAAGTTTTACTGTGGCCTTTTGTTTTGTTTTTGGTGACAATACTAGAGCTGAACTGAGGGCCTAGACCCTGTTCCTTAGATTTTTGTTTGTTTTGTTATGTTTTGTTTTTTGCTCAAGGCTGGTTCTCTACCACCGAAGCCACAGCTCCACTTCTGGCTTTTTGGTAGTTAATTGGGAAATAAGTTGTCTCATGGACGTTCTTGCCAAGGCTAGTTTCAAATCACAATCGTCAGATCTCCGGCTCTTGAGTCTCTAGGATTACAGGCTTGAGCCACCAATGCCTGGCATAGCAAAGCTTTGAATAAAAATGACGAATATGAAGGAAATGTGACAAACGCCTAAATAAGTAGATTTCAGGCAAGTAAGATTTGGATTAAATATTGGAAACATCACTACCCAAAGATTAATAGGTGGGTTTGTAGCATTCTACTATGTGAAAATTTTGGTGACCATGTTTTGTCATTTAAAAAAAATTAACGTGGAAGCTAGATCTAACATTAAAAAAAATTATTGTGGACACTAGATCTAAAATGCACTGAAACATGCTACATTATCCAGAATTCTAGGCATTCACACACAGTGAGATCAACGGAGGATACTCTTAGGAGGGGATCACAACGGCACAATGACTCTGTGCATCCGATCATATAAAATAATATATATCAAAATGAACTCCAGAAAATGGAAATGTGTTTTGTTTTTCATTTTGTTTTTCTTTTGTTTGTTCATTTATCTGTATTTGTCAGGGAAGGGGGCACAGAAATGGGAGGGACAAAGGGTGAACAATTACAGCAGTGGTACTCACTGGACACTATCTTGAAAAAGAACAATACAACTTGTGGGTGGGGATGGGA
Source organism: Dipodomys spectabilis (assembly GCF_019054845.1). Taxonomy (NCBI): domain Eukaryota; kingdom Metazoa; phylum Chordata; class Mammalia; order Rodentia; family Heteromyidae; genus Dipodomys; species Dipodomys spectabilis. Next base: position 7,083,262 of record NW_024870716.1, on the reverse strand, counting down.
GGGAAAACAGAGAGAGCAAGGGAAGGGGCCATGTTGTCCCAAAAGAAATGTCTTCTTTCCCTGAACCTGATTTATGTAACTGTAACCTCTCTGTACGTCACCTTTATAACAGCAAGTTGAAATTTAAAAAAATTAAAATAAGCGTTACTAATCATTCCTGATCATATTTTGTTCATCAAGCCCAGAGAGTTCATAAAGATGTGAAAATCATTATTTTTTTCCAATCTCCTCTTCATTTCCTCGCGTTGGCAAAGAGTTCAATAAATGTCACGGTCTGATTCAACATTCCCTTATGGAATTCCGGTCAGGGTGGGTGGACGCGTCCCCTGCCCTTCGGGGAGTCCCTTCCCGACGCCAGCAGCGTGTCCTTGCGTCCTGCAGGTCAATGGGAAGGACCTCTCCCGAGCCACCCACCAGGAGGCCGTGGAAGCGTTCCGCAGCGCCCGGGCGCCCATCGTGGTGCAGGTGCTGCGGCGCACGCCGCTGGGCAGACCCGCCTACGGAGCCCTCCCCGAGGTGAGCCACGCCAGCACGCAGACCGACATCACCTTCCAGCACATCATGGCCCTGGCCAAGCTCCGGCCCCCGACGCCTCCCGTGCCGGACGTCTGCCCCTTCCTGCTCTCCGACAGGTACTTAGGACCCCTTTGATCTCACTTGCCATTTCATGTAGATGTTGGGGGGTGGGGGGGGGACCACAGTCACTCCAGCAAGCTGGCACAGCACCCCAACTCTGAAAATAAGAAACCAACAACCATCCTTCCACTGCGTTTGCATCTAATCCCCAGCTAGCTACCCTACCTTGTCAGACACAATGCTTCAATCTTCTGGAATCATCCTGGCTAAGGAACAGTGGGAGGTAAAAAAACAGTTCCTGTTTCTGATGAGCTCCTCTCCATATGGCCCCGGGGGGAGTTGGGACTAGTATTAGGGCTTGAACTCAGGACCTGGATGCTAACGTTTAGCTTTTTTTTTTTTTTTTTTAACTCAAGGCAGATGTTTTACTACTTGAGCCACAACTCCATTTCTGGCATTTTGCTGGTTAATTTGGAGATAGAGTGTCTCATGGATTTTTCTGCCAGGGCTGGTTTTGAACCTCCATCTTCAGATCTCAGCCTCCTGAGTAGGTAGGGTTAGAGGCGTGAGCCACTGACACTCAAATTATTCCCAGTCCTCAAGAGCGGTGTGCTGCTACTGAACTCTGGTCAGGAAATTAGTTTTCCCACCAAAGCTTCCCTATTAAGACTCGGGTGAAAGTGAAATGTTTGCACTATATCATCTTCGGTGGGTCGCCGCTGTCTCTCTCCCTTGCTTTCTCTTCTTTAAAAGAGAAGCTGGAAAATTAATTTAATTACAGAACAATTCTCCAAAGAGACCAATTATCCAATATATAAAGATGTAAGCAAAGGGTTCTACTGTCAGAGAGTAAGTGTACTGCTCAGAAATAAAGAGCAATTAAAGGACTGTTGTCTCTCAATTTCTACCCATTTGAATGCAGCTAGAGATAATGCTAGTTAGGTATATATTGTGCTTGCACACACACACACACACACACACACACATGCCACTCCTGGGGCTTGAACCCAAGACCAGGACACTGTCCCTTAGGATTTTCTGCTCAACGTTGGTGCTCTACCACTTGAGCTACAGGTCCACTTGTGGCTTTTTGGTGGTTACTGGGACATGAATCTGGTGGACTTTCCTGCCCAGCGTAGCTTCAAACCATGATCCCCAGATCTCAGCCTCCCGAAGAGCTAGGATTACGGGTGTGAGCCACCAGTTTCCAGATCCTTACATATTTAGGTTGCACTTAGATTCTACTTTGTGGAACAGAGTTCTGATTGTGTCTACTATCCTTCCCCGTTCCTGGCATCTCTAAGCCTCTTTCAGTGGATCACAGGTGTATCTTAGAATCACTGAGGAACTTCAGGAAGCTTTTCAATGTCACATCCTATCTCTGGCCCACTCAATAGCATGTGTAGAGTGGACTCAGATGACAGAATTTTTCAAGTCTCCCTCAGCAACTGTAATAGCAGCTAGGGTTCGGTAACCTCAGACCTTGAGATTTCTGCTTCTAGGACAGCAGTGTTTCCATGTGCTGTGTATTTGTCTATTTGGTCATCCATTATACAGTAAGTAGTGTTTTGTGTCTGGCCCTGAAACTAAGTGCTGAGAATAAAGCTAGGAACAGAATGAAACTACCACCTCTTGGAATTAGATATGGCTGGGTGTCAGTGTCTCATCCCTGTAATCCTAACTACTCAGATCTGAGGATCAGGGCTCAAAGCCAGCCAGGGCAGGAAAGATCTAGAGACTCATCTCCAATTAACTACCATACAGCTGGAAGTAAAGCTGTGGTTTCAGTGACAGAGCACTAGCCTTGAATAAAAAAGCTCAAGGACAATGCCTAGGCCCTGCGTTCAAGCTCCAGGACCAACCAACACACACACACACACACACACACACACACAGAAAAAGAGATGGCCTTATGTCTTTGACCTTCTTATGGTTTAATGCTTAATATCTATGTCATAGCTATAGTGATTCAAAGATCACTTCTAGAAGTAATTCAAGTACTTTCCAAAAGTTAAAGGTTATATGACAACCATGTCCAGAATCTCCTCACTTCCTTTATGTGCTGAGATTATGAAGCAAAATAGGAAAAGATTATCTTTACAGGGAGATAATATATGCAGTATCTCTACAATCTGTAATATATATGCCCTTATAATGTTAATGACTTTCAAAAACTAGATTATCTTCAGAGGGTGATAATGTGTGTACATTCTACAGTCTGATATATATACACACACACACACACACACACACACACACACACACGTACATGCATACATATGCCTTTGGAAATGGCAAAAACTAGTCTGGGAGGAGTGTGGACATCTGTAATCTTAGCTACTCAGGAGGCTGAGATCTGAGGATTGTGTTTCAAAGCCATTCTGGGCAGGAAAAGTCTGAGACTCATACTTCAACCACTAAAAAGCCAGAAGTGGAGGTGTGGCTCAAGTGATAGAGTGCAAGCCTTGAGCAAAAAAATCTTAGGGACTGCACCCAGGCCCTGAGTTCAAGTACCAAGACTGGCATGCACACACACACACAAAAACAGTCCCAAGGGCTGTGGATATTGACATTATTAGTGCTTTGCTCTAAAATATCCTCTTTGAAGGAAGATTGCAATCCAAAATGCCACCCTTATTTGTGGAGCTGGTCACTTTTGGATGGTGGGAAGCTGACCAGAGATTATCAGTGGGAGAGCATGAACCATGGAAGATTTCTTATCAGTGTCTTCTCAGAAGGCAACTCTAGTCCTGAGCTCTTACCTCTTTTAGTCTTCTTTCAGAAGTAGTGTATGGGTGGATGGGATTCATCTCAGAAGAAAAGCGATTAGTCTCATTCATCATGTCGGGACCATTTAGATCACTGCAGGTCTTATTCAAAAGCAGAGAACACTAAAGTGCAATTCAAAAAAAAATAGTTTTAAGCATGCAAACAGCCTTCCTTGCATTCCACAGCTGCCATTCCCTCCATCCAATGGAACATGAGTTTTATGAGGACAATGAGTATCTCCCCAGCTTGCCCACAGATGCAGACAGAACGGAGGACTTCGAATACGAGGTAAGATCGCTTTTCTCTTCCTGTTTCTTCCTGAGGGGTTTTGTACACCAAAGGAATTAATTTATTACATTGAGAAATGGCTTATTACATACTTAGAACTCACTAGTATGTGAGTTGTCTGCGATATTTTAACTATGTTGGAAAATACTTTTATAGTCTAAGCTTGAAAATAACTTGGATTCTGTTACTTTTGATATGGTATAATATAGTGGCCATTTTTTCCTTCTTTCTATAATGTAAGAAGATTTCTTTAGTAGACTTCAGAAAGGAGATTGTGCTCATTGCTTTTATTCATTGGGTAGTTTTCTGGTTTTAATTGCTACAGTATTTTATTAGTGATAGTATCCTTCACAAATTCCATGTTCTCTTTATTTTGTCTCAGGTATATATTCCAAAGAGCACTTTCAAGTATCTTTGAATGCTCTTAAAGAAATAATGGGCACATACACATACACACATGCACACATATATACACAGAGCATTTCCACAGATGTTTTCTGGAGATGGTCTTTATTTAACAACGGTGACACAGTATAGCCTTCATGTGGTTTAATGTTGGATGGTCTATTCTGCAATATCTAACCCTTCAAAACAGTTATCTTCCACTTATTTAATGTTATTCACTAAAAGGATTTAGCCTAATATTTCTTCTCCTTCTGTGGTCCATAAATCTTTGAAAGGCTTCAGACCACTCTGACATTTAGAAATAAAGTAGATTGAGAAGGTAAAGAAGCTTTTGGTAAACAGGGCTTTTAATGCTTCAGGTGGTATCGTACAGGTTTGGCAAAGTGTTCTTTTCCATCTTACAACCAAGAAATCCTGAAATCTCTTCCCTTAGGAGGATCAGAAATCAAATAAGGCCAATTCAGTGGAGCTCATCTAAAGCAAACAGACGTTTATTTGAAATCTCCCCTCTGCAAAAGTCATTGCTAGCTGCTACAGAAATCATCATTTGGAAAGAGGTGTAGTGACCCCCGCTATCTTAGTAAATGGTTCTCTCACTGTTGTTGATGTTGTTTTCCTCTCTTCCTCTCCATTACAGGAAGAGTTCTATTTTATAAATTTACTCAGCCATTGGCATACTCTGAAACAGTCATTAGATTTTGGTCTGTTTCAGCAAAATGAATTCTGAAATTGAAGCACTTAAGCAAATAACTTAAGAGTATATCGCTTTTCCTTCAGTTCATGGATACCTTGGGTTTGGTGAATGGATCTGGATCACTTTAGCTTCTTATTTAGCTTGTGCCTTAAAGTTGTGTTAAAAATAGGTCTGCATTCTGGGGGTGGGGAAGGGAATAGGAGGAAGCGATTAAAGTTAAGCAAGTGAAGAGGAAAGATCCTTTTTCATGAATCAGTGTCATGGCAATATTGTAGCACAGGGTGGTGTCAGAACATTATCCTCTTTTCTTGACCAATATCCTTTGTGCTGGCCCACATCCAGAGGATGACAGTGGTAAATGTTCAGATAAGTTCTCTGTAGCTTGAAATCTTAGTTGATCACAGCACCAGAGTCATTCATTTGCTGTCAGCTGTGGGTTTTGTTGCCAAAGGCACCTTTCTGAGTGATTGAAATAATGTCCCTGTGAAATGTAAAAAGGGAAGAATTCGCTATGACAGTCTTCAGTCATGGCAGAGATGCATATGGGTACATAGTGAGTGGTCACAGGTAGGGATGGAGACATGGGAGAGTATCCTCAGGATCATTTACCAAGTTCCAGAGAGAAGAATGATTCTACCAGTGTGCTCTTACGTTTGTTACAGTTACATGACACATATAAAGTGACACACGTTGTCCCTCATGGCTGCATTGTGTGAAGATTGTAAAAATCAAGTCAATTTATTACTGTTTCCAGGGCCAGCTGTGGAATCTATTGTAAATGAGGAAGAAAATCTAGAAATACTACACCTGTGTGCGCATGTGCTGGCCTTGGGTCTTGAACTCAGAGCCTGGAAACTATCCCTTACTTTTGCTCACTGTACCACTTGAACCACAACTCCTGGCTTTTTGTTAGTTAACTGAAGATAAGAGGCTCATGGAGTTTCCTGTCCATGCTGGCTTGTACTGAAATCCTCAGATATCAGGCTCCTGAGTAGCTAGGATTACAGACATGAGCTACAGTGCCTAGCTTTAAACCTGTCTTTATGTTTTGCACAACCACAATTGCACAAAGAAACAGATTGACCTGAGTATTTCTATGGCCAGCTAAGACGACCCTAGCTGTACTTAGGCTTAATTAGAACCCAGTAGCTAGAGAACAAGCACCGTCAGGGAAGACTAGTTATTGCCACTTCAGAGAGTATTACAGAGCTAGGTGCCAGTGGCTCACCCTGTAACCCTAGCTACTCAGGAACTGAGATCTGAGGATCATGGTTCAAAACCAGCCCAAGTAAGAAAGTCCATGAGACTCTTACCTCCAATTAACCACCAAAAAAAACCTGAAGTATAAGTGCCAGCCTTGGGTGAAAAGCAAAAGGTCAGTGCATCAGTCCTGAGTTAAAGCACAGATAGGGAAGGGAAGGGGAGGGGAGGGGAGGGGAGAATGGTATCAGGTCAGAGGGAGACCCCGAAAACATGAGCATAATAAACCAGCAAAGAAGTAGGGAGAAGACTGCTCTTCCATCAGCTTTCATTCATTGGTACCTAAGCAGTGGGTACACACTTCAAAGGTACCAAGCACTCACCTAAGTACAAGTACCGGTTCACTGAAAGGCCTGCCTTAGTTTCACTGCTAGGGGAGGAAGATGGATAGTGGGTGTGTAAATAAAGACCCACTCTATCTAATAGAGGAGAGGTGGCAGTAAAGGCCAGAAGTGGGTGCAGAAGATGGAGAATCATGGTGTTAGGGTAGGATGCTGCGGTATTACACACGATCGTTAGGGAAGTCCTCTTATGAGAGACTCAAGGAAAGAAAGAGATGGAACTTTCCAGAAAAGGGAAGGGCAAAGGCCAAGTGGAGAATGTGAATCAGAAGAAGAGGCCCATTAGAAGAGGAGCTCTAGACTTTTACTCTGAGAAAGGAAGTTGCTGGAGCAGAGAAGAGCCTGTTCTTCTTCTTCTTCTATTATTATTATTATATTATCTTGAAGCAGTTGTACAAAGAGGTTTTAATTCAACATGCCAGTTTATCAGTACAGTGCATCTTGATGATTGTCACCTCTTCCATCAGTCTTCCCCCTCTCTCCTAACCCCACCCTTCCTCTCAATTTTCCTAGTTCCATTTTCACATATGTACATTGAATATTGGGACCGTGGTCTTCCTCGCTCTCTGTCTGCCCTCCCTCCCTTGCTCCTAGCCCCTGACCCCTCAAGTTCCAGTTTCCTGTTCATTCATTCTGTTAGACTGTAGAATTAAGTTGTTCAAAACGTTAGCACCATTGGAATTCTCCCCTCCATATACCATACTTTAATGTTCGTGTATCCATACAGGTGACCATGTATATGTCTGCAGATATATATATATATATGCACACACATGTACATATGTATACACATGCACACAAATTAAATCTAACTTCTCTGGGCCTGACTTCACTTATAAAATTTTCCAGGTCCATCCATTTCTTTGCAAATGATACAATATTTTTCCTGATGGGTGAGTAGAATTCGACTTTTGTGTGTATGTGAGTAAATATATAAATATATATTTATCTCTTTATATATATATAAAGTATATATATAAAGAGATAAATATACACACATATGTACATACATACAGGTACATGTATGTATATGTGCATACGTATCTATACATAGACATTTCTTGATCCGCTGTTTTCCCGATCCATTCATCCACTGAAGGGCGTCTGGCTGGGCCTGGCTCGGGCTGTGATAAGCTTGAACAGAGGGAAGCAAAGGGTACAGCAGGGCAGACAGGTGAGAGGGAGAGGTGGCCAGTACCTAGATATTTCTGGCCAATAGGGAAGGACAAAGTTGGCAAATTTGGCATCTTACTCAATCCCATGGGCTCTGCCTAAGTATCTGTCTTTCCATTTCTTCTCTAGCTTGAAAACAGTTTGTGCTACAATGGTCTGTCTTCCGACTTCTTTTAAGCAAAATTGAGAGTAGAGTGAAGTATAGTTTCTGTTACCCTCTGGAGTGATCATAATAAATGTGCCCCTTAAGGTACAGAAGTCAGCTGGGGGCAGATGGCTCACACCTGTCATCCTAGCTACTCCAGAGGTTGAGAGCTGAGGATCAAAGTTTGAAGGCAAGAAAATCTATGAGACTCTTCTCTCTAATTAACCATAAAGGCCTGAAGTAAGAGTACTAGCCTTGTTCAAAAAAAGTTAAGGGACAGTACCCAGGCCCTGAGTTCAAGCCCCAGTACCAGCATGTAAATAAAATAAAACAAAATGCAGAACTCAGGGCCTACAGAGTATATCTCCAAACACGCTCAAACACAAACTATGCAGGTCAAAATTTTCTGCAACAAACTATGCAGCTACTTAATGCGCTTAAAAAAAAAAAACCTACTTACAAGTGACTCAGTGGACCACGGCTGATCTGTCTATCTTGTGAATACATATTTAGAGACATTTAGCACATGGATTATTTGACCCAGTGGACCCAACCAGATCTGACAATCTTTTAAATCCGTATAAGGGAATATTTTAACATGTACACTATTGCACCGAGGGACTATTTTAGAGTGTCGTCACCACCGTGCTGGACGGCAGACCCAGCTGTGGAGATACTTTACAGTGTGCTGGTGACTCTGGTGTGTTCGGGACCTCTATAAAATTTTAATGACACCCATATCTCACCATGGCCTATCGTCATTTTTCCTAAGAAAAATATTTGACTGGGTTTTAAACTTCCCCACAGTGCTTCAGAATCATCTCCGAGGACCAGTCTACATTAAAAGACTCACAGCTTGAAATTTGTTCTCTTTAAAAAATGATGACACTTGGTCTCTAATTAAAAATGATGGATGATTTTAATTTTATTTTTGAGAGGAGGGGAAAATAAAAATACCAAAATTGAAACAATGTTCTCATACGAAGAGTCTGGGTGCTACTTGCCACTGGTTACCCGTGAGGATGAAGCTTCTCTTCTTTATTTCCAACTTTGTTCATATATATATATATGATATATATTTTTTTTTCCTACAGCCAGCTCAAAGTTGAAATAAATCATAAAATAGCCCTAAACAAGGCAGAGACAGATCTCAAATCCAGCCTCTACCAGAAGTAATTTAAAGGGAAAAGCTTTGAGAAATAGAGACTTCTTTGTTGGGGCTTGAGCCCTGAGCCCTGGGCACTGCCCCTTAATCTTTTGCATTCAAGGCTGTCACTCTGCCACTTGAGCCACAGCTTCAGGTTGGGTTTTGGGGGGATGAATTGGGATATAAGAGTCTCATAGACTTCCCTTCCTAAGTGGGCTTTGAACCACAATTCTCAGATCTCTAGCAGCATTTCTGATCCTCCAAATTTCTGTCAAACAAATATGCTCCTTGAAATCAATTATAGTTCTTCTTTTAAGGTGGAGCTGCAGTAACATACCAAAGAGTTTGAAGTAAGTATCTTTTATGTCTTCATTGTCATAAAATGATCGCAAAGCAATTTTGAAATCTGTTTGAACTGGGATTAAAGGCAGAAAGGAGAGGATGAGTATATGTCATAGTTCCATGAACACATTAACCAAAAAACAAATACTTAGGCCAGTGTGTATAAATAAGAAGGAGCATTTAGCACATTAATTAGCTACCTCTTGGCAATCCTTATGCAATGCATAAATAAATACTTGTGCTGTTCTGAGAAGTGTCATTTTGCAAAATGAATTTCTGCTGTTGGAGTAAATACAAGCAGAATATTTGTGAGAATTTCAGGATATTATCTGTCTTTTTACCTTGGTAAAGAATACAGAATTATCCTGGTCATTGGGGGCTCCCTCCTGTAATCCTAGGTATTTAAAAGAGTCTGAAATTTGAGGATTGTGGTTCAAAGCTAGCCTGGACAGGAATGTCCAAGAAACTTTTATCTCCAATTAACCTGGTGGTTAATTGGAGATGGGTGCTGTGGCTCAAGTGATAGAGTGCTGCCCTTTAGTGAAAAAGCTAAGGCACAGAGCCTGCATCCTGAATTCAAACCTAGCACTGGCACAAGGGAAAAGAATAGAGAAGAATTATGAATCAGGAAGATACTCATTAAATACACACACACACACACACACACACACACACACACCAAGAGTGTAGCCACTAACTGGATACAAGTCCTATGTTTTTGGAACAACTTTGTGAATTGTAAAGCCCATGTAGTGGAAAATCTCCCTATTTTGCATGTGTAAAAGTTGGGGTTCTTTCTAGAATCTGAGAGAAGCTTTCTCTGCTTCGTTTGTCATTGCATAGCATCTCGGGCTTCCTAGTGGGCACTCAATAAATTAACTTAATGAAGGAACAAATAACAATTCCAATTGCCATAACTGCTAGATAGGTCCTTTCCTCCTTCTTGCACTAGAGAATGAGAAAAGATCAAAAATCACCACATGGTTATGAAAATTCCATCTCCCCTTCCAGCCAGTGTTTCTACTTTGAGTCAGGTTTGGATTTTGTTTTTGTTTGTGCCTGTCTTTGGGCTGGAACTAAGCTTTTTTGTTTTTTCCCTCAAGGCTGGCATATTACACTTCTGGCTTTTTTGGTAGTTAACTGGAGATGAAAGTCTCAGGGACTTTTCTGCCCAGGTGGAGTTTGAACTGTGATCCTCAAATCTCAGCCTCCTGATTAGTTAGGATTACAGGTGTGAGCTACCGGCAACCGGCGGTTATCTTAATTGTTATGTTTATCAAACCTTTATCAAGGCTGATGGTTTGTAATCACCCGTAATATAATATTCTATGCAGAAGTGACTCTGGATTTCTTAATTTGAAGGTTTGTGTTTATTAAATTATTTCCCTCGTCATGAGAATCCTATTTAAGGGAAAAAAATTATTCCTTACAGAGTAACTAGCAAGAAATACCACAAAGCTGAGGATGTTCATTAACATTACTGTAATTCTTTTAGATTTATTACTGAAAGAAATGAGGTTAGTATTGCCATTAATTTGGTCGTGTCATATTACAAAACAAATACAAAGCAAATCTATGTTTTGCTTCACTGGTTATGACAGCACCAAACCTGATTTCCAAAGAAAACATTGAAAAACAAATTGAACCTTCCAAGTTAGTTATTACACAAGAGTACTATGAACACGTTCCTTTTTTTTTTTTGCTAGGAATCTAGATGTAAAATGCAGAGTCCATATTTCATGTACATAAACGTCATCTAACTGCTAACATTCACTTTTGTTTGAAGATACACATTCAGAGGATTTCTTTGCATTACTTAAAGGTGTCCAGGAAAGGTTATGTTTAAAGGGAGTATTTGCATACCACCGCATAGTCTCCCACTGGGTCATGTTGAGGGTTTCAAAGGATTCTGTTGGGAGCAGCTGAGAAATGAGAGCTGACTTGCCAGGATAAACCAAATCGTAGGTGAAGACAGCAGAGACCCACTAGAGGCAGATCACCCAGCGGAAGGAAGCCATGAGAGTGTGGATGGCTTCTGCTCCAGGCTCTTCTCTTCATGGTCTTCTAGAATAATCTCCCACATCCAGCATTGTGATGCTCACGAGCATCTTCATCCCTGGTGAAGCAAGCACTGAAATCGCTCATCCACATACCTCACTATCCGTCTGAGGTGTTTGGCTTTCATTTTTTGTTTTCTTGCTGCCAGTCCTAGGGCTTGAACTCAGGGCCTGTATGCTGTCACCAAGCAATTTTGCGGAAGCCTAGTGCTCCTCCACTTGAGCCACAGCTCCACTTCAACCTTTTTTGTTAGTTGTTAACTGAAGAGAAAAGTCTCATGGGCCTCCTGTCTGAGCTAGCTTTGAATGACAATCTTCAGGGCTCAGCCTCCTGAGTAGCTAGGATTACAAATGTAAGCCACCAGCACAAAAAGCTTTTACAAAAGGAGCACACACTCTCCTGGTCTGTCTCCAGTGCCGCGCTGTACCAGTGGGTACCAGGTGGCCCTCTCCGCATATTACCAAATGTTATTATTAGTCCAGTATACATTTGCTAATTTGGAATGATAGATACAGCCCATGGGAAATAGAGAGCAAATCATTCTCATACATGTTCTTTTTTAAAATTTTGAACTAGTGTACATTTATTATCTAAGAAGGCATCGTGATATTTCCGTATATGTGTACTTTGAACGTGTTCACTATCTCCATGGAAACATAGTGGAGATGGTGAGTATTTTGTTTTGTTGCTTTGTTTTGTTTTGGAGTGTCATTATGGGGCTTGAACTCAGTCCTCACACTCTCCCTTAGCTTTTCTACTCAAGTCTGGTGCTCTACCACTTGAGCCACACTTCACTTCCTGCTTTTCATTGGCTAATTTGAAATAAGAGTCTTGTGGATTTTTCTTCACAGGCTGGCTTTGAATTTGGATCCTCAAATCTTAGCCTCCTCAGTAGTTAGGATTAGAGGCATGAGCCACCAGTGCATGGAGGTATTTGTTTTTAATTTTTTAATTTAAAAATAAGAAAAGAAACCCAGTTTGGATTTTTCCTACCATTTTTTTATGTAAGGTTAATGTTGGACTCCTCAAAATACTGTGTTACATACTGAAAAGACAGGTTTCTTCAACTTCCTTCCAGGACATAATAAGCTACTGATTTGTAGTTGCATAACACACTGGTTTGTAGTTACATAATTAGGTATCAGTATTCATTGTGGATTAAGTAATAAAAGTTAATGTTGTTCCAGTACAGATGGTATGTCAGTAGCCAAGCATTATATTAATCCGGTGTATGAATGGAGTGCACAAAATCTTGAATAACAGCACCTGCAGTAGTAGTTCCTGAGCCAATCACAGCATTGTGTGCCTCTCCCTCTTCTTTATGCACTGTATTTTTATATAATATACACAACTTCTTAATAATTACATTTTTTTCCTAGGCTTATCCATGATTCTTTGTCCAGAGCCTGGCACTGGTGGCTCACGTCTATAATCCTAGCTTCTCAGGAGTCTGAGACCTGAGGATCCCAGTTCAAAGCCAACTTTGGAAGGAAACTCTGTGAGACTCTCCAAATTAACAAGCAAAAATCCAGATGTGGAGCTGTGGCTCAAGTGGTAGAACAGTATCCTTGAGCAAAAATGCCCAGTGACAGCTCCCAGATCATAAAATCAAACCTCAATACTGGCACAGGGTAAAAAGAAAAAAAGTTGCATCTACATATTATATTCTCACAGGAAACATATATGAGCGTACTCTCACTCATAATCAGTGACCTTATTTCCTTTATTGTGTGTGTGTGTGTGTGTGTGTGTGTGTGTGTGACTGCATGTGTGTATACATGCATGTGTGCACATGCCTGTTCTGGGGCTTGAACTTAAGGAATGGGTGCTGTCCATGGTTCATTGTACTAAAGACATAAGAAAAAAGATTTTGAATTTCTCACCACAAGTAAATGATATCTATTTGAAGAAACAGATCTGATTTGAACATTATACAATTTTTACAAGCATTGAAACATCAGCATGGTATTCTATAATTGCATACAATTTTATAAGCCATTTGAAACATTAAAAAAAAAGAATTAAAGGTGCTTGATTCAAATATCCAGTTCACAGAAATAATGTATGTTGTTCCATCAATCTAGTCAGTGAGATTAATATTAGAGTTAATATTTAATGAATACCTATTTCCAAAGCAGCTATATAATCAAGCAGAGGTTCACAAGAATAAAGCTGACAGAAACACAAGGCAAGTATTAAGAGACAGAGATTGCCTCCTAAATTAAGCATGCTGCTGCCCTCAATGCGCTCTCTCCTACCTTATATTCTGTTTAATCACTCCATTGTCTGCACATTTTTAAGTTACTGTGGCCAAGTGCCCCTGGCTCCTTGCTACACTGGAGGCTGAAATCTGAGGATCATGATCCAGAGGCAGCCCAGGCAGAAAGGTCCTTAAGGCTCTGAACCTCCAGTTAGCCAGCAAAAAGCTGGAAGTAGAACTGTGGAGGTGTGGCTTAAGTGGTAGAGCACCCGCCAAAAAAGCTAAGTGAACCAGGTGCCAGTGGCTCATGACTATAATCCTAGTTATTCAGGGGGATCTTGGTTTGAAGTCAGACCTGGAAGGAAAGTCCAGGAAATTCTAATCTCCAATTAATCACAGAAGAATCTGAAAGTGGAGCTCTGACTCAAGTGGTAGAGCACTAGCCTTGAGCAAAAGGATCTCAGAGACAGCACCCAGGTCCAGAGTTCAAGTCCCAGAACTGACAAAAAAAAAAAAAAGCAAGTGAGAAGGTGAGGCCCTCAGTTCAAGTACTGACATGGGTATGCGCACACACACACACACAGACATACAAACACACATAGCTACTGGGTGGTGAACATTTACTGTGTTGATGGATTCTCAATTGAGTACTTCTGAGAGCATATCTAATCCTTAAAGCAAAACTTACTTTCTAGGTACAATGGCACAGTAGAGCAAGCTGGAAGCAATTATAACTCTTCTTGCCTCTTACCTTCACCATCCAGAAAGACATCTCAGTTCTGTATGGTGCACCCCACCGTACCCGCATACATATACCCCTCACGCATCCTAGGCAGAGCCCTCCTCATAGCGTCCTTAGTCCCTGCGGCCATCATCCTTGTGATCATGTCACCCCGTGGCTGAAAAGTCTTCCAGCTTTGACAGGCTGCTCTATGAGTTTTCCTGCAAAAACAATAAGGAGTGTGAGGTTGTAGCTCACACTCACAGGGTGCATGTACAGCCTGAAGCACAACTCTACAGAAGTTTTGTGTTTCCTTTGTTTTTTTAAGTGATGTGAAATTTGTACTTTAAGCCTCAGTAAAGACACCACGATTTCCTGTAAATGTAAATGTCAGCTGTCTCGACAGTAACAATCATCTCCCCCTTGGTGCTTCCTCCAATGATACCACCAGAACAATGCTCGCGTTTCAGCTGTAGCTTTGGGGATCTCCTGACATCCAATTTGGAAAAATCAAGCCTAGTAACTAAAATGTGAACGCTGTTAACTTACACAGGTTCTTCTATAACGTGCTTCCCTCCTACCAGGCCAGTGTGCCAGCCATTCCCCGAGGCAAGCCTTGGTTGCTTTTGTTGTTGTTTTCTTTGCTTTGGATAGTTTTTCTTCTCCTCCCCTGTTCTAGATCTCATCTGCAGTACAATGAAGCAAAAATAAGACAAAGACAAAAATATTTTTAAAAATTGTTCAAAGAAACTTATTTTTGGTTCAACACCAATAGGAGGTATTTAATATAACTTAAGAAAATTTCAGCTAAACCTGTCCTATACGTCCTATGTTTGCATCATTGTTCATGCCCTGCTATGTATAAAAAAGAAACAATGTCATTTTGTGTGTGTGTGTGTACTATTCCTGGGGCTTTTATTGCTCAAAGCTAGTGTTCTATCATTTGAGCCACAACTCCACTTCTGCCATTTTGGGGGTAATTAATTGGAGATTACTTTCACGGCTTTGAATTGTGATCTTGAGATCTCAGCTTCTTGAATAGCTCTTTTAGGGAATTTAGAAATGAAATTCTTTAGATACTTCACCTTTTCAAAAAGGTATTTTGGCCTTCATATTAAATGTGAAGGTTGTATGATTATAGTTTCTCTAAAATATTTTATTGTTACTATAAAAGTGATATACAGAAGGGTTACAGTTACATAAGCCAGGTAATGAGGACATTGCTTTTGGATAACATCATCCCTTTGGTTATAGTTTTTGAGTTGAAACTTGAAACTACTATTGAATATTACTACTTCAACATGTCATAAATGTGACCCACACAAATACACACCTGTCTCTCTGCCCCTTTATCAGCTAGTAGAATGGGTTGATGGAGCAAATATGTCGTTAGCTCATTTCAAACCCAGAGAAAGATGTCAAAATTTTGCCACAAATTTGGTACAAGAATAAGAAATCTATGCCTATAGTCCTCATAAATGGAATATATTAGGAGAATGTTTAGATGAATTCTACAAAGTTGATAATCCCTCTGATTGCACTGAAAGAGGGCAATTGCATAGATCATCCAATTTTAAATCCACAGCTGCTTGGTTGATCCTCAGATCTCAGTCTCCTAAAAGTATCTGGGATTACAGGCGTGAACCACCAGCACCGGGCAGTGGCCACTCTCTAGAGACCCAGACCCTCTTGTTAGCTGGAATTCTACAGTAGAAATTGCTCACTAGACAAAGTGAAAGTTTCCCAGGCTCTCAAAAAACTCACTGTGTGCACTTTCATTTCACTTTCTCAGACTTTCCTAGATATTTCCTTTTTGACTTATGTTTATTTTCCAGCCACAAAAATGTTCTAAGTTAAGCCTGAATCTTTTGTTTCTTTGTTCTGTAGCACAGTGAAGTCATCTGTTCTTTTTACCCTCCTCAGAAGACCAGATTTTTAAAGTCAGGTTTGGCCCAGTAGGAAATAAAAAAAAAATCCATAGGAAGCAGTAACTAAGGAAGAATTTGTCATAGAGAACTTGTTTTTTTTTAAAAAAGTACTTTTAAGAGGAGAGCTGTAAGATGAATAGAGGTCTCCTTTCAAACATAAAAGGAGTGCTGATAATCAAAGCATAATAAGAGTTGAAATGGAGATTTAAAAATGGATTAACATGTTCCTATAAAGGAAAATTAAATGGCTTTTGGACAGAAGAGAATCAAAATAAAAGAGAATTCTAACATGGTAAAAGATGAACTACAAGAAGACTATAGGGAGTTGGGAGAGTTGGGAGAAAAGGCTGACAGGGGTGACATGGATCAAGATGCACTGTACTTGAATTGAATCCCCTTTGTCCAACTATTTAGAGATAAATAAATAAAATCCAATAGAGAAGCACATCCAGGGTGCTTGACAAAGGAAACAGAAGCCCGTCAAGGTTCAAGACTTACCCACATAACTAGTTAATGGCTAGTATTAGACACGAATTTCTTTATTTAAAAAAATGACACAAAAAAATGCCAGTTCTGGGTCTTGAACTCAGGGCCTGGATTTTTTGCTCAAGGTTATACCACTTGAGCCATGCCTCCACTGCCAGTTTTCTGGTGATTGTTTTAGGGCATATAACTGCCAAGAGTCTCTGATGGCTTTCCTTCATTTTTACTAACAAATGAAACCCAATACAAGTCTATAAAGTGTGATCAACTGTGATTTATCTTATGAGAGAGGTCTAACAGCCCATAATAGCCTTGGAAGGGGCGGGGGTGGGGGGGTGTTTATTGGTCAGGAAAAGACTCACTGACAGCTGGTGAACCTCTTTTGAAGCCAGGAAGTTCATATTCTTAAAGAATGTTCCTTTGGCTTAGGTCTGGATTTCTACCAAGTACAAACAGTTGCAAATCCTTTTTGGCAAAAGTTGTCAATATGCTTTAAGAACACATGAACAACTTAGTTGAGAAATCCAAAAGAAAACGGATATCCCACAAAGAGATGCTGCAAAGTATTCTCAGGGGAAAAAGATTAATAAGCTATCTTCTTCTGAAATGAAAGCAAAAGGAACCCAGAGGGCCAGCAGAGGTTTCATTAATTCCTCTTTTCACTTTCAGCTCTATTTTTATTTTTTTGTCAGTCCTGGGGCCTGAACTCTGGGCCTGGGCGCTGTCCCTCAGCTCTTCAGCTCAAGGCTAGCGCTTTACCACTTGAGCCACAGCACCACTTCCGGCTTTTTCTGCTTAGGTGGTGCTAAGGAATCGAACCCAGGGCCTCATGCTTGCAAGGCAAGCGCTCTACCACTGAGCTACCTTCCAGCTCTGGTAATATCATCTTATGAAATAAAATTTAGTGTAGGATGGGTAAATGATCTCACAGACCTAGAGAAACACATGTAAGTGGTAGTTCCTGTTAGTATTCCATTACCTTTACTATCTGATTCTCATCGCGTGAAGTGCCTTAACATTATCAAAAATAGACTGGCTAGCCAGGCACTGTGGCTCACGCCTGTCATTCTAGATTCTCAGAAGGCTGAGATCTGAGGATGGAGGAATGAAACTAGCCCATGTAGGGAAGTTTGTGAGACAATTACTTCCAGATAACCAGTGTATCTGAAGCAGTAGAGCACCAGCTTTGAGCAAGAAAGTGAATGGCCCTGAGTTCAAGGCCCAGTACTGGCACAAGAAAATTCCAAACACAACCAGACTGGCCGTTTTACAGGCATGTTCTACCCTCCATGTGTGCCAGGAACAGAGAGAGCCGTATTTTCTCTCAGGAATTTCATGTGGATGTGGGACACTTTCTAAAGTTTCATTTCCTGTCACTTTCTTTAGTGGTTCTGGCTCCATGCATTATCCCACAACACAGGATAGGTGTCCTTAGTAATTCAAGGTGAGCGTATGACAAAGGTTCTAGAAGATTCTCTAACACTCATATTACTTGGCAATTTCAATTCAATTCAATTTCTGAAATAAATCCTCTTCATTAAATCTTCATTTATTAACACCTAAATATGCCCTAACCATTGATTTGCCAAAAGACATATTTATTTCTCCATACAAAGTAAATATCTAACTATCTTATTCTTGTTGGAGAAGTTATATTTAGGTATGTTTAGAATCAGCCCTCAGTAGGCGCAAGCAGACTCTGCTAGTTTAGTCCTTGTGTGATCTGATTCAGGTGTGGGTTCCTCATTGGTGAAAGAAGATAGCAATAATGTTTCTTTCTTAGTCCGGCAATGGTGGCTCACACCTGTAATTCTTGCTGCTCAGGAGATGGCTGAGATCTGAGGATCATGATACAAGGCAAGCCTGTGCAGAAAAGTCTGTGAAATTCTTCAGTTAACCAGAGAAAAGTAGCAAAGGAGGTGCGGCTCAAGTGGTAGAGTACCAGCCTTGTGTGAAAAAACCAAATGACAGTGTTTGACCCTGCGTTCAAACCCCAATACTGGCACAAAAAAATAACATTTCTTGATATTAAATACTTTGAAACCATGTTTTAGAGTGGCAAGCTCATCTATGTTTCATATATATGTCTTCTATATGTACATTTAGGTAGATGCCATCATTTCATAGCCTAGGATGAGGAATGGCTCCAAGGTTGTGGACTAGTGTAATTCATGCACACCTAGGTACGTGAGTTTTACCTCTCATGTAGCCGAGATAAAAATGCCCAATAAGCATATCTATAGGTTTGCTTCTTTGTGGAAGCAATTTGAGACTTGGAATATCTAGGTAGAAATGATCACAAATTAGATCAGCACAGAAGTAGAGCTGAGGAATGAAGTACTCATTGGAACAGGAAAGCTAAGAAAGTTTGCTAGAGCTGTGAGTTGGAGACTTCACTTTACCTTTTGCTTGGAAAAATACTTCTTACCCAGCTACTTCATATTAGAGACTATTTCAGGCCTATCCATACAGGAGCTAAGACAATTTCACTACTCTTCTGGAGTTTTGTATGCAAAAGTAGAAGAAGACAAGGTGAAATTAAAGTAAGAGAATTTGAGATGATGGTAAATGTTAGGAAAATTGTGTGAAATGCTAGTAACAAGCAACTGCAGAGTGCCCAAAGGCCTCTGTAAAACTAAAGGCTGAGAGAGAACAGTCATTCGAAGATCTCAGGGAATAGCAATAATAATCAGTCCACAACAACAGTATCTACTGACTTAGACTTCCCCAACTGAGCCAGCTTCAACCCTGTGATCCTTACATCTCAGTCTCCTAAGTAGCTAAGATTACAGACTAAGCGTCCAGGCTCATGGCTTCTTAAGTTCCAAGCAAACACTACCATCAGAAATTTGTCTCAAGTCTCCATTTTAGAGCTTTCCAGCTTGTGGTAGCTGAAGAATTTTAGTTGCAGCCTGATCTCAATCCTTATGTGTACACAGACCACAACATCTTGACACTGCAAGATTAAATGTGTAGCTTTTTTTCCCATTTATATCACTCTACATTTTGCTTATAGATGCGACGATTTTGAGATCTGATGAATCCTTTTTTATCTCTCTGAAAGCCATTGTGACCCCATTAAGTTCAGAAGTAAATATTTTGAGCAGATTCTATGATGAAGCTTTAAGAAGCAAACAATAAATAAGCCACTGTTTTCTATTAAGGAGCTCTTGGTATAAATGTGGAAATAGAAAGGCAAACATAATTAGATCAGGGTGAGACACTGAAAAGAATAAAATGAAAACATGGTATGGACAAGGCAGTGTGACTGGCAGTTTGGGGAACAGCCCAAGAGGAGATGATACCCCAGCAGAATTTTGAATAAGCCATGTTTAGAGCAAAAACAAAGGGAAGAGGCATCAGCATGCAATACAGGCTCAGGAACTGCACCTAGTTGGAGAATTCCAACTAGGGAAGAAAGATATGGAATTTGGCTAAAGAAATGCACAGGGGGTCAGATAAGGAAAGGCCTTTTTTGTATGTGTTGGTTGGTACTGGGGCTTGAACTCAAGTATTCCCCTGAGCGTTATTGCTCAATAAGCCACAGCTCCATTTTTGGCTTTTTACTAGCTAAGTGGAAGAGTCTCTTAGACTTTCTTGCCCAAGCTGCCTTTGAATTGCAATCCTCAGATTTCAGTCTTCTCAGTAGCTATGAATACAGGCATGAGCCACCAGCATCTGCCTATACTAAATTTCTTTACAATGTACAAATTGATGAAGTTGTTATCATTCTCACACTCTGAGATGACCACATCCTTGATAATCTATAAATGATTTCCCAAATTCTGCACTTCAAATAAATTCCATTAAACTAGCTATCTTTGGGGATTTTCGTTTGGTTTTGTACAGGGTCTGAACTCAAGACCTAAGCTTCTTTGTGCTCAAGGCTAGTGCTCTACACTTGAACCACAGCACCACTCTGGTTTTTTGGTGATTACTGGAGATAAGAATCTCATGGACTTTCCTGCCTGGGCTGGCTTGAAGCATGATCCTCAAATCTCAGCCTCCTGATTAGCTAGGATTACAGGTGTGAGACATCAGTCCCAGGCTATGAAAGGCCTTTTATGTTGGAATGAGAAACTTACTATTTTATTGCATAGGTAATGGAAAGATTATTCTAGATCAGAAAAGAGATAATGGAGATCAAACTGGTTATCCAGATAAACACTTTTTTGTAGGGATGTGGAAGACAAGGTTATAGAAAGAACAAGAAAAACCCCAGAAAGGAAAATGAGTGACAATTTTTATAGTCTAGGTATGATATGAAAAGGATTGAAACTAATGTGAGTATATCATTGTAACTATAATCTATATGTTGGTAATGGAAAGAGGGAAGTCCAAATAAGGAAATAGGTGCCCTTAAAAATAAACATAAAGCTGGGTGCTGGTGGCTTATGCCTGTAATCCTAGCTACTCAGGAGGCTGAGATCTGAGGATCACAGTTCAAAGTCAAACTAAGCAAATAAATCTGAAACACTCTTTTTCTTTAATTGACCAACAACAAGCCAGAAATAGAGGTGTGACTCAAGTGGTACAGCACCAGCCTTGAGTAAAAAAAGTCTGACAAGAGCACCCAGGGCCTTGAATTCAAATACCAACACACACACACACACACACACACACACACACACACACACACACACACACACACACTCACACACACAACAACAACAACAAAAAACCATAAATGACTTAGATTGCTGTCTCTCCCCTGTGAGCCGACTGGTGATGAGTTCAATTTTCTTTCTAGTCGATTGCTGGCCAAAGTCATTCTGGCACACTTGACATTCAACATGATTTGTCCTCTTTGATAAATGTTTCTGGGAGTTGAGACAGTCACATGTCAAAATTGATAAGTGAGATGAGAGCAGGGCATGCAGTCTTATTTGTAACAGTCCAGCTGCGAGCTCGGGGTGCCTGTTTATTCCAGGATGCTTCTGTCTCGCTCCAAGACTTTTCTATTTCCTTCCAAACAGACTGAGGCTATGCCTACCTGTGTGAGACCTTCATTCCTGACTAGTCTCCACGTATCAGAGAAGGCCCCTTTTATTAGGCTATTTTCACAACTGAAGGGTTTCAGTAGATCTCAAAGGGAACCCATGAACTTGACCAATTCTCTATAGGCACGTAGCAAAATAGGTGGTAAATTCTGTGACACAGAAAACGCTCAAGGGATCGCTGCCAAACCTATTCCTAAAATCTGAAAATGTTCATTAGCTCATGCATGGAATTAGGAGGCAGTGTTTTGATTAAAAGGTCTTCATTCCAAACAATGGAGAAGCAGGGATTTTTAACTTAAATGCACAAGAAAGCCATTAAACCTCCACCTTCTGCTTTTGTAAAAGAAAGATGGTGTCAAAGGACCACCCTACCCCCACCGCGATGAGAAGTCCAGCGTGTACTCTGCAGATCAACTTTTCTTTATAAGTGGAATTGTGGTTGTCTGCATCCTTGAGAACTCATTGCTGGTGGATCTGGACTTTAAATAGAGCAACAGCAGGACTTAGGTCTACCCACTGTGGACTCATTAACCAATCTTGTATTCACAGTGGAAACTCAAAATAATCTTGATCTTTTTCTCTAAATGAGAAGTTTGGAATGGTTCGACAATCTCTAAGGACAGCAGGCTTGAGTTCATTTCTTCACATAGCCATGTCACAGCATCATAGTGCTTACTTTACAAGCCATATTTTTGAAGATTCATTTTTTTCCTAGAAAGCAAACAGTGATATTTTTGGAACTACAGTTTCCTTTACTTTCCAGCACATGAGTGAACTGCAAGGTTTTCCTCTTGAGCATCTATGTTTTCAGCAGTGGCTAGAATCCCTCAGTCCTGTCATTGATTGGTTACAGGTATTTCCCCTATGTGTCATTTAAATAAAAAAAAAAATTTCCTGCTTATGTGGTGCTGAGGAATCGAAACCAGGGCCTCAGGCATGCAAGGCAAGCACTCTACCACTGAGCCACCTTCCCAGCCCCTAAATAAAAAATTTTGTTGAATTAAAAAAAAAAAATTCTCTTTGCCATACACTTCACATCTTCCTGCTGAGATTATTCCAAGGCCTAATAGGTTCCATCATTAGCAAACATCTTCTAGCACTCCAATTGGCTGTTCCTATGTTGAATTTCCTCCAGTTTTTTCCCCTCCATTGCTCATTACAGAAGTAATTTGCAGAATGTCTGCATTTTAGCCAGGGGCACTCATAGAGAAAGACTTCCTAAGGTGATAGATACCAATGGCCTTGTGAAGCTAGGGGAAATTAAGCCTTGAATTTTTTTAGGGCTGTATATATTCAAACTGTGTGTGTGTGTGTGTGTGTGTGTGTGTTAGAGAGAGAGAGAGAAGAGAGAGAGAGATAGACGTGAAATAAAAGAAAAGGAAAGGAGAAGTAGAGAAAAGATAGAGAAAAGAGGAGAAAGACAGTGAGAATAAATTTGTTTCTGGATTTCCATGCATGCATGACTGTCTATGCTACCTTTGGATTTTGTCCCCTTTATAAAGTGTGGAGACCAGTGTTTGCCTATACCTTTACACACACACACACACACACACACACACACACACACACACACCCTCCTATAGTAGACACTGAGTTAAACTTGGATAACCCAGTTGGACTGAGACAGCAATGGAAGACTATTGCAGTATTAGAATAAACCACACATCTTTTGTGTTCTTTTTGTTGTTTTTTGTTTTGTTTTTTAGTCGGTTGTGAAGTTTCAATTCAGGGCCTGGGTGCTTTCCCTCAGCTCTTCAGTTCAAGGTGAGCACTCTACCACTTAAGCCACAGCACTACTTCCTGTTTTCTGGTGGTTTATTGGAGGTAAGAGTCTCACAGACTTTTCTGACTAGGCTGGCTTAGAACCGTGACCCTCAGATCTTAGCATCCTGAGTAGCTAGGATTATAGGCATGAGCCACCGGCTCCTGGCTACAGCTTTAGTTTTTAAAAATAGTATCCTTAATATCTAGACTGAAACACAAAAGTGGTTTCATAGGATTTCTGTTGGATTTATGCATTCATGTGAGAAGTGTTTATTACATCATATTTGGTACCCAGAAGGTAAAAGATTTATATAATTTCTTCCCCCAGTGAATTAAAGCTCATTGTTAATCCAAGTGCACAAACAATGTCTTTTTCCTAGCACATGCCTATCCTTAGATAAAATAGAGGGCAAGAAGACAGTGTTTTTCTGTCACTATCCTCTCTTCCAGGTTTTGGGGGTTCCTCTAGTCCCCCCTCAATATTCTTTCAGAAGGTTCTGGAAATCTTTGGTGTATCTCACATGTGTTCTTGGACTTCCTTCTTGCTGCCTCACAACATCTGGCATTTCCCTTCTTCTGACTTCAGCTGGGCTGCCCCTGCCTCTGCTGTTCTTTCCATTTATCCATTCCCGGTTGGCCCAGCTTGCTCAGATCACGGTCCATACATCGTGTCACGTTCAAGAGTTATTTGAAAGAAAAAGATGAAACCTTTACCTATGCTTCGCGTGTCATAAAAAAAGAAGCCAAAATGAGTCTCTTATTTCTGCTGTTCTCTATTACACTCTCAGGACGCTGACATAAGACTTGAATGAAAAGTGTAATATAGTCTGAGTGAGCAGTGTGATGCTGCACTGTCTCCTTTCCTTCAGACAAGGTTGCAGTGACTGGCCATCTGCCCCCACCCAAGTTCCAGAGGAGCTGGAGCTCCTGAACCTGCCTGCCTGTACCCCATCTCCTTACCTCCCCCTAGAGATAATCACGGCATTTTGTGTCTGTCGCTATCTTGTTTATCATTTTTCCCCATGCAGCAGACCCTTAGCATCAGTAGCTGCCTGGTCCCAAGGAGACCACCCATAACTGCTCAGTGCACGATGATAATGTGGGTGTTAGAGTCACTTTTTTCCCGTAATGCTCCCCAATGCCCACTACGACATGCCATCCTTGAACAGCTCTATTGTTCTCATGTGCCCACTCCAGTCAAGCAGACTCACTTTTACCTTGTTTGGGAGGGAGGCCCCATTTGCTTTGAGGAGGCTGATTTCTGGCAAAAGTAAGGGAAGGAGACACTGAGCAGATGACAAGGATTTAAAAACAACTGACCACAAAGTGACGGCCAGTTCTATCAATTCAACTGCAGAATGGGAACAGACGTTTACAATTAATTGTCTTGAAATTTCTTTTGTTTTTGTTTAAAATCTATAATTGTGTTCTTTATGGATTTATCTATTTACAATTTTTCTATCTAAATACCTACCCATCCCTATCTATCCATCTTGACCAGGCTTGGTCAAAACTGAGTGTAATAAATCTACGAATAAAGTAGGTTTAAGTCTGTATCTTTAAATGACATTATGTTGTTGATAATTGGGGGTGGGGAGCATACTAGGTCTTGAACTTAGGGCCTGGGAACTGTCCGTGAGTTCATTTTGCTCAAGTGTAGCACTTTGTCACTTGAGCCACAGCTCCATTTCTGGCTTTTTTTGGTGTGTGGGGAGGGGGAAGTTTAGCGGAGATAAGAGTCTCACTGACTTCCTGTCTAGTCTGGCTTTAAACTGCGATCCTGAGATCTCAGCCTCCTGGGTAGGTGTGAGCCACAGTACCTGACTTAAATGACAAATTCTTTTACATCTTTATATCCATGCAACAAAGCGGAATGGATCTCCTGAAACCTGGTGATATCCTCAAAATTATGAGTCTTGTTCCTCCATCACCCCATTTGCTATGTGTGGATATAATTCACATGGCATGTCTCTTGCCATCCTTTTAACCTTCCTGATTTGACATGTTACCTATGTACCTTGTAACTTTTCATTACAAGTGTTTTTCATACCCAGTGTGGTGGCTCAGATCTGTAATCTCAGCTACTAAGAGATGAAGATCTGGAGAAGAATTACAGTTTGATAAAAGCTTAGGCAAAAAGGTAGCGAGAGCCTATCTCAACAAATAAGCAAAGGCATGCCTATGGTTCCACCTATGCAGGAGAAATAGGAGGATCACAATCCCAGGCCAATTCCAGAAAGAAAAAAAAAAACACCTGAGAAATAACGAAAGCTAAAGGGGCTTGTGGTGGCGGTTCATTTTATCTATCAGCCTAAAGCCACTCTAAGAATAACGTTAAAAATTGACTTCCTGTTTGTTCACTATTTTTTTTAATTTGTCCTCTGAGTGTTTATCATTATTTTGTACATATCTGAGAGATATGTACAATAAAAAAGGAGATGGTGGGTAAGTGTCGGGGGTCAGATTATGGAGTCTACTGCAGTCTGCAATCGGTTCAAGGGATAGAACAGATGAGGAGGAGCTAGGATAGGCCTGAGCTAGCGGAGAAGAAGGTGGGAAAGAGGGTCTTCAAGACACTGGCACTAGAGAATAAAAAATATCCCTGAAAGCCAGGCACTGGTGGCTCATGTCTGTAATCCTTGCTACTCAGGAGGCTGAGATCAGAGAATGGCTGGTCAGAGCAAGCCTGGACAGGAAAGTGTGAGATTCCGATCCTCAATTAACTACAAAAAAAAAAAAATCTGGAAGCAGAGCTGTGGCTCAAGTGGCAGAATACTAGACCTGAGCAAAAAAGCTCAAAGATAGTGTCTAGGCCCTGAGTTCAAGCCTCAGAAATCACACACACACACACACACACACACACACACACACACACACACACACACACACACACACACACACACACACACACACACACACACACACACACACACACACACACACACACACACACACACGGTTTGTGAGGCGTCAGCAAGTCCCAGCTCTTGGGCAGCTCTGGCTCTGTTACCAGCTGGGGCACTTCAGCTGTGGTGGCGAAGCCTGACTGCACTTGGGACATAAAAACAACTGAAGGGCCAGGCACCAGTGGCTCACGCCTGTAATCCTAGCTACTCAGTGGAGGCTGAGATCTGAGAATCACGGTTCAAAGCCAGCCCGGGAAGAAAAGTCTATGAGACTCTTATCTCCAATAAACCACCAGAAAACCAGAAGTAGCACAGTGGCTTAAGTGGTGGAGTGCTTGCCTTGAGCTAAAGAGCTGAGGGACAGCGCCCAGGCCCAGAGTTCAAGCCCCATGACTGACAAAAACAAAAAACCTAAAGTTTAGAATGGGCATTTTTTAAAGGGGAGAGTGAAATAACTCATCTTTTTTAAACTATCATATTATGATTGCACACTCATAAATTGAGTATTCACAGAAGTGGGACTTAATGCTCTCCCTTGACTTTTTCTTCAAGGCTGCCATTCTACCTTGAGCCATACCTTGACTTCTAGCTTTTCGCTAGTTTTTTGTTAATTGGAGATAAGAGTTGCAGAGACTTTCCTGCCTAGGCTGGCTTTAAACAGTGCTCCTCAGATCTCAGCCTCTTGAGTAGCCAGGATTACAGGTGTGAGCCACCAGTGCCTGCCTCATTGCCTGCTCTTTTTATTAGGTAAGACTTCCAAATCTCATCCTTGCATTTCCCAAAGATCCTACTCCATTAAGCAGTTTTCTGTATTCTTCACAGGTTCAGAGACCTGCTTGGCTAGTTTCTTTCCCGCATACAATGGCACAGCATTATACCATTGTTTGGTTTCTGCTGCTCTGCCCACTCACTGAAATTATTTTTCTTAGTTTTGTTTTAAATCAGTGATTTCTGGTATAAACAAATTTGATCAGACAGAGGGAAAGGAACAGAGATCAGTGGGCTCCCATAATGTTTATAATATCCACCGTTAAGACCCAGTCTCAAACAACAGCAACAACAAAATCTAATTTAGCAAATAAAAAAGGAATGAGAAAAACTGGGACATAAATATTACTGCATTAGCAAGATCTCAACAGTATTATGAGTATTGTCCTGTTAACAGGACCATAGACAAAGCTCCTCAAGCCCTCAGTAGCTAAGAAGAAATTTGTCCTAGCCCGTGCCTCATTAGAAGAGCCTATCTGCCCCAGTAACCAGTTGATAGAAATAAGGGTTCACTTTGTCAACAGGGTTATTTAATTCCTATTCTTCTTCTTCTTCTTTGTTAATCTTCCCTTTATGTTTCCTTAATAATACATGCTGGAGAAGTTCCTAAATGGCTTTTCACATACAGAGAAGCTCCACAGAGGATTGACAAATTTCTGTTGTGTCAACAAGGATTGGGGTGCCTCTCAGTCTAGTACTGGAAGCTCAATGTGTGAAATAGATAAATGTGGAAACTCTGTTCCTCATTCATCAGATCAGGAGATATTCAGGTCTGCTAATTGATTTGAATGCATGTTATTAGAACTTTATTGCCAGGATAATAAAGATGTAATGCACTTTATCATAATAGACTGGCATTAAAAAATAACTAAGAAGCCAGGCGCTGGTGGCTTACGCCTTTAATCCTAGCTACTCAGGAGGCTGAGATCTGAGTATCAAGGTTCAAAGCCAGCCTGAGCAGGACAGTCTGTGAGACTCTTATCTCAAATAAACCACTCAGAAAACCGGAAGTGGCACTGTGGCTCAAGTGGTAGAGCACTAGCCTTGAGCTGAAGAGCTGAGGGACAGCGCCCAGGCCCAGAGTTCAAGCCCCACGACTGACAAAAAAAAAAATAACGAAGAGATCCTAGCTACTCAGGAGGCTGAGGATCGTAGTTTGAAGACATCCCAGGCAGATAAATCTGTGAGAGTCTTATCTCCATTTAACCAGCAAACTCTAGAAGATATTTATTGCTCAGGTAGTACAGCATCAGCCTTGAGAAAAAAGCCATGCTCTAAATTCAAGCCCCAGTATTGGCATGTGCACTTGCATGCGCGCAGGCGTGCGCTCACACACACACACACACATACACACACACATGCCTAGTCAAGAAATAAAATATTTTTTAAAAGAGCAGCTCCCATGAAAGACAAACAGTATAAACAAAAAGCATATAGAATGTGTGCTATCAAGTGAGTTCTTTGGAGATCTTCAATGATGGTCAATGACAAAATGCAAAATCAAATAGGAAAACATACATGGATTCAGGATTGGCCTATTGCAAGTAATTACTAAGTGATTACTCAAGATGTATTGATAAGGAAATTTACTGGTATTATACATTGTGGCACTGTCTGAAAATAACATGAGGCTTCTTTAAATATTAATCTTGTATATTAAGTTTCTTATGGAGCCTTAGATTTTAGGGAAAAAAATAGCATGTTTTCTGGTTGTCCTAGTAAGGCATGAAGTAAATTTAAATCATTATTTGATCATAATCTTAACCAAAGTGTTGAGTGTAAAAAGTAAAATAATATGAACAGGTTCTTTGTTTTTTTGTTATTGTTTTGCTTGATCTTCTTCCAGGTACACAGGATAATTCTATATCATGTTTACAGTGTGAAAGACTGTGAAGTAATCTGTGTCATTTCATTTCTCCCTATGTATGTATGTATGTATGTATGTATGTGTGTGTGTGTGTATGTACGTGTGTATGTATGTGTCTGTCTATCTGTCTATCCCTCCCTTTCTTCCCTCCCTCCCTCCCTCCCTCTTTCATCTAGTTAATATGTAATCCATTTATTTATAGTACTGTGGTTTGACCTCAGAGCCCCACACTTGCAAGACTGGCATTCTACTACTTGAGCCATACTTCCAGCCCCTTTTTGCCTTATTTTTGAGGTATGGTCTCAATTTATGCCAAGGCAGTCTGGACTGTGGTCTACTACTTGTGTGCATCCTTGTATTGCTAGGATCCTAGGCCTCATCCCCCTATGCCTGGCCACGGTGTTTCTCCCATAGCTGAGACAATAGGAACATGCCACTATGCCTGGTCATTGGTTGCGATTGAGTCTGGTGAACTTTTATACCCAGGCTAGCCTCCAATCTCAATCCTCTAATCTCTCAAGTGACTAGAATTTACAGGCTTGAGCCCATGACCTGCCGGTGTCATTTTTGTTATTTTATATGAGAATTGGATTGCAAGATACAGAGAGGCCACATTTTTTTTTGTCAGTTGTGGGGCCTGGACTCTTGGCCTGGGCACTGTCCCTCAGCTCTTCAGCTCAAGGTTAGTGCTCTACCACTTGAGCCTCAGCGTCACTTCCAACTTGTTCTGCTTATGTGGTGCTGAGGAATCAAACCCAGGGCCTCATGTATGCTAGGCAAGCTCTACCACTGAGCCACCTTCCCAGCAGAGAGGCCACATTTTGAGAGGTTGAATTGGGAGTGTTTGTTAGAAAGCTGGCAACTGCAAGTGGGCACATGTCCCCAAACACTTACAGCCTGCAATGCACTTAATACTGTTAGGAAACTGCACCATGAGGGTAGTAAAGAAAGAGCAGAAAACAATCCAGATCAACTCTAATGTAGAGTTGAAGAGGGATCCATGGTGACCTGAGGAGAATCTAGAGACATGAGGCATGACACAATGGTGGCAGAGGCAAAAAGGATCATGGTCAGGGGGTAGGGTCACAGGAAGTTGAGAGTTCAAAGAGTCTTGTGAGATCATGATACAGGTCTGGCAGGTCCCTGAACCTATTGTCCAAGTCCCTACTCCATCTGTTTCTAGGAGTTCAGGTACCCTTCACCAGGTGGTGGGGGTGGGGAAGTGAATTTCACCTCTAAGAGTTTCCAGAAAGTCCCCCATCATCCATCACGATGCCAAGATGGCACCAGTTCGACACAATATCCATATTTCATTTACACAAAGAATGAGTTCCTATTATTTTTTGCAAGAACTCCCATTACTTATCAGTACATATGTCCAACAAGAAACATGTAGAATATTATCTGATGAATTTAGATTAATCCCTACAGTTAAATGAATAGTTTTTGTTACTGTACTCCAGGATTTTTCTTTCATTAAATTTTAGCTCAGTCTGACAGTAAGTCGAACCCTCTATCAAACTCTGTGCCAGTTGGATCAGATATTTAGTTCTAGCTAAACTAAGTATTTACCTCTTTGGGATTATCTTAGACTGTAGCCCTATAGCTCTTAATTTTGCTTTATCTCTTTGTCCTCATCTGATTTTCCTCTCAAAAGGAATAAGCCATTTGTTCAACATCTGTGTCAGACATTTAAAAGAATTTCCTATATTTCAAATATTGGTTATCAGGGATATTGTTCCCTACTAGCTAAAATAATAACCCTTACCACCATAGTTTATCATCCCAAATTGCTATCAATTCATGTCACCCCTAGTTGAACACATTCCTTTAAAGGTGCTCTTTGGGTCATGTAAATGTTTGCTTTTATTTTCCCACAATGTTCTCTGCCCCCTTGATTAGCTATATAAATTCTTTCCCTGCCTTCCTGTTTAAGTTCAGATACTTTGCCATCCACAAGTGAATGTCTTCCTTGTTGAGATGTTTCGTTACTGTAAAACAGCTTCAGCTGATCCTTGTGCTAAAACCATGACCAGGTCAAACATACACCAGGGGAGAGTCCCAGGGAGCATCATCAAAGAATCGGAGACCATAGGGGCCACAGGGCTGCCCTGGCCTTTCCCAGTATTTGCCTTTCAGGAAGTGCATAGCTAATATCAAAGAAATGCTGTTTACACTTGTTGGGCAAAGCTATTTTCAGTAATTCAAAGCAAAGGCAGTTTACCAGTGTGGAGAGGAGATAGAATGAGAACAGCGGGACGGCGGGGAAAGCCGCACACTGAACTGACAACCGTGATGCGACCTCTCACTCAGAACACACATGGGCTTTGATGTGAAAGTTTGGGGAGCTCTTTCTTCTTTTTAAATTTCTAAGCATTATTTTAAAAAATGCTTTTTTAAAAAAGGGGAAATTTTACATCAAGTTTTCCTCTCTTAAAGATCCTGCCTGTATCTCCCTGGCCTGAATGATATATCAGCAAGCACTAGGCTCTTGGTCTTGGCCCTTTCTCTGGGGAGCCTGCCTCCTTCAGCATCTCAGTTCTGTTCAGTGATTATGCTATCCCTCTAACACACCCTTCCCTGCACCCCACATGGGAATGAATGAGTAATAGAAGAATGTGCAAGATAACAGAAAAGAGCCATTAAATGACAGAAGGCTTATTTTCTTCTAGTTCTGTTGCTATGTTACCATCTAATATGGGTGAGTTCCTTCCATTTATGAAAGATGATGGAGAGCTGTGCTGGGTCTGGTCAGGCCTGTGATCCTAGTTACTGGGAAGGTAGTTATCGGGACAGCTGTGGTGCACTAGGCATGGTGGAGCACATCTGCCATCCCTGTGTGGGGATGTTGGAAAAATAATGAAAGCAGAGAGTGAAGACTAGCCGCTCAGGAGGCTGGCCTCTGAGGATCACAGTTTAAAGTCAGACCAAGCAGAAAACTTCATGAAATTGTCTCCACTTATCTAGCAAAAAGAACAAAGTGGACGTGTAGTTCCAGTGGTAGACTGCCAGCTCTGAGTGAAAAAACTAAAGGACAGTGCCCAGGCCCTGAGTTCAGAACCCAGGATCGGAACACACACACACACACACACACACACACACACGCACACGCACGCACACACACACACACACACACACGCACACGGAAAAATTTCATTATCTGTTAAAATCAGGTAGGACTACTCTCCATCAACAACAGAAAAGAACCAAAACAGATGTTTCACTGTGTCTCCTAACTAAAAACTCCAAAGCTTTGCTGTTACAAATATAATTTGATCTGGGGGCTCAAATGAGGCTCTTTACTTTTTCTGTCTGTCTCCAGACTTGGTTTTTATTTCCTCCTTTATATAAAAAAAGTCCATCCTTTGGTTCACTGTATTACGATAAGAATAAGCGTTGAGTTACTCCTAATGTGCGCTCATACAAGTTCAAGAACAGCAGCAAAGACAAGTGCTCTTTATCCAGCATTATTTATCCTGGTCTTGATTTTGATGGACTTGAAGTGGATCTAATTTTAGGAAACTGAGTCATGAGGGTATTCAAATGAAGAAAGATCAGCAAGCAAACTCAACAGATCAGATCAAGTTTAATGGAAAATTGAAGAGGGATGCCATAGTGACTTGAGGAGAGTGAGGAGACAGGATGGGGGTGCGTGACGGGAGGGGGTGGCATAGAGGGACTGTAGTAGGGTCCAGGGTGGGGCAGGGGCAAGAGTGGTTGGATGATACCTACTAGCAAGCTTGTTGTCTGGGCCTCAAATTGATTACTCAGGCCTAGTTTGGGAACCCACTGTTTGAGCAAGTCTCTGCTTAGCAGGTGCCTCTCACCTGGGGGGTAGGGTGGGGAATGGTTCACTATAACAGGGAAATCAAATGGTCTGGCTGCCTAATACTTAGATTACATATTCACTCCTAAACATACATAGAGGCTGGAAAAGATGATGTAATTCTTTAAAATAAATTTAGGGTTCTATTTCCAAAGAGACAGTGAATGGATGTTGGCTAGGCCAGAAATAACTACTCTGTGCTATATTACGCTGATAAATTTTGATAATATTAAATGAGCCATTTTTCACAAAACATTTAGCACAGCGTTTCATACAGAAGAGCTTTCCAGAACCCTATAGGGGCTCCTGAAAAAATGTCAAGTGCAAAGTGTTGATCAGTGAAAGTGAAATCTGCTGGAAAGAGTCTCAGTATAAGCAATTTTTAGATTATTTGCTTTATTTTTACAGTAATCAGTGATTTTCTTCCAATTATTTGCTTTATCTTTACAACTCAGTCATTGACCACTTTTCTTGTTGGAAGAGATTATGAGACTAAGTCCTATCTACCTGTTTGTACAGCTTTCTAAGGGAATTCTACTTAATCTAATACAATTATACGGCAGTCCAAGTATAGCCAAAGCAATTATAATTTACACTCAACCTTACTATGACACGGAACTCACCCAGCAAACACATGTGGGTCTTCCCTTAAGCTCTCCGCACCAGGCTGAGGCTGGGATTACGAAATAAAAGGAAGATAAAGCACCATTCCCAAAGAACCAAATGCTTGCCTCCTTCATACATAAGACTTGCAGAATAAAATAATACATATACAAGCCAAGTACCTACTTCTAGGAGAGTGGAGGAAACATAATTAAAGACGTAAACAACGTCATAAAAATCTAAGTTTGCTAATTAAACAAAGAAATAAAATTAAATAATTGGAGCTACCAGGAAGTTATTAAACAACACTGAGATTACTGTGAGGAATTCTGGGAGTGCTGCTTTTTCACTCAGAGCTAGCTCCCCCTCTTCAACCACACCTCCACTTCTGGCATCTTTACTGGTTAATTCCAGATAGATCTCATGGGTTTTTCTGCTCAGGCTGGCTTCAAACCTCCATGCTTAGATCTCAGCCTTCTGAGTAGCTAGGATTACAGGAATGAGCCATTTGGCATTTGACCTGGCATTTAATGTTTGTTTCTGTGCTTTTGCATTGTCAGCATTTCTCTTTTGGAAATTTTGTCTTCTTGGTGAGTACCCAAATCAAGTCCCTTATCCTTCTAGAAGCCCCCAAATCAGAGCTGACCTGGCACCTTTTTCCAGCTTCCTCCTGTCCTACTCCATATAAGTGTGTCAGCCGTGAGTGGGAGGGGACAGTGAAAAACATTTAGGGAAGAGAAAGTAACAAGGGAGGGGGTAAATTTGTTCTAAGTATCTTGTATGTATGTATGGAAATATCACAATGAAATTCCTTGGTACAATTAATATACACTGATAGAAAAGAGAGGAGAGGAAGAATTAATTTTGTAAGAACAATTATTGAAAAATAAAGGAAACATTTGTGCAGGGTAAGATAGAGAACTCCCTTTCGTTGTGCTAGACAGACAGTGTAGAATGTAGACATAGTTGCCTGGAGGTTGACACAGACAATGAAGAAAAAATCCCAGTAGTCTCCATCTCATGGTTCTTCTGCTTTTGGTGAAGTATAGGAAAGGCTGCTGGGTTAGCATGAGCAGAGAGAAGACACTGTGGAAAACTTGGGGAAAGAAGCATGACGTTGGCGTTGTGGTTTTGTTCTGATTTGGTTTTGTTTTATAAGAAGTAAAAGCAACTTGACCAGGAGAGTGTAGTGCGGTTGGCAGGCAGCAGTGACCGCCCACCTGAGACTCATGGGTGTCATCATCACCCTGCGTATTTTCCCTCCAGCACCACACAGTTGCTCAGGCAGGAAGTCAAGGCAGGGAATATGAAGGGTTAAATACCGTTGATGTTTTTCCAAGCAATACAATACAGGAAGAGAGCAAAGGAGCTGTGGATATTTTGTTTTGAAAGATGATATGGCTAACACAGATTTAAAGACAGGTGAGAATCTGGGCACCAGTGGCTCACATCTGTTATCCTAGCTATTCAGGAGGCTGAGATCTGAAGATCATAATTTCAAGTCAATCCAGGCAGGAAAGTTAATGATATAAAGAAAGTAATGATATAGAGAACCACCAAAAAGCCAGAAGTGGAGCTGTGGCTCAAGTGGTAGAACACATCCTTAAAGCAAAAATTTTTTTAAAAGCCAAGCAAGAGTTCAAGGCCCTGGCTCAAGTGGTAGAACACATCCTTAAAGCAAAATTTTTTTTAAAAGCCAAGCAAGAGTTCAAGGCCCTGAATTCAAGCCCCAGTACAAGTGTGTGCACACATAAACACAAAGCCATGTGAAGACATGAGGGCATTATTCATAGTTTAAAAGGGAAGGGCCAAAAGGTTCAAGTTAGGGTGGAGTGCTTATAAAGGGTTATTTTTAAAGTAAAGCAACTTTGAAATGACATTGAATGAATTCCTGCACATCCTTTATGGTACATTAAGCTATGTAGATGGAGGTTTCCTAAAAACTAACTTACCAAGGATGGCATATCATGCTAAATGGCTATGGATAGTTAGCAATGCCATTCAAAAGCTAATAAATGATCCATTTCAGATTTACTGAAAATTCTTGGGTCAACTGAAAAAAATTTTGCTTAATAGGTTCTTGCAAAGATAAGCCTAAAAATATTGTAATTTCCTCAAAAGATATAACAAGCCAAATACATTTGATATAAAAATCTTCTGATCTGAGCAGAAGATGTTCCCTTGTTTTCTCATTTGCTTTTGACTTAGATTTGGTGGAGTCCATTCTTAGACTGCCTTTATGTGTATAACATGGTCTCTGGTTGGTACAGGGGAAGTACTACACACAATGTATAGACTATTTCTCACATATTGACTAGTTCACTTTAGCTTTCCTCTAGACATGTGACTTTGGCCTTTAATACCAGCAACTTAGAAAGCTGGGATCTGAGGATCAAAGTTTGAAGCCAGCCCAGGCAGACAAATCCTAGAGACCTTTATCTTCAGTTAACCAGCAAAAAGTCAGAAGTAGAGGTGTGGCTTAAGTGGTTGAGCACCAGCCTGGGGAGAAAAAGCCAAGTAAGAGCTCAAGGTCTTAGGTTCAAGTATCCTCTCCCCTGACCAAAAAGTGAGGGACGTAGTTACTGTTGTAATACATTGTTATGAATGATGTTTGGACTTAGGGAGTGTGAGCCTGAAATGGTGGTATAAAGATTTAGATATTGCAGACATTTTATTTATTTCCTTCTCAGTAAGATACCTACTTTCCACTACCTAGAGGATAAGGACCTTGAAGCTGTGTGGGGGAAGGGCTCATACAGTATCTCACAATAGGGCTTAGGCTGCCCTTGAAATCATGCACTTATCCTGCCTAACACCTTAGTCTCCTAAGTGTTGGGATTGAAGACATGTGCCACCATATCTAGCCGTGAAGCAACGTTGTCATAGTAAACTATCTAGATTTCCTTTACTTGTAGGGGTTAAAGTTTTCACATCTCCAACTTGACTTCTTTTTAAATAAATGTTTTCTTGGGACAATTAATCATGGCATTTCACTATTTGCTAATCAACATTACAAAATGTAAGACAGTGATAGATGGTAACAGCGTGGGTAGAAGTGCACGTACTGTTTAATAAATAAAAACCAAGAAAATCAATGAGACAAAAATAAAGATACACAGCTCCCTACCCGACAGCTGCCTATTACAAATAAGCAACCTATCTGTTCCTGGAGAGTCTCCAGATTTCTATTGGCTGGCTGCGAATACTTTACTCAGAGGAAAAATTTCCTGGCATGGCCCTCAGTGTCCTTTAGAGTTTGGAAGTGTTTATACTTAGGTCATCAAAGGCAGCTGAACCCTTTTTTCCTCCATCAATAGAGTCTTGGCAAAAAGGTAAAAATTTGAAGTGCCTTGATTTTTCCCTAGACACAATGGTACATCACTGTAGTACAACTTATTTATGCCCAAATACCTTTTTTTTTTGGCGGGGGGGGGTTAGTCTTGGGGCTTGAACTCAGGGCCTGGCTGCTGTTCCTGAGGTTCTTTTGCTAGTGCTCTACCATTTGAACCACAGCACCACTTCTGGCTTTTTCTGAGCAGTTTTCTGGAGAGAAGTCTCATGGACTTTCCTGATCAGGCTAGTTTGAATCACGATCCTCCGATCTTGGCCTCCTGATAGCTAGAATTACAAGCATGAGCCCCTGGCACTCAGCTTTAAATCTTATTCTTTTTAATACACATGTTAGTTTAATTGATATGAATTGTACATATTTATGGGGTGCAGTGTGAGAGTGCAGGGCAGCATTTTCTCTATCTATCATCTTGGACATTTACTATTATTTTATATATATTTTTTAGTTGTAAAAATACTGTACAGAGGGGTTACAGTTACATGAGTAAGGTAATGCGTATATTTCCTATCGAGCATTGTTAACCTCCTCCATTGTTACCCTACCCTCCCTTCATTCTCCACCTCCCCAACTTTTCCTTCCTCCCCTACCCCCCAACATTGTAAAGTTCGCTTTCAACATAGTGTCTTGTACTTCTCACACAATGGGTCAATCTGCATCCCCATTTAAGCATTCCATTATCGAGATTTATTATTTATCTTGGGGACATTCAGAATCCTGTCTATTTTGAAGTAGAGAATTTTTGTCAACCATAGTTACTGTACTGTGCTACAGAACATTCGAAGCTATTCCTCCTATCTAAATACACTCTGGTATCTGCAAACCACCCTTTCTCCTTCCTACCATTTCCCCAAGCATTCCCAGGTACTGATAACCAATAATCTCTTCTCTACTTCTGTGGGATCAGGGTTTCAGCTTTCACGTATGAATGAAAACAGGTATTACCTGTTGCCCTGTGCCTGGCTTATTTAACATAATGGTCTTCAGTTTTGTCCATATTGCTGCAGATGAATGAACTTCCTTTTTATGGCTAAATAATATTTCATCATGTATACATTAACTACATTTGCTTTGACCTGTCCCTCATCAGTGGGAAGTCAAGATGATTCCATATCTAGCCTATTGTGGGTAGTGCTACAGTCAATATATGGGTGCAGATGTCTGTGTAACTTACTGAATTCCTTGACTTTCCATACACACCCAGTAGTGAGATTGCTGGATCACAGTTTTGAGAAACCACAATACCAATTTCCATTATATGTGTACAGATTTGTGATATTTCAGAGTTCTTCTTTGTCCATCCTCATCTGAAGTTTGTCTTTTCAATCACAACCATTCTATCTGGGGTGAGATGGTATCTCAGTATTAAAAATCCCTTTCTTAGCCAGGCACCAGCGGCTCACACCTCTAATTCTAGCAACTTAGGAGGCAGAGAACTGAAGATCAAGGTTCAAAGTTAGATGGGGCAGACACATCCAAGAGATTCCAATTATCCAGAAAAAAAAGGCTGGAATTGGAGCTGTGCCTCAAGTGGTAGAGCACTAATCTTGAGTGGAAAAGCTATAGGAGAGCATGATGCCAAGAGTTCAAGACCCACCCCCGGCACACATACGCTCAACCCCCCCCCCCCAACTTCAATCTTCTACCCTATCCTCGATCTACATGCAATCAATTTCTCACAGGATTCGACACCACTGTTCGATTGTATTTTTTAAGTAGACTTCGCATGTTTTCCCTGGAGCCCAGCATCTCAAAGCACATTTCAGTCAAAATGAATGTTGTCTTGTCCCGTGTGTGAAATACTTCCAACCACTCACACGTGACTTATGGGTGGTTAATGCTCCTGTCCACTGAAGCTCAGCTTTGATTCGTCTCAGCCCATGAATCGTCTCCATGGAGAAAATGCACAGAGATAGCATTTCACTTTAATGTTGTTCATCAGACAGCTTCTTAGTGGCAGGAAAAAAAGGTACAGAAGTTGTTAGGGAAAACATTCTATATTACCAGGAGGTAGCTTCTTCAGGAGTCGGGGTGGGGACGTACATGCTGTGGAGGGAATACTTAATTAACTCTATGTGGGAGGATTCCTTTCACATCATCAGAGACTGATAAGCCACCTTTATGGCTCATAAGCTATTAAGGAATGAAAGGAACTTTCTGGACTGTAATGTTTCAATGTACCAATAGGAAATAAGGAAGATAGAAGACATTCTTAAAGAAATTCACTTGGGACTCATTTAGTGGTTTGTGGGATCCAAACGATCTCACGGGGCTCTCTCAGTCTGAAATCTTACCACTATAAATTCAGTCCTTTGAAGGCTTTGTGTTTTCTGCCTTTACTAGTGTGAACTGGGCCACGCTGGGTCTTGGTTGTTGAAGTGAGTGTTTATTTATGTATTTATTTGATTGCACAAAGGGGTTTCAATTCAACATGTCTGTTCATGAGTACAATGCATCTTAATGTCACACCTTTCATCATTCTCATCTTAAAGTGATTTTTAATGAAGATATTTTCAAGATAGATTTAGCAATTATCTTGATGCCCTCATTAACTAGCACTTACCTGCAAAGGCAGGCCATAAACACCTGTGACACCGATGACACATGACCATGTCATGTGACTCAAAAAAAAGCAAGTCTAACTGAGTTTAGTGATGCAGACGTGGAAGCTAGGCTTTTGAGAAACTGAGGCAGGAAGCCTGCTTGGTCAGGCTGGCCTGGGCAAGGTTGAAAAGTTATTTTGGCCTCCAGATCGTCATCTTTTCTGTGAATCTTGCATCAATGGAAGTCTTACGAATAGGTTCCTCCCTTTTCATTTCAATAGATGCATTTCATTTCTTTCATTTTTCATTTGCATCTTCTAAAAAGACACCAAAGTCACTGAGAAAACACTCCCAACAAGCGTTTCCTCTGCAAATGTGTTCTGGAAGTACTGATAGTTTGTTTCTTCCATAAGTTGGCAAGACATTGAACATGAATGGATTTCAGGTTTAACTACAACTGCTCATTTGCCTTGATTTAAAGGCCCTCATGTCAAGTGTTCTTTATGGAAGGCTTACATTTCCTTTTATGTCTCTTAGACATTAGAGACTCCTGTTGTAACGATATACTTTTTTGGCTGCAGTGAAGCCCTTCTGCTCCTGTAAGTCCTTCCTTACAAAATTTTTATAAGCATTTTTTATCTTCAAATAGTTTTGCAGAGGTTTCAACTCAACATGTCAATTTATGAATATAGTGCCCCATCTCTTCCAGCCCCACCCCTCCCCTTGAGTTACCTGGCTCCATTTTCACACCTGTGCACCGAGTATTATGACTGTATTCACCCTCCCTTCCTCTCTCTGTGCATCTACTCACCCCCCCTTTCCTCTTCCCCCTTTTCCCAAAAACACATAGATTTAGGCAAGTGCTCTTTATGTGCAGAGGGCATTAACTGTTGCTAATTTTTAGAAGATTCCTGCTTGGTGTGTGAATTTTTGTTGCTGGTGTCATATCACCATTTGCTAGTCTTCATCTAGTTGAAAGGATTCTTCATCCTCTTCTATTACTGTTTACCATGCATCATTTCTTTTTTGGACTATTTCATTACAATTTAGAGTATCTTCACCATCAGGCAGAAAATTTTCCACTAATTTGTATCTCACTTGTACCATCTGTGTCAGGATAGGGAACTTAATTTAGTTGAATTTGCTGTTAGCTATGAAACGATTGGAGTTATGATGGCAAATACTCTCTAGGATTTACCCCATAGTTTATAGCTTAGCATTAAAACAAATGGTTATTATCCAGTGACAGCAATTTCACTAAAATACAAAGGAGTGGTGTTTCTTCAAAGTTATTGGAGTATTCTGGAAAAGATCTTGTTTGAAGTTAAAAGTATTTTTAAAAATTTTTTAAATCCAACTGGGTGCCAGTGGCTCATACTTATAATCCTAGCTACTCAGGAGGCTGAGATCAGAGGATTGTGGTTCAAAGCCAGCCCGGGCAGGAAAGTCCGTGAGACTCTTATCTCCAATTAAACACCAGAAAACCAGAAGTGGCACTGTGGCTCAAGTGGTAGAGCACCCACCTTGAGCTGAAGAGCTCAGGGACAGTGCCCAAGCCCAGAGTTCAAGCCAGCTGACAAAAAAATTTCACTTATTAAGTAGCTGTACCAAAGCATTTCAGTTCAACGAGTCTGAGTTCAATACATTTTCTAAAATATTTTTATTAAGTAGTTGTGCAAAAGAGTTTTAAGTACAATATGCCTTGCTCAGTATCACCCCTTCTATCCTTCTGTCTTTTCCAATGCCCCTCCCATCCCTTCTAGTTGAATTTTTCTTTATTTAGTACTGGTAACTATTTCAGATTCTGGACAATTAATGGGCACTTTGTCTCAGCACATTCTTGATGCTATAATAAAATGCTATGATGGAACATTTCTCACAGTACTGGAGGCTGCAGAGCCCAGGATCAAGCCTAGTGTCTATTAAAGCCCATTTCCTCCTAGAGGCTGCCTATTCTGTGTGTCCTCACATGAATTAGGGACAAGATGGCCTTTGTAGAGGGCAATGATTTCATTCAGGGACTCAAATCTTAGGACCTAATTATCCCCCCAGAGACTCTACTCCTTATACAATGGTAATGTTAGAGATTGGGATTTAAACATGTAACTTGTGATGATCATTTAGATCATAGCATAATTACTGTCTTCTTGAGGCACATGGGCACACACACCTATTTTCAACCAAAGAGACAAGGCTGCTTAATTGCTACTTTATGAAAAGTTGTGTTGACACTGAGGAAGTAAAATCTACCAGCCTTCCTAGCACCAGACTTCACTCCTAGTGTAAAGATGCCTTGTTTTTCTGCATCTCCTTATTTACTAAAGCTATGCAGCAGGGAGCAAGCGCTCTGTGATTAGAGTGTCGGTCTGTGTTGTCGTACTTGGAATGATGGAACTTATCCTGAGGTCACCTGCTTCTAAAAGTGGTACTATCTGTTTCAGTATGTAAAAGTGGAATGCACTGAAATGAATGTCATCGTACTGACTCTAAGTCAGGACTTAGTACACATTGCCTAAGGTCTGGCATTTCAAGCACCTGAGCGATGTGTTGCAGAAAATGCACTTTCTTCTCCTTTAATGGCTATGTCTGGCATCACTTAGTTCTGTTCCACGTAGCTGTGGATGCCTGTCCTTCAGCCTGGATGAGCCCATTTCTTTCCAGGGGTGAGCATTTCCAGAAAATAATATGTTGACAATCTTGACCCAACCCCCACAAATCTCTTGCTGATTTTCATCTTGCAAACTCAAAAGAAGAAAGTCTTTTAAAAATTCTAACTTCTTTCATTTTATTATAATACAAAGACAACAAAGGGACTGAATATTTTTATGAAGGTTTTGCAAGATACTTTCATATTCTCAGAGATTCTCAATGATTTCTACATAATTTTAGGTGTTTTTGCATTCTTCCAGTTTATAATAAAAATAGTGAAAGTTTAAGACATTTGTGTGACTATAGAGAAATGTACGTTGACGATAAATTTTAGTGATCTTTGGCCGTAAAAGTTAATTTCAGATGTTCTGTGGTAATTATTAAAACTTCCCAAGTAACTGAAAGTTTATCCTGGAATTATCCATTTTTCCCCTACTATGCCGAGGGCTTTCTGAGGTAAATGTTATGTGTGTGGTTCTCAGGAGGTCGAGCTGTGTCGTGTTAGCAGTCAAGAGAAGCTGGGCCTGACGGTCTGTTACCGGACGGATGATGAAGACGACACAGGCATCTATGTCAGCGAGGTAAGAAATGCTGTGAAGCAGAGATGAGGGCACGCCACTCACAGTGAGAAAAACCCTTCCTTCCTCATCTTTAACATAAGGACTTGGCCATGTTCCCATTTCTGCCACTTGTGAGTAGGAAAGCAAATTATGCTGCCCAAGTAATGTAATCACTATTCAATATGGAACCCTTCACTACAGAACCTTAGCAAGAAAACAAAAAGTGGTGACTTTGTCTATATTCAAATGTATTTCCATAAGAATGAAGGAAGGCAAACAAGGTTTTTGAGCTGCAAACATCTGTCCTTTCATTCTAGTGCATCTTAGGTGAACAATAAATATCCCTGGCAATATTGTTGACCTAAGCTACCATAGCTATTATTTCAAGCTAAGAGTAATGGCAATCACATCTCTTACTCTGGTAAATACCCCAATAGTATACATATCAGTAGGCCAGGCACTTTCAAGAAATGACAAGACAAATATGAGACACTGTTTTAGTATTATTTGCTTTGTTTCCGTGCCTGTACTGGGGCTTGAACACAGGTCCCTTAATACATTCATTCAAGGCTGGTACTCTACCAGTTCAGTCATAATTCCACTTCTGGCTTGTTAATCAGAGAAAAGGAGTATCAGGGACTTTTCTGTCAGGCTGGCTTTGAACCATGATCATCAGATCTCAGTCTCCTGAGTAGCTAGGATTACAGGTACAAGCAACTGTGTCCAGCTGTATTCATAGCATTGAGAGACTGTTGAGCAACATATGTCACCAGGGGAGTTTTTTTTAATCACCTAAGAAAAAATTTAGACAAGTATGGTTTCACAAAAAATTGTACTTGTATACTTACCTAGGTACACACACATATAGCCTAACTCCTGCAAACATGAATACAAGAGTCAGAATAGCATGGAAAAGCAATTGGTATCTATTTTGTCCATCTTTTCATGACCATGATGTTAAAAGCATTCCCTAACATAAAGGATCTCTCAACAAGAAACTTACTGTCACAATGTTTCTTGTTTATATTTTTGTTGACTGCTGTTTATTTGATTTGGGTTTTGGTGTTTGAAGACAAGGCCCTGCTAGGTAGCCCACACTAGCAGTGAACTTGGAGTCAATCCTCCTGTCTTCTTAGTTCTGGGATTACAAATGTGAGCTCCCATGCTTCGCTGTGTCTTCCTGTTTTAATAGAACTGTTTAGAAAATGGGAGATATCATGTAATTAATGCATTTAGAAAGTGTTACTAGTCTTTATCATAATTAAATATTAGCTCCTAGGATAAACTGCAGATTATTTGGTAATTCCTCTGATTGAGGAAGTAATTTTTTAAACCTAATGAAGAATTTTTGTCATATGCACAGAAGTAAAAAGGTAGAAGTTTAATTTGGTTACTGTTCTGACTACAAAGTTTGGGTTGTAAATGACTTTTGAGTGAGATACAACTGAATATTCATCCCTCAGTGTTTTCTGGTAAGTCTCTAGTTACCATTGAGACATATAGATTTGAATTTTTTTCAGAGATGATAAGTCACAGAAAGGAAGCACACATACCTGGAATATTATCCTTATTCCTACTACATGTAATGAATTATAGTGTGCAGCATGCTGATTCACCATTTAAAGCCTAGTTATTATAGATGGTTCCACTAGTAAGAAAATAATATCTAACATCTGCATTGAAATGCTTTGCTTGGACAAAAATATGAAGCCATCCCATGAAACCTAATGGAATTACCCCTAGTGAACAGAAAGCCATACTCAAGTTTGACCCATTAAAATAGTGATAAAGCTCTTTTAAAAGAACTTGAAATAGATACTTATTCTAACATAATTCATCATTAGTATAATTTTCCCTATATGTAAAATGGTACTGAGTAATGAAATGTATACAGATAAGGTTTTATTTCCACTTCTTGAGCAATACAGATTGTAAACCTCATTATAAATTAATATTCTCAAAGATAGAAGTCCCTTTAATAAATATGGAACTTCAATGTCAGTATGGTATTCTGGGACAACTAGAGAAAGATTTTTAAAGAATCGCCTTAGTAGAAAGCAGATTTCCTAAGTTCAGAAAACCTGTGGTATTAATTTCATTCATTATCAGGTGAAGAAGTCCATGCTTAATAATTGTTATTGAGTTATAAATATGAGGAGAAAGAAAGAAGAATAGAAAGGAGAAAGGGTAAACAATGGTCTTTAAGTTCTGCTTAGTTCACTTTTTGGGGGG
This sequence comes from Dipodomys spectabilis, assembly GCF_019054845.1. Lineage (NCBI taxonomy): Eukaryota > Metazoa > Chordata > Mammalia > Rodentia > Heteromyidae > Dipodomys > Dipodomys spectabilis. The sequence goes on along the minus strand of NW_024870716.1, from coordinate 7,038,665 downwards.
TTAATATTTTCAGAATGAATTAGTTTTGACAGAGAAAAACTTGATACATACTGTTGTAAATCCATAGAAAATCTTTTGGACCATGATTTTAAATATATATTTTAAAACACAACAAATCAAAGAAAAGTTGGACAAATGGGATTGCATGAAGCTGCAGAGCTTCTGCATGGCAAAGGACATAACTAGCAAGATCAATAGAAAGCCCATGGATTGGGAGAAGATCTTTACTAGCCATACAATGGACAAGGATCTCATATCTAAAATTTACTTGGAACTCAAAAAATTAAATCCCCTAACAACAAATCCTCAAAGAAACAACTGCGTGATAAATAAGTGGGCTAAAGACTTAAAGAGAAACTTCTCTGAAGAGGAAATAAGAATGGCCAATAGAAACATGAAGAAAATGCTCAACCTCTCTAGCCATAAAAGAAATGCAAATCAAAACAACATTGAGATTCCACTTCACCCAAGTTAGAATGGCTATAATCAAGAGCTCTAATAACAACAGATGCTGGAGGGGATATGGCCAAAAGGGAACCCTACACTCCATTGTTAGTGGGAGTATAAACTTGTTCAACCACTTTGGAAAGCAGTATGGAGGTTCCTCAAAAGACTTCACATAGAGCTCCCCCTATGACCCAGCAATCCCACTTTTGGGCATTTACCCAAATGATCACAAACAAGACCATACTAAAGCTACCAGCACAACTATGTTTACTGCAGCATTATTTACCATAGCTAAAATATGGAACCAACCCAGATGCCCCTCAGTAGATGAATGGATTAAGAAAATGTAATACATATATATATATATATATATATATATATATATATATATATACACCTCCATCAAAAAGAATGACATTGCCTCATTTGTTAGGAACTAGAAAGACTTGGAAAAAATTATATTAAGTGAAGTAAGCCAGGCCCAAAGAAACATAGGTCCCATGGTTTCCCTTATTTGCAATAACTAGTATATGTCTGGGACAAGCAGAAAAGTTCAAAAGGTATGTACATATGACCAGATAAGATGATGTTAAGTGAAATGAACCCCAAGATAGTGACACAGTGGTTTTATCTTTCTTGTTACTGTTTCTAATGTATTTATAATGTACCATGTGATTTTTTTTGTTGCTTTGTACGCTCCTCCCCCACATTATAACCCCTGTTTTCACTGTTTTTGATGTGGGTGCCCTGCATCTTGTATATACACTTCTCTAATTTGGGGAGGGGAAGGGAAAAAACAAAATATTTAAATAAATAGGGATACAGGTTGACCCACTGTAACAATGAGATATACAAGACACTATGTTGAAAAACGAACTTTATAATTTAGCCGTGGGGGGGGCTCTAGTGTGGTTGTGGAGGTGGGAGGGAAGGGATGGGAGGAGAAAAACAAAGGCGGAGGCAACAATGTTTGATAGGAAATGTAGTCATTACCTTGCTCATGTAACCCCTCTGTACAGTATTTTTACAATAAAAAAACTTATTAAAAAATAAAAAGAAAAATATATTTTAATCCGGTGGCAGTGGCTCATGCCTGTAATGCTCGCTACTCAGGAGGCTGAGATCTGAGGATCATGGTTCAAAGGCAGCCAAGGCAGGAAAATCCATGAGACTCTTATCTCCAACTAATCACCTAAATGCTGAAAGTGGAGCTGTGGCTCAAGGGGTAGAATGCTAGCCTTGAGCACAAAAGCTCAGAGATAACACTCAGGCCCTGAATCCAAGCCCCAGGACTGGAATAAAACAACTTATATATGCGTGTGTGCATGCATGTGTGTGTGTGTTCTGTATTTGAGAAAATTGCCTATTCTCCACTGAATAAGAATGTCTCCTCTGTTACAGATAGATCCCAATAGCATTGCTGCCAAAGATGGGCGAATCCAAGAAGGGGATCGTATTTTGCAAGTAGGTGGTGCGGTTAGTTCAAGGTGCCCAAGGTTTCTTTTTCATTGTCTTTTCTTTGGAGTATTATTGTGGACAAAACAAGCTATCAGAAACATGTGTAAGTAATGCTGGTGCCATTTCCTAGGAACTATTAGCTAACTTATTAGTGGTTGAGATAGACTGCAGGGAGATGACTCGACTTCACCTTCCAGCTTAAGCCTTGTCTTTCCACGCCATCATTTAACCTCCTTTCAGCTGCACCTCATTTCACATCTTCAAAAAATGGCATTTGCAGTTCAAAACCAGCCAGGAAAGTCCATGAGACTCTTATCTCCAATTAACTAGCAAAAAAGCCAGAAGTGGAGCTATGGCTCAAATGGTAAAATGCCAGCCTTGAGTGAAAAAGCCAAGAGCATGAAGCCCTGCACGTATCCACACACACACTCAAAAAGGTACCATTTTAATATACCATCCATCCAATGAAAGATCCAAAATAATTGAATTTTTAATTAAAACAATTTAAATGCACAGTGGCTTTACTAACATCTCCAACTAAATAGATTGGAAATAATATAACCATTCCATTCTCAGAGCCATGTTATACCCAGCAATCCTGATACAATGCTGCTGGAGAGCAGAATGCACAATGACATCATGAAAGCCCTGGAAGACTTTCCTGCTCAGGCACAGAAGGATTCTTTTGGCTCCATTTTCAGATGCACCCAGTCTCTCTATTGGTTTTTCTTACTGCATCCTTACTGCCCTCAGCTGTCTCTTCTCCCCCAATTCCCACCATGGACTGTCAGTTTCCAGCTAACCACTCTCTCACAGGATAAACAAATAGTTACTAAAATTACTTCTATTAGGTCTGTGGGTATATTTGGATAGAAATAAAATGCCTCTATTTCCATACATGCATATTTTATGTTTTGACACTTCTGAATATTTGGCTATGTTGTAAGCAAGTAAATATTCAAAGAAAGGATCTGCAGGAATGTAAAGTATTCCTTAATAGAGTTGCTTTGGTGAAGATAACAGCAGGATTGATAAAATGCTGTTTTCTGTCTGATTATATATTCTGTGATGAATATGTCCCACTTAATGAGTAAATACATCACATTAAAACATCTAGGATTCAATTCTGTCTCTACACATTGGAAACAAAAATATCTTAAGAGTGATGGTGAAATTATGCCCACAAACTATCAGCTCCAGGTGTGGGGTGAGGGGATAATGGAATACCCCTCAATGAACCATCAATGACTCCTTTCCCAGGGAGACAAGAACAGGGAAAGCAGATTTCCTTCTGACCCATGAGGTCTCCTGGCTGGCTTTTATTTCAATGAATCTCTCTGGGGAAAGTTTGGTTTTAATGTTCTATTTAATCTAACCTCAGTACAGTTTGTTTATGGTCCTGACTTCATTGTGTAACTAAAATTTTCTTCCTGTAGAACACCATAAGCTTGTTTGATGATAACACACACACACACACACATACACACACACACACACACACACACACACACACACACACACACACACAGAGGAGATAATGAGCCAACTTCATGAAAGCATTTCTAGTGCTTGTGTGTTTGCTCTGCAAAGGCTTGGTGGTTCCGTCTGCTGTAGCTGATCAAGAACTTGTGTCTAGTTTCTTCCCAGGAATTGATCTTGGTAACTCCTCTCACAAACTTACAGGGCTGAGAAATGCACTTCTGAGCTAGGTTTCTATAGGAGAGCACTCCATATTCTCATTTTGTCCTCAGGATGGTAAATATTTAACATTTCCTACGAGCAACCTAAGTCATGTAGACCAGAAAGTCAAGCATGTTCTTAAGGATTACTTTCCATACAAAACTGTCAGAATGCAATCAATGTGATATTCTAATGAGTTCTTTGCTTTCTGGGCCCTCCATATACACGGATCCATAGCCTACCTTCTTCCCTTTCTTTTCTTTCCTTTGAATAGTTTCGCCTCATTTCTGTTGTTATTTTCATACCCATATCTCTACCTTTCATTATTCTTTCTGCCCATATTAATATATATGTGCATTTCTGAAATGAGTCTCCCTTCTTTTGCCTGTTATCCTAAGAAATTTCATACATAGTTGGATGAAAGAATTTCAGTTGCCCATCTGCTTCTGGAACAGTACAGGAAACCTAAAAATTAGTATATTTAAGCATTAATAATGTATTAAGCCCATTCCTCTATTCCTCATTATCAATTCTTCTTGTTTGTCCTCTCTCTCTCTCTCTTCTCAAATACAGAAGGTAGATTAGGCCTAAATTGACACTTTCTTTTTTTTTTTACTAAGCTATTAAAGTACCAGAGTCATAAAACAAAAGATAATATCCACCTTGGAAACTACTATCATATGACAAACCTGTATGTACACAAGACATTTCTGCACCAATACTGGGACTTGAACTCAGGGCCTCATGTAGTCCGTGGTCCCTTGGCTTTGTGTGTGGTTCTTTTTACTCATGCTTATTTCTGCTCTTTCACATAAAGGACATTCCTGTACTTCTAGATCTGACTTCTAGTTCTCAGGATTCTATTTCAGATCAGTCCAGCCTTGGATAACTGGAATTTATGGATAGATAATTTTGAAACCCCAACCTTAAGGCTCTAAGCTTCCTTAACTCCAAATGTGTTTACTGATAATTTACATTAATGGCTAGAAATAATCTCTATGGTGAAATCCTGGGATTTCTTACTCTTCTTCTATGCTAACTGCAATTCCCTAATATGTTCACAAATTTCCCCATTGTTTTCTCATGAACCTTTTTTTCAGTTGTCTAGCAAGGGTGAAGCCCTGAATTTAAGATCCCAGTTCTATCTCCCTACCAAATTACTTATTAGACTATTTCTCCTAGGAGAAAATACTATTGGTTCAGCAGAAAATTATAAATAGATTTCTCTTTACATTTTTTTTCTAGTTGTGATGGTCCCTTGGCTTTTTTGCTAAAAGTCTGGTGCTCTGACACTTGAGCCACAGTTCCACTTCTAGCCTTTTGTTGGTTAATAGGAGATAAGAACCTTCCATAATCAATCATTTTGAACCAAAACCCTCAGATCTATATACATATTCAAGTGAGAAATGGGGGATGGGGGGTGAGGTGGCTATTAAGAAGAAAACCCTACTGTGATTTGTTTTTCACTATTATCGTCTGCTGGCCTGGTTAGCAGATCCTAACTACATATGATAGACTCTAGAATAAGGACTCTTCCTTGTGGCCCGAGGTTGAGACCTTGTGCTCACTTTCCAGTAACTACATACATCTGTACCCCCAGACCCTCAGAGAGAAAAAGCACAGTGGTTTCCTTCATGCTTTTACACAGAAATCTTTACACAGGGAAAGATATTAAATTATTGAAAACAGGGTTAGTGAAGCCACATTTTCATTCAGTTCAATATCCAAGAAATTAATAGTTTTTTGTTGCTGTTGATAGAAGTATTTTTTTTGGGGGGGGGTCCAGTTGTGGGGCCTGAACTCTGGGCTTGGGCGCTGTCCCTCAGCTCTTCCGTTCAAGGCTAGCACTCTACCACTTTAGTCACAGCGCCACTTCTAGCTTTTTTCTTTTTTGCTTATGTGGTGCTGAGGAATCGAACCCAGGGCCTCAAGCATGTAAGGCAAGCGCTCTTATCACTGAGCCACCTTCTCAGCCTATGACAAAAGTATTTTTAAATTAATAATTTTAAGGAGAATTTCCCTCTTAAATTTTTTGCCACCTATTTTGATGACATACTAAGTATCTAAATCTTCATTATCATCATGGACCTGAGTAATCAATAAAATTAATTTTAAGATATGATCCAAAGGAAAAAATACACTTGAACCTTTCTATTTTAAAATGGAACCTCTACATTCTTTAAACAATTCTAGTTTTAGTATTTTGGAAAGTCAAAACAAATATAGATTCAAATACTCCAAGAATCATTTCTGTGTAATGAAAGTTTACTAAGGGTTAATAGAATAAAATTGCCTTTATAAACACAAAACAAAAAAAATGGAAGAAAATAACTTTTAGGTAATTTTAAAGTATGTGCATGCATTTTGTGGTTTTAGAAAGGAACCGGTGTATCCTTGAGGGTAATCCTGATTAGCTATTCTTCCCTTTGATAGCTGAGCCCTGAGAGACAGACCCTCAGAGCCATGCTTGGGCAACTGAGGCAGACCCACACACCAATAGGAAATGATTAAATGAGAATGCAATCTTCATGGCCTGGGCGCACTGCCTGGTGAGAGATAATACTGCAGCTCTTTAATTGGCTCGCAGCAAGCATGCGGGATGACGGATTTCAGTTGTGGCATTGCTGGTCCTGCTTTCCAGGCACTATTATCTCAGAGTGACACTTCCATTACTCTGAGCGGAGAAAGATGAACGTCACCTGTCAGGGGCTGGTTAATTGTGTTGCTAGATGTATGTTGCCAGGGCGCAGGTTGGACATTTATGAACATAACTGCTTCCTCTGATGTCCGCCATCCTTCAGGGATCGATATGGCTCTTACAGTAAGCGTGTAATGGAGTGAGGGCACTTTCCACACGAGGGGCTGGAGATGAGCCCATTGTGTGAGCTGCGTTGTCCATACATTTACCATAAATGAGCTGATATTTGCCATTTATTGTGTGTGCAGCATTGTGGAAATGGAAACTAATGTGCCAGTTTCGTTTGTTTTCTAGATAAATGGTGAAGATGTCCAGAATCGAGAGGAAGCCCTGGCACTGCTGTCCAGTGAGGACTGTAAGAGAATCGTGCTACTTGTTGCCAGGCCAGAGATTCAGGTCAGGAAAGAGCAGGCATCTTGAGACTGAACTGCTGTGAATGTGTTTGTGTTCATTTTCCACCATTCTAAACTCAAATCACCACCATGGATATCTGTAAAAGGAAACACACAAAGAAGACTAGCAGGTGCTGGTGGCTCATGCCTGGAACCCCAGCTATTCAGGAGGCTGAGATCTAAGGAGTGCAATTTGCAGCCAACCTGGGCAGACATATCTTAGAAACTCAATCTGCAGTCACCCACCAAAAAGTCAGGAAAGGAGATATGGTTTGAGTGGTAGAATACTAGCCTTGAGCAAAAGTTCAAGGCCCTGAGTTCAAGTCCTTGTACAGGCACACCGACATACAAATTTTAAGACTGACAGTGTCCCTTAGAATGATAGCTAAATAAACATCCTCTTCAAGAAAAAAAAATTAAACACATAAAACAGTGACTTGAAGTTTAATTCTGTGTGCATCTTCCCTTGAGGATTCTACCTAAAAATTGGTGTATTAAGATGAATCTGAGAAAAAAATAGTCTATCTCACTACTTTCTTAACTTTTATCAAACAAAATATGTAGCATAGGGTGAGTTCCATTTATATAGTTGTTTTTCTTTTTTGCTAAAAAATTTATGTGACAAAAACATTTGGCCTCCAAACTTGATGCATGTAACAGAATGTTTTAAAAATCCATTTACAGAGGAAGACATCAGGATAGTCTAGGAGAGGAAGGAGAGTACTAGAGATATTTCTTTTACTTCCTATTTAAGTCCCTTCCCCCAACAGAGGAGGGACATCACTCTGCCATCCTTCCATCCATCCGTCAGTAGTTTTGAGTGAAGTTAGTTATGTCACCATTTGTCTCCTAAGTTATTGATCGGATATTTTTCAGACTCAGTAACTATATACCACCTATAAATTACATTGAGTAAGTGTATTTCAGTGTCATACTGAGGCCTGACTTGAATATAGTGGTTATAAAAGATCACCCTTTCCGCATATATTTCCTTTATGCCTTTGACCATTCTAAATGGTTCTCATAAAGCCTGCCATAGCCTGAAGCAGAGTACAGCTACACACCTGAGATCTCACAAGCTTGGAAAGAAACCCGGATGGCCTGGCTGGTTTGACTAGGTGTGAGTGGATTTTTTAAATATCTTATAAATTATACCAACTACCCAGAAAAATGGCTAACCAGTTCTGTCTGTGATTCTAAGTTCTTGGAAAAGAAAAGGGCTAAAACTACATGGTGGTGAGATCCATAATAAAATGAGCTCAGTAACTACACCTATGGTAGAGGAAATACTGCTCTGCTATAGAAGAAAGTCATTCAGAACTAAAGCATGTCCTCAAACGATATCACCGAGTAGCCATAAATACCATGAAAATAAATCCAGAAACTAATGACACAAGACTAGGCCCTGTTAATGTTTGGTAGAAGACATATACTTGTCAGAACCAGTGACACTTTGAATTATCTAGCTTGCACTTCAGGACTTTGCCCTCCAAAGAGTCAGTACTTTGGGGTGAATTTTCAAATGAGAATTCCTTCCCACAGGGGATAGTCACCTGATGCTAGGCTGCCACCCTGCCTTCAGAAATCAGGGCTGAATCCACCCCTTGATTCAAAAAAGCTTTCCTGGCCTGGAATTATCTTAGAATAGTCAACCAAGAAACTACATCTTAATATTATACTTTAAAAACATATCTTAATACAGGCTATAAACAGACACAAAAAGATCCTAAAAGAAACCTTGTGTCTGCATCACCCAGCTTTTTCCATCAAATTCAGTGTTATCTCATTTCATTTTATGTAAGACTATTTTATTCAGGGCCATTGTGGAAGGTTGTGTGTGCGCACGCATGCATGTGTGGTTTTTCTAGCGTGTTTTCATTCTTAGAAATGATCTATGGAGTTGCTGGGGGCAATATTGTACATCTGTGCAATATTTTTAAATAACTCATTTCCTTCTTTCCCTGTCACCTTCCTTTCATTTCCTGCCTATTTTCTTCCTCAGACCATTAAAGATATTGCTTTTCTGTCCCAGTCCCCTCAGGACTTGGGGGCAGAGAGGCTCTGGTAGGAACTTGGAGCCATGTTTTTTCTGTAAGACAGTGTATTTTTTTCTCCCTGCCTCCCCGCCCCCCCACACCCCCCGCCCGCAATCTCATGTGCTCCATTTTGGTGCAGACAGCATACCCTGTATTACAACGACAGTCCTTTGTTCCTGTAGCCCAGCTCTGGCAAGGGACAGCTTGTCTCCAAGAGTCACACTATAGTGAGTAAGCCTAGTTGAGAAGAGGAAAAAACAGGTGGGCAAGGAGACTTGCCTCTTGCTATGTTGTGTTCCCCTAGCCTAGAAGGAAGCAATGCAGACATGAACTGACTGCCCAGGGCAACTCAGAAAGAAAGAGTTACAAGGTATAATTAATCTTTACTCTTTTCTCTCTATCTTCCCAAACCCTTCTTTTAAACCTTACAAGACAATGTTACATTATTCACTCTATCAGTATTTAGTTTGACATGATTATAAACAACAAAAATTTAAAAAAAAATAATCATTGCTATGTTTAGACAAAAGACATTTTTAGCATTAAGTACTTCCTGTTTGGAGTCTGGCATTAGTGGCTTTCTGACACTAAAATGGACTTCAAGAATGTAACAATGCTTGATAGGAAATGGACTCATTACCTTGCTCATGTAACTGTAACCCCTCTGAACAGTATTTGTCCAATAAAAAACGTACAAGATAATAAACTAAAATAAAACTACTACCTGAAAAACAAAGCAAAGCAAAAAAAGAATGTAACCTTGAACAAAAAGGCAAGTGAGAGTTAAAGGGTATACTGATGCATGTGTGCACACAGGCACACACACACATTTGATTATTTATTGGTTAAAAACCCCCTCGAACTATTGTCCATTTTTGCTCACTAGAAAGCTACTGCTCCTTTGGAACACAGAAAAGCAGAGCTTTGACAATAATCCAATTCATTTAATAAGCGCAGTCAGCTAATTTACGTAATCCAACTGCAAAAATCCACTTTGAGGCAAATTATCTCTACTGACTGTCACTGGCAATCATATCAGCTAGGTAATGACCAGCTTTTACTTCACTTTGTATGGAGAAGCCAAAGGGATTTGTTCAGTTCAATTTGTGTAAGATCCCCTCAAGAATACTTGTGTCTAGCACCTACATGGCTAGTGCTGCCATGAGCTGCCCCACATGACGCCCCCCTTCAAAGGCCACAGCGTCTGTGGCCTTTCGCCTTATAATTGGACCTGATAACCAAACCAAAATAGACATGATGGACCTGGTGGTGGTGGTTCAGTGATAGGAATGAAGCTCTGGGATCAATTTTCAGCAACCTAAAAAACCAGACCTCTTTTTTTTTCTTCCTATTGACAAAGAACAATTTTAGCTGGGTACTAGTACCTCACACCTGTAACCCTGGCTACTCAGGAGGCTGAGATCTGAGGGTAGTGGTTTAAAGCTATCTCAAACAGAAATATCCTATGAGACTTTTATCTCCAGTTAAACAAAAAGCTGGAAGTGGAGGTGTGGCTAAAGTGGTAGAATACCAGCCTTGAGCAAAACAGCTAAGTGAGAGCGAGGTCCTGAATTCAAGCCCTGGTACATACACACACATACACACAAATGATTTAGATTTTTATTCCTTCTTAACAGACAAAAATATCTGTGTGTTCTTTGATGGCAAGGAACTACTCTGTTGCCTTGAGAGCCACCTACCTAAAAATTTAAAAAGTAGGATGAGATTCCATCAGCTTGGGGTGAGAAGCACCCTGTGTATCACCTCCTTGGGACATAGCCCTGCCACGGGGTTCTTTTTCACAGAGCAACAGTTGTAAGGATCACAGCTAAGGATTATGTCTTTGCTTTTCATATGCTCTGAAAGAGAGTCGTTGTTCTCTGGAGATTTATTTGGTTATAAGACAAAAATACGTAGCTCTGTATCAGAGAAGGATAAAAGGCCTAAGAATCTTTTTTTAAAAAAAATTATTATTGGTAACCCCCTTTTCTTCTGAGAGGTAATCTATAGGAGGCTGGTATTCTGCAGATAATCATTATGATAAAAGGAGCTGGTCAGGCGTCACCATTTAAGTTTCCCCTGTTTTAGCATGAGATCTTCCTAACGTAATAGAAAGTACTAATGTATTCTTTCGCAGCTGGATGAAGGCTGGCTGGAAGATGAAAGGAATGAATTCTTCGAGGAGTTAAACTTGGAGATGCTGGAAGAACAGCATAATGAAACAACGCAGCCTTCTTCCAAGGAGGTGGAGCAGGTAGGGGCCAACAATTTCAACTACATCATTTGAAATGTTGCTAGTTCCTTTGTTAATATGGAACCAGAAATGGGGAAGAAACCATGAATCAAAGGGTTTGATCAAACATCTCTGTAATGTGAATTCTGTGGAGTACATGTTATCTCAAATGAAGCAAAGGAAATGTATTTTTTTTCTATTAAGCATTCTAATTATATATTAGTGTGTGGCCCTGGTCATTTCTCTCACTGTAGCAAAAAAAGATCAATAGAACCCAGATTCTTAGGTGTCACTCATGTCACTCTAAGCTGTCAGTTTACTCATTTATCATCATGATCTCAATGTTAATTCTTTAATACATCCTAAAGATCATCTCTTTAAAACAAAACTCCTGACAGATTTAGCCACATGTAGCATAAATATCACTTATCCAAGCTTAATAAATGAAGTGTGTTTACGTGTTAGCATCTCATAACAAAAATGCACGTGTGAACATATGCTCATAGACAAAATAAGTCATCAGATTTCCAGCCACAGTGTCAACACAGCTGTGCGTGGGTCAGGTGAGCAGCATGGATTTAGGCTAGTGTGGTGACTGCTATTCAATAAAGACTGGACAGATTGATATTTTTATGTATGACTTCAACAAGTGGCCACAATAGAGATATTTTTTGGCAGCAGCTGCTGGTTACAAACAAGAAAGTCTTTGCTCCAGGCTTTCTCTCCCTTAGATACAAAATATGGTCTGATGCAGAATTGACAGGAAGATGTTGAATTGAAGAAGTTAGGGAGGATTCCTGTCTAGGTAAAGCGATACTGTGTCAAGAACTACCCACTCATCAGGCATAATACAAATGTCAAGTGTCCCTGAGGTTACATGCTCATTGTGTGGAAACTGTTCTTCACCATGAGACTGAAAAATGATGAGAATTATAGATACCTTTAAAAGTCCCTTGCCCTTCGAAACCATAATACTGCATTAGAAATGCCTTGGTAGAACCCTAACCTGTCTCTGTAAAAATTCCATGGAGAAAAGATAAATGATGCGGGCATTACATTAGGAATCAGAAATTCTAGGTTGAATGAAACTATGTTTACAGTTGGTCATAGACCAAGGATAAAGGAATGTCCATTCTATTTAAAAATCTAAATAGATCCAAATGCATCTATTTAGGTACGGTGGCTCATACCTATAATTCTAGCTACTTCAAGAAGCCAAGATATGAGGATCCCAGTTCAAAACCAGCCCAAGCAGGAAAGTCTATGAGGCTTTGATGTCCAATTTACCAGGAAGTGGTGTGGTTCTGGTCATAGATTATTAGTCTTGAATGTGAGGCCCTCAGTTCAAGCCTCAGTACAGACTCACCCACCCACAGGAATTTAAATAAGCATACACAGATGTGTATGAATCTGCTCTTAGGAAAAGTTTCACTTTCTGTATACTATCTTTGGTCACATGGCTGCTGCTGAGTTCATTTTTAGAGTTTCTCACAGCTGATTTTTATCTTTTGAACTGTGTATAAAGAAAAAAATAGCCTTTGTTAAAACTATGTGTGGTTTTATAACTCACTGCAAGATAGAAGAAATATCATAATTAACATGACCTATCAACTCATATGCCAGCATCAGTAACAGCATTGAGGGTGATATGTGTGATACATATTACATAGCACAGAGACCTCACATTGTTAGCTTATAGTTGGGAGATACAAATGTGACTTACTTATCAATACATTTGAAATGATAACAAATGAGAAAAAGAATTTTTCTGCTAGTACTTGTGTGAAATGAAACAGAAATTAACTATTGAGAGATCCTAATTTTAGACTTATTTTAGAATAACTATTACCAATTCCACCATTCTTTAGCACTAACTGGCTTAATTATATTTAAGAATGTAGTTATACATTATATTATAGAGGAAAGACAGATAAACCTAGCAGTAAGCAATCAAAAACTTCAAGCTACACTACTGTAGGTTATATGACAGAAGACAAAATAATTTTACTATTATTTACAAGCAAAGTATGTAAGCAACTAATTAATGAGATACGGTAGATTGTTCTGTATGAAAGCCAAGGAATAGAATTGTGTATATACATACATATACCATCTTCTTTGTCTGTGTGTGTGTGTGTGTGTGTGTTTCAGAAGCATTTTTTTTTTGTGATACTAAATTTTAAGGATCTCATCTTTGTTAGGAAGGTGTTCTTCCATTTAAGCCATGACCCTAACCCTTTTGTGCTGGTTATTTTGGAGATACTGCCTCGCTTCTTGCCCAGGCTTGTTTTTAGGCCATGGACCACCACCTATTTAGGCTTTCAATTTTAGCCGGAGAGACAGGTGCATGCCTCCATGGCTAGCTTCTTTCCATTGAGATGGAGTCTCTCAGACTTCTTCCCCTGCTGTCCTAGCACCATGGTCTTCCCAACCTCAGCCTCTCACATAGTTGGGACAACAGGTGTCTACCCCTGCATCCAGCTACTGGTTGAGAAAGGGTCTTGTGTGTATGCCTAGACTGGCCTGAAATCACAATCCTTCTGATCTCAGCCTCCCAAGTAGCTAGGCTTGCAGTTAGGAGAGATCTACACCAGCTAAGGACTTTTTTTTTTTTTTTTTTTTTGTGCCATTCCTGGGGCTTGAACTCAGGGTCTGGGTGCTGCCCCTGAGCTTCTTTTGTTCAAGGCTAGTACTCTACCACTTGAGCCACAGCTCCACTTCTGTTTTTTTGTGATTAATTGGAGGGAAGTATAGTACAGACTTCCTGCCAGGGCTGACTTTGAACCATGATCCTCTGTTCTCAGCCACCTGAGTAGCTATGGTTACATGTGTAAGCCACTGGCACCTGGCAGGACATACTTTTTTTTATCTCATGCCCAGGTCTGGCAATCAATATTTTCCAAATTTTCAGTAGAAGTACCATTTTAATCAGTGTTACTGAGCAACAGGTAACTACACAGCATGCACAGAAGCCAGTACCACAACACCAGAGAGAAAAAACAATACATCAATTAATTAAATTTTTATTGCACAGTCAGCCAGCAAGGAGGCTAGGAGCAAAGCCAGAGCTCCACTCTGTGTCTGCCTGTTCATGGGTCATACATGTCCTCTGGGGAGAAACGTATGTTCTGTGCAGGGGATTTTGGGCTCCTGACCAAACAGCCTACTCCTAGGCATCTTATAATGTCATTCCAAACCGTGAGAATCACACGTGGAAACTTTCCCTAAAGAGTAATACCTAATTTATGTCGGAGTATGTTCATGTTTTAGCCTACTTCAGTTGCGATGGACTAAACCTCATCTTTGAAGGAAATTATCACTGGGAAAGAGAAAAATAATTTACGTTACTCACCTAAGCCATGCAATATGGCTGCTGCTTTTGAGAAGCACAATTTGGAGATTCACTAAGGTCAAGCACACGAACCTAGGAATGCAATAGCAATGTGTGCTCTGCCTCTAGCCCTGGTGCTAGTAACTTGAACTCATCTGGGAGAATAGGAAGGTTTTGCGCTCTAGCTAGTACATGATGTTCACCCCATCCTGTAACTTGGTAATACTGAGTTGACTATTGTGGCAATAATGCTGAGTCAATAATGCTTCCTCTGAATTAAATGTTGGAAACACACACACACTGGGTGAATGTGACTCTAGACTTGTAGGTGGATGGAGACCATGTCTTCTGTCTTACTGATCCCTTGGAAGTTCAGTCACTTCATTTATACGAGGAACCCTGTCTTATTCATACTCATGACTGTTACCGATGTCCTGATTCAGGGAACTTTCAAATTCTCTATTTGATCAGTCTGTTGTCTTCATTTCTAAGAACTGTACTTCTTCCAAGAAGCACTGAGTTGCTTCTGATTATTTCTTTTTTTTTTTTTTGCTATTACTGGAATGGTTCTTTTTTTTTTTTTTTTAAATTTTATTTTATTTTACTTGAGAACATACTGTACAGAGGGGTTACAATTATTTCTTTACAGCATTCGTGTTAGCAGACATTAGCTGTGCGGGTGGGGGTCTTGTGTCACCTCCAAGCACTTAGACAATGGATCCTATCAGTCTCACCCCCGCCTTCTACAGCAACCTCAGCAGGGCTCATGGTTCCGTTCGCTCGCGTGCAACCAAACTACAATGCATTGTTTCTGAAGCAAGTGTCCAGCAGCCGCTGCTGGACAAAGTAACCCATCTCCTTTGTTTCCCTCAGCCAAAAAAGCAAGAGGAAGAAGAAGGCACCACCGACACGGCGACCTCGTCCTCCAACAACCACGAGAAGGACAGCGGCGTGGGGCGCACCGACGAGAGCCTGCGGAACGAGGAGAGCTCGGAGCAGGAGAACGCGGCCGAGGAGGCCAGAGGCCCCGAGTCCCTGCTGCCGCTGCCGCGGGCCGCGCGGGGCGGCGCGGAGCTCCCGCGGGACCACAGCCTCCCGCCCGCTGAGTGCCTGGACTCGGACGGCGGCGCCGGCAACCCGGGGGAGGAGTGCGAGCGGTTCCGGCAGCTGTTGGAGCTCAAATGCAAGATCCGCTCCCAGGGCGAGTACGACCTGTACTACTCGAGCAGCCGGCTGCGCGGCGGGCTGGGCGGGCTGGGCGGGCCAGACGGGCCCGAGGGCGTGGAGCACGAGCTCCAGCTGCTCAACGACGAGCTGAGGAGCATCGAGCTCGAGTGCCAGAACATCATGAAGGCGCACCGGCTGCAGGCCGGGCCCGAGCGCGGCAGCAAGCTGGACGACATCCTCGAGCACCCGGAGAAGTCGGACAAGGATAGCTCGAGCGCCTACAACACGGCCGAGAGCTGCCGCAGCACGCCGCTCGCCGTGGACCGCTCCCCGGACAGCTCCCTCCCGAGGGCCGTCCACGGGGCCAACCGGAAAGACCTGAGCTGTGGCGCGGGGCCCAGCGGCGGGGAGCCCGCGGCTGGCGGGCCGGGATGCTGCGGCGGCGGCGGCGGCGCTAGCACGCAGGGCCGGGAGAAGCTCCCGGAGCCGGAGAGGGCGGCGGGCGAGCCGGTGCCCTACCTGTCCCCGTACCACAGCTCCCCCTACAGGTGTGCCAACATCCCGGCGCACGCCCGCCACTACCAGAGCTACATGCAGCTGGTGCAGCAGCGCTCGGCCGTGGAGTTCGCGCAGAGCCAGCTCAGCCTGCTGGGCGTGTGCAAGGACGCGCCGCGCGGCGGCGGCGGCGGCGAGCCCAAGATGGAGTGGAAGGTGAAGATCCGGAGCGACGGCACCCGCTACATCACCAAGCGGCCCGTGCGCGACCGGCTCCTGAAGGAACGTGCCTTAAAGATCAAGGAGGAGCGCAGCGGCATGACCACCGACGACGACACCATGAGCGAGATGAAGATGGGGCGCTACTGGAGCAAGGAGGAGCGCAAGCAGCACCTGGTCCGCGCCAAGGAGCAGCGGCGGCGGCGCGAGTTCATGCTGCGCAGCCGGCTCGAGTGCCTCAAGGAGAGCCCGCAGAGCGGCGGCGAGGGCAAGCGCGAGCTCAGCATCCTGGAGCTGAGCCACAAGAAGATGATGAAGCGCAGGAACAAGAAGATTCTGGATAACTGGATGACCATCCAAGAGCTGATGAGCCACGGGGCCAAGTCCCCCGACGGCACGCGGGTCCACAGCGCCTTCCTGTCGGTGACCACCGTATGACCGAGGGCCGGCCCGCGCCCTCCCCACGTCCCCCACCCCCGTGCCGCCACCCCCCGGTGGCACCAGCACAGTTGCCTCGTTCAAGGTGGCGTTTAGAGATATTTTGTGACTCTTTAAAAAAAAAAATGGGTTTTTTTGGTAAGCAAAATAACTTGGTAATTCTTCCCCCCACCCCTTTGGTTTTTCATAGACTGACTGGTACCTTCTTTTTGGGGGCTGAGATCTTTCCTGAACTTGGGATATATGAATATGAACTGTTTATACACATTATATATATATAGATATATTAAAAAAAGATACAAAAAAACTGAGCAAAAAAATATGGAGGAGCTAATTAATTTCCTACTTTGATGTATCTATTGTAAGTTAAAAATCTGGATTTATTTCTCTAGTCCACTTATTTTCTACTTTAATAATAATGCCAAAACGTTTCTATTCTTGCTTCTTGGCATAACACATGCTGAACTGACCTGCTAATGAAGCACACGCCACACCCCGTCTTACACATCCAAAACACCTGTTTTTAACATTGTGTGTACATCTAACACAGAAATGACCGTTGTCTTTGTCTCCGTAAAGTGTAGGTGGACAATCTTCCTGTGATTTGTAGTGACACTGGTCATGTAGCTAGATAATTGTGGTAACTGTGACAAGAGAATAAATTATTGGTTATCCCTAAAAGTTACCAAGGAGTGTTTTCGTTGTCCATGGTAGTGAACAGATACAGATCAGTTACATGTATATTATTTAGAGGACTCCTAGCTGTGAATTATAAACTGTGCCTATCCTCTACCATGTTTTTTTTTCCAATAAAGTTGTCTTGAATCATGTCCTATAGGTCATTGTGTTACACAATGCATCAGAACTAAATGAGATCATATATGTGGTATTCAGCAGATGCTAATAAGCATCCAAAACACATTAGTTTATGTTCCCCTTACCTGTCATTTGTGTAAGGAGGAAGCCAAGGAAAATTTAAGGAAAGATGGCAAGGATCCATTTCATAGCTGGTATTTATAAGAATGACAGGTATTTCAGGCTTCTCAGGTTGCCAAAACAAAATGCCATCCACAGGGTGGCTTCAACAACAGGAACCTATTTCTCACAGTTTTGGAGACTGATAGGTTCAAGGTCAGAAGTAACCTGGGCATTGGTGGCTTATGCCTAGCTACTCAAGAAGCTGAGATCTGAAGACTGCAGTTCAAGGCCAGCCCAGGCAGAAAAGTCTGTGAGCCTTTTATCTCCAATTAAAGTGTGGCTCAAGTGGTAGATCACCAGCCCTGAGTGAAAATACTAAGGGACAGTACCCTGGCCCTGAGTTCAAACTCTAGTGCTGGCATGCATGTGTACGCATGTGCATAAACACACACACACACATACACACACACACCCCAACAAGCAAGAAAACAACAAAAAACCCCAGAAGATCAAAAGTTAACTCCAGAGCTGGGGATGTATCTCAGTATTAGAGCCCCTGCCTACCATGTGAGTCATAGCACCATCAAAGTTAATATTAGAAGTAATGGCAGTTTCAAAAGCCGTTTGCTAGTAACTCTATTTTAAATATCTTGAGCCCAGCTTTTCATTGTAAGTAAATAATAGATTCTTTTTCTCACTGGGAAATCTGCTTAATAAAGCAAAAAGCTTGGAAAGGCAGAGCAGTAAGGAAAACAATACCAAAATGACTTAATATGTAGCAACATGGGAGAGACGCAAGTTAAAATTAACTAAAAATTTACTATTTATTATTCAAGCAGCATTCTATCAAAGAATCACAGAGAGAGGTGGGGACAAGGGCTCTCCCCCTCCCATGAACTTAAAATCTATTCAGGATGACAATAAGCCCTAGCTAAGTGATTGGATAACGATCTTTTAAGAACAACATTTCCAAGGTCAAGCAATATGATTAAATACATGGCAAAGATCTGAGAGAAGCTCATGTCATCTAAACAGTCTTCAAAAAGAATAATTGTACGTGAGCACACTATATAGGAAGTATATGACATGCTCTCAGTTCTAGGCAGAAAAAGTAATGTGTTCTAACTTTGGCCAGGCTAGTGAGGAGCCAAGAAAGACTCAGAGAAGATGTAAGGAGGATTAGTGGGCAAGGGAGGCAGACTCTTGGAGGCATTTGAACATAACACCGAGGCCAGGCCCCAGAGTCTAAGTGCTAACAGAAAGTCACTGTAGGTTTTCATACAGGAAAGTAGCTTTGGAAATATTCAGATGTGGTGTGCTCATTAAGTCAAAGTCAACCTGTTGGGCTGAATTAAAATTTGCTTAAACTCATGTTTGCATGCACAGTTGATCTTGACTTTCACTCTGGAGGCAATATGATTGATTGGCATAGAATGTGGTTTATATGCATCTACGATGAAAAGCTAGAGTTTTTAAAAAGGCTGTCTAATCATCTGCCAATTGTACCATTTAATAAACTGACATCGAAGGCATTTTAATTGACCATGACTGCAAAAATGGTTTCCCCCAAATTTATTCTCAATTAACTTCATAAATATACTGAGGATGGACTGAATTGTGTCCTATTCAAATTTGGAGGCTGTAATTCTAATGCCTGAGGTATGTGATCTTTGCCTTTAAGAAACAAAATTTGGTGCCAGTACTGAGGCTTGCACTCAGGACCCTTGGCTCTATCCCTTAGCTTTTTCACTTGAGCCATAGCTCCGCATCCAGCTTTTTGGTGATTAACTGGAGATAGAGATGAGTCTCGCAGACTTTCCTGACCAGGCTGTCCTTGAATTGTAATCCTTCGATCTCAGCCTTCTGAAAAACAGGATTACAGATGTGAGCTACTGTGCCCAACTTTATCTTCTAGTGTTAAATTAAGAATGCCTACCTAAGAGTTCAGTTCTTTCCAGACTTAATGTCTATGATTACTGCTCATCCTCTGCATACAACTTGAGACAACACACAGATTTTCCTGAAGGATGTATATATCTTATAGAATGTAATCTTTCCCAAATTAACAATTCAATATTACTTTTAACACCAGGTATGCTTGCCAACTTTTAAAAATGTAATTTTTTCATGTATGTGTTAATATAAGTCTACCAAATTTCTCTTTAAAACAATCAGCCAGGCACTAGTGGCTCACTCTGTAATCCTAGCTACTCAGGAAGCTGAGATCTGAGGACTACAGTTCAAAGCCAGTTCAGGCAAGAAAGTTTGAGAATAGCGTTGCCAATTAACCACCCAAAAGCCAGAAGTGGAACTGTGTCTCAAGTAGTAGAGGCTAATCTTGAATGCAAGAGTTCAGAGATTGTGCTCAGCCCTGAGTTCAACCCATAATTAAATAACTTCTCAGTCTGTTTTGTTGGCACAAAAACAGTTGCAGCAGATGGTAGGGGGAAAACAAAGGAGGAGGCAACAATTCTCAATAGGAAATGTACTCATTACCTTACTCATGTAACTGTAACCCCTCTGTACAGCATTTTTACAGTAAAAAACATAAAAAAAAACCAGCAGCAGCAACAACAAGAAAAGTTTTATCATTCTGCACAACTTATTTGTATGCTGAACATTTTTTAAGTCACTGAATAATCTATTGCTCAGCAAAGAAAAACAATTGGTTACAGGTAAGATATATTTCAGGTCAAGAGAAAAATGTGAATGTAAAGAAAATACTTTACCTGTGCTTACTTTTGCAATTCTTTTTTTTTAAAACTATGAGTGTTAGATTCATATGCTAGGGACTCATGTCCCTTTCTCGATCATAACCATATTGTCCCTGCTTCCATTACTCCCACTTTCACTCCTTCCTCCCCCCCCCCTCATCTTTTTCTTTTTGTGACAGTCCTAATGTTTGAACTCAGGACCTGGGTGCTGTCCCTGAGCTTTTTTGCTTCCAGTTAGCTTTCTACCCCTTGAAAAACACCTCCACTTCCAGCTTCTTAGTTGTTAACTGAAGATAAGAGTCTCACAGAGTTTCCTGCTTGGGCTGGCTTTGAACAGTAATCTTCTGATCATATCCTCCTGAGCAGCTGGGACTATAGGCATGAGCCGCCAGTGCCTAGCCTACACTGTCGCTTTCTGAACACATTTTGGGTGTCTAAGGAAGAATCTACATCAATTCCAAGTTGGTGTCACAAGGAATAAAATATGTCTCTGCCTTCTACCTAGACTCCAGCTTCTCATCCTTGTCATGAGGCTGGTGCTCTGGTCACCTGGTCTCTAGGCTTGTCACCTGAGCTCCTTCTTCAAATTGTGGCACAACATTCCCAAAGCTCAGAGGCTAGAATGCCACTGTTTCCTGGCTAAACCGGGTCTGCTTTCTTTCTAGTCTATTCTGCACAGGATGGAAACATCTGCTAGCCCAATATCACTTTCTTACTCGTGCTGAGATACGTGCAGGACACAAATCTGAGTTTCTGAGGCTGTTGATCAAGGATTTCTGTTGTTCAGCCTCTGCCTGGTTTTCCACCTCATCTCACACAAATCTTGAGGCACTTCCAACTTACACCTTGGGAAACCTATGCTTTGGGTAAATAATTCACATGATATTCTTTTAAGCCATTATTCCTGACCACTTTAATTAGAATTCAATTATATTTTATATTTTGTATTGTACTACTAGTCAGTTGCTATTTAATATTTCTAATAATGATTATTAAGGTAACTAATATTGTACAACATATAATTATTAAATAACTTCTGTTACCTCTCTGAATATAGTCTTTTTGGTGCCAGTTCTGTTGCTTGAACTCAGAGCCTTGTGCTCTGGCTCAGCTTTTTCCATTCACTTGCTTAAGGCTGGTACTCTACCACTGGAGCCACACCTCCATTTCCAGCTTTGTCCTGTTTAACTATCTTCACACCTCCATCCTCAGATCTCAGCCTCTGGAGTACCTACGATTCTAGATATGAGCCATCAGCACCCAGCTTCAATTAGTACATTTTAACATTGCAATTGATTCGTTGATTAATTCACTTCTTCTGGGA
Organism: Dipodomys spectabilis; assembly: GCF_019054845.1. Lineage (NCBI taxonomy): Eukaryota > Metazoa > Chordata > Mammalia > Rodentia > Heteromyidae > Dipodomys > Dipodomys spectabilis. The sequence goes on along the minus strand of NW_024870716.1, from coordinate 7,017,115 downwards.
ATCTAATAGGGAAAGTAGATCTTATTCCGAGAGCTATTTGAGCCTGACCTCTGAAGATGTTGATTTTTGAGCTCTGGAAATATCTGTGGCTAGGAACATGGTGGAATGGAGGCACCTAGCATGCACCTGCTGCTCCACAAAGAGAAGCAAAAGCATGAAGTGTGCGCCTGCGTACTGAAGGCAGTGACCACAAAACAACAGCGGACGTGAGCAGCAGAGATACTGGAACCTCGTAAGACTCAGACACGGAGGACAACAGACAGCACTGAGGAGAAAACAAAATATCCCTGCACCTGGCTCCTCAGCTAAGGGAGGCAGAAAGTCTCAGAGTAAGACAAGACCCAGTACTCTCTCTCTCAGCATGGATATTGGCAGTCCTAGCTATGGCAAAGCAATACTGCCCTACAGCCTAACGGGACGAGTAACCTGAAACTGCCCAGGAGTTTTACTATGGCGAAGGTTCACCGTTCACCTCCCAGCAAATTCTGAAGCTGTAGGCAGGAGCCAGCCTGAGGGATGGAATGGCTGAATTTGGACCTCCCTCTGCATTTTCCTTGGGGACCCTCACAGACGTGCCATGCCTTGCAAACCTGGTAGCTGCTCAGAAAGTGACTCTCCACCAAACCTGCCGGGTGCATCCTGCACTAGAGGAGATAGATGTCCCAACACAAAGGGGAAGGGCAGGTGCTGCCTCAGAAGCCAGAGGATAGAGTTCAGCCTCGGACACAGTGCTGTGCGTGCTGCATGTGGCCTGACAGGCAGTCACCCGGATGGTTATTGGCACCCCCTCTTTGAGCCCCATTTGCAGTGCCTCTCTCTAGTGGAGCAGGGGAAGAACTCTTTGACTCCACTACCGTCCTGCCCCCAGGGGCAAGTTGAGGCAGCTCTGAGCTACACTGGAGTGTGAGCCGTCACCAGCCCTGAGGGTGCATAGCCTAAAAAAGTCCCAAGAGAAATTTTGCCAGCACTGGCTTCATCTAACCAAAGTAGCATGTCACTGACCCAAAAACAACGACATAGAATAATTGAACTGAGTGGAGAACCCAGAATTAAACCTACACATCTACAACTAGCTTATTCCCAACTAAGAGGTTATAAACATACACAGGAGAAAGGACAGACTCTCAACAAATGGCGCTCGCAAAACAGGACCTATACATGCAGAAGGTGGAAACATTTCCGCTGCACTAAACAGCTGTTCTAGGTTGTTGGGTGCCATTGGCCCATCCCACAGTGCCATCTTCCAGCAAACTCTGTTCCTGTTTGATTCACCAACCATCAACAAACTAGAGTCCTGCTTGTTATTCAATATCTAACTATAATTATGTGTGTGTGTGTGAGAGAGAGAGAGAGAGAAAGAGAAAGAGAGAGAGTGAGAGAGAGAGAGGAAAGAGGGGGAGAGAGGGAGGGAGGTAGTCCTGGGGCTTGAACTCAGAGCCTGAGCTTTTGTGCTCAAGGCTAACCCTCTACTGCTTGAGCCACACCTCCACTATCAGCTTTTTTGGTGTTTAATTGGAGATAGGAGTCTCATGGACTTTCTTGCTCTGGCTGGCTTCAAACTACAACCTCTAGATGTCAACCTCCTAAGCAGCTAGGATTATAGATAGGATTGCTAGCACCTGGCTGACTATACATTTGTAACTTAGTAGTATTAACTATTTACCACCTGGCAGCTCTGCCATTTTAAGAGAATTGTAATTTCAGGCAAATTCTCTTAAGCTTACTGCTGCTCAGTACAGAAGGGATAATTACAGACTTTTTCATAGGCTAAGAATTAAATGAATGCATAGAAGGAAGCTAAATCAGTGTGGTCAGAGAGTAGGCACTCAATATATATTAGCAGTTATTTTTTGTGTATGTGCTAAGAGTTGGGGCTTGAACTCAGATCCCGGGTACCACCCCTAAGCTTCTTTTGCTCAAGGTCTAGTGCTCTACCACTGGGAGCCACCATGCTACTTCTGGCTTTTCGGTACTTAATATTCTGCCTAGACTGACTTTAAATTTTGAACCTAAGATCTCAGCCTCCAGAGTAGCTAGGATCACAGGCATGAGCCATCTATGCCTAGCTGAGATTTTTTAAAATCAGACATCAAGTAGTTTCTCTCATGTTAACCAGCCCATAACTACATCCTACCTTAGATTCATCACTCTGTCTGTGGTGCCACACCCATGGTCAGAAACATGACTCTGTTGGAAGAGCCTCTCACATACCCATTCGCAATAATCTCAGGGATCTGTAAAGCCTAGTGTTTTGTTCTGGTGGTGGTGGTTTTGTTTTTGTGCAGTACTAGGGCTTGATATCTGGGCCATTTGATCTTGCTTGGCTTTTTTGCTTAAGGCTAGTCCTCTAGCCCCTGAATCATACCTCCATTTCCAGCCTTTTGGCTGGTTAATTGGAGATGGGAGCCTCATCCACCATTTTTGCACAGGCTGGCTTAAACTGTGATCCCCAGATCTCGGCCTCCTGAGTAGTTAGCGCCTCAAGTAGGAACCCCTGGCTGAGACTGGTGTTTTTATGGGAAATATCATTGCTGCTGGATTTTCAATTCTCAAGTGTGTTTGAACAAGGAATTTAGTGCAACTTATTTTCAGCGTCACCTCCCTCATGGGGATGAGAACAGGCTGAAAGAGATGCGTGCGACTACCGCCAACCTGTCTGGGAATATTTGTGAGGTAGTCTGAGCCTACTGAAATGTGTCAGGAAAATAGCCCTCGTCTGGTGTTCTCATTATGGTGGGGTCAGTGACCACAGCATTGATGTCTATTTGTGTCCAGTCAATTCAGCCTGACTTCACTTTTGAAACAGAACACTAATCAGGAAATCAATAGGTATTGAAATGTGCTGTGTGGAATGCACAAAGAAATAGAAACAGCACAAAGCAGTCAAGAGAAGAAAATGTGTTTGAGAGCCCAAAACATTCATAGTGTTGGATCTTTGCATGGGTCATTAATAAACTTGCCTTAGAAGATGAAATTAATTCTATTTGAGCAGAGTGTAAACATATAGAGTAACAGATCCAGCGAGGAGCACAGAAAGGCTAGCTAGGAGGAACAGGACTAGATGGGGGCTGCTGCCGTCTCCAGAAAGCCCCCCATTACCTCACAGCCTTCAGCCATGACTTTCCCAAAAGACAAGCTCTCCTTAGTTCTTTGATCGCAAGAAGGTTGCCTGTTGAGTCTTTTTTTTTGTCTATTTATAAAATGAGAACAGAGGAACGAATGACCTCCAGAGCCCATTTCATTTCTAACATCCTAGATATTGATAACAATCATTTTAGTCCAAAAAATCCCTTAAGTTCAGCCCTATATAATCTATTATAGGGCTATCTTGGATAGATTCATCATGTTCAAGTGGAGCAAATTGGGATATTTGCAAGTGGAAAAAAAGTAAGAAAGCTATCCATTGGTTGCGGGGCATTGGTTGACTCACAATATGTAAGCAAGGGATAGAGTGCCAGCCTTGAGGAAAACAGCCAAGGAACAGTGCTCAGGCACACATGTGCACACACACACACACACACACACATACACCACCACCACCACCACCACTACCACCAAGAGTCTTTAAATATTTAAATATAGCCCCTTGTAACTTCAGGTCAGTTTTACAACTCAATTATAGGAAAAAAATTTCAGAAATGTATCAGTTTTGAACCTTATTTACATCAATAGTAGCATAACTGGGCAAACTTGCTTTTTATCCCCTATTAGTGTATACGAAAGTTTCTTTATCCCTGTATCCTTTTCCCTTTCCCCCTCTTTTCTTCCCTCACCCTCTTCCTCTCTTGTCTTTTTCTCTTCCTCTTCTCCTCCTCTCTCCCTCCCTTCTTCTTTTCCTTCTTTTTTTTTTCCTTTGTGCTGATCCTGGGGCTTTAATTTATGGCCCGGTGCTGTCTCTGAGCTTCTTTTGCTTATGGCTAGTGTTCTGTCACTTGAGCCACAGTTCCAGCTCTGACTTTTCTGGTATAGTGTAGATGAGTCTCACAGTCTTTCTTACCCAGGCTGGTTTTGGTTAAAGAGAATAGCATGCCTCTGGATCAGCTGATAAGAGTTAGGACACAAAGTACAGGATCAGCAGATGAGGGGAGAAATGTGTGCTAGTAGGAGATGCAGATCCTTCCATACTCTGTAGCTAGAAGTCAAAACTGTGCCATGTTTATGGAGGACAGCATTCATGAGAGTAACCATTGAAATCCCAGATGTACATGTGTTTCTAGAAGTAGAATTATGGTAAAAAAAAAAAAAGTAGAGATACTCATATATGAAATGACATACTATAATATAATTGAGGCATTCATTGCAATAGCTAAATGTCAGAGACAATAATAATATGTATAAATGGGTGACAGATTAATACAGTTATGGTACTAATAAATAATCAGGCCAGTAGGATACAGTCAGTGGGTGTCAATAACAGAGTGGTGGCTGAGCAGACAGGAAGTAGGGTTTTTGTATTCATATCCAGGTTTTGCGGGATGAATGACTTAAACATCTGGGGTTCCTAACTAAAAACACATTAAAACTATGCCCTCACAATTTGGTGCAAAAATAAATATCTCGAATATGAAAAGGAAATGCAAACAACTGTACATTTTGAAAGGTTTGTGACTATCAATTGTATCACAAAACTTTTGAATGGTTTTTTGTATTATCTACCAATTATATATGGTTAATATCTATTCTTCCTAGGTTTGGGCCTGCCTACTCATTAATCATCTGTTTAAATAACAATTATCTTGTGATTATTTATAGGAAGAGAATGGAAAGATAAGTCAATCTTTCCTTTATCATAGTTCACTAATTCTTTCATTATTATGGACAGTTTAAAACATTTGCTCTTCTTAAGTCATTACTGGCAATCTGTAGGATATTTTCAACACTGGGATATATCTTCCAAGTTCCTTCTTTATGTGAATTGAAAATCTTTATGCTTCACCTTAGATTTGTTTCTGTTTTTCAGCCCTTTCTCCACCACGACACACATACTTTCACTGGCAGGAATTGTAAGACAATCCATGGTTCACTATAATCTCCAACTTTATAGTTTTATATTTGTAGACAAGATAGGATAAGAGTGATTCTTAAAACCCCTTATGTTAGGATAGCTAGAAATAACCTAATATTACAGATAAGTAACTGTGACCCACATGTACTCTAGTAAACCAAAATAAATCTATTCTCAACTCATTTTCCTTTTGGTCTGAGTTCAAAATATCCATGGCTAGCCTGTTACCATGGGTACAAGGAGAGTGTGAATGAAAGTAGAAACACACAGCAGTCTTAACCAATTTTATAATTCTTCATTTTTACCAATTTTGCAAAAACGTGGCATGTGAACACATTGATCAGCCCTTCCTAGTGGCCAGAGGGAAAATGAGAAGACACTGAGCTCAACTTCCAATGGATCCACTGTGACTCCACCTCTGGCTTCCCACTCTCTGCTTGTAGCAGTATCTCCAGAAGAAACCACTGCCCCTCTTCTTCAGCTATAGCTTCTACCAGACAAGCAGACCACAGTCTCAGATTCCATCAACTGACGCTGGCTCCTCAACACCTAAAATGCAGTCTAAGGATGTTAGTGGATTCCTCTCATTTCTAATTTCTGCATTGCCTCATTTGCAGCTTTATCATCATCTTTACTGGATTGTGTTTGTTGAAAGCAATTCTGTTGCTTTTATTTAAAGCAATTTCTGTTCTCCTGGATTAGGCTACAATCAAATATTCTTTTTGATCTAGACCTGAAAGTAAGCTTCAAGGATGAAATGGCTCCTCTTTGTGTGTGAACATATCCAGGATCTTCCTTGAAATTGGAAAAATGAACTATCAGCTGCATGAACAAATGAAAGGGGAAGAATCACATGTGGGTGCTTGGGATTAAGAACCTGATAAAATCAATGTTTTAGGGAACCAAATAGGTCCCTTTGTTTGTCTGCAGTTAGGGAACTACTACTCACAAAGAATGTGAAGTGTGACAACTATTTATGATAGCACTGGGTGACTGTTTATAAAAGTTATTATAACAAGTCATATTTTCATTACAAACCCATTTATGGGAATCAGACATGAACACTGACAAATCTTATCATATCTCTATCTTAGACAAGCTAAGATTCAGAATACCTAAAGCATACCCACTCTAATTCTTTCTTATGAAAAACATTACCCATTAACTTTAGTTACTTACACTATACCCAGCCCAAGAGCATCCAGAGTTGAAACCAGCTTAAAGAGTGGATTAGAATATGAGCATTGCCCAAACACAAGTCATGGTCAACAGAAATAAACTTGCTAGGTATTGTACAACATGTTGATTATAGTACTCTTGAAAATTTCAATAAGAGTAGAATTTCTCTGTGTTCTACCAAACAAAAGATAAATATTCATAACACTGAGTATGTTAAGGACATCAATTTAGCAATTCTACAATAAATACTGATTAGAAAACATATACATGCACATACCCATACAACACTTTTGCCAACTAAAAATGTTAAAATAGACAGCAAGGTAGAGAAAGTGGCAGCTGAGTAAGATCCTCCTGTGATCATCTCCCCTCAATTTAATTGCTATCAATGTACCAAACTACTTTCATTGTAGCTAAGGAAATAGGTAAGAGAGAATAATGCAGCCAGGCACCAGTGGCTCACACCTGTAACCCTAACTACTCAGAATCTGAGGATCATGGTTCAAAACCAGTCCAGGCAGAAAAGTCTATGAGACTCTAATCTCCAATTAACCACCAGAAACTGGAAGTGGCACTGTGGCTCAAGTAGCAGAGTGCTCACCTTGAGCTGAAGAGCTGAGGGACAGTGCCCAGGCCCAGAGTTCAAGCCCTAACACCGACAAAAGAGAGAGAGAGAGAGACGAGAGAGACAATAATGCCTACTTTTCATTTAACAAAATGAAGGCAGGAAGAAATTGGTTGCTAATGTCCCTGTTCCTCTGACTCTAAGCAGTCTACGACAGAAACTGAATCAAGCACAAGCCAAAGTCTTGAAACCAAGTACCAGGCCCATCAAGATGAAACTTTCATGACCCTTACCACCCTAGTGACCTACAGACCAGGAGTCACTAGAGCTATGTTGAGCTAGGTAGCTGATAGCAATGGTAGCTGTGGATGAGGTATTCAGTCCTATTCTGGCACCAAGAGGAGGCTTAAGAGAAAGACTATTTTGTCCTGGTATTTTCCTCCTTTTTTTATGAACACTATACCAATAGTGTTTAGGGACATGGCTCAGCTTGGATTGCCCTCTACCATTTAAGTGCTGGCAATGCACCAACAACAGACTCTTAGCAAATCTTGATCGGGTAGTTACTATTTTTCCACCAGCACTGAAACAGAAGTGAATATAAGATAAGAGGAAATAAACTTTCTAGGATCTAGAAGAAGATAAGGATATCCACTTATAAAACTTTTATTCAGAATAATGTTGGAAGTAATAGCCAGAACAATTAAGCAACTAAAAGAATTCAGAATATGTAAACTGAAAGGAAGCAATTAGAGTGTCACTGTTTCAGATTGTTACAGTCATCAACCAATTGGAAGGAATTCTGCCCAGCTCTGAACAGGTCACAATGAATGGGTCAGTCAGCCTCAGGTCCCATATCACACCAATGCTGCCAAGTCATGCCATGCCCTGAGATCTCAGCCTGCCAAGATTAGCACAACACTGGTTTGTGATGAAGGCCTACACTGCCATTGGTTACCTTGTGGACTGTGGCCCAGGATCTCTAAAAATAGCCACAGATGATACTAGCTAGAATAGAAGTCTGACATACTGAAGCCATGGCTTCACCAGCATGATTACAGCATGCAGACATGGGGTGGGGACCATTAGGATCTACAGTCTTACATTTCACATTTCAATATTATAAATTCCAGGGCAAAAATCTATTTTCTGTGTTGTCCTATCCATAGCTAAGGGGATCTTAGCCATGGGATAGTGTTTAAGGTAGATAGTTCCTTGATGACGTGGTTGATGCTAAGCAGGGTTGTGTCTGAATCCTACTGACAGGAAGACTTAAATGGTCTAAGGGGGACCTGGGGTCATGCCACAGCTGGCAATTATGCATATCAATAAATGTAACCATTCTCCTCAGGCACAATCTCTGCCTGGTGTCAAGGCGGTTCTAGAGCCCCTTCTGTGAGCACTGACTTGGCATTAGCCATGCTGCCAAGGTTGGGGAGAATGGGTGGTAAAGAGAGCTCCTTAACTCTGGGTTGTTTGGTGCTTATCTTTAAATTGTGTTCTAGTGTGGAATTGAATTTTCTTTCATTCCCAAATGGGCAGAACAAGCCAAAGAAACAAAAAAAAATGGCAAGTCAGGGAACCTCAACTCCTACTCAAGATAAATGGGCAACAGAGAAGTTAATGAAAAATCCAGAAGATAGTTCTCAAAATGCTCTACAAACACTTCTGGTAAACATGCTGAATGAAAGAATGAAAGCCTGCATGGGGCTATGTGTGAGCTTGATGAGGCTAACCAAAGATTAATAGACAAATTCATGAAATTCACAAACAGAAAGCTGAATGTATTCCAACAGAAGGAAAGGAAGTCCAATGAAAGTATAGCCTTTCAACTAAAGGATTTGCGAATGAACACTGAAAACCAAATCAAGGAGGTAAAGAAGTCCATACAAGATCTAAAGCAAGACTTCAATAAAGAAATTGAAGCCATCAAAAGTGACCAATTAGAAGAAAAGGAAATTTTTTAAAAAGTAGAAAGTATTGACAGTAGGCAAGACGATGCAGAAGATCGAATCTGGAAGTGAAGATAGCCTGGATTATATAAAGAAGAACACACAAGTATTTAAAACAAACCAAGAAATATGATAGATACATTCAACAGATAGAAGACACCATCAGAAGGCCTAATTTAAGGCTAATGGTTGTAGAAGAGGACCTAGAGACAGAAGCTAAAGGACTAAGAAACTCATTTAACCGAATCCTAGCAGACAACTTCCCAAACATTCAAAATGACATGCCCATTCAGATATAAGAAGCCTTTACAACCCCAAATAGACCAGAACAGAACAGACATCCCACCATCACATTGTAATCCACACAGATCAATATAGACCAGGGAAAGGATCCTTAAAGCTGTCAGGGAGAAAAGATCAATCACCTATAATGGAAAACCAATCAGAACAACTACAGATTTCTCAGCAGAGACAATGAAAGCCAGAAGAGCCTGGAATGAAGTATGCCACACTGTAAGGACAAACAAATATCACCCAAGAATAGTGGACTCAGCTAAACTCTCTTTCATAACTGAGGGAAAAATAAATACCTTCCAGAGCAAAGAAAAATCAAAACAAAATATCTCCATTAAACAAACAAAAAGAACACAATAAAGGCAAAGCCCCTAAAAAGGTGGATAACATGGCAGGGACTACCAAACACCTCTCAGTCCTCTCAATATTAATGGATTTAATTCTCCAATTATATGACATAGAGTATCTGGTTGGACCAAAAAGCCAAATCTATCTATCTGCTGTCTTCAAGAGATACTCATTGCCCAAAAAACAAACATATTCTGAAAGTGAAAGGCTGGAATAAAATCTACGAAGCACACAAACCCCATAAGCAAGCCAGAGTTGCCACCCTAATATCAGATAAAATAGACTTCAAATAAAATTATCGAGAGGAGGTAAAGGATACTATATACTAATTAAGGGAATCTCTCTCCTTCAGGAGGATATAACAATTATATATATATATATATATAGATATATATATATAGATATATATGCACACATACATCAAACACTGGAGCACCCAAATTTAAAAGTGATCCATAAAAGTGATCCAAATAGGGAAAGAAGAAGTGAAACTTTCCCTCTTTGCAGATGACATGATCCTGTATGTAAACAATGACATGTACAAGTCTTAATGTTGAAAAACGAACTTAACTTTGGCCGGGTTGGTGGGGGGGAGGGATGGGAAGGGATGGGAAGGGGAAACAAAGGAGGAAGCAACAATGCTTGATAAGAAATGTACTCATTACCTTGCCCATGTAATTGTAACCCCTCTGTACAGTATTTTCACAATAAAAAATTAAAAATAAACAAAAGAAAACACCAAAGTGCAAAAAAAAGAACCCATAGACTCTTCTCCCAAGATACTTGAGCTGATCCAAAACTTTGTCAAAGTAGCAGGGTATAAAAATCAACCCACAAAAATCAGTAGCTTTTCTGTATGCCAACAATAAGTGCAAGGCTGAAATTAAAAAAAAAAGCGAGTTCCGGGAAGATGGCGGAGGAGAAGCTGGAATCTGAACAAGCTCTCGCATAGAAAGCAGTTTTAGAGTTCCAGTGAACAGTCCTAAGCCAGAGAAGCACATCAAGTGTGCCATCACAGGACAGAGAGTTAGTCAAGAGAGGGGAAGCCAAGACAAGGAGACACATCTGAGCGCCTGCCAGCTTCCGTCGCGGCGGCGGCAGCAGGGTCGCAGTGGCGACCGCAGCCACGGCCATACCTGAGCACTCACACAGAGAGTCCGGGACGAAGGAGCCAGACGCAGCGGGCGAGAGGATTCTACTCAACACCAGCAAGAACCGACAAGGAGCGGACATCTTCATCCTGCAGTTTGCAGACCAGAGACGACCCAGGATCCAAGACTCGGCGTGAGTAGAAGCCCGACTTCCTCACTCCTTCTCAGGGAGCAAAGGAGGGAAGGCCACCCCTCCCCCCACAGCACCGGTGATCTCCATCTTGGATACCGACAAAGCTCGGAGGAGCTGCTAGCTCCAACTCAGGCCTTGGAATAAAATGAGTCATTTAACAGGTCACAAGAACTTAATGGCGAAGTGACCTGCCAGACTCAGCTCCATCCAGGGAAAAGTCACCCAGCTCAGGCACCAGCCATTGGAGTGGCTTTCCTCACTAGGTAACCAGAGCCAGAGGCTGCCCCTCCCTCTAGCAGCCTCATCAATCAATTGAAAAACAGAAACCCTGAGAATGGCTCCAGGGTGGGCTCTGTGAATTTTTCACAAAATAGACCCAGGGAAAAGCTACTGTTTGTTGAAAGGCCTCAACTCTACCAGAACCTAGCCTCATCACCCCTCTTTTGTGATTCTCAAAGCAGATCACCCTCCCATTAAACTAACCTGGGAGGGGGATCTCAAAATCTTGGGTAAAGCAGAGCATTTTTCTGCCTGTTCGAACAAACTGACTTAAGAAACCAATCAAGCCACAGGACCTCAAGCTGACCAGAGACTCCAACAAGAGGCTGGTTACAGACAAAAGGGAGATACAGGATTCTTCCCACCCCTCCCAAAAAAATAAAAAAAAAAAATCAAAGAACTTATTTTTCTTCTTTTCTTTTTTCTTTTTTTTTTTTTGGTACCTTATATATATAAAAAATTTTTTTTTCCTTTTCTAAAACTTTCATTTATCTTTAATTTTTGCCTTTTTTGAAAAAATAATTGTTTTCCAGTAACTTTTTTTTCCCTCTTATAATTTTTATTTTAGGAATACGTGAATGTACGTTTTCCTTTCTTTTCTTGTCTTCTCTCTCTTTTTCTTTCTTTCTTAATTATCTTTTTGTTTTTTGTCTAGCTCTACTGAACTTCTGATCTTTTTTTTTCTCCCTTTCTTATCCTTTTCACCTTTTCCTTTCTTTTGTTCTTCTGTATGTGACTTAACTCTTGTCCTGCACATCCTCAGATAAACCCATAGTTAACTAGTAGACCCTATCCCCCATTGTGTACACACTTAATCCACAAATTTATTACTCAATCCAAAACCTCTGAGACTTAAATTCCTTAATAGCAGTACTACCTCTTTATACCTATATAATATTTTAAGCATTTTGTAAGTTTTTCACATCTCCTCTCTCTCCCTTGTGTTTTCTCATTATATTCACATTCCTTTCTAAATAGATGGTCTTTCAATCTCCATAACTATATTAATTTTTACGTTTCTAATTTTTTTTCTGGTCTCTTTTCATTTCCCTTTCCCTTTCTTCTTTTTCTCTCCCTCTCTACTTGCATCCTACCCAACCTATTTCCTGCATTGGGATTAGGACATAATTAACTCTCCCTGTGCCTCCCCACACCAATCTATTCCTAATTTTTACCCACATCTCTCCCTAACCCTAAAAATTTCTGGTTTTCCAAATTCTTCTCTGCGGTTAGAAGCCCATTAACATATAGTTGTTTGATGTTGAATAGATGTATCTGTTGAACTAGATTGTATCTGTAGACTATTGACTGTATAAATGCAAACGTTGGTTGATGGTTGCCTTAAGATAGTGTTCTAACACAAAACTGGTGCTATTTTCATCTCAAATGGGCAGAGTAAGCCGGAAAAACACAAGAAAAATGGCAAATCCGGGTATCTCAATTCCCAATCTTGATAATCAGGGGTCAGATCAGATAATGAACAATCCAAAGGAAAGTTCCCAAATAGCTCTACAAACACTGGTGGCAAACATGATAAATGAGAAGTTTGACAACTTACAAAGGACTCTGTATGAGCGTGAAAGGGGAGAGAGGAGGCATCCCAAAAGTTTATACAGGAATATCATAAGCGTGAGGAAGCTACTCAAAAACTGATACAGGATTTGCGTGAACAACTTGAGAATACTCAAAGAGAAAGGGAGGAATGGCGTGAGCAGGCTGAGAACACTCAAAGAGAACTGCAGGAATCCCATGAACGGGAGGAAAGAGAACTGCAGGAATCCCACAAACGGGAGGAAGCTAATCAAAGAGTAATTCAGGAATTGAGAGACCAGGTAGAGAACACACAAAGATCACTAAAGGCATTCATGGAATCCATTAACAAAGAGCTGAAGGAAGTCAGGGAGACCACAAAGGGAATGCTGAATGGAACCCAACAGAAGGAATGGGAGTCCAAAGAAACCATAACCAATCAACTAAGTGATTTGAGAACAAACACTGAACACCAAATTAAGGAAGTAAAGAAATTCATACAAGACCTAAAACAGAGCTTCAACAAAGAACTTGAAGCCATCAAAGCTGACCAATTAGAAGGAAAAGAGATAAAAAACAAAGTAGAGAGTCTTGACAGCAGGTTAGACCATGCAGAAGATCGAATCTCAGGGATTGAAGACAGCCTAGATATTATAGAGAAAGAACATACAACCATCCAAGGCAAGTCCAAGAAATATGATAGATCTATCCAACACCTGGAAGACACCATCAGATGGCCTAATCTAAGGATAATGGGTGTATAGGAGCACCTAGAAACAGAAGTTAATGGTCTAGGAAATTTGTTTAACAGGATCCTAGCAGAGAACTTCCCAAACATACAAAAAGATAGGCCTATTCAGATACAAGAAGCTTTTAGAACCCCAAATAGACCAGACCACAATAGGACATCCCACCGTCACATTATAATCCACACAGGATCAACTCAGACCAAGGAAAAGATCCTTAAAGCTGTCAAGGAGAAAAGGTTAATCACCTATAAAGGGAAACCAATTAGAATCACCTCAGATTTCTCAGCAGAGACAATCAAAGCAAGAAGAGCCTGGAATGATGTATGCCATGCCCTAAAAACAAACAACTATCAACCAAGAATACTGTACCCAGCTAAACTCTCCTTCATAACTGAAGGCCAAATAAAAACCTTCCATAGCAAAGAAAAATTGAAACAATACATCTCCACCAAACCAGCCCTACAAAAGATTCTTAAAGATGTCCTACACATAGAAAACCAACAAGACCGCAACAAAGGCCAAGAAACTGCACTCAAACTGAGAATCCAAGAACCATAGGAAGAACCCAGTTTTCGCAGCCCCCAAGAAGGTGGGTAACATGGCAGGAACTCCCAAATACCTCTCAGTCCTATCTCTTAACGTTAACGGACTGAACTCTCCAATTAAGCGACATAGACTGTCTAGTTGGATTAAAAAACAAGACCCTTCTATCTGCTGCCTGCAGGAGTCACATCTTGCCCGTAAAAACAAACACATTTTCAATGTTAAAGGCTGGAACAAAATCTACCAAGCAAACGGCCCCCATAAACAGGCGGGAGTTGCAATCCTAATATCAGATAAAATAGACTTCAAATTAAAATTCGTGAGAAGAGATAAAGAAGGTCGCTACATACTAATTAAAGGATCTCTCCTTCAGGAGGATATTACAATTCTAAATATCTATTTGCCAAACAATGGAGCACCCAAATTTATCTAAGAAACACTACTTTCCCTCAAATCCCATATAGATACAAAGACATCAATTGTTGGGGATTTTAACACACCACTCTCCCCACTAGATAGATCAACTCGGCAAAAACTCAACAGAGAAACCACAGATCTAAACAGCTGCATAGATCAAATAGACTTAACAGACATCTACCGAACATTTCACCCAGCAGCATCAGAATACACGTTTTTCTCAGCAGCACATGGAACGTTTTCTAAAATAGACCACATTTTAGGCCACAAAGCAAACTTGTCTAAATTCAGAAACATTGAAGTTATACCTTGCATTCTCTCTGACCACAAGGGAATAAAATTAGAACTCAATACCAAAAGCCACCAAAGAAAATCCGGTATCACATGGAGGCTGAACAACACACTGCTGAATTAAGAGTGGGTCATGGAAGAGATTAGAAAGGAAATTCAAATGTTCATGCTATTCAACAAAATGAACACACAAATTACCAGCTCCTCTGGGACACAGCAAAGGCAGTACTCAGAGGCAAGTTTATAGCTCTGAGCTCCTACATCAACAAATTGGAGAGATCTGAAACTAGCAATTTAATGACACATCTAAACCTCCTTGAAAAAGAGCAGCAAGATAAACCCCAATCCAGTAGACGGAAAGAAATAATCAAAATTAAATCAGAATTAAATGAATTAGAATCCAAAAAAACTATAGAAAGAATCAACAAAACAAAGAGTTGGTTCTTCGAAAAACTTAACAAAATTGACAGACCCTTAGCAAATCTTATCAGAAAAAGAAGAGAACACACCCAAATTAATAAACTCAGAGATGAGAATGGAAACATCACCACGGAAACAACCAAGACTCAGAACATTATAAGGGAATACTTCTCAAAACTTTATGATAATAAGTTTGAGAACTTGACAGAAATGGACCTTTTCCTATCAAATATTGACATGCCAAAACTAAACCAAGATGAGTTAAACCAGCTTAACAGGCCCATATCAAGCATTGAAATAGAAACAGCAATAAGAGACCTCCCAGCTAAGAAAAGTCCAGAACCAGATGGTTTTACAGCGGAATTTTACAAGGCCTTCAAAGCAGAGCTCACACCAATTCTCCTCCAACTCTTCAATGAAATTGAAAGAGAAAGCTCACTACTGAACACATTCTATGAAGCCATCATAACCCTCATCCCAAAACCAGGCAGGGACTCATCAAAGAAAGAGAACTATAGACCCATTTCTTTGATGAACATTGATGCAACACTTCTCAACAAAATTTTGGCCAACTGACTTCAACAATTCATCCAAAAAATCATACACCACGATCAAACAGGATTCATTTCAGGGATGCAAAGCTGGTTCAATATATGCAAATCAATTAATATTATTCATCACATCAACAGGAGCAAGAATAAGAACCACATGGTTATCTCAATAGATGCAGAAAAAGCATTCGACAAGATCCAACACCCCTTCATGATGAAGGTTTTGGAAATATTAGGAATCCATGGAACATTCCTCAATACAATAAAGGCTGTATATGACAAACCTACAGCCAGCATTATACTCAATGGTGAAAAACTAAAGCCATTTCCTCTTAACTCAGGAACAAGACAAGGATGCCCACTCTCTCCACTTCTCTTCAATCTAGTATTAGAATGCCTAGCTACAGCAATAAGACAAGATGCAGACATAAAGGGGATCCAAATAGGGAAAGAAGAAATAAAACTCTCCCTCTTTGCAGATGATATGATCTTGTATTTAAAGAATCCCATAGACTCCACTCCCAAATTACTCAAGCTGATTCAAAACTTTGGCAAAGTAGCAGGTTATAAAATTAACCCCCAAAAATCCATGGCTTTTCTGTATGCCAACAATGAGAAAAGTGTGGCTGAAATTAGGAAAGCAACTCCATTTGTAATAGCCCCACAAAAAATAAAATACCTAGGAATTAACTTAACTAAAGAAGTGAAGGACCTCTATGATGAAAACTTTAAAATCTTGAAAAAGGAAATCAACACAGAACTTAAAAAATGGCAAAACCTCCCATGCTCCTGGATTGGAAAGATTAACATCGTGAAAATGGCAATACTTCCCAAGGCTATCTACAAATTCAACGCAATACCTATCAAAATTCCACCCTCATTCTTCAAGGAAATAGAAGAGGCAATCCAAAAATTCATATGGAACAATAAAAGACCCCGAATAGCAAAAACGCTCCCGAATGGAAAGAACACTGCTGGAGGAATATCAATACCAAACTTCAAACTCTACTATAAAGCCATAGTAATCAAAACAGCTTGGTATTGGCGTAAGAACAGACCTCAGGACCAATGGAATAGAATTGAAAACCCAGAAATGAACCTACAGACCTATAGCCATCTAATCTTCGATAAGGGAGCTAAAATAATAGAATGGAAGAAAGACAACCTCTTCAGTAAATGGTGCTGGCAAAATTGGTTAACTACATGTAGAAAACTTAAGCTAGATCCTTATATATCACCCTGCACCAGAATCAACTCCAAATGGATCAAAGACCTTGAACTCAAAGCAGACACTCTGAAAACATTACAGGATGGAATAGGAGAAACCCTAGGTCTCCTTGGCTCAGGCCGAAATTTTCTGAATAGAGACCCGGAAACACAACAAATCAAAGAAAGGTTGGACAAATGGGATTGCATAAAGTTGCAGAGCTTCTGCAGGGCAAATGACATAGCTAGCAAGATCAATAGAAAGCCCACGGATTGGGAGAAGATCTTTACTAGCCATACAACGGACAAGGGTCTCATATCTAAAATATACTTGGAACTCAAAAAATTAAACCCCCCAACAACAAATTCTCAAAGAAACAACTGCCCAATAAATAAGTGGGCGAAAGACTTAAAGAGAAACTTCTCTGAAGAAGAAAGAAGGATGGCCAATAGACACATGAAGAAATGTTCAACATCCCTAGCCATAAAAGAAATGCAAATCAAAACAACATTGAGATATCACCTCACTCCAGTTAGAATGGCAAAAATCAAGAACTCTAACAACAGATGCTGGAGGGGATGTGGACAGAAAGGAACCTTACTTCATTGTAAGGGAATGTAAACTTGTTCAACCACTTTGGAAAGCAGTATGGAGGTTCCTCAAAAGACTTCACATAGAACTCCCCTATGACCCAGCAATCCCACTTTTGGGCATTTACCCTAATGTTTACAAACAAGACCACACTAAAGCTACCAGCACAACTATGTTTATTGCAGCATTATTTACCATAGCTAAGATATGGAACCAACCCAGATGCCCCTCAGTAGATGAATGGATCAAGAAAATGTGGTATATATACACAATGGAATTCTATGCCTCCATCAGAAAGAATGACATTGCCCCATTTGTTAGGAAATGGAAAAACTTGGAAAAAATTATATTAAGTGAAGTAAGCCAGGCCCAAAGAAACGTAGGTCCCATGGTTTCCCTTATTTGTAATATCTAGTATATGTATGAGTCCAGCGGAAAAGGTCAGATAATGTGATGTCAGGAAAATGAACCCTTAGATATGTATTTTAATGTTTTTTTTCATGCATTTGTTTCTAACACATTTATAAGATTATCTCTTTGTTGCTTTGTATGTCCCTCCCCCACAGTATAACCCCTGCTTTCACTATATTTGATGTCAGTATAACTTGTGGAGGAGATGGGGAAAAACCAGTTGTTTAAGGATACAGGTGGACCTGTTGCAACAATGAGAAGTACAAGTTGTCATGTCCAAAACGAGCTTTACAACGTTGGTGCGTGGGGGGCGGGGGCGGGGTAGGAGAAGGATTGGGATTAGGGGGGGAGGGGGGAGGCTGGGAAGGGATGTGAAGGGTAAACAAAGGAGGAGGCTGCAATGCTTGGTAAGAAATGTACGCATTATCCTGCCCATGTAACTGTAACTCCTCTGTACAGTATGTTCACAAATAAAATTAAATTAAATAAAAAAAAAAAAGCAACTCCTCTTGTGATAGTTTCTAAAAAAGTGGCTCATACCTGTAATCCTAGCTACTCAAGATGCTGATATCTGAGGATTGCAGATCAAAGCCATCCTAGGCAGGAAAGTCCATAAGACTCTTATCTCCAGTTAACAACCCCAAAACTGGAAGTGGTGATATGGCTGAAGTGGTAGAGCATTTGCCTTGAGCTGGAGAGCTCAGGGCCAGCGCCCAGGCCAGAGTTCAACCCCCAGGGCCAACAAAAAATAAAAAATAAAAATAAAATACTTACAAATAAACTTAACCAAACTTAACCTCTATGATGACAACTTTAAAAACTTAAAAAAGGAAATTAAAGCAGATTTAAGGAAGTGGAAAAACCTCCCAGGCTCATGAAATTCAATGCAATACCTATCAATATCCCAACACCATTTTTTAATGAAAGAGAAGAAGCAAGCCAAGAATTTATATGGAATAACAGAAGACCCTGAATAGCAAAAACAACCCTTAGCAGGAAGAATAGTGCTGGAAGAATATCAGTATCAAACTTCATACTCTATTACTAAACTGTAGTTATAAAAAGAGCGTATTACTGCATAGGAACAGGCTTAAGAACCAATGGAAGAAAATTAAAGACATAGTTATTCAGACCTAGGCCACCTAACCTTTGATAAGGGAGCCTATTCAACAAATGGTGTTGTCAGAATTGGCTATAAAGAAAACTGAATTTAGGGGCTGGGGGTTTAGCCCAACGGAAGGGTGCCCACCCGGCGCATGCAAGGCCCTGGGTTTGGTGCTCAGCCCTGGAAAAAGAAAAAAGAAAAAAAAAGAAAACTGAATTTAGAACCTTATATATCACCCTGCACCAGAATCAACTCCAAATGGATCAAAGACTTCAATGTAAAATCAGATACCCTGAAAACATTATAGGAAGGGATAGGGGAAACACTAGGGCTCTTTGTCACAGGTCGAAACTTTCTAAATAAATATCCAGAAATGCAACAAATCAAAGAAAGGCTGGATAAATGTGATTGCATTAAGCTATAGAGCTTCTGCACAGCAAAGGATATAGCTAGGAAGATCAATAGAAAGCCCATGGATTGGGAGAAGATCTTTAGCTATACAATAGACAAGGGTCTCATATCAAAAATATACCTAGAGCTCAAAAAATTAAATCCCCCAACAACAAATCCTGAAAGAAACAACCATCCCATTAATAAGTGGGCTAAAGTATTAAAAAGAGACTTCTCTGGAGAGGAAATAAGAATGTTCAATAGACACATGAAGAAATATTAAACATCTCTGGCCATAAAAGAAATGCAAGTCAAAACCACATTAGAATGGCTATAATCATGAAACCTAATAACAACAGAAGCTGGAGGGGATGTGGCCAAAAGGGAACCCTACTGCATTTTTGGTGGGACTGTAAACTTGTTCAACCACTCTGGAAAGCAGTATGGAAGTTCCTTAAAAGACTAAACATAGAGCTCCCCTATGACCCAGCAATCCCACTCCTGGGCATTTATTCAAATGATCACAAGCAAGGCCATAATAAAGCCACCAGCACAACTATGTTCATTGCAGCATTATTTACCACAGATAAGATATGGAACCAACGCAGATACCCCTCAATTGATGAATGGATTAAAAAAATGTGGTATATATATATACATATATATGTATATATATGTATATACCCATTGAATTCTATGCTTCCATCAGAAAGAATGACATCACTCCATTTGTTAGGAAATGGAAAGACTTGGAAAAAAAAATCATATTAAGCCAGACCCAAAGAAACATAGGCTCCATGGTTTCCCTCATTTGTAATAATTAGTATATGCCTAGGATAATACTAGCAGAGAATCACAATTGCTCAATAGCTATGTTCATATGACCTTATAAAATGATGTTAATCGAAATGAACTTCAAGACATGGAAACAACAGGTCTTTTTTTGGTCGTTGACCTTGTTGTCATCAATGTACTGTATCAAGTTCTTTCTTTATATTTCATTTTCCCTTTGTTTTATCCCTGGTAATCACTGTCTTTGATTCTGGTACCCTGTGTCTTGTGAATACATTTATCTGATTTGGGGAAGGGAAGAGGAATAACAAAATGGTAAAACAAAGACAACGGATAATCCAATGCAACAATGATACTCACAAGACATTAAGTTAGAAATGAATTTTACAGCTTGGATTGAGGGGAGGGGGGTGAATGGCTGGCGAAGGATGGGGGGAGAAAAACACAGGAATGGGTAACAATATTCAACAAGAAATGTACTCATTACCTTACTTATATAACTGTAAACCCTCTGCATAGCACCTCTAGAATAAAATAATTTTTTTAGAAAAAGAGAGCCCCTTAAGATACCTGATTCTCACAGCTACATTATTGGGAGGATAATGGGTGTTCCCCAGCCCCTCTCTATGACTGGCCTGATAAGAGCAGCACTGAAGTCTGTCATACTATATTGCACAGGTCTCTGCCTAAAGCTGTGGGCTCTGGCCTATGTATGGATTCTTGAGTACTATCATATCTTTGGTTCCAACACAGTGGGTCAGGTATCAGGGCCTAGGTCAGAGCCCTGTGTAGCTTTATGCTCTGCTCAACAGCAGGTGTAGTGGCCACTGCTGGCCATTACTGCCTGAGGGTGGAGCAGGTGAAATGGAAGCGTTCATGATTTTGGGTGATGACTGGCAATAAAGTTTGTCCTTTTGAGGAACCTCCATACTGCTTTCCAGAGTGGTTGAACAAGTTTATATTTCTACCAACAGTGTAGTAGCGCTCCCTTTTGGCGACATCCCCTCCAGCATCTGTTATTAGATTTCTTGATTATAGCCATTCTAACTGGGGTGAGGTGGAATCTCAATGTTCTTTTGATTTGCATTTCTTTTATGGCTAGAGAAGTTGAGCATTTGTTCATGTGTTTATTGGCCATTCTTATTTCCTCTTTAGAGAAGTCTCTCTTTAATTCTTTAGCCCACTTACTAATGGGGCAGTTGTTTCTTTGAGGATTTGCTTTGGGGGTGATTTAATTTTTTGAGTTCCAGGTATATTTTAGATATGAAGCCCTTGTCTGTTAAATGGCTAGTGAAGATCTTCCAATCCATGGGCTATTTATCTTGCTAGCTATGTTCTTTGCCTTGCAGAAGCTCTACAGTTTAATGCAATCCCATTTGTCCAAACTTTCTTTGATTTGTTGTGTTTCTGGGTCTTTATGAAGAAAATTTCAGCCTGTGCCAAGGAGCCCTAGAGTTTCTCCTACTCCTTCCTGTAATGTTTTCAGGGTGTCTGCTTTTACTTCGAGGTCTTTGATCTATTTGTATTTGATTCTGGCATAGGGTGATATATAAGGATCTAACTTCAGTTTTCTTCAGGTGTTTAACCAATTTTGTCAGCACCATTTAATGAATAGGCTGTCTACATTATTACCCAGCAATCCTACTTTTGGGCATTTACCCAAATGATCACAAACAAGGCCATACTAAAGCTACCAGCACAACTATGTTCATTGCAGCATTATTCACCATGTACCAATTGCATTCAGGGGCCTTATACAACCCATGGACGAGATGTTCTCCAGGCCTGATAGAGCAGCCATTAACAGTCTCCTCTTTCCCCTTTCTCTTGTTTGCTGTTGGTATAATACATAATACTACTTGATAAAGCTATATATACTAATCCAAGTAACTGGATAAATAGCCCCAAGCCTCCTAGAAGGAAATCAGCATTTCTAAGAATTTTCAATCATATTGCTAAAATACCCTTCAGGAAGTTATTATCAGTCACATTCATAACAACATGTAAGAATGCCCATTACTATGAAAAAAAGGCTGCAATTTTTTAAAAGCATAAAAGCCTCATTATCTCTGGGAAGTTTCCCCAGCTAAAGCACCAAGTGAGGTTTTGGGAAAGTTTTGAAATAAATGAGCTCATTGAACATAGATTTGCTAAGTGGATAGAAAACTTTCCAAGAAGTTAGTGGGCACTTATGATAGTTGGTTCTCTTTGCTAGGGAGACTAATTTCTAAATCCTTTCTACAAAAACTAGTATACACTCCCTGGATGTTAGCCAGAATTCTTTTTCTTTTTCTGGAAGGGAGGATGGCCTCAATGCCAAGCTCTTGCTTGGCATTCTTGAGATTGGCATTCTTCTCTAAAAGCTAGCACTCTATGCCACTTGTGCCACAGATCTACTTATGGCTTCTTGCTGGTTAACTGGAGGTAAGAATCTCAAGAATTTCCTGACCAGCCGGCTTTGAAGCATGAGCCTTAGATCTCAGCCTCCTGAGTAGCTAGGATTATAAGCTTCAGTCACCAGCACCAGGGCAAACTACTTTTAATATGGGTTTTACATCCTACATAGTTTTAAAGTTTTAGTAACTATTGCTTTCAAGATATATTTCTAAGTAGCAGGAGACAAAGTGAGGAATAAGGGTATTTTTATTGCATGTGTTTATACCCTTCACATGGACAAGATACATATCCTATACATAGTACCTGTCTGTGTGTGAAAACATGTATTGTGGCTTCAGTAGATTGATGAGGGAATGTGATGTTTCGATGAACTAGACCCAGCTCTCCACCAACTTCGTGAACTTACACAGATGAGTTCACCTTTAAAAGTCAGCCAAGTAAAACATCTAAGCTCTAGGATGTTTTATATCTTGTAAATAAGAAATGAATCAGACAATGCATCGTAGAAGGTGATTAGAACTATGAATTTCATGACAGCACTCAAAAAGTTTCAACTGTTAATCTGTGATGTGTGAAAATTATGTCTTAAGAAGTTGTCACTTCTGGATGACCTGACATGAGCCACATGCGAGACTGGCAATGAGCAAGAGCACAGAGGTCAACTCTGTGGTCCCATAGTAGCCCCAGCATGGTTGACAATCTCTGATGTAAGACTCCAGTTGGGGAAGGCGACAGGCATTTTCAAATATCCTGTTTGAATAGAATGCTGAAAATGTTAAGAGGCAAAAGATGAAGACACCCATCCATCTTTTCCTAAATGAAGTGTCTTACACCGGGAATTAATTTTTACGCTAGAAGACAAAAAAGATCTGCATCATATTTATGACAGCAGTAAGAATAGAGAAGAATTGAAGCAGGAAGTCATTCAACAAGCTCAGGAAATTCACTAGAGATCAAAACAGTCCTCTGTGGCACTTTAAAGGCTTTCTTATTTTTGTGTGATTATTTAACCCTGCTGCCAATCTCAGCTCTGCATAAATATTTTTGTGGCTTTGAAACCACCATTCCAATGGCATATAAACTTGAGAGAAGCATGAAGTGTATAAATATTCATGTCAGTCAAGATGTTGTCATACCTAAAGAGAGGCTGGGATCTCCAAAATTACAATATGAAAGCATATTCTATTGTCTCCTCCCTTTTTATCTTTGGCTTCATGCTTAGGTAAGTGGTGAAGATAAAGAAGTAGACCCTGAAATGCATATCAAGGTTCAGGTGTAAGAAATTAAAACTAAAGACCAGTTCAACCCCGACAGTTTAATTTACTTCTCTTAAGATCGTTAATACCAAACTTATCAGTTCTCTCTGTTAGGCATTAACTTGTTAAATGAGTCTTAATTATACATAAGCAGATGGAGATTTGAATTAAAATTACCTTACACTCGAGTGGCTTTAGTTCATTATAACATATCTTCCTCTTAATCACTGAGGCAGTCTCATCATCTTTCATAAAGAAGTTATTAAAATATTCCAATTTCCATATTTCTTCAGCTACAGCCACTATTAAATGGCAAGAAATACACATTAGCAGGTGACATGCCATCCGAGAGTTGGTGAATTATTCATGTCAGGAACAAGTTTTGTACTTTTCTGTCATCAGAAACATTTTCTTTTAAATACTTTATATTTACTTGATTCGTGGAACCTCACCTCATTTAACTTTAAGTACCAATTTTAATTCCATTCTCTTTCCAGGGGGATAGAAACTTCAGCTCATAAGAGTCAAAAAAGTAAAGGTATAGAAACTTAGAATGATTACAAAAAATGCTAAGTACATCTTAATCACATCAATCTTCGAGAAGACTGCTGTATTCTAAAACAAAGTACTCATGAAAAATAGTAATGCTTTAAATTAGCCACAATATTGCTAAATATTGAGGTACAACTCATTAGCAAGTTTACCTTGACAACCAATATTTCCTTTTTATTTATTTTTATTGGAAAGGTGATGTACAGAGGGGTTATAGTTACATGTCAGGTAATGAGCACATTTGTGCACATTCCCTCATTTTCTCCCAGTTTTTCCCTCTCAACCCACTCCCATACAAGTTGTATAGTTGGTTTTCAACATAGTTTCTACTATCACTGCTGTATTTGCTTTCCCTTTGTCTTTGGTGCTCCTAGTTACCCTCCCCAAAACAGATAAACTCACATACAAAAGGTAGAGAAATCAAAACCAGTGCCAAAGAAGAAAAAGAAAAAACAAAAAGCAAAATAACAAAAGACCTCTTTTCTCCATTCATTGGAGTTCATTTTGATAATTTTATATGATCATATGGCACATAGCTATCAAGTCTTTGTGATCCTCTCCTAAGAATATCCTCCTCTGGTCTTACTATGACAACCAATATTTCTTGCCCAACAACTAAATTGAAAATTTGTTCCTCAAAGTTGCCAAAAGTATGGAAGCTGCTATACTTGGATCTTGTTCTAAGACCAATGAATGATTTCAGGGAGTCATAGGTTAACTCGGGCCAAGTGGTAACATGTTAGTATTCATGAAAGTAAGAAATCTACAGCTATTCTCACAGGATCCACTCCCCCCACACCCCCCCCCCTCACTTGAGATTTACAAACCCCAAAGTGCCAGGCCTTCCTTTAGATGCAAAATCCCACCTTGGGCTATTATTTTACCCAAGTAGTCAATCAGTATCCAATAATGTTCTGTTCCAGAGGTGTCACAGGATTTACAGGCAGCTATGGCAGCAGCAGCAGAATGAAACCAGACAGCTGACAAGAACCGAACAGGAGATCCCAAGTGCTGGCTGAGTCATCAAGATGAAAGTTCTGTCAGTCTTGTCAGGCGTTGTCATATTTTATTTATAAATGAAGTGCAATATCATTCTTTATGTTTGACAAAAGTCAATATGCAGCACAACTCTTTCTGCACAATGATGCTTACATGAATGAAGACAATGACTCCCCAAATCCACACAAGACTGGAAAAGTAGGGTGAACAAGGTCTGGATTGCATAGTGTGTTGCAGTAACTACAAATACAGTAATGTTGGATAAAAAAGTACTGGACCTAAAAGATTTAAGACAAGGAAACTTTTCCCCAACCAGAAGATGAGAGACGTGAACAATTAGTTATAGCATATTAATCATTTGACATCATAACTTAATGAATATTTTAGTGAAAACACGAAGTAAAAAAAGAAATATAATTCAGACCTAGAAAGCAAACACTAGAAATATAAAATGTGTTCAAGACATTAAAATTGACTGGTGCTAGTGGCTCACACCTGTAATCCTAGCTACTCAGGAGGCTGAGATCTGTGGACTGTGGTTCAAAGCTAGCCAGGGGAAGAAAGTCCAAGATTCTCATTGCCAATTAACCAACAACAAACTAGAAGTGGAGCGGTAGCTCAAGTGGTAGAGGACCGGCCTTCAGCAAAAAAGCTAAGGAACAGTGAGTACCCAGACTCTGAGTTCAGGCCTGAGTACCAGTACTTTAATATGCATACACATAAATATACATATACACATAGGCCTACATACACATACTTGCAGTTTGAGAAACATTTATATTCTGCTGAAAACAAGGAAAATAATCTTAATGTTTTGTGTTTGTGAGTATGTATTTTCTGTGTCAGTCTTCGTGGAAGATTAGGCGTTTTATTTACCTTTTTATATCGTTAATTTCACCTACTGTTCTCTATTATTGAATTCCTCAAGAAATGTATATATAAATGTATCAGGCTCTCAAAAGTAGTTTAGAAACTCTTTTGAATCTCTGCCAAGGCTGGTATGCTTTAACATGGTCCCTTTTCCCACCGAAAAACTGTTTGGGAATCCTCCAGCCAGCTCATGCTGTGGCCTCCCAACTAATTAAGTTTTCTTACTGCCATTGAAGGCATCAGTCAGGTATAATTAAAACTGAGCCAATGACAGCAGTGGCATTTGTCAGAATCATCCAGTGGTTCAAATACCAGTTCTGACAGAAATGTCAAACTGATAGCTCCCCCATCTTCCCAGTACATGCGAGGGAAAAGCCAGGAGGACTTTTATTATAAATGCTTGGCTGATAACCTTTTTGAATCCCAGAGCACCAAATGCTTCACAGGAAATTTCATTACCCTGGAAAAGAATTCAGCTCAGAGATGCTCAAACCAGTTCAACATTCTACATTTCTGGTAGGCCTTTCTAGGATTTTTTGAAGGAGACAAACAGAAAACGACAGTCATGTCACCTGAAATATTCTAGTTGTAATGGCATCTAAGTCCTACATGAAAAAATTTTGCTGTGTTAAAAAATGTTATCTGATTTCTGAACTTATTGTTATACTTGAGCTTTACAATTTTAAGTGATTACAAACTGCTTTTTAAAAAACCTAGTAAAAGCACAATCATAAAAGGAGAAAAGCTCAAATTTTAGCTCTTGGTAGGATTAGTGGTTTGAATTGGCAAATAGAATGAGTCAGAATCACACATGCTCAGCAATGCCATTTCTTTTTCTTTTCGTTTTCAGCAATGCTATTTCATTTTCTTTTCTTTTTTGCCAGTCGTGGGGCCTGAACTCTGGGCCTGGGCGTTGTCCCTCAGCTCTTCAGCTCAAGGCTAGTGCTCTACCACTTGAGCCACAGCACCACTTCTGGTGTTTTCTGCTTATGTGGTGCTGAGGAATCGAACCCAGGGCTTCATGCATGCAAGGCAAGCACTCTACCACTGAGCCACCTTCCCAGCCCAGCAATGCCATTTCTTATTCATGGTATAAAATTAGTCACAGGATTTTAGAATAAGAAAACTCCGTGGTTACTTAGAAGTGAGCAGGTGAGAAATCAATCTATCTGTTCCCCTCTTTCCTCTGTAGACATGTGATAGTGAACTTTAGATTAATAAGCAAAAAACACTTTCACTGATCCCAATGCCAAAGAAATAATATGCCCATGAGCCAAGAATGCCAGATAAATTTAAACACAGTTAAACTATTGGATCTTAATGATTTAATAGTCTACCTCAGAACTGTCATGGCTAGATATCTGGTCCACTTTGGAGTATGATTTCTAGTTAAATTTCAACAGAAAGTGGTGAAACCCCTAACATGCCCCCAAAAAGGACTGAACTGTGCTAGGCAAAGGTTCAACCACCTCCAGCCTTTTTGGAGACTGAGTCCCAGCTGGTCTGGAACTCACTCCTTCTGCTTCAATCTCCTGAGGGATGGGATTAGTCACGTATGACTAGCCTCAGCTCATTTGGAAAATTTTTATGACATCATTCCTTCAAATATTAAATACTTCTTTTCTCTCATTCTCATTTATATTTTTATCCCTTCTTTTCCTCATGTATTACTCATCACACACACACACACACACACACACACACACACACACACACACAACTCTGTAGTTCTCTATTGTTATCCCTTGAATTTTGTAATGTATTCTCTCTGTTCTCCAGACAGGATATTTTCCGCTGATCAGTACTAGAGTTGAATAATTCTTGTTTGCAGTTAATATATGCTCACTGACATTTTCATTTGGGGTGTTTTTTACTTCTAGAATACCATTTGAGCCTAGCAGGAAATATTTTTGTTCTCCTCAAATTCTTTGTGTTACATAGAATTTCTAAAATTTCTTGAAGTCTAACTCTACTATTAACTGAGCCAGTGTTAATTTTCCCTCTTGGTTCTAGACCAGTTCACACTTTTTATTTCCTCAGGCATTTTTGTTTTTAATTCTAAGTAAAACACTTTTTTGTAAAAGCTTGCAGGAGAATTTGAGGCCCTGAATGATTTTACAAGCCTCCAAAAGGTTTGTGTTTTGAAGATACTTAGTTTGGGAAACAATTGCCTTAATATTATCCTGTATTGGTCCAATTCAGGCTTGACCCTTATCCAATACTTCTCCCATGCAATGCAGTATCACCAGGAAATACATCCATTAATTTCATACATGTTCAGAATCTGAAAGAAGTGGCTTAGATTGTAGTTGCTTAAAATGTCAACAAGTGCCCATGTAGTTTATTACCTAAAAAATATCATCTTTATTAAGTCCTACATTATGAACTCTTAAAAAACTAACCTGCATAACTGTGACTGTCCTGATGACCAACCACACCCACATGTATGTTTCTAAATGTTGTGTTGTAGATGTAATAGACCCTACTATCTATACCTAACTATGAAACTGACAAAACTTGAAACTGACAAAAATGCGTATTATTTGGTTCTAGAGCACAAATACTCAAAACATTACTGGCATGATACACAGCACTGGAGGCTACTAATCCTTTTTAAATATATATTTATTTTTTATTGTAAAGGTACTGTACAAAAGGGTTACAGTTACATGAGTAAGGTAATGAGTACATTTCCTATCGAGCTAAATTGTTAGCTCCTTCTTTAGTTTTCCCCTACCATACTTTCCCTCTCCACCTCCCCAACTTCTCCCTCCCCCTGCCCACCAAAGCTGTAAAGTTCTTTTTCAACAGTGTTTTATACCTCTCATTGTTACAATGGGTCAGCCTGTATCCTTATTTCAGAATTGTGTTATTTTCCTTTGCCTCCCCAAATTAGAAAAATGTATATACAAGATACAGTGAAAACCAGGGTTATCCCACGGGGGAAAAACATACAAAAGAAACAAACAAACATACATTATAAGTGCATTAAAAACAACAGTAAGAAAGATAAAACTTTTTGTGTCCCTATCTTGGGGTTTATTTCATTTAGCATCATCTTATATGGTCATATGTACATGGCTTTTGATGTTTTTTGCTTGTCCTAGTTATTGCAAATAAGAGAAACCATGGGCTTATGTTTCTTTGGGCCTGGCTTACTTAATATAATTTTTTCCAAGTCTTTCCATTTCCTAACAAATGGGGCAATGTCATTCTTTCTGATGGAGGCATAGAATTCCATTGTGTGTGTGTGTGTGTGTGTGTGTGTGTGTGTGTGTGTGTATTCCACATTTTCTTTTTCTGGGGGCTGGGGGGGGGGGGTCCAGTCGTGGGGCCTGAACTCTGGGCCTGGGCGCTGTCCCTCAGCTCTTCAGCTCAAGGCTAGCACTCTACCAACCACTTGAGCCACAGTGCCACTTCCAGCTTTTTTCTTTTATGCTTATGTGGTGCTGAGGAATCGAACCCAGGGCCTCATGCATGCAAGGCAAGCGCTCTACCACTGAGCCATCTTCCCAGTCCCTCCACATTTTCTTCATCCATCCATCTACTGAGGGGCATTGGTTGCATATCTTAGCTATGGTAAATAATGCTGTGATAAACATAGTTGTGCTGGTACCTTTTATATAGACTTGTTTGTCATTATTGCTGGGTCCTAAGGGAGCTCTATGTGGAGTCTTTTGAGGAACCTCCATACTGCTTTCCAAAGTGATTGAACAAGTTTACATTCCCGCCAACAGTTCAGTAGGGTTCCCTTTTGGTCACATCCCCTCCAGCATCTGTTGTTGAAGGTTATGATGGCTTCATAGAAAGAGTTTGGCAGTGAACTTTCACTTTCAATTTCATTGAAGAGTTGGAGGAGTATTGGTGTGAGTTCTGCTTTGAAGGCCTTGTAGAATTCAGCTGTAAATCCATCTGGTCCTGGGCTTTTCTTGGGTGGGAGGTCTCTTACTGCTATTTCTATTTCGGTGCTTGGCCTGGGTCTGTTAAGTTGGTTTAAATCATCTTGGTTTGGTTTGGGCATGTCAATATTTGATAGAAATTCGTCCATTTCTTCCAGATTCTCAAACTTATTAGCATAAAGGTTTGACAAGTATTCCTGTATAATGTTCTGAATCTTGGTTGTTTCTGTGGTGATGTTTCCATTCTCATCTCTGAGTTTATTTGGATGTGTTCTCTTCTTTTTCTGATAAGATTTGCTTAGGATCTGTCAATTTTGTTAATTTTTTCAAAGAACCAACTCTTTTGTTGATTCTTTCTATGGTTGTTTGGACTCTAATTCATTTAATTATGATTTAATTTTAACTATTTGTTTCCATCTATTTGTGCCTCGTTAAATTGTTGGTTTCAGATCTCTCCAATTTGTTGATGTGGGAACTCAGAGCTACAAACTTGCCTCTGAGTGCTGCCTTTGCTGTGGCCAGAGGATCTGGTCACTTGTGTGTTCATTTTTGTTAAATTTCATGAATATCATAAATATCATTTGAATTTCCTTTCTAATCTCTTCCATGACTCACTGGTGGTTCAACAGTATGTTGGTCAGCCTCCATCTGTTACAGGACTTCCTATGGTGGCTTTTGGTGTTGAGTTCTAATTTTATTCCCTGTGGTCTGAGAGAATGCAGGACATAATTTTAATGTTTCTAAATTTGGACAAATTTGTGACCTAAAATGTGGTCTATTTTGGAGAATGTTCCATGTCTGTTGAGAAGAACATGTATTCTGATGCTGCTGGGTGAAATATTTGGTGGATGTCTGTTAAGTATAGTTGATCTATGCAGTTGTTTAGATACGAAGTTTATCTGTTGAAGTTTTGGCGGGTTGATCTATCCAGCGGGGAAAGTGGTGTGTTAAAATCCCTAACAATTAATGTCTTTGGATCTATGTGAGATTTAGGGAAAGTAGTATTTCTTGGATAAATTTGGGTGCTCTGTTATTTGGTGGATACTTAGAATTGCAATATCCTCCTGAAGGAGAGATCCTTTAATTAGTATGTAATGATCTTCTTTATCTCTTCTCACTAATTTTATTTATTTATTTATTTATTTTATTGTGAAAATACTGTACAGAGGGGTTACAATTACATGGGCAAGATAATGAGTACATTTCTTATCAAGCATTGTAGCCTCCTCCTTTGTTTCCCCTTCCCATCCCTTCCCATTCTCTCTCCCACCCCCCTAATCCTCCCCCCCACCAAAGCTGTAAAGTTCGTTTTTGACATAACAACTTGTACATCTCATTGTTGCAATGGGTCCACCTGTATCCCTATTTAAACGATTTGTTTTTCCCCTTCCCCTCCACAAATTATACCGACATCAAATACAGTGAAAGCAGGGGTTATACTGTGGGGGAGGGACATACAAAGCAACAAAGAAATAATCTTATAAATGTGTTAGAAACAATCGCATGAAAGAAAAAAAACATTTGAATACATATCTTAGGGTTCATTTCCCTAACATCACCTTAGCTGACCTTTTCTGCTTGATTCAGACATATACTAAATATTGCAAATAAGGGAAACCATGGGTCTTCTCACTAATTTTAATTTGAAGTCTATTTTATCTGATATTAGCGTTGCAATATGGGTGCAGTTTGCTTGGTAGATTTTATTCCCAGCCTTTCACTTACAGAATATATTTGTTCTTGTGGGCAAGGTGTGTCTCTTGAAGGCAGAAGATAAAAGGATCTTGCTTTTTGATCCAACTAGACAATCTATGTCGCTTAACTGGAGCGTTAACTCCATTAAGAGGTAGGACTAACAAGTTTTTGGTAGTTCCTGCCATGTTATCCACCTTCTTGGGGGCTTCCTACGATTCTTGGATTCTCTTTTTGGGGGCTATTTCACTGCCTTTATTGTAATCTTGTTGGTTTTCTATGTGTAGGACATTTTTTAGTATCTTTTTTTTTTTAGAAGGTCATGGGGCCAGAACCCTTGGCCTGGGTGCTGTCCCTCAGTTTTTCAGCTCAAGGCAAGTGCTTATACCACTTGAGTCACAGCACCACTTACAACTCTTTTTGCTTATGTGGTGCTGAGAAATCAAACCCAGGGTCTCATGCATGCAAGGCAAGCACTCTACCATTGATCCACCTTCCCATCCCCTTTAAATATCTTTTGTTGGGCTGGTTTGATGGAGAAATATTGTTTCAATTTTTCTTTGCTGTGGAAGGTTTTTATTTGTCCTTCCATTATGAAGGAGAATAAAGGTGGGTACAGTATTCTTAGTTGATAGTTGTTTGTCTTTATAGTGTGGCATACTTCATTCCAGGCTCTTCTGGCTTTTACTATCTCTGCTGAGAAATGTGACGTTATTATGATTGTTTTCTCTTTATAGGTGATTGATATTTTCTCCTTGACAGCTTTAAGGATCCTTTCCTTGGTCTCTATTGATTGTGCGTGGATTACAATGTGATGGAGGGATGTCCTGTTATGGTCTGTTCTATTTGGGATTCTAAAGGCTTCTTGTATCTGAACAGGCCTATCTTTTTGCATGTTTGGGAAGTTCTCTGTTAGGATCCTGTTAAATTAATTTCCTAGACCTTTAACTTCTGTCTCCAGGCCCTCCTTTTCACCTATCAACCTTAAATTAGGCATTCTGATGGTATCTTCTAAATGTGGAATAGCTTTATCATATTTCTTGGATTTGTCTTGAATACTTTATGGAGAACCATAATGTATGGGCTATCTTCAATCCCAGAGATTCAATCTTCTGCATGGTCTAACCTACTGTCAAGACTTTCTACTTTGTTTTTTATTTCCTTTCCTTCTAATTGGTCAGATTTGATGGCTTCAAATTCTTTTTTGGAACTTTGTTTTAGATCTTGTATGGACTTCTTTACCTCCTTAATTTGGTTTTCAATGTTCATTCTCAAATCCTTTAGTTGATTGGTTATAGTTTCATTGGACTTTTTCTTCCTTTGGGCTTCATTCATCATTCCCTTTGTGGACTCCATGGATTAGCCTCCTCACGCTCACAAAATTCCTGTATTAATCTTTGGTTAGCCTCATCATGCTCATGGATTTCCCTATCATGCTCACACAGTGTCCTTTGCAGGCTTTCAATCTTTTTGTTCAGCATGTTTACCAGTCTATTTGTAGAGCATCGTGAGAACTCTCCTCTGGATTATTCATTAACTGCTCTATTGCCTGATTATCATGAGCGGGAGCTAAGATACCTGGACTTGCCATTTTCCTTGTGTTTCTCTGGCTTGTATGCCAATTTGGGTATGAAAGCAAAACCAATTCTGCACTAGAACACTATTTTGAGGCAAGCATCAACCAGAGTCCTGTAGTTGAACAGATTGATGCAGTCAAAATGAGTACATGTACAATCTAGCTCAACAGACACAATCTAGTTCAACAACAAATAACTAGGGATCAGTGGACTACGAAAATCAAAGAAGGAGTCAGCGGACCAGAAATAAATAGGTTTAGGGAGAATTGTGAGCAGAAAATAAGATTAGAGGAATGTGGGGAGGGAAAGGGATAGAGGGACTATAACCAAGACCTAAATCCAGAGAGGTAAAGGATAGAAAGAAAGGAGAGGAGAGATAAAGAAAAAGGAAAAATGAAAAATAAAAAAAAATTTAAAATGAAACACTTAAAAATTATATAAGCATAAAGAAATAACACTACAATTAAAGGAGTTAAAGCTGAGAGTTTGTGAACTGAGTAATCAATATCTGAATTTAATATGCACACAATGAAGGATAAGGTCTAATAATCGAAGATGGGTACATATCTGGGGATGAACAGAGCAGCAATTAATTAAAGCAAAAAAAAAAAAAAACAAAAAGTACCAAAAGGGAAAAGAATTAAAAAAATTTAAAAAAACATCTAAAAATAAAAACAATTTTAAAAAAATTAAAAAATTAGGTAGAAACAAGAGTTCTTTGATTTTTTTTTTTGTCTCCCCTGTGTCTGTAACTAGTCTCTTGGTGGAGTATCTGGTTTTCTTGTGGTGTCTGGTTTTCCTGTGGGACTTTATGACCCTCTTCCCAGGCTAGCTAGTTCAGTGGGAGGGTGATATGCTTTGAGTATCACAAGAGAGGGAGAGATGGCTGTTTCCTCTAGCTTGGAATTGCTGTGATGGGGCTAGGTTGTGGGTAGGGTTGAGGCCTATCAGTAATCAGTAGCTTTTCCCTGAGGGACTAGCTCCTGAGATACTCACACAGCCCAGCCTGGAGCCATTCTCAGGATTTTTGTTTACTGAGTTTCCAATTGTTTTTCTTTTTTTTCCAATTGTTTTTCTTTTGCCCTACTGCAGCTAGATCTGCTGCCTATGCTACAGTGGGATGGGGCAGCCCCTGGCCCTGTTTACCCAGTAAAGAAAGTAACTCCTCCATGGGTGGAGGTTCCTCTGCCTGGGAAGGGCAACTTTCCCCAGAGGTAGAGCTGAGCCACACAGGTCAGGTTCCTTTGACCTGCTGAATGGCTCCTATTGTCTTCTTCCAAGGCCTGAGTTACGGGCTAGCTGCTCTGGCCTGGTCTTTGTCAGTATCAAAGATGGAGTTCTTCTCCAGTGGTGGTGTGGGGCTACCTCCCCACCACTGCTCCATGAAAAGGAGTGAGGATGTCTTGTGTGGCAGTCACACCTTTCCCTTGGTTTCCAGGCTATCCACGGTCTATGACTGTCTGTGGTCAGCAGGATGAAGATTTCCACTCCTTGTCAGTTCTTGCTGTCTGTGAGTAGAATCCACTCACAAACTGCCTCTGAGGCCCTTGTCCTGGACTCTCTCTGTTGATATAGTGGCTGCAAAAGCAGCTGCTGCTGCCGTCATTAAAGAAACCAGCAAGTATTCGAATCTGTCTCCTTAAGCTGCCTGAATTTTTCCTCTCTGGCCAAACCCTCTATACTATGATGGCACATTTGGTGTGATTCTCTAGCCTTGGGCTTTTCACTGGAACACTAAAACAAGCTCTACGTGAGATCTTGTTTAGTACCCAGCTTCTCCTCTGCCATCTTCCTCCAGACTCCAAGGCTACTAATCTTCTGAGGTTCCTTTTGGGGCCAATGAAAAGAATACATTCTTTCTCTTTCTCTCTCCCAAAAAGAAGTATATGGTGTTCATTCACATACACCATTTTGCATACAATTTTAGATTGTTCAGAATCAATAAAAATTCATGAATAAACCCAGTTTCAAGTTCCTAAATAGCAGCTACTCATGAGAGGGAGTTTGGGAAGACTGTGGTTCACAGGTAGTCTAGGCAAAGCATTAGCAAGATAAACAAGCTGGTTATGGTGGTTCATATCCCAGAATCCTGGTTATATGAAAGAGAAGTAAATAGGAGTATCATAGTCTAAGTCTGTCCCTGGAAAAAGGTGCAAAGCCCTAAAGCTGAACGAGTGGGAGTATGGCTCAAGTAGGAGATAAAGTACTTGCCTACCAAAAAAAAAAGTAATAATAAAAGATGACTGAAGAGAAACACACCTGCTCCTCCACAAAGATCCAAAGCAATAGATGAATAGCTCCATTCTGAAGTAGAAATCAACAGGAGAACAACAAAAGCCTTGGAATATTCAGAAAATTGAGGCAGCATGCTGCAAGGAACAAAATATCCCAGCACCTGGCACCTCAGCTTTATGACAGAGGAAGAGAATCTCTTCCACAAGAATAAGAAGAGGAAGAGTCCCAACAAACATGATCAGTATAGATGCTGGAAATCGCAGCCACTAGAAAGTTTCACAATCCTCAAGAATCAGACACACATACAGTAGCCTTGGAGAAGCCAGCTACATCAACTCCCTCTCCTAAAGAACCACACACACAAACTGCCAGATGCTGTCTTCATTCTACTATTATGCTGTCCCTGAATTAGTCATGAGGAGAAAGTCTCAGATATCACCCTAACCCCAGACACATTCAGCTAAGGCTGGACCCATGGAAATACTGCCTGGAAACAGCTACAACACACTCCAGCTCACTTTCCAATAGTGCTCTAGCCAAGAGTATGGCACAGGGAGAATTTTCCCAAGCATTGCCCAGTCCTAGGATGTGTGAGGCTAGGAATCCCTAGCGCCCATTCTCAGGTAGGCTTCTATAGCTTACAGGAATATCAAAACTTCTTTCACCACTTTGTACAGACACCACTGGCCCCCCTCACTCCTTGCCTGGTCATACACTACTAAGGATTGGGTTCAAATGCCACAGAGGGTATGCTAGGATTCCTGCCCTCCCCTCTCCTTGAAGCAGGTACCATGGTCTGGCCATAGAACAAGTGATCCAAGCCCCTTGTCACACTGGTGTTGCCATAAAAGTAACAGCTCCTCCATCATCAGTGTCTGAGAAGTTCCAATCTCCTGATGGCCAGATTCATATAGAACTGTATAGAAGCTATGCAGTACATGCCAGGCCAGCCTCAACTATTGTTTCAAACAGAAGAATTAACTCCAACTCTGTGCTTAAACTCGCTAATCTGAGAAAAACAGCTTGAATACAGTACAATACCATGCCAAAATTAAGCTAACACTGCCTAATGAATTTTTGCCCAAGATGCAACTATAGAAGAAGAAAACTGCTTATTAGAAAGGGCATACCACAACTGGTAGAGATATACAATCCAAGTTGATTGCCATACAACCCTGAAAATACCTGATATTCTTGGGTCTCATAAACTCAGCAGGGTCAGGTCTGGTTAGTATTTGGATAGGAGATACCCATCCCATCAGATATACACAGAGGAAGAAATATGAAGATGAAAGGTAATGTAATACTCAGAAGTTCACAACTTGTTAGAACAAAAGGCCCAAGAAATGAATATGAACAAACTCCTCTTGAAGACTTCAAAAAAAATGATTTCCAACTGAGATCCAAAAGGGTAAAGATAAACAGTTAAATGACATTAGCAAAACAATGAAGAATGTAGAAGAGATATTATACAAAGAGATGGGTATTGTGAAAAAGTACCAGACAGAAACTTTGAGAATAAAAAGCTCAATAAATCAAATAAGAAATTCAAAATAAGGGAAACCATGGGACCTATGTTTCTTTGGGCCTGGCTTACTTCACTTAATATAATAACTAGTATATGTCTGAGACAAGCAGAAATGGTCAAATAAGTTGATGTTAAGTGAAATGAACCCCAAGATAAGGACTCAAATGTTTTTTCTTTCTTTTTTTTTTTTAAATTTAATTTTATTTTATTTGTGAACATACTGTACAGAGGGGTTACAATTACATGGGCAGGATAATGCATACATTTCTTACCAAGCATTGCAGCCTCCTCCTTTGTTTACCCTTCACCTCCCTTCCCAGCCTCCCCCCTCCCCCCCCAATCCCAATCCTTCTCCTTCCCCCCCTTCCCCCCCCCCCGTTTTTTCTTTCTTGCTATTGTTTCTAACATATTTGTAAGATGATTTCTTTGTTGCTTTGTATGTCCCTCCCCCACAGTATAACCCCTGTTTTCACTGTATTTGATGTTGGTATAATTTGTGGAGGGGAAGGGAAAAAAACAAATTGTTTAAATAGGGATATAGGTGGACCCATTGCAACAATGAGATGTACAAGATGTTATGTGGAAAATGAACTTTTCAACTTTGGAGGGGGGAAGAAATGGGAAGGGATGGGAAGGGGAAACAAAGGAGGAGGCAACAATGCTTGATAAGAAATGCACTCATTACCTTGCCCATGTAATTGTAGCCCCTCTATATGGTATTTTTACAATAAAAAAAGAAAAAAATGAAAAAAAGAAAAAAAAAGAAATTCAGTAAGTTGGCCTGTTTTAGTGGTAAAGAACTGGCCTAACAAGTGTAAGTTCAAACTACAGTACTGAGGAAAAAAATTCTTAAAATTTTAATTGAAAATCTAAATAATAGATAAGCTCAAGCAGAAGAAAGAATATTAGAGATGGAAGAAAGACAACAAGACTTTTTAAATAATACAGAGAGGAAAAAAAATAAAACAAACTAAAAAAAAGACAGAAAAGAACATTTGAGTTCTTCAGGGTACCATTAAATAATAAAATATACACATCACTGGAAATCCAAAGACAAGAATATAAAGGATTAAGTCTTAGAAATATATTCAGTAAAAAAATTAAAAAAAAAACAGAAAACTTTCCTAATACTGGGAAAAACATGGCTATCAGGGAACAGGAGGCTTAGAGAGCCCAAACAGACATGAACAACAGGGTCCTCACCACTACATATTATATTCAGATTGTGAAAAGTATGAAACAAAGGAAGAGTTTTAAATTCTGCCAGAGAAAGTACCAAGTCACATCCAAAGACAACCCCATTAGACAAGCAGCATACTTCTCAGCAGGCCAGAAAGAAATGGAAGGATGCATTCCAGCTCCTGAAGGAAATACTGCCTAATCAGGTTACAGCACTCAGAAAGACAATCCTTCAGAAAGAGAAATAAAGATTATCTGAGACAATCAAAAACTGAAGAAATTCATGATTAGCTTTATAAAACATGTTTAAGAGCCAGGTACAGGTGGCTCGCGCCTGTAATCCTAGCTACTCAGAAGGCTGAGATCTGAGGATTGCAGCTCAAAGGGAGCCCAGGCAGAAAAGGCCTTGAAACATTAATCTCCATAAACCACCAGAAAACCAGAAGTGGAGCTGTTGCTCAAGTGGTAGAGCACTAGCCTTGAGCTGAAGAGCTGAGGGACAGTGTCCAGGCCCAGAGTTCAAGCCCCATGACCAACAACAACAAAAAACTTAAGGAAGAATCAGAAGAGTCAATAATTGCCGATATAATATGTGAAAAGTAAAATCCCACTAGAAGAGCA
Organism: Dipodomys spectabilis; assembly: GCF_019054845.1. NCBI lineage: Eukaryota > Metazoa > Chordata > Mammalia > Rodentia > Heteromyidae > Dipodomys > Dipodomys spectabilis. The sequence continues at coordinate 6,978,407 of NW_024870716.1, read as the reverse complement.
GATACACAAAAGAGAAACAGAAAATAAACATGAATAAAACAATCTATCTAACCACAAGAGAAGAAAAAGACAAAGAATACTGAAAATTGGAGGAAAAAAAAAAAACAAAATGAAAGGCATTAAATCCCTAACTTTCTATAATAGCATGGAAGGTAAATGGACTAAGTTTTCTGATTAAAAGTTGATAATCCTGATCTGAAGAAATAGAGAGGGGAAGGAAGGAAGGAAGGACAGAAGGAAGGAAGGAAGGAAGGAAGGAAGGAAGGAAGGAAGGAAGGAAGGAAGGAAGGAAGGAAGGAAGGAAGGAAGGAAGGAAGGAAGGAAGGAAGGAAGGAAGGAAGGACGGACACAGAAAAAGTCATAGTCTGATCTTTTTTTTTAATCACAATGAATGAAACTATAAGTCAATGATAGGAGACATTTTAAAAATTACACAAACACATAGAGACTGCACAACACATTTTCTTAATTGAACAATGAGTCATTGAGGAAGTTAGAAAGGTAATTGAAAACTTCTTGTGACAAAAGAAAAGGGAAACACAATACACCAAACCCCACAGGAAACACAATAGCTAGTACTAAAGAGAGTTCATAGTAGCAAGTGCCTACATTTTTTAAAATTAGAAAAGTTTCAAATAAGTAACCTAGTATATAAAAGGACCTAGAAAGGCAAGAACAAAACCCCAAATTTGTAGAAGGAATAAATACAGACTAAGTATAAAAATAAATGAAATAAAGACTAATAAAAAATATAGAAGACCAACAAAATGGGTTTGAATAAGTTTTCTTTGAAGAGATAAAATTGATAAATCTTTAACTAGACTAAGAAAAAATAGCTACAAATAATAAGATATAAAAGGAAGGAGTCAAATTTTTCCTGTTTCTAGATGATATGATTATATATCTAAGTCTAAAGACACCACTCAAAGACTACTAGAACTGATAAATGGATTCAGTGAAGTAAAATTCAAAAATAAACATTTCCATATACCAATAATAACTTTTTTAAGAAATCACAAAAGCAATGCCTTTCACAATAGCTTCAAAAATACTTATCAAATAAAGTTAAGTGAAAGATCTCTATGATGAAATGTGTATAACATTGATAAAGAAAATGTAAGACTAGGGCTGGGAAGGTGGCTCAGTGGTAGAGCGCTTGCCTTGCATGCATGAGGCCCTGGGTTTGATTCCTCAGCACCACATAAGCAAAAAGAAAAAAGCCGGAAGTGGCGTTGTGGCTCAAGTGGTACAGTACTAGCCTTGAGTTGAAGAGCTGAGGGACAGCGCCCAGGCCCAGAGTTCAGGCCCCACGACAGGACCCAAAAAAAAAAAAAAAAAAAAAGAAAAGAAAAAGATAATGTAAGACTATATAATAATAATCTTATGTTCATGCTCATTAGAAAATAGAGCATTATTCAAAAATACACATAATTTCAGTGCAATCCCCTAACTATCCAAGACATTTCTCATAGAACTAGAAAAAGCAATCTTAAAATTTTTATGGAAACACAAAAGAACTCTAACCATCTTGAACGAGAAAGGAAAGCTAGAGGTGCTACCTTATTTTTAAATATACTATAGAACCATAATAACATGAGCATGATTGTGTCACAAGAAACAGACATAAGATAAAGTAACACAATAAATGAACATACATAGAATAAATATAGAAATAAAGAAACATAATAGAAAACCTATAAATGAACTCACATATCCATAGACAACCAATTCTCAAAAAAGGACTACCTCAACAAACGGTACTTGGCAAACAAGATATTCACAGGTGAAAGACTGAAATCTGACCAGTCAGTTAAAACTGTATCCTTAATGTAAGTCTTGTAATTCTGAAACCATTATAAGAAAATATGGGGACCTTCACCTTGCTAGGATAGGCAATGCTTTGCACACAGGACTCCCAAAACTTGGGAAACCAAATCAAGAATTGACATGTGAAATTACATCAAACTACAAAGCAAAGTTGAGAGCCCAAGGCCCAATATGGGTACACACACATACCAAAAAAAAGAAAAGAAAAGAAAGAAGAAAAGGATTGTACCTTGCTCACGCACAGATCTGGGTGAGTCTACACAACAGGTCACACATTTACACTAGTTGTTCACATGTAGCAATCGGGAGATTTTGCATAAAAGTATTTGCTTCTGTGTCCTCTCTGGAAGTCAAAAGACACAGACACAGGGGGCTCAGATCTCAACGTAGCAGCGGTCAGCGGGGGCTGAGTAGCCTCTGCCTGGTTTCCTGCTCTCTAGGCTCTGAGAAGCACACACAACACTGTGTCATTCTTTTCATGTGTGTGGCTGACCTTAGGTAGGCCCTGGAGCTTGTGCCCCATGAGGTCAGCCCTGGAATAAATGACTGCTGACCTTGCACCACAGAATACTGCTGGGAAGGCTGACTTTCCTATTTCTGCCCTTTCTTGACAAAAACAACAATCACCTCGCTCCTTGATGGGAGATTCCAAACTCATCCCCTACTCTCTGAATTCATGGCTCAATTTTTTCCACATAACTTCCAGCTGACCTCCCATCACATGCTGCTTAGGACCAAGCTTCCTGAGGGAAAGGAGGAGAGAGGGCTGTGCCGCAAGCCCTGGCCTACAGTTAACAACTTCCATGGCATGCCCATGTCTCTTAAATTGGAGACTGTCCTTAGATTGGAGGGGTTCTGTTTTTTGAGGGTGGGCAGGAAGGAGCTTAGAGCTTATGTTTTCATTTTGAGCTTCACTGGTGAGATTGTCAGGTTACTAAGTGCTGCAAGCCATGTCTAGACAGATTTTATTTCTTAGTGAAAATGTCTTGGAGATCACGGTTGGTATTTGTGGCAGAGTTGGGTCAAAATTAACATAGTGCAACAGCTAGTGTCAGGCTAGGTTGCCAATTTTCCTCCAGAAGTGTAAGGCTGAAAGGTCATGCTCATCAGCATCGACCGCAGAGAGCTGCAACATCCCACCAGGTGATTTCTTTACAAGTGAAAGTCACTTCTCTCCTCTTGCTCCAGCCACCACCCCCACGCATGCACCTGACTTCCACATGAATCACTCACCCACCCTGCATAGCCACCCTTCCTCTCAACCCATTTCTGTAAATCCCATTTCAATCAAGCTCCGAGTCTGATAACATGTGCTGTATTAGTCTACTTTTTTTGTGCCCTTGATCTTCGGAAAATGCCTACTTAAATCATTAACAGGCAAAGCACTGATGGCTCGCACCTGTGATCCTAGTTACTCAGGGGGCTGAGATCTAAGAACTGAAGTTTGAAGCCAGCCCAGGCAGAAAATCCCTCTCCTCAATTAGCCACCACCAGAAAAGTGGCACTGTGGCTCCACTGTTAGAATATCAATCTTGAGTGAGAAAGATACGGCCAAGCCTGAGTTCAATCCCTAGTACCAGCACACATGCACATACACACACACAAACATCACCAAAATAGTAACCTATTTAGTATTTTGCATTTAGTAACAGGTGAGTTCTCTTGAGCAATACATCTTTGTGTAATGCGTGCTTGTGGCATGACCTGCTAGCTGGCAGGGGTTGCCAGAGCGCAGGAGCGTTCCTTGTTATAGAAATAGATGTGTAGTTTAGTGGAGGCTGCGTCCACTGGAGGACGAGGCTGACCTGACTGCTCATTCAGGATGATAGCAGAATGACAAGTTATTTTCTGGCACTTGTCGATGGCTATTGGCTTCATTAACCCTGAGGTTGGTGAAAGAAAGACACTTTCCCTCACTTGACCACTAATGCCTATTTTGTGAATACTGCCAGGTGAGAGTTCAGCTTCTCTGAGAGCCTAGCTGTATCACAAGAAGATGAGGATGTGAAGCACTTGGCTGAGAGCCTGGGATTTCATTTCCTTTCATCTGATGATTCAGCACCAGCACCAGCGCGCATGGCAGCATCCTCAGTGGGAAGATGGATAACTCTGAATGGCACAGTGACCATAATTCAAACTACAGGCATCTCAAGAGTATTTCAGAGGTCTGTGTCACCAGAATACTTGTGTAGGCCACCCAAGGAGAGCTACTTGAGTTTGTAAAAGGTGATCTTCAACTGGATCCTGTCTTTTCAATATACCTTGTGTGCCAAACTACCACCAACTCCAGTGTCATACATTGTGTCTCTAAATCAATCTTTCAACCTCTTTCTCTCCCCTCCCCTTCTTTCTCTCTCCTTTACAAAGCATGCTATCTTTCAATTAACATAGTGATGACCTATTGTTACCTAATGCCATGCTAATCCTGAGCTGGTGTGAAATTACTTCATAATAAACACTATGGAGTTCTGACTTTCAATTAATTTTTCACATGCTGTGCTAAATCAGATTAACGCCCCCCCCCACAACCACCCTTTGACCACAGACGTAATTCCTTCCTTATCACGAAACAGGGGGATTATTTTATAGGAAGCATATTTGTACACATTTGCAAATAAATGTAAAGACAGACTTTGTGCCAGATTTGCATTGTGCATGGTGTCAAGCGGAATGCAGCCTCTCTGAGATGATTAATTTTTTGTGTTCACAGGGTGGAGAACGATATTTCCAGTTGTTGTCGTCTCCGTGTGACATTCTAACTAAAGGCTTTCACAAAGAATAAGCAGACAGATGCCTTTAGATGCCACAGTGCCAAGAGAACTGTGCACCACCACACTAGGAGGAAGAGAAGTAAATGTAAACACTGAAATGGAAACAATAAGCAGTAATTGCTAAATTGACTTTAGTTATTCCTGAGTATATATGTCCACATTCCAAAAGAGTGAATGGTGGGGAGGGGAAAGGAGAGGAGAAGAGGAAAGTGGAGGGGAGGGAAGATTTTATATGACCATTCAATTGGAGGAATTGATGACAATTTTAAGCAAACAATGGCTCATACTTTTGTAAAACTAATAGAGGCCCTGCAGAAAATTATATTCTCAGGGAAATAATTATTTTCATCTTTGAAACTCATTATTCGAGTGGAGTGATAGAAGACGAATGTGGACACACTCTAAATGAACAAATTTGTGTTAAAAAATTAATCATACTACCAAGATGCTAGGTTGTATTTTTTTTCCTCTTGTCAGACCCTAGTGTATTTCATTCAGCTTTCTTTTATTACTACACAATATTGATAGAAAAATTTCCCCAAGACATATTTTCTTTTTTGACACCAAATGAGAAAAACTGCCAGGAGAACTAAAGGTATGGCACATAGAAAAGATAAATATGTACTTTTTAGATCCTTTTAAGCCAGTCTTTTAATAACAATGGCAGAAATAAAATCTTGTTCACTGTTGCAATAATGAAAACATTTTACCACTGACTTATTTTAAGGCAGACTGAGCAAATTATGTTCTGCAAACACTGGAAATTTATTGATTCAGTCATTCTGTAGATATTTAATGCCTACGATGTGCTAGCTACTACTCTCAGTATACCTGATCAAGCTATGCAGAGGGCAAATCCGTCTGCTGGCAGACTCTCAGTTGAGGGAATGAAAATCCAAACCTAAACAGGAAGGATCATTTAATGTATTCGTACTGCAGGTTACTACTGTACCAAATGGGTGGCATGTGTTAACCATTTCAACCCATAGGCTAGGCTATTCTTGTGTGTGTCTGTGTGTGTGTGTGCACGCACACGCGCCAGTTCTGAGGCTTGAATTCAGGGCCTGGACACTGCCCCTGAGCTTTTATGCTCAAGGCCAGCACTCTCCTGATTGAACCCCAGCTCCACTTCCAGCTTTTTAGTGGTTAGTTGGAGATAAGAGTCTCACAAATTTTCCTGCCTGGGCTGGCTTTGAACCTTTATCTTCAGATCTCACTCAGCCTCTTGTATAGCTAGGATTCAGTCACGAGCCACAGGTGCACAGCTTTATTATACACATTTTAAGGATTAATAACTAAAGTTGAGAAGCCAAAATCATTTGTATCCTCCTTCCCTACAGCTAGATACAAAACGAAGGTGGAGTTGCTGAGTATTATTCACTCTACTATACTGCCTCCCATTTCAGATATATATAACCATCTCCTATTAGCTAAAATTTTATTTTGTATACAGTGATGGGTAAAATAGGAATACAAAATATAATCTTCAAACCAAGCGATGGTGGTTCATGCCAGTAATCTCAGGAGGCTGGATCTGAGAATGGTGGTTCAAAGCCAGCCTGGGCAGTAAAGTCTATGAGACGCTTATCTCCAGTTAACAACCAGAAAACCGGAAGTGGCACTGTGGCTCAAGTGGTAGAGCACTTACCTTGAGCTGAACAGCTCAGAACAGTGCTCAGGTTCAGAGTTCAAGCCCCACACTGACAAAAATATTATATATAATAATCTTTAACCTACAAATATTTCTAGTCAAAAAAAATTGAGTTGGGTGCCAGTGGTTCAGGACTGAAATCCTAGCTACTTAGGATCTGAAAATTCACAGTTCAAAGCCAGCTCAGGCAGAAAACTCCATGAGAGTTGTGTCTCCAATTAACTAGCAAAAGGCCAAAAGTGAAGCCTTGGCTCAAGTGATAGAGTGCCAACCTTGAGGGAAAAGGCCAAGTGAGAGTATGGGGCCCTGAGTTGAAGCCCCAACAGACAGACAGCACACGCACATGTGCACACACATACACACAGACACACACACACACACACACACACACACACACACACACACACACACACACGACAGAGCTGATCTTTCTCATACCTGATACAAGCTGTTATCCATTACAAGGGAGAATCAATAATGATCTCATTAAATCTAACTAGAATGCAGTCAACAAGTGAAAACATAACTGATTTTCAAGAAAGATTTATGAAGTCTCATATCAATAAGATATCTGCAAGTGTTTCTATGGATTGTATTTTATTGACAATCAGAAAAGTCTGTATTCTATTTTATAAAAAGCTTATATGTCTTCATATTTAAAACTGAGGACACATATTTAACTTAACAACGTCTAAATATAATTATATTGAGTTAAAATAAATGCAAAAAAAATCCACACTTTGTTTAGTTTGCCAAAACAACTGACTTGCATAAGGAATAATGAAAGTCTGTGAACTGGTCTTAAGCAAAAACTTTGATCTCACTGCTGACTAGGAAGGATTGTGAGGGTTTTAACTGCTATCCAATCCTGAACTTCATCACTTGAAATGCCCGTTTCTTTGCTATCTTTCCAAAACATGACATATGTCAGCACTAAAGACCTAAATGGAATATAGGAATAGTTTTTCAGTGAACCAAACTTTATAAATAATGAAACACATTTGATCACGTTGTTCTCTCCAAATACATTATGAGGCTTACAAGTTTGTTTTTTTTTTAAATTTTATTTTATTTGAGAACATACTGTACAGAGTGGTTACAATTACATGGGCAGGATAATGCATACATTTCTTACCAAGCATTGCAGCCTCCTCCTTTGTTTACCCTTCACCTCCCTTCCCAGCTTCCCCCCTCCCCCCGACCCAATCCTTCCCCCCCTCCCCCCTCAGACCGACATTGTAAAGCTCGTTTTTGACATGACATTTTGTACTTCTCATTGTTGCAACAGGTCCACCTGAATCCTTAAACGACTTGTTTGTCCCCATCTCCTCCACAAGTTATGCTGACATCAAATATAGTGAAAGCGGGGGTTACACTGTGGGGGAGGGACATACAAAGCAACAAAGAAATAATCTTATAAATGCGTTAGAAACACATGCATGAAAGAAAAAAAACATTAAAATACATATTTAAGGGTTCGTTTTCCTAACATCACATTATCTGACCTTTTCCGCTTGACTCATACATATACTAGATATTGCAAATAAGGGAAACCATGGGACCTATGTTTCTTTGGGCCTGGCTTACTTCACTTAATATAATTTTTTCCAGAGGCTTACAAGTTTTATATAATTAACTTAAAATCAATGTATCTAAATATTGACTTTCTCTGTATCAAGAAGTCTATTTGGGAATGTTTGCTATTCTAGCTTACAGTGTGTCACTGTTAAAATGGGTGACATAATTATATGTTACAATAAGAAAAATAAGAAGAATATGGCTTAATTATGAGACTCCACAAAGTGTTAAGAAATGTTCAGATTTTTGACACTAAAACCTTTTGGTAGGGGTGTTAAGGACAAGTAAGTAATTGTGATGAACTGAATTCTAATAACAACCAAACAGTATAAGCACTTGCCTTAACAATTCAGGAACCTCTTGTATAAAAATGTGGAAATCCACAATCCAGGCCTAGTGGCTAGACCTGGCTTTAGAATTACATTAGTAAGCCAAGTCTCTGCATCATCTTGCTGTGCTGTTTCTAGAGTGTGGTCCAAACTGAAAGCTAGTGAAATGAAAAGTAGAAGATAAATACCAGTTCTCTCTTAAGGGGTCCATAATTGCTTACAATTGCTTGAACTAATATCCCACTGGCCAGAATCGGGTCATCTAGCCAGGTGAAATGAATGAAAGAGAAATGTCTCTAGGTCGTCATGGCCTATGACACCGGCATTTAATGTAGAAGAGAGAGGAATTAGCTGTTGGAAGATAATCAGAGTTCTAGCCATGGGGCATAATATACTAGCATAGGAATGCATGTATCTAGTTTATAAATAAATATTTAAAGAGTATATGCTAATAATTTATTTTACAGATAAAGTTTAGAGATGATTATGACAGAAGATCATATTTAAAGACAATGGGTGGCTGGGCACCCACCAGCTTGGGGGCTTCCACTCATGCATTCCTGCTTTACTATGGAGCCTTCCCCTTACCTCCTTGGGTGTAATTTCTTCTTAGCCTTTTGGCACCAGTCTTACAATGTCTCTACTGAGTCAAAAATCTAAGTCAGTCTAGTATATGTCTGAGTCAAGCCGAAAAGGTCAGATAAGGTGATGTTAGGGAAATGAACCCTAAGATATGTACTCAAATGTTTTGTTTCCATGCGATTGTTTCTAACACATTTATAAAATTATTCTTTGTTGCTTTGTATGTCCCTCTCCCATGGTATAACCCCTGCTTTCACTGTATTTGATGTCGGTATAATTTGTGGAGGGGAAGGGGAAAAACAAATCGTTTAAATAGGGATACAGGTGGACCCATTGCAACAAAGAGATGTACAAGTTGTTATGTTGAAAATGAACTTTACAACTTTGGTGGGGGGGGGGGGAGCGGGGAGAATTGGGTGGGGGGGCAGGGGGGAGGATGGGAAGGGATGGGAAGGGGAAACAAAGGAGGAGGCTACAATGCTTGATAAGAAATGTACTCATTATCTTGCCCGTGTAATCATAACCCCTCTGTACAGTATTTTCACAATAAAAAAAATACAAAAACAAACAAACAAACAAAAAATCTAAGTCAGGCCAGGCTCCAGTGGCTCATGCCTGTCATTCTAGCTACTCAGGAGGCTGAGATCTGAGGATCACGTTACAAAGCCAGCCTAGGCAGGAAAGTCTATGAGACTCTTATCTCCAATAAATTACTCAAAAAAAAAAAAAGCTGAAAGTTACACTGTGGCTCAAGTGGTAAAGTACTAGCCCTGAGCTCAGGTACAGTGACCAGGCCTTGAGTTCAAGTCCCAGGACCTGAAAAACAAAACTAAGTCAGAATGACCTTGTTATCACCCATTCTTCCTAGCACTCATCACCATCTGTCATTACGCTCATGCACGTGTCCCTAGGGCTTATGTCCCTCACTCCTTCTATAAAGCAAGCATGGCAGAGATGCTTCCTTCTCGTGCGACATGCCTACTGACCATTGCCCTGCCTGGCAGGAATGCCAGCTCACAGAACAGCTGCTGAAGAATCGCTATGTTCCCTGCCAGAAACTGGTCCAAGTTCATGCTCTCATTTAATGCGCCAGCTCCACTCCATAGTTACTATTGTTGGCCTCATTTTACAGAAGGGGAAACTGAGGAAGAGAAGTTCAAATTCAACCTAGGTTCATAGTTTACTCATTACATTTTTGTTGACATGTATTGGAAACATACAATTGCAGGTACTGGGAGGTACACCACTAGAAAAAGTGAACAAAATGTCCTGCCCTCCTGACAGACAGTAAATGATAAGGATGGGATCTGGCCCAGGGGTATGTGCAGAAATCATGGATCTGGCCCCAATGTGACATCCCTTCCTTCGCTCCAACAGAGTAAGTGACGTGGGAAAGACCCTATCAATCATTTCATTGGGAAAATCACACTTATCTAACTTCGGGTTATTCATTCATAGCACTGCTGATTTGTCTGTTCCTAAGTTTCTCCTGATTTCCCAAAGAAAAAAAAACTGAAGCTTGAATTACCAATGTTTCCATTTTAACCCTGTAAAGTTCCCTTGCAACTCTATTCCTCAGGTGTGGTAACACTGATGAATGCAATATCACCAAAATAAACTGATGTTGAATGAAAGGAGGAGGAGGGCCAATGAATGCTCTCCATATGTGGACTGCCACGTGGCTGTTAGCATGAATGCTTCATTTCTTATTGGCTTTGATTTTTAGGCAATAGACTCAGTACTTAACTCACTAAGACCATGTTCATGAATATTTCCAGTGATAATCAGAGCAGTACATAGCCCTGCAGGGAAGGCAAGGGCACTGCGGAAAGGCTTAAGGGAGGATGGGAGCAATGATCTGTAGCTGGACTTGACAGCAGGAAGGAAGGAGGGACCAGAAAACAGGAAAGGAGGAGAGGAGAAGAGAGGGAGGGACAGAACAAATAAAGGTACCAGTGGGAGAAAATACCTTTAGTACTATATGGTGACTTTTTTATGAAGTAAAAAATGGTTATCTTTCCATTTAATGTAATTACACTTAATTTCCTGACAGTAACATGTTTAATTTTTGTGCCTAATGAAGTATTATCCTTTGAAGAAATATTTAATAGTTGCTAACAAGTATTCAAAAAAAGCAGCCAAGCACTGATGGCGTCTGCCTGTAAAACTAGCTACTGAAAAGGCTGAAATCTCAAGGGTCAGTTTCAAAACCAGGCTGGGCAGACAAATGAGACTCTTACCTCCAATTAATCAGCAAAAAGCTGGAAGTAGAAGCATGGTTCAGTGGTAGAGGGCTATCCTTGAGCGGAAAAAGCCAAGTGAGAATGTAAAGCCCTGAGTTCAAATTTCAGTACAGGCTCACACACAAAAATGTCAAGAGCATAAAGCATTCACTTACCTAATAAAAATCATTAACCTAAAAGAAGTGTCCCAGATTAACCACATACACACGTCCTACTTGATATACCCAATTATCTCTTTGTTCTAGAAACTATCCTAGCAAATGTGGCTGTAATTTGAAAGGTAGGTTAATGGGGAAGAAAAGAGTGATTCTGAATCCCAGGAGTAGACTTAGTGGATATACATATCCATGGTCACGAGCACACACAGAATACGATTGTAACTATGGGATTATGTAGGAGGTTTAGGAGGAGAGAGAGAGGAACAGGAAGATCGTAAATAATTTCAAAATGCAGTGCAACTCTGTATGAAGACCACATAAGAAACTACAATGAAAGCAATTGACTAGGAAAAAGCAATAGAAAAAGTTACTCTGAGAAAAAGAACCTGCATATCAGAAATACTATAGTCAAAACCCTTGGTGAAATTAACACATCCTAAAAATAATGAACGATAGAAAAGTAAAACAAGCTCGGAGGGGAGGGTGGGCCCCAGGGAGAACACAAATGGAGGGCAAATGGAGGTAACCCGGGTGAATGGAGATGCATGGGGTCTACATCATTTAGAACATAGAACAATAAAAACCCATTGAAATTGTTGTAAGAGTATGGAGATTGGAGAATGTGACAGACGGAGCAGGTTAATTGGAATACATTGTATACAAGAGTGGAAATGTCACAATGAAACTCCCCTTTTACAGTTAATATATGCTAATAAAAATGCAATAAGTGAGGGGAGTAATTTTGCATTCCAAAAATTCTTTCACATCACACCATTTCAATAGCCCTCATGCTTAGTGATTTATCCTGCACAGCAGAGCAATATAAAATATCAAAATATGATAGCAAACCAGATGTTCTTACTCTTCTCTCAATGGTTTTAACCATGAAATGGGCTATTACCGTATACAAAAAATTAAGGAGACTTGTTTACTCATAAGATATGATTTCTTTAATTACTGTTTTTCAGTCTAAGGTAGAATACTAATTTAATTGACATAAGCATGGATTCCTTAAAACTAGACTGGTGGTTGATGGTAAATATAAGGTCCTGGAGAATTCTTGTGTATTTGAACATCCTAACTGGTACCAAGGTCCAATCAGGAATTCAAAACCTCAAAATATAAAAAGGTGAGATTCACCCTTTCTTACCACATATCCTTCCCTGTTCTGAAGGAAACTAGAGAATCGGGGACTGGACCAAGTATAGTAGACCTAGGCATCATGACAACAGCAATCATTTGGCAGCTATCAGAACCCACAAAGAGGAAATGGAGGCATGGTTCAAGTGGTAGAGCATCAGCCATGAGCATAAAAGCCAAGAGAGTATGCAAAGGCCCTGAGTTCAAGCCTCTATGGAAGGAGGGAAGGAAAGAATAAGGGAGGAAGGCAGGCAAAGTGAAAAATACGAGACCCTGAGTTCAAGCTCTAGTACCAAGAGAAAGACACAAAGAGAAAGAGACAGAGAAAAAGACAAAGACAGAGAGAGACAGAGACATGGAGACCAAGACAGAAACAGAGATGAGAGAGAGATAGAGACAGAAAGAGAGACACAGAGGAAGAAAGGGAATGGGGAGAGGGAGAGAGGGAAAGAGAGAGAGAGGGAGGGAGAGAGAGAGAGAGAGAGAGAGAGAGAGAGAGAGAGAGAGAGAGAGAGAGAGAAGCAAACCACAAAGATCATTCTTCAGTAAGCATACCCCAAATCAGCAAAGAAATTCTGACTTTTCCTTTACCATTCTCCCTTCAGAAGGCGTGACAGAATACACTAGTTTTTCAGATGACAACAAATGGGTGTCACAGCCTTCTTCCAAGGGGAAGTCAAACCTTTCTTCTGGAACAAGTGGACTCAAAACATAGGAAGAGGAGTGTGAGTGTGCTTTAGTGGTAGAGTGCTTGCCTAGCATGCATAAAGCCCTGGGTTTGATTCCTCAGTACCACATACACAGAAAAAGCCAGAAGTGGCACTGTGGCTCAGGTGGTATGTGCTAGCCTTGAGCAAAAGAAGCTCAGGGACAATGCCCAGGTCCTGAGTTCAAGCCCCAAGACTGGCATAAAAAAAAAAAGAAGTTGTCGCATTAAATGTTTCAGAATGAAGCTTGTAACCTTCACAGGGTCCTCTCTTCCAGCTGTGTTCACTTCTACTATAATGACTCTGGAGAACAGCACTGACTCATTTTAGATGATGACTACATAACTATTCATTTATACTTAATGAGTTTATCCACCAGGTACAGTATGAACTCTAAACAAATGGTGTCATTGAATCATACATGTCAATAAATTCGAACACTAAACTAATCCCACCTAGCAAAGGTAATGATAAGCTGTGAGGACAAGAAAGCTGTGTCTAATTAATGAAAATGCCCTTTGTGTTTTCTAATGGTTGAAACATTAACTTGAAAATGGCTTTCTCTGAAATCATTTACAGACAAGCACTCTTTAATGGGAAAACAATTTAAATTTATGTGCAATTAAACTACAATTATTTGATTAACTTTATTAAATTCTTGTTGATTTTACAGTCTGGATGAAGTGTGTCATTTTTTTTAAAAGTTCATAGGTCGTTGTTTTAAAATTTTCAGCCTCAGGATTCAATTGACCTCCTTTGGTGCCCAGTAGATAGGAGTTGGGTTGATTGGGATTCATTTCACTGTTTCTTTCTGTAATGATAATCTTATTTTCATCTCCAAGAGGTCCCTGAATAAATTTAGTAGCAGAATGCAAGTGTTTCTCTGCCGGTTGTGTTTAACTAAAAGTATGGACATCATCTGACCAAAGGAAAGCTCCACTCAACTAGGCAAAATCCATGATGTATGTTCTGACTTAATTAGGTAGTACTAACCACTCAAAGAATTCTCACAAAGCATGAAAGATTTATTGAGGAAGAGGAAGACAGAGATTCAAATCTATAATCTAAATTTTTATATTAAGAAATTAAGGGGGATTGAAAGGAAGTAGAAGTGTAACTTACATGGTAGAACCCTAGCCTTGAGTGAAAAAGCCAAACAAAAACATGAAGCCCTAAGCTCACGCACCAGATTTGGCACCAAAAAAAGAACAAATAAAATGTATGAAAATGGAGGGGGCTGTATACAAATCTCTAGAGATTATATCACAGCAGAGCTTGAGTAAGACAGCATTATGGGAAATAGCAGACACCAGCAGATAAAGGAAACAATAAGGACAACAACAATAACTTAAAGCAGAAAAAAAGAAACTCAGAGAAATAGATGACACTAAAAGATGACTCTTTGAGAGGGTCAATATAATTTATAAATCTCAATCTGTTGTCAAGAAAAAAAGAAACAATATAAATTATCAATATCAGAAAACAAACAGGATATTCCTTACTGACATTACAGTGTTAATAAGGTAATAAATATCATACGAAAAGCCAATGCTCAGAAATTCAGTGACTTAGATAAAATGAGCCAGTTCTTGAACAGCAAATGGATAATATGAATAGTCCTATTTAAAAAATTGAATTTGTAATTAAAAGCTCTCCAACAACAACAAAAACCTCTAGGACCAGATGATTTCATTGAAAACTCTATCAAACATTTAAAGAAGAATCAATATAAAGTTTATATAATACTGTGCAGCAAATAGAATGGAAGGCAGGACCTTCAAACAAATCTCATCATCAAGGAACAATTACAGTGATACCAAAACCAAATATTAAAAAAAAATACTATGGACCAGCATGCTTCATGAAAAAACAAAAACAAAATGGGTACAAAATATTTAAGAAAACATTAAGAAACTATTATTTAGGTAATATTACTATTTATGTAATAATATATTATGACATAGTAAGTCTTTCCTGGAAATGCAAGGCTGAGTCAATATTTTTAAAAATCAAAAGATTAAAGAAATCAAAGGATTATTTAAATCTGTGCAATAAAAAATAACAAAATACAACCATTATTCATGAAAGGTAATAACGCTCAGTAAGCTCAGAATGACAAGAAACGTCCATATCCTAATAAAGAGCATCTAAGAAACATACATCTAATATTACAATTAACCAAAAAGCCTAAATGTTTTCTAAATTAAAGTGAGAATGTCTCTATCTAATAATTTTTAGACAGTACCATAAAGAAGGTGCTAGCTAGTGCAAAAAAGGCAATAAAAAGAAATTTAAAAGTATAATTGATTAAAAATAAAATTTTCAGTTGAAGCTATGATCGTCTATGAAGATTATTTGTACAGAAAATTCCAAATAATCTACAAGAAACTGTTTTAGAAACTGCAACTGAGTTTAACAAGGTTATAAGATACAAAGTAAATGTTAAAAATTCAAGTGTATTTCTACTATACTACTATTTGACAATAAGCAACTGGAAATAAAACTTTTATAAAAGTGCCCTTTAACATAGCATCAAAAATGAAACTCATAGGTATGAATCTACTCAAAACTAGTCTGTTAAAAGCTATAAAATATTGATAAAAATGAACATATATATGTATCCTTGAAAGAATATCTATATATGTATCCTTGAAAGAGTATATCTATACCCTTAAAAGAGGATATCTCTCTCTTACACACACTCTATATCTATGTGTCTACTACACATCAACAGTACTAGGGTTTGCACGCAGGTCCTGGCTTGGCTTATTGCTCAACTGGCACTATACCACTTGAGTCATGCCTCCAAACCAGCTTACATTGATTATTTTGGAGATAGAGTCACACAGACTTTTCTGCCCAGGATGATTTTGAACTGTGATCCACTAGATCGCAATCTCCTGAGTAGCTAGGGTTACAGACAGGTGTGAGCTACCAGTTAAAACTCGTTATGTTTAATATAACAATTCTCCTAAAACTGTCCTATAAATTCAATACAATCTCATTCCAACTACCAACAAAACTGTTTGCAATTACTGACAAGCTATTTCTAAAATGTTTATCAAAATAAAAGATCTTACAGGAGAAAACTAATTTTGAAAGTTGGAGAACTCATACTACCCAATTTAAAGACTTTTTGTAAAGGTACAGTAGGCAAACTAGTGCAGAACCAACAGAAAGATATATGGACAGGCCCACATGAAAGAAGAGAGTTCAGAATCAGATCCATACAAACATGGTCAACTTATTTTTGACTAGGCCAAGAAGAACTCAAGGAATAAAAAGATCGTCTATGAGTTGAACAGTGACCCATAAATGTAATCCTAAGTACCATAGAGGCTGAGATTGGAAGGGTCAGAATTTGAGGTCATTCCAGGAAAGAAGTGATACATCACTTTAAAAAAAAACAACAAAACAAAACAAAAATAGCAAAAAGAACTAGAGTGGTAGAATACCCATCTAGCAAGTTCCACCTACCAAGTTCAAACCTCAGCATCACCAAAAATACAAACATTGTACAAAAATCTGTAAGTGATCTTAGAACAATTTAACATGCAAAAACGAAGCTTCAGAATGAGTTAACATATGTAAAAAAGCTCCAAGGTACACTTTGCAACACATACAAAATTATAAATGGATCATAGATTTAAATGAGAAACATCAATCTCCAAAACTTTTTTTTTTAATTTAGGTATAAATCTCTCTTTTTTTTGTTGTTGGTTGTGGAGCCTGGGTGCTGTCTCTCAGCTCTTCAGCTCAAGGCTAGCGCTCTACCACTTGAGTCACAACGCCACTTTCCGGCTTTTTTTCTGCTTATGAGGTGCAGAGGACTTGAACCCAGTGCCTCATGCATACGAGGCAAGCACTCTACCACTGAGCCACCTTCCCAGCCCCTATACATCTCTATTTTCAGAGTGAGGCAAAGAATTTTAGGTACGGCTCAGAAACTATTAACTATGATAAAACTGATTAGCCAGGTGCTGGTGGCTCATGCCTGTAATCCTAGCTACTCAGGAGTCTGAGATCTGAGGATCACAGTTCAAAGCCAGCCCATGCAGGTAAGCCCGTGAGACTCATCTCCAATTAACCACCAGAAAACCAAAAGTGGAGGTGTGGCTCAAGTGGTAGAGCGCTCGCCTTGAGCTGAAGAGCTGAGGGACAGTGCCCAGGCCCAGAGTTCAAACCCCACGACCAAAAAAAAAAAAAAAAAAGCAGAAGTGCATTCCACATAGTGCTGGAGGCTGAGTCCTCAGATAACCGGACTCCAGTCACCGGACACTGGTGGCTCTCCCTTATAATCCTAGTTACTCAGAAGGCTGAGATCTAGAGGATCATGATTTGAAACTAGCTCAGGAAGAGTATATTAAGACTCCATCTCCAAAATGACCAGCAAAAATCTTGGCTAGCAAATACACTGAGCAAACCCCCATACTCCGGGGTGGGGGGTGGAGACACAAGAAAAACATTCCATTCAACTGGGTTCTGTCCTCATGAGCTAACTGCCTCCCCATCCCCACCTCCTAACACCATGAGAGGATTTCAACACACCATGAGAGGATTTCAACACACCATGAGAGGATTTCAACACACCATTTAGAGAGAGGAGAGGGGTGAACACAAACTTAAGACATTGTTGTGGTAAAGACAAGACACAGACTGCAAGAAACATTGCAATTCACACATCTAACAAAGGATCCATTAACAGAACAGATAAAGAACTACTCTCAAAACTCAAAAGCAAAGTTAGTCAATTTTCGTTGTTTTGTTTTATTGAAATAGGGTCTCACTATGCATTCCAAGCAGGCCTCAAACTTTTGATCTTCCTGCCTCAGCCACTTAAATGCTAGGGTAACAGATATGCATCACCATACGCTAAACTCAGCTTTTAAAATGAAAATTATCCATAGATACTTCGCTAAAGATGGCACAGGGGTAATAATTAAGCATAGCAAAGGATAATCCAGGTAGTCATTTTAGAAATACAAGCTAAAATACAATGAAAGAAAAAAAAGAAAGAAAGAAAAATAACGTCACATAATACCTCCTGTTGTCACTGTACTTGATTTTAGTACCCTGTGTAAAATATCTATCTATCTATCTATCTATCTATCTATCTATCTATCTATCTATCTATAGATATAGATAGATAGATAATTGATCTGAATTAGGGAAGGGAAGGGGAACAACAAAATGGTGAGACAAAGGACAAAGGGTGAACCAGTGCAACAGCGCTAGTCACAAGACACTATTTTGGAAATGAACTTTACAACTTGTGGGGGAGGAGGGCAGAGGGGGAAGGGTAAGTGGGAGAAAAACAAGGGAGGGGGTACCAATGTTCGACAAGAAATGTTCTCACTACCTTATGTGTAACTGTAACCCCTCTGTACATCACCTTGACAATAAAATTAAATTTAAAAAATACAATGAAATAAACACACTATTGCACACCTATTTGACTAGGTAACAGAGACAAAACAGACAAGTGCAAATGCCAATATGTACACAAAACAATCATAACTCTCCTAAACATTGCTGATAGAACTGTGAAACAGTATTCACTTTGTAATTTAAGAAGATACGCTAAAGTTAAGCACTGATTGCCAAATGACCCAGAAATTACTTAAGAAGAGAACTACATTCACACTAAAATCCATGTAAGAATGAATTTAATGACTTTATTTACAATTATTTAAAAGTTAAAAATCAAGACATTTGTGAATGGACAAGCAAAATACCAGAAATAGTAAAGAATGTGCTGATTCACAGGACATGCACCTCAAGCAAAGCCAGACTCATATGCCATGCTCTTGGGTTTCAATTTTGAACAGGCAAAACAATATAAACAAGAAACCAATCAGGTTTTTTTTTTTTTGCCACAGGCTGAGAGTTGCAGTTGACTGCCCAGCATAAAAAATGTTTGGGGTCTTGAGGGGTATAGGATTACAGTAATGGTCATAGGACTTTATGCATTTGTCAAGATTGTAGAACTGTACACCAAACAGGGTCAATTTCACTACATGCCAATTCAAAGTAAATCACATCTTTAGAAAGTTAGATTTGCTGAATTTCTCCTTCATTTTATATTTCCATTTACCTCATTTTCCCCTAAAGGAAAAAAAAAGCCCTTACTAATCCATCACTACCAATGATACTCCTTTGCTTCCAGTTTTATCATTTTCATTGTCTTTGATTTTAGTTCTCCCTCCACTTCATTATCTTTAAGTAGTGGTTTAAAGAGGTTTCCATTAAGCATGTCAGTCTAGATGTGCAATGTTTTTTGATCAATACATCACTCTCTTTATCAGTCTCCCACATCTCTCCCAACCTTACCCCTCCCTTCTATTTTCCTGGTTTCAGAGGTACCACTTTCAATTGCTTGCTACAAAATGCTAATTCTTTCTGATCAAGCATTGTTGCCTCCTCCTTTGTTTCCCCTTCCATCCCTCCCCATCTCCCCCCACCCCACCCCACCCCCACCTCCCCGCTCCCCCTCCCACCCCCTCCCCAGCGCCAAAGTTGTAAAGTTTGTTTTTCGACATAACGCCTTGTACATCTCATTGTTGCAATGGGTCCACCTGTATCCCTATTTAAACAATTTGTTTTTTTCCCTTCCCCTCCACAAATTATACCAACATCAAATACAGTGAAAACAGGGGTTATACCGTGGGGGAGGGACATACAAAGCAACAAAGAAATCATCTTATAAATAGGAACAATAGCAAGAAAGAAAAAACATAAAGTTTTCTTTCATTAATCCAATTGTTATATCCCATTAGCCATTGTACTTGCCTAAGGCCAAGTTTCTATAATACTGTGTTTAAGTATTTTCTTTCCTCTCATCAGGAATTGTGCTGTTTTCCCTTTCCTAACATTTCTCTCTAGTGCTTCAAAATTATTGATTACCCTACATACTGTTTTCCATATTCCTGGCTTTAAAACCTTCCTTCATTCCAGACAAACTAATAAAAATGACAAAATTAATATCTACTGTTCAATCATTTATTATTTTCTAAGCCCCACGGTAAATGATTTTTTATTATTTCTACCCAATTCTGTCTGACAGCAATCCCATGACGTGGGTGGAGCCCCATTTTACAAATGAGAAAACTATGGTCCAAGTAGTAATTAAGCTTTATAAGACATCAGAAAAATGGTTAAACTAGAATTCAAACCAAATTCCTTCAATTCCAGGTCCAGTCCTGTTAGCACTTAATCTTTAATACTCTTAACACTTAGTCTTTAAAGTCCTTAAAATTACTTCCTTTGCTATCCCCCCTCTCAAAATCTTTCCTCTTTGAAGATTACTTTCTCATAGGTAAGCACAGTGACACATGACTGCCATCCCAGCCACAGGGGAGGCTACGAAGAGGAAGAGCATCTTCAACCCAGAGACAACATCTCAACAACAACAACAAAAATGCTGAACCTGGTGTCCCATATGTGTCATTCTAGCTACAAGAGAAGCATAAAAATAGAATGACCAGGGCAAATAGAAAAACTACCTTCGTAATAAGCAAAAGGATACAATTGAATATCACCATCTTAAGATAAGCCAAACTCAAAAAGACAGATATCATATGCTTTTACTCATTTCGTAAAAAGCTAAATACCTACATACATAAAATAAAACCTAAAATACACACATAATTCAACATACATATGCACATGCATATATACCTACATATGACACATCCATACTTATGTACATATATACATACAACAGGATTCTAATTACAGAGCTATTTAAGGAGATGAGAGGAAAAGAAAGATGGAGGGTGAATAATTTTGAAATACATGGCAACTGTTTATGAAAACAGCATAAAAAATCTCAATGAAAGCTGATTAACAGAGTATTGCAGAGATGGGAAATAGGAAGCAATAAAGACAAGGTTATTCTGAGCAAAATATATGCATGAAACCTTTTTGGTGCAATTAGTAAACAGAAAAAAATTTTTTTTTAAGAATGATAGAAGGCTGGGTGCTGGTGGCTCACTCCTGTAGTCCTGGCTACTCAGGAGGCTGAGATCTGAGGATCACGGTTTGAAGCCAGCTGGGGCAGGAAAGTCCATGAGACTCTCCTCGTCTATAAACCACTCAAAAAATCCAGAAGTGGTGTTGTGGCTCAAATGGTATAGCACTAGCCTTGAGAAAAAGAAACTCAGGAACAGTGCCCAGGGCCTGAGTTCAACCCCTGGTACCGGCATGGGGGGGGGGGGGGGGAAGGTGGGAAGATAAGTTTTCTTGCCTCTAATCACACATTGTTCCACAATTATGTTGTAAGATGTCTCATAGGCATAAACTTCCTCTGCCCCCAGCCCACAATTGAATTTAATCACAGGAGAAAGGAGCACTGTTTTGTGAGCATCTATTACATGCCTGGCAGTGAGCGAGAGGTCACTATGTCCAGGAGCTCTCATCAAATGGCCCAAGAGCAGAGTGCTTTCTCTTTTTAGTTTTAACCTTTCCCCCATCTCCCCAGGGTTCCTATGCCCCATCCCATGCTTTCAGGATGGAAAGGTAGCGCTTTGGTTTGCCATAGTCACAGATACACAACACCTGAAAGTCGTTGGAAGGCCAGCACAGATTTTATGCTAGAAAACTGCTAATGATGCCATCAGGCCCAGTGTCCTTCAAGGGAGACATGAGCGCTGGAAACAAACATGCACAAGCTGCAAACCATTGTCATCAGAAAGTGAAGGCAGCAAGGCGGGAAGCGAGCCAAGCTCAAGGTCTCGGTGGTTGTAAGGAAGGGTTGGGATTACCAGTGGAAATCAAACTAGCCTAGCAGCTGGATGAGCTCATCTGCACAATGAGCTTTGCTGGCTGATCACCACAGGGCCCCGAGAAATTAAGCAGACCCACAAATTACCTGCAGAACATTCTGGCTAGACGTTAGGAAGTTGAAATTAATTGCTCGAAAATAAATGAACAAATGGGGTAGGGCCAAGAATCACCTCATTAGTATTCTGCAACACTGCTATCTTTTTTGAAGAAAAGCAGAGAGGGTTGGAGAGAAAAAAGGAGAAACAATAGGAGGTAGGGAGGGGAGAGGAACTGAGAAGAATAATGAGAGAATGCATTGTGAGGACTTTCTGGGCACCCAGTTTATCAGACTGGTCACAGAATTTCTGAGAGTGGTGAAGTTCAAGGTGTGTGCGTGCACTGTACCCATGCTTTCAGAAGCCCAGATGTCAAGTCATATGCAAAACACAAATCGATTAACCACACAAACCTGTTCTCTTTTTTCCCCAACTTCGAGTTAGCTTCATTCAGGTGTTTTTCTTTGGCACAAAACAGGGAAATGGAGAGAAACAGTGCCCAACAGGTGCACCACTCAAACATGTTCATCCGTGGCTTTTTTCCAGCAAATGCTACAATGAAAGCCTGAATTCTCAAGGCATAATTATATTTTTTTCTTAACGCACTCCCCCCCACACACAGTTCATAATGCTATTCAGCCTTTAAAACCATGCCTCCAAAATGTAACACTCGTGGAACCATTTAGACAGCCTTTTGATAAGAGCCATGTAGATTATGACATCAAGAGATGGCCAGACAATGTGCTCTAGACTGAATATTTGTTTCCTCTCACCCCCAAGTTCATATGCTGAAACCCTACCCCACATTTGGATGGTAGAAGGACACAGGGTCATTGAGAGGTGAGAGGGTCATTGAGAGGTGACTAGCTCATGAGAATCAAGCCTATGTGAAGAGAATTAGTGCCCTTCTTAAGAGACAAGCAAAGACTGTGTTCTTTCTCCTCTCCTCTTCCAAATTTTTGCTAGTGCACTGGGCTGTGAGAAGTGAATATGGTTTAAGCCAGGAAGTGTAAGGTGATTTGTTTGTTCAACTCACTGAACAGACACATGGCCAGCCAGAGACAGTCCACTGCATGCTTTATGTATGTAATTCTAAGAGCAGACTGGCTTACCTGACAAAGCGGAATGGTCCATGGGGCCAGCTGCAGCCCCGTCCAAGAATCAGAAAGCTTCCTAAACAAAGAACCAACCAGCCCAGTCTGAGGTGAAAGCCTGAAACTCATCCCTACAAGTTCCAGTTCAAGGAATTGAGAGTCTGGTGTTCTTAAGGCAGCTGGGGCGGCGGCGGCAGCAAAACCCACTGCTCAAGGAGGGCCAGGGTGCCTCCTTCCATCCACTTTTTGACCCCTCTGGGCCTGCAGCCCTGGAATTCAGGGTGGGGCTTCCCCCTCAATTCCCTGGTTCACACTTCAATTATCTTCAAAACCAGCCCTCACTGACACATCCAGAATGCAATTCAACTTCCTAGGTATCTCTCAATCCAATCAAGTTGATGATCAGAAGTAACCAGCACAGCACCCAAGAGTCATGTTATCATTGTCTACTTAAATCTTTCTGAAAACCCATACAGTTTGACCTTTGCAGTCCAATGACACTAGCTTTTGTGGGAGCATTGGCATTCATTCCACTTTCCAAAGCCCTTCCCAGATTTTACCCAAATCCTTAAACCTCAAGTCAAGCTAGTAGAACAATTTGGTTTCCTTCCTTTGAGAGACAGAGTCTTTACTATGTTTCTCACAAGGTGGTCAGGTGTGATAATTTGTGTGTGTGTGCCAGTACTGGGGTTTGAACTCTTGCCTCTTGCTCTCATTTGGCTTATGGACTCAAGACTCGTGTTCTACCACTTGAGCCATACCTTCATTTCTGACATTTTGCTGGTTAACTGAAGATAAAGAATCTGACAGACTTTCCTGGGCAGGCTGGCTTCGATACAAGAACCATAGATCTTAGCTTACTAAGTAGCTAATAGTAATGCAGGCATGAGTCACCAGCACCTGACTTAATACTTCTTTATATGATGCATTTGAGAAACTTCCAGCTACAAAGCTGTTCCTCATTCTGGGTCCTGGAAATACACCTTTCCAGAAGCTTTGAGCCAGCAACACTAAATTCCATTTAGCATAATTGTCCTTCGACCATCTTTATGTTACCTAACAAGACCATACAACACCTTAAGGTTACATTTCAAAACTTTCTGTTATCTTTATGTTCCTCTTATTTCCTTCATATTTCAAAGATCCAGTTGGCTAGTATTTTGCTCACAATTTTCTTTTATAATCACAAAATATAGTTACATGCTAGCAGGAATCCCCTCCAAGGCAAAAATATTCTCATTGGCCCATGGCTTATTTTGGATAAGGATCTCTGCTTTATTTGTATCTTGTAATATAAAAGTGAGTGTCTTTTTTCCATATAGAGCAAAAGTATTGTCACTATAACTTGAAGAACAAAGATTTTTTTTTTTTTAATTTTATTTTATTTTATTTGAGAACATACTGTACAGAGGGGTTACAATTACATGGGCAGGATAATGCATACATTTCTTACCAAGCATTGCAGCCTCCTCCTTTGTTTACCCTTCACTCCCTTCCCAGCCTCCCCCCTCCCTCCCACCCAATCATACCCCCCCCCCCCACCGACATTGTAAAGCTGGTTTTGACATGACATTTTGTACTTCTCATTGTTGCAACAGGTCCACCTGAATCCTTAAACGACTTGTTTGTCCCCATCTCCTCCACATGTTATACTGACATCAAATATAGTGAAAGCGGGGAAGAACAAAGATTTTGAAATGAGAAAGAAATTATTAGCAGATACACATTGAGAATCTGTTAGCACAGTGGGCGCTCTAGGGTATGAAATGACCCCTTGGAATGAGTAAGAATGGGTACCACAGTGTAGATGTTTTCCTCCTTTGTTTATTTTAACAAAGGTAGACTCTTGACTCACACCTGTAATCCTAGCAACTCAAGAGGCTGAGATCTGAGAATCATGGTTCGAAGCCAGCCCAGACAGGAGACTCTTATGAGACTCTTATCTCCAATTAACCACTAAAAAAGCTTGATAGTACCCAAAGTTTGAGTTAAAGCCCAGCAGCCTCTCTTTCACACACACAAAACCTCACAGAATACAAAGAATTCCTACTCATCCTTTGATTCCCATGCTGTAATACACTAAGCTCTTTCCTAAAACAGCATCTCATTTAATCTCAACAGTGATCTGTAAGGTAAGTATTAATATGTTCATTATCAAAAGTGGACCCTCTCAGGTTAGATTTGCCCTAGATCTCTCTGTTCCCTCTCTGTCTCTGTCTCTGCCTCTGTCTCTGTCTCTGTCTATCTCTTTCTCTCTCTCTCACACACACACACATACACACACACTTGGCTACCAGGTGAGTTCCTTTGGTGGGGGCAGGTGTGGGGAGGGTGGAAGGGAGGAGGAGAGGGTGGGCTGATGCTATTCATCCTTACACTTGAACACCAGGACAATATCCAGCCTACAATAGGTGAGAGAAACTCAGTCGGCAAGGAATCAATTAAGGGGGAAAAAAAAGAAACAGTTCTAAATGCACTCTCATTTATTTAACCAAATATTGTGACTTCTTAAAAGGGATGCAATATTCTGAATCACAATGTTAACTTTAGATATCTTCTATTAAGAAAAATAAAAAGGATCCTTTGCACAGGTAGAGGTCTTCCCATTATTCTACCAAGGTCACAGTTTCCTTTTCCACACTGTTCGATGCTTTTGGTTTTTATATTAGCTTTGTGCTGAAAATTGAAATTGGAATATTAGAACTCAGTCGGGGAGCACACTAATTTAATTAAATATTAAAAGCCAGCTGGTTTTATGTTATGTGGGCAAATTAGAGAATTAATGATTTGGTACACTTTCTTGTTCCTGTCAAGCTACAAGAACATGAAGAATAGCTCATTCATACCCAGTTACAAAAGGTGAGATTGAAAAATTAAGTCTGCCCTATTAAAGTATTTCCACCTAAAGTCTTTTGAGAATAAGGTAACTTACTTATTTACAAAAATGCCTCAAAAGGCAGTAGCTCCCGAGACAACAATAGGAAAGAACCCAAGAGAGTGCACTGGTGTGTGTGTGTGTGTGCGTGTGTGTGTGTGTGTGTGTGTGTGTGCGTGTGTGTGTGTGTGTGTGTGTGGTGTGGTGTGTGTGTGTGTGTGTGTGTGTGTGCGTGTGTGTGTGTGTACTAGGACTTAAACTCAGGGCCTGGGGGCTGTCCCTTAGCTTTTTACTCAAGGCTCCTGCTCTACCACTTGAGCCACACCACCATGTCTAAATCGTTTATAGTTAATTGGAGATAAGGGTCTCATAGACTTTCTTACCTGAGCTGATTTCAAACCACAATCTTGAGGTCTCTGCTTCCTGAATAGCTAGGATTACAGGTGCTGGGTGCCTGTCTAGTGCAATTTCTGTAATCACATTTCAGACAGGAATGTCATCAATGACAGGTTATACCTTTTCCCCCAGAGATTGGTGATGTTGCTGCTCCTGAAGGAAACTCCTTTCAGTACTTTCATACAGTATTGCAATCAGCTTAGCTTGGCTACAATGAGATTTTAAGGGGATGAAAGTTTGGGTAATTTAGAGTCATTAGTTGGAATATGTGTCTCAGGATTTCCCATGTCTCCACTTTCTTTAAGTACAGCCTATAATTTGGGGTTTTTTTTCATAATTTTTTTCTTGCTTGCTTGCTTGGCTTGCTCTACCACTTGAGCCTCAGTTCTAGTCTGGCTTTTGCTGATTATTCTGGAGAAGTTTTATGTAAATTTTCTGCCCGGGCTGGCTTTGAATCATGATCCTCCAGATCGAAGCCTCTGAGTAGCTAGGATAACAGAGGATAACAGATGGGAACCACCAGTGATTCACTGGTTCAACAGTGACTTTTTTTTTTTTTTAAAGAAAAAGGCCCCAGAGTCGGGTGGCTCAGGCCTGTAATCCTAGCTACTCAGGAGGCTGAGAGCTGAGGATCACAGTTCCAAGCCAGCCTAGGTAAAAGAGTACATGAGATTCTTATCTCCAATTAACTACCAGAAAACCAGAAGTGGAGCTGTGGCTCAAAGTAGTAGAGTGCTAGACGAGCATAAAAGCTCAGGGACAGCACCTCGGCCCTGAGTTCAAGCCCTATGACATAGCTATAACCCTAAATAACACAGATACTTCTTATGCCTCCATCAGAAAGAATGACACCACCCTATTTCTTAGAAAATGAAAAGACTTGGAAAAAATTATATTAAGTGAAGTAAGCCAGGCCCAAAGAAACATAGGTCCCATGGTTTCCTTATTTGCAATAACTAGTATATGGCTAGAACAAGCAGAAAAGCACAAAAGCTATGTACATATAACCATATAAGATGATGCTAAGTGGAATGAACCCCAAGATAGGGACACAAGTGGTTTTATCTTTCTTGCTGTTGTTTTTAATGTATTTATAATGTACTATATGATTTTTTTTGTTTCCTTTGTATGTTTTTCCCCAGTGGTATAACCCTTGTTTTCACTGTATTTGATTCCAGTGCCCTGCATCTTGTATATACATCTTGTATATTTGGGAGGGGAAAGGAAATAACAAAATGATGAAATAAGGATACAGGTTGACCCATTGTAACAATGAGATGTACAAGACACTGTGTTGAAAACAGACTTTACAACCTACAGAGACCTTTACAACCTTTACAACCTACAACCTACAGAGTTAGAGAGGGGGAGGAGTTAGAGAGGGGGAGGGAAGGTATGGTAGGGGAAAAACAAAGGAGGGGTAACAATGCTCAATAGGAAATGTACTCGTTACCTTACTCATGTAACTTGTAACCCTTCTGTACAGTATCTTTACAATAAAAATATATTAAAAACAGATAACTATAATTACCTCTATGATTAATTTTAAACTTAACTTCATGAATATTATTTCATGTCACTACATACTCTTAATGAAAGTATTTTAATGGCTCTTACAAGTAAGCTCACTAGAAAGTAAAACTGAGCCTTTTCTAACCACTCTTTGTTTTTGTTGGTGGACTTTTTATTAGTTAGATGACAGCTAAAGTTGTTGAAAAGAAAGAAGAGGATTTGAGAAAGAAGGAAAGGTAGGAAGAAAGGAATATATAGGAGTGGAAAGGGAAGGGGAGAAAAGAAAAAAATGGGAAAGAGGGGAAGGAAGGAAAGCAAAGGAGTGGAGGGTTAGAGAGGGGAGAAAAAAGAAGAAGAGGGAGAGGGAAAAGGAGGAGGGAGAGGGGAGGAGAGCAGAAAGGGAAACAGAGAAGGATGGGAGGGGAGAAGAGAGGGAAAGAGAAAGGAGGGAAGAGGAGGAGAGGATAGAAAAGGGGAGGAGAAGGGAGGAGAAAAGAGGAAAGGGAAGGAGAAGAAAGAGGAAAAAGGAAAAGGAGAAGAGAAGGGTTGGGAGGAGATGGATTGGGAAAAGAGGAAGCAGAGAAGGGAGGGGAGGAAAAGGGAGGGAAGGGAAAAGCAGAGAAGGGAGGGAAGGGAACAGTTTAGCTTAAACTGTTGTAAGTTTTCATTATGGGAGAAGAGCTTCTCCCAATCATTAGGAAGTAGACACGGTACCTGGAGAGCAGCCTCACCATCTTTTTAAAAGCATGACTATGAGATGGCATGCATTGTGGTACAGACTGTTGCTAGCCTAAGCCTTTGGATAAGTCCAGCATCGAAAGAAGCTGGTCTCCATACTTTCCTTTAAATAAGGCAGATGATGGATATGGAACACATCTTGCATATTGGGGCTGAAACTGGAGTTTTAGGCCCCAGACCCACATTCCAGGGGTCCCCTAAGTCAGGTCTGGTCCCACACCCCAGCACAATAGATAACTAGTAGAGTAATAGAGAAGGGCACAGAAATGTACTACCTGGCCCAGAACATGCTGTGGGAAAGGGCAATCCAGCCCATCCCTGGCCATCTTTGGGGAATAAAGCTAAGCTTCAGGTTTAACTAGACAGAGAATGGGGAGATGGCAGGAAGAGGGGTCTGCATAATTACTACCCAGCCTTGGTCACCAGTGTGTTGGGTAGACTAGCTCAGTCCTTGTTTCGGGGTGGTTCTGGAGAAGTATTTGTCATTTGAGGGGAGCAGTCTGGTCAAGATAAAGAAGTGATGGTTGCCTGTGGGTGACCTGCTCTGAGAGACTCTGATGTTCCTTTCCTGAGGACAATTAACTCATTTAACATGCTCTTCCCAGCCACTGTCATCACCATGGTACCTGGGAGGCACCAAGACTTCAGAGTGTTAACCAAACTGGCCAAGATCTCTTCCATGCAGCCAGAAATAAATCCAACTCTCATTTCAAAAATGTAGTCTTCCAACTGCATTATTATACTTCCTAACTGACTTAAAAATTAAAAATTAAAAATGGAAAAAAGATTTACTGCCAAGAATTCTGAATTTTTGGGTAATAACAAAATGCTCAAACAAGGACACAGGATGAGCCATTGCAACAATGATACTCACAAGACACTATGCTGGAAATGAACTTCACAACTTGGTGGGGGGTGGGGAAAGAGGGAAGGGAAGAGATAGCAGGAGAAAAACAATGGAAGGGTAACAGTGTTCGCTAGGAAACATACTCATTACCTCACTCATGTCACTGTGACCTCCTCTCTGTATAGCATCTTTACATTAAAATTTAAAAATTTTTTAAAGAATTCTGAATTTTTAAACATAATAGTTACTGCCAGGTATTGGTGGCTCATGTCTATGAGCCTAGCTACTCAGGAGGCTGAGATCTGAGGATCACAGTTCTAAGCCAACCCAAAGAGCAAAATCCATGAAACTCTTATCACCAACTAACCATCAAAAAGCCAGAAATGGTGATGTGGCTCAAGTGGTAGAACACTAATTACCCTTGAACAAAAAAAGCTCTGGAACAGTGCCTAACAGACCTGAATTTAAGCCCCAGGAGAGGCACAGAAAGCAAATAAGCTAATTAAATTATGATGATGATGATGATGATGATGATGATGATGACGATGACACAAGTAACTTCTTTTTTTGGGGGAGTCCAGTCGTGGGGCCTGAACCCTGGGCCTGGGCGCTGTCCCTCAGCTCTTCAGCTCAAGGCTAGTGCTCTACCACTTGAGCCACAGCGCCACTTCCGGCTTTTTTTTCTGCTTATGTGGTGCTGAGGAATCGAACCCAGGGCCTCATGCATACAAGGCAAGCGCTCTACCATTGAGCCACCTTCCCAGCCCGACACAAGTAACTTCTGATGTGCTTCTAAATACAGGCTTAGTAGGAAATACTGATAGGTATTTTTAGAGAAAGTTCTACCTCTGGAATCTTGAGGCTAGTTAAGCAAGTATCTGCAGTTCTTCTATTTATTCCTTTGTAAATTAAAACAATGACAGTAAATGAAGCTTAAAATAAGCCCAGCGAAAAGTAACGGACTTCTAGCCAAGTGTTGGTGGTTATGCTTGTAATCCTAGCTACTCTGGAGGCTCAGATCTTAGAATCACAGTTCAAAGTCAGCCTGAGCAGGAAAGTCTGTGAGACTTTTATCTCTAACCAGTAAAAAGCCAGAAGTGGCACTGTGGCTCAAGTGGTAGAGTGGTAGCCTTGAGCACAAAAGCTCAGGGACAGTGCCCAAACCCTGAGTTCAAGCCTCAGGGCCAGCACAGAAAAAAGTACTGGACTTCTGGATAGCATGCTGAGGACCTATGTTTCTCCAGGTGCCTCTCAGTGAGAGTGGCAACAGTTAATTGGAGAAAATGCACAATCATTAAATAATATGTGTAATTTTTTTTGAAAATTCAGCATTAGCTTCTAAAAGCCTTCCACTTACTGATTATGCTTTATTACCTGGTTTGCTAAGCATCTATTGTAAAGTGTTGCTAAATTATAATGAATTTGCTTTCCTTCCTCAGAAGTGTCACTTAAAAGCACTTAGCAGGCTCATCAGGGCCACAAATAGGTAATTATTTATTTTATTAAGTAGTTTCATTGCTTTTTACACATCACAAAGTACTTTTTCATTAGTTTTACCTTTTAAAAAAGTCAAACTATCATAGTGTGGAGTTATATGGTTTGGTCATATTCTTGCAAGGTTCCAAAGTTCTAAGTAGTTTTTTAGACCTGAGATACTGCATAAAATTTTGCCTTTGATCTTCAGATCAAAAGCCACAATGAGAATCTCATTAAAGATATAAAACTTCTCCCCCAGAAAAAGAATGCAAACAGAAAATGTCACACAAATCTCCCCCCCCAGCCCTCGTCCCTGGGGCGGGGCGGGGGGGGGGGGAGGGGGATGGTAAGAGCATCTCATGGATCTCCAGAGAGTTTATGGAACCCTAGTTCAGAAAGAAACTCTAAGTGAAAGAATTTTGAAATTCTTGACACACTATATAAAACACTATTTTTCTAATAAGTATTTGTGTACTCAAGAAGCAGAAGGCACGTGTCTATTGCTGTAATATAAAAAAGTGAAGGTTATTTCTTTCAGATTGAACTTTATTTAAATAAATAAATACTGTTCTACCCCTCCCCCTTAATCTTCCTATATACTGTCTAGTTTCTTCTGGGTGAATTTTACATGATAAAGGAAATTAATTTAGCCATTACAGCTATATCAAGTACTAAAGAATTGAGGAAATACGTTCTAATTTAAAATTTATTGAATGTGAGTTCTATGTTAGACATTGTACTAAGTGCCTTTCATGCACTATTTCACTTGGTTCTCACAATAAGCTGGAGGAAAGCTAAAACTTTTGTTTTCATATTACAGGTTAAAGAAATTGAAAGGAAAACAGTAATTCGGCTAAGGCCACAGTCAGTAAATGATGCAGCTTAACATTCAGTTTCTCTTTTCCAACTTGAAAAGCAAGCCAAACCTCTCAGAAGCAGGTGTATTCTAGCTATCTAAAGTTCTGCGAAAAAGGAGCCATTCTATTTCATTTCAAATAAACAAATGACCTAAATCAACTTGCACCTGCCCTTGATTTTGTGCAAATTTATTTATAATGAATTTCGACAGTAAGGGTGATAGTCCTAAATTCAGAGAATTTTAAATAGTCTTAAATCACGCATGTAGCATACAATCCCATTTGTCCAGAAAAGAGGCAAAAGGCAGGACAGTAAATCTTTCACACAGCAGAATTATCACAAGGGCGTGTGAGTGTTCCAATCTGGAGGACTTTCCCCCTTTGAGTGGAAACTGCAAATCACTGGGTTATTATGTGGCATAAGTTCTGAGTCCATCAATCTCCTTTGCTTTCCATTTGCCAGGGACTGACTTGACGTTGTGATCATGCATCTCTCCGATCACTCTGTGCCTAGCTTGATATGGAGTCTCCAGAGAGAGCTGCCAACACACTGAGAAAGAAGGCTGGTAGCTCAATCTTAACAGGGTCATACATGAGCAATGACAACATTAATAATGGCACCTAAGAGAGCTTGTGAAATATAAGCCAGTGGTAAAATGTAAAAGAGAAAAGAATGCAAAGCAGAAACGGAAAAGTGACACCAGGCACTGGTAGCTACCATCTGTAATCCTAGCAGGAGGCTAAGATCAAGGGATCATAGTTTGAACCCAGTCCAGGCAGGAAAGTCCAAGAGACTCTTATCTGCAATTAACCACCAAAAAGTCAGAAGTGGATCTGTGACTTAAACGGTAAAGTGCTGGCCTTGAATGAAAAAGCCAAGTGAGAGTGTGAGGTCCTAAATTCAAGCCCCATTGCTAGGGCTGAGAGAGAGGCACACACACAGAAAGATGCAAAGAAACTAGAAATGAATTTGCTTAAGGACTCACATTCAGAGTAAAATTTTCCTCTTAAGGTTGTAACACTCAGAAGCCTGCTGTGTAAATGCTCATTTTAAATTCAACACTTTTATGCATGATCAATTAAAGTCCAAAGTGGTACAATTACCTGAGATCTCATTGAAAATTGGTGGTAGTGCTTATTCTAATGTTTGACCACTATACCTACACTCTGTACCACACTCTGGATCCATGATCAACATTTTCTGAAAAGGTCAGAGAGTACATATTTCGGACTTTATGGGGCTTCCTGCCTCTGTATCAACTATTGAACTCTGCCAATCTAGCATGGACATAGCCATCAAAGGAATGGGTGTATATCCAACATTTTATGTACAATACAGCCCACTCGCTGGATTTGGACAGCTGGACAGTACTTTTACAACCTTTCCTCTACATTACAAATTCCAGTTCTGCCACACTGTAACCAAGGCTTTGATTGAGTCATTTAGTCTCTCTCAACTTGTTTCTTTCCCCGCATGAACAACACTGCTTTCCCAATGGTGGAAACAGATTTTATCAGATACATCATTGAAAATTGTTTCCGTGATCATTTGGAGAATATCACTCTTTAGATTTACAAAATGCGTATAGAAATATCTGTGTGCACATATATAAACATGATTAATCTTGATTTTGCAACTTGACTGGATTGGCAGACACCTAGAGGATGACACTTCTGGGTATGTCTCTGAGGGAATTTCTACAGATGACTGATAGGTGGAACAGCCAACCACTGAGGAGAAAGATCTACTGTGATTGTAGACAGCACGATCCAATGGCCTGTAGTCCCAGATACTTTAATAAAAATTAAAAAAAAAAAACCAGAAAGATAGCTTGTGTGTGAAGATTCCATTAATTCTGAGAAAATATGTCTCATCACTGTTGTCTTCACCCAGGGACATCAGGCTCCAGCTTCTTTAAAAGGTCTTTCAACACCAAATCACACCAATGACTCTGCTGGGAGCTTCCTGGCCTTTGCCTCTGTCTGGGGCACCATTATTGGTCCCTTTTTTTGGAATTTCCAGCATCTTAGGCTGAGCAATTTCCAGCATCTTAGGCTGGTTCTGTTCCTCTAGAGAACTCTAATACACACAGGTACATAATTTATAAACACTACAGTAAATATCAAACATGTACTATGAATTTAAATAGTAAGTGGTTCCGAGATGATAGGAAGCTCACTCAACCTGCACAGCTTGCAGTGGTAGAGCTGATGTTTTACTCATATGCATGCATGCTGTCTCTGTGTAGGAGAGTCCTTCACAGGAATTGTGACTCAGGAAGAATTGTACAGGCCCAAAGACTCACAGTCTCTCACCTTTAAAATGATCAAAATGAAAACCCTGCATTTCAACCCCACGTTAAGCAGCTGCTCTGGCTTCTCTCTGGCCTCTCCATAGTCAGCAATCAACCAGCCTCGACCTCCTATCACACCCACGGACACTGCTGCTGTTAATTAAGTTCACTGACAAGTTTCAAATATTTAAGGCTAACGAACACTTTTCAGTTCCTAATCCACTCTCCTTTTTTTTGTTATTTTTTCATTTATTTGTTTGTTTTTCTGTGCCAGTAATGGAGCTTGAACCTACAGCTGCGGTGCTTTCCTTTAACTTTCTTGTTCAAGGCTGGTTCTCTACCACCTGAGTCACAGCTCTACTTCTGGTTGTTGTTGGGGTTTTCTGGGGGGGGGGGTGTCTCATGAACTTTGCATTCCAAGCTGGCTTTGAACATGACCCTCAGGTCTCAGCCTCCTGAGTAACTAGGGTTATAGGTTGTGAACCACCAGTGTGGACTCTTGTTTTTCTCTTGTTTTTCAAAATCCTCCCTCCCTTTGATTTCTTGGAAATGTTTTTGGGTTAATTTCCCTTTTTTTTTTTTTTTTGTTGGTCATGGGGCTTGAACTCGGCCTAGGCACTGTCCCTGAGCTCTTCAGCTCAAGGTGAGTGCTCTGCCTCTTGAGCCACAGCGCCACTTCTGGTTTTCTAGTGGTTTATTGGAGATAAGAGTCTCACAGAAAAAAAAAAAAAAAAGAGTCTCACAGACTTTCCTGCCCAGGCTGGCTTTGAACCATGATCCTCAGGTCTCAGCCTCCTGAGTAGCTAGGATTACAGGTGTGAGCAACCAGTGCCCGGCTGGTTAATCTTTTATCATAAATCAAAATTTGAATTCCTCAAGAAGTGGAAAGGATAACATATGAGCAAAGTTGTCTTTTCTGCAGACACTTTGTACAGCAGGGAGCACATAAACACATTCTTATCTCCCTCCATAACAGGGACTTGCCGGTTAGTCTACAAATGTATGGGTCATGTGACCTCTCTTTCATTCTCCCATTCTGAAATGTTTAACTTTCCACTTAGGTGTCCTGCAAGAAATACAACAGTATAGCTAGTTGGTAAACAGTACCCAATCCTTAGTCTTAAAACAACATATTATGATGGAGAGTATGATAAACAAGGGCCACACTGTCTAAAAGAGTTGCCAATTCAATAACCCTAGGGAGAAGGTTAGGATCATGACCTTGGCATATTTGTCATCAGATCAGATTGTCTCTTGTTCAACTCCTTTTCTGTTCTATCCATGTGCGGTATTCACATTTCAGTACCCTACCTAAATAGGGCACTGCCATCTGACACTTCTGCCATACTGACACCTGCCAAAACACTGTTGGTAATGCTCTTCTCACAGATTATGCTTGTGTGCAGATAAAGTTGTCCAATTAGCTTCATGAGACTCAATGACTTAAAAGTTTATTACAGGTGATGACCCTTTCTTCTTTCCTTCCCTCTCTTCCTTCCTTCCTTCCTTCCTTCCTTCCTTCCTTCCTTCCTTCCCTTTTCTCCTTCCTTCCCTTACCTCCTTCCTTCCTCTCTTCCTTTCTTTTCCCCAGTACTGAAGCTTGAATTCAGGGCCTCAAGTTTTCATCTGTCTTTTTCCACTCAAAGCAGGTGGCTCTACCATTTGAACCATGATTCCACTTCTGATCTTTTGCTAGTCAAGTAAAGATAAGAGTCTCACAGATTTTTCTGCTCAGGCTAGCTTTGAACCTCAACCCTCAGATAGATCTCAGCCTCAAGAGTAGCTAGGATTGCAAGGCATGAGCCACCAGTGTCTAGAATGACTCTTACTTGCTTGCACATTCCACATAGCACATACACACACTGGTTTACACACAGCCCTTTGTCATAAATAATCTTCATTCATTCATGTTTAGACTCTAGGTTTCTGTAAAGAAAGAGTTTAAAATGTATCTGTCAAGTGGCTCTAAGTTTATATATTCCATACATCTTGCTTTGCATTGGGGGAGTAATTCCCTTCTCATTCTTGCAAAACCTCTATAAGTCCAAAGTAGTTTTATTCCCTGAAACAGTGGTTTTGCTAAGAAGAAAAAGGGGAAGAAAAGATTCCAGGACCAAATGAGACTGAAAAATTCTGCATTGAACAGAGCTTAGCAGTCTCTTGATTTTTGTTTCTGGTGCCAGTACTGCTGCTTGAACTCAGGACGTGAATGCTGTCCCAGAGCTGTGTTGCTCAAGGCTAGCACTCTACCACTTCTTGCTTTTTTGGTGTTTAACTGGAGATAAGAGTCTCACAGAAATTCTTTCCTGGACTAGTTTCTAACCTTGATCCTTGCATCTCAGCCTCCTTAGTAGCTAGGATTACAGGAGCCACTGGTGCCAGGCAGCAGCTCTTTATTGCACCATTGTTCGGAATGTTTCCTGTGCAAAGGCACCAAATGAGGAAAAGGTTGCTTTCCCAATATTCTACCCTCAGAACCATTTTCTGAGGTTTAAATCTCAGAGGATGGGATCATAGCTTGATTAGAACACACTGTCCTAAGAGTCTCAATGTTTGGAATATGAATCAGCTTACAATCTGTCCTCTATATTTGCCATTGTTTCCTGCGCCCTCCCTCCCAGAACCCATGTTGTCTGTTTCCCAAACACAAGCATTTCTATTACAGCATACTTCCAGGACTTCCATTGTCTAAGCACTTTACAATCTTCACTAAACGTAGTTTAGATCTATCTATCCCCAGAGTTTAGACAAATACAAACTCTCCTAACAACCAGTCAGAACTCAGTCCTATCCTCACTGGCCTCTCATCTCTAAGCAGCATCTACTCTAATTGGGAGCCATGCTCACTTGATTATTGATATGTATTTTTGTTGTGTGTGTATGTATGCATGTATACATATGCATATATGGATATATTAACCAGCTTACATCTCTTGCTCCTCTATAGGATCTTCTTAAAAAACACTCTTTTCACTCAGGACCTTCTTCATAGAGGAAACTCAAGTCAGTGATTTTATGATAAAATAAATCAAATGAAATGATTTAGCTAAAAACCATGGACACAAAGATATACAGATGTGAAGGGCAAAAAGGAATCCCTCAGTAGATGAATGGATCAAGAAAATGTGGTATATATACACAATGGAATTCTATGCCTCCATCAGAAAGAATGATATTGCCCCATTTGTTAGGAAATGGAAAGGCTTGGAAAAAATTATATTAAGTGAAGTAAGCCAGGCCCAAAAAAACATAGGTCCCATGGTTTCCCTTATTTGCAATATCTAGTATATGTCTGAGTCAGGCAGAAAAGGTCAGATAAGTTGATGTTAGGGAAATGAACTCTAAGATATGTATTCAATTTTTTTTCTTTCATGTGATTGTTTCTAACATATTTATAAGATGATTTCTATGTTGCTTTGTATGTCCCTCCCCCACAGTATAACCCCTGCTTTCACTGTATTTGATGTGGGTATAATTTGTAGAGGGGAAGGGAAAAAACAAATCATTTAAATAGGGATACAGGTGGCTCATTGCAGCAATGAGATATACAAGTCGTTATGTCGAAAACGAAAACGAACTTTACAAACTTTGGTGGGGGGGGGGGAAGGGGGCGGGGAGGATTGGGTGGAGGACGGGGGGGGGGGGTGGGAAAGGATGGGAAGGGGAAACAAAGGAGGAGGCTACAATGCTTGATAAGAAATGTACTCATTATCTTGCCCATGTAATTGTAACCCCTCTGTACAGTATTTTCACAAAAAAAAAACTATAAAAAAAAAGGACCTGGTGTTAACTTAAAAGATTGCACAGCACTATTTTCCCAGCAATCATGTAAACAAAAGAGCTTTCTGTCTCTAGTAGAAACAGTGGAAACATGGGATTTCTTTTCTATTTATTATTTTAGAATATTTTTATTATTATCTTTAAGTAGTTGTACAAAGAAGTTGCTATTTAACAAAGCAGTTTACGAATACAATGTATCTTGATCAACATCACCACTTCAGCCATCTCACCCATCTCTCCCCTCCCCACCCCTTCCTTCACTCTTCTGCTTTATTTGTCCGTCATGGGGCTTGAACTCTGGGCCTGGGCACTGTCCCTCAGCTCTTCAGCTCAAGGCTAGCGCTCTACCACTTGAGCCACAGCGCCACTTCCAGCTTTTTCTGTTTATATGGTGATGAGGAATCGAACCAGGACCTCATGCATAGGAGGCAAGCACTCTACCACTGAGCCACCTTCCCAGCCCCTTCACTCTTTTTAATTTTGTAGGTTATGCCTTGGGCACTTAAATTCATTTCCCCCTTCTCCTCTTCAAATAACAAAGATTGAAGAAAGAACCCCTTAGAGGGGAGAAAAGACCCTTCCTAGAAGGCAAGAAGACCTCTAGGAGAGAAAATGTGTGGTAAACATCTTAATTACAACATTAGTGTTACTGAGAAGAAAAAGATGTTTCATACAATTCTTTTATCAGTCCTAAGGGTTTGAGATACTTAAGAGTATGTTCTTTTAAAGAGTCAAAAATTAAAATAGTTCCTCCTGGGGTTTTACAAAGACCAGACCATCAAAGAGTGTCAGAAATAGCTCTCACACTTAGAAATTGTCCTTGTTCTCTAAGATACAGAGGTCTCCACGGAACACAGACACCTAGGGCTTTGAGGAACAGGAGTGGAAAAAGCAAATGTGTGCATCATTAAGACCTCATGTGCCAGGTGCCTGTGGCTTGCACCTGTAATCGTAGCTACTCCAGAGGCTGAGATCTGGGATCATGGTTCAAAGCCAGCCTGAGCAAAGTCTGTATGATTCATCCCCAATTAAATACACGCGCGCACAAGCACGCACACACACACACACACACACACACACACACACTGAAAGTGACGCTGTGGACTAAGTAGTAGAGTGCTAGCTTTGAGAAAAAAAAAAAAAGTTTAGGTACAGAACCCAGGACCTGAGTTCAAGCCCCAAGAGTGGCAGACCCCATAGGGGAAACAGCTAGGGAAGGGCCCACTGGGCCATATGGTCAGGGCTTCAAGAGAGCTAGTACCCTGAAAACAAACTAAAGATCTGGAGTGAACCCCTTCTTGTGTTCTCAGGGCCATTGTTACCTGGAGAGAGAAGTAAATGTATCAGTCAGAAATTCATTTTGCTTACAGTTTTGGCTTCCTGAACTGTTAATTTCTCAGGAAGGAAAAAAGGAATCTGAAAGCAAAAAATATTTACTTCTGTGGAAATAAATATGCATGAAAATGCTAAACAAAAGTGCAAACCCTGTATTTATGCTCATTTGCATGAATTTTAAAGCAATATGAATCAACAATGCTCTAAGATGATCATTCTGACTTTCTGTAATGGGATAGAGAATAAAGTAATGCATATATTTAAATTTTATTCTATGTATGAATAGATGCACATTATGTGGATGAATTTCTTTGTGCAATAATTGACTTTTTTCTTGTAAACCTAATAAAAGCAGTTTGAAATCATCAAAATTAAGAGATCAAGCTAGTGCGTGGCTAAGTGAAACATTCTAATCTGTATATGTAAATGAGGAAAGAGCATCACATTCAACATCTGTTAAATTCACAACATATAATATTCGTTTCATAGGTCTGAAATACAAACATGAATATTATGAAGGGGAATATAACTGCATGGAGAGAACTCTATGTGACATTTTTTCATTTCATATTTACACTCCACTATATGGGTAAATAAACAGGTATTTTAATATCTATACCAAATGAAAATATATATATTGCACTAGTTTGAGCTTTGATTCACATGGTTTATATGTATAGTTTAATTTCAAAAAAGAAAATGATGGAAAGCCCCAGGATTATCTAAGTTACATCCGGAGAAATGAGAAATTATCACCTCAGTCACCTTTAGTTTTGAATCAAAGTCCATCTGGAAATGCATCTATTTTATATCTAACCAGAGCACACTACTGCCTGAGTATCTGCATCTCTTAAAATAAAGATTATCCCTAATTAAGAAAAAGAAAGCCACTGCCTCTCCAAGTCTGGGGTGCTTACTTGTGTCACAACTGATCTGAATTTAATTGTTCCATTTTAAGGATTATTTATCTTGTTTTCCCCTCTTTGATTGCCTTCTTCTAGGGCCTTATAAATTGGAACCACTATTAGCAACATCACTAATTTCCCCGAAAGATCATCTAAGCTTTCAAGCTGAACCACTGCACTCAGTTTTATTTTTCATAAAATTGCAATGGTTTTAGATGACTAATTTTTATCATCTTTAATGTGAGCCTCAAAGGTAGCCATGTTTTTGTACAAGTAAGTAATTGCTTGGGCTGAAAAAAATTAACTGCAATATTTCAAAGGGAAAGATCATATTCAAATGATGTTGGTAATAATAATTAAGCCTTTTGTTCCATCAAAAATAGACTCTTCAGCTGAAGGCTGCTAAACTTCACAAGGTATGTAACAAATCATATTTCAGTTTATTGAGCCCAGATTCTTTTTTCTTCCCTGTGTTTAGTATTTGTCATTGGGATACATAAATAGAGAATTAGATTCAGAGTAAATTAAGCATAGTGATAATTTGTGGCGGCTCTGATCAATCATGTCTTTATGCTGTGTGATTACATGGAATGAGAGGGCCACCGCACATAAGGCTGATAAATTGCTCTAAGTCGACAAAGGCTTTGATCTGAAGATCAGCTCTCCTTCATTTTATCCAGGCCAAAACACATTAACTAGAAAACCTTTACTTAATGTGGCAAATGAAATTTAAAACGTTGCCAGGGGTAGGTATATTTAATGATTAGGATTAAACACAAGGAGACAATAAATAATATTTAAAAGACAGAATTGAAAGTGAAAGGCATGTGACCCAATCCCAGTGCGAAGGGAGGAAACTTGCCTGGGTGAAGAAATGAAATGGCGCAGAAAAGAGCTACACAGCGGAGGGTGTGTGTGGGGGGGGGGTGTTTCAACTGTTGGTAGTGGGGAGACATCATGAATTTTTCACAGAGTCTTGCGTGATCCATGTTCTTAAAAGTGACCTGACAGCTGTTGACAGGAGAAACAAGACAATACAAACAAAGGTCTGATGGTAGGGCCAGAAGGGTAACCATTGTGGTTCAAGAATGAAATGCAAGGATCCTGGACATGAGCATTGACAGAGCTCACAACCAAGTAGGAAGAGATATTTTGAGAGCTACTGTGGGGAAAAATTTGGCTAGGTTTGCTTTTTCTTCAGCTGAGAGAAGGACTGAGAAGATTTGAGAATAAACAGCAGGCGAGGGAATATGGGGACAAGAGAGAATACACTGACATATTTCGTATGTGGCAGTATCAGGAGTCCCCAAATCTGTGAAGAAAGTACCAAAGTGTTTCTATTGTTATGTGTGATTCTCACTTGTAGAGTTCGAATATGACTTCTGTACGCCAAGGGTCCATGGTGATGTAAAGTTTGGCACCCAAGGTGGCACTCTTGGGAGGTGGTATGGGCCATTAAGAGGTGGGACTCAGTGAGAGGTCCCTGGATCGTTGAGAGGTCCCTGGTTGTGCCCTCAGCAGGAACTGTGGGAAACCTCTGCACGTCCTGTGGCTTCCTATTTGAGAATGTAAACTCTTCCAAATACATGCACTCACACCCTCCACAGCTCTTGTTGAAGCAAAATAATGAGTCTCCACTTGACCTTGGATTTCATCCTTAATGTGAACTAAATAGACAGCTCTATATAAGTAGCCTATATGGACGATTTCATTACATTTACAAAACCCAAGTAACGCTATCATTAGTACTACATGTCCTTGATGGTCAGCTGGCCTTTGCCTCTCAGTATTAACTATACTTGAAGCCATGAGCTGCCAATAACTCCTACAGAAGGAAAAGAGAAGGGAAAACACACACTGCATCCTAGAGCTTTTGCCTGGAAGGGTTACACGAGACTTCTTGCCAGGTTCATTACTAAAAACAAGACACATGGCTTTGCCTGGCCTCAAAGAGATGGATACTGGTGATCACAAATACAAGTTACTGCTAACTCCAGACTGGATGTTTGATGTGTAAAATTATTTTTTAGACATGCTTGGCAATATTTGAAGATCAAACTACTGCCTTCTTGAGAGACCAAATAGTCCTGAATCAACGTGAAAGGAAATTGAAACGTAGTTGTGAGGAACAATGTCTCCAGCTGTATTGAGTTAGTTTCACAAATATCATCTTCAAAATATTTGGTTTTACAGTTATTAGGTCTTCCTAAGAGCTTTTTATTGCTGTTACAATAATAGCAGCAGCAACAATAACAAACCCCATAAACTTGGCAGATTAAAAAAAACCACTTAGCTGGGCATTGGTGGCTCACATCTGTAATCCTTGCCACTCAGAAGGCTGAGATTTGAGGATCCTGACTCCAAGACAGCCCAGTGAAGAAATATCCATGAGACTCTTATCTCCAATTATCTTCCTTCTTTGGAAGAGGAGGTGTGGTTCTAATAGCAGAGTACCAGTCTTGAGTGAAAAAAAGCCAAACAAGAGCAAGAGTAAACATAAGGCCCTGAGTTCAAGCCCCAGTACTGGCACAAAACAAAAACATGCATCCCAAGTCAGCTATATAGGCCAAAAATTAAGGTATCAAGAAGACTGACTTCCTTCAGAAAGGATCTATGTGATCCTTGTCTCTACCAGATATACTGGCTGCAGACTTTAGATTCTATCACTCCAATATCTGCCTCCTTGGTCACAATATCTTTTCCAATGTGTCATTTCTTCTCTGTTGTTCTCTCCTAAGGACTCTTTCTTTTACATGTGGACCCCTCCTGATGATACAGAATAATTTCTCCATCTCAAGATCTTTCATCTCATCACATATGCAAAGTCTCTTTTACCATTCACAAGTTCCTGATATCTTTGGAGACCATTATCCAATACATCACACTCAATTTTCTTTCTTCCTTCTTTCTTTCTTTCTTTTTCTTTCTTTCTTTCTTTTTTGTTGGTCATGGGGCTTGAACTCTGGGCTTGGGCGCTGCCCCTCAGCTCTTCAGTCAAGGCGAGTGCTCTACCACTTGAGCTACAACGCCACTTCCGGTTTTCTAGTGGTTTATTGGAGATAAGAGTCTCACAGACTTTCCTGCCCAGGTTGGTTTTGAACCGTGATCCTCAGATCCCAGCCTTCTGAATAGCTAGGATGACAGGCATGAGCCACTGGTGCCTGGCTTCTTTCTTTTCTTTTCTTCTCTTTCTTTCTTTCCTTCTCTTTCTTTCTTTCTTTCTTTCTTTCTTTCTTTCTTTCTTTCTTTCTTTCTCTCTCTCCCTCTCCCTCTCTCCCTCCCTCTCTCTTTCTTCCGCCCTCACTTCCTCTCTCCCTTTCTTTCTTTCTTTCATTCGTTCTTTTTTTCTTTCTTTCTCAT
This sequence comes from Dipodomys spectabilis, assembly GCF_019054845.1. Classification (NCBI taxonomy): domain Eukaryota; kingdom Metazoa; phylum Chordata; class Mammalia; order Rodentia; family Heteromyidae; genus Dipodomys; species Dipodomys spectabilis. Next base: position 6,935,133 of record NW_024870716.1, on the reverse strand, counting down.
GGTTCCCATTGAGTTTAGTTAGCATATGGAAAAACATTCATCAAAGCACCATTTGTAAAAATGACATAGCTGGACACCGGACGCAGAAAAGCTCAAGGACAGTGCCCAGGCCCTGAGTTTAAGCCCTACAACCTACCAAAAAAGACCACACATATCTTCTAAAATCCCAGACATCTGGTGGCTCATGGGTCACTTTCACAATCCTTACTAAATAAAAAATTAGACTAAATATAAAGAGGGTGCAGTTGAGTAGTTCTGAAAGTGTAGGCTAATAATTCTAGTTCTTATGCATTTGACATTTATGCTATCCTGTTCAACCCAAGTGTACATTGTCACCACTCAGCTCTGAACCCAAGAAACCCAAGAAATTCTTCTAATCTTTGGCATCACACATATCTAATAATTTTGTAGGTCATTTGTTTACATTAAAATCTTGAGAATTTCTAATTTAATTGTGACTAGGAAAACATCTCTATATGAATCACCCTGTGTGGAAGCAAATACATGGGAGTAGATGACAGCTTTAACATTAAGTGGACACTCTTAATCACTTATTGATGGCTCATGTACACTCATACTGCAGACGTAATCTTTGCCTCATTCCTGACTCTACTTGTTGTGCAATACATTTTATGCATCAATTATTATATACTAATGGGCTGTGTAATATCCTTTCCAGATTCCATCATAGGTATTTTATAAAAATGAATAGATTCAATTACAGGATAAAAATTAAGCTCTCGCCTACTGCTGTTTATTTTAATTGTTAAGTAATTAAGAATTTCTATTTTGCTCTCTCTGGTTTGGGTCCAGACTACATGTGGCATCTGATTCCTATCAATAATTTTTTTTGTATAACTTTGTGTGCTCAGTATGCCCCAATGTGAATTTCTGAAGTTATCTTTCATATATTCCATTCTTAGAACATTACTAAGTCTTTTCCAACTTAGTTGTCTACAGTTAAAGAAAAGTGGGTTCATTCACTCATTCATTACACAAATATATATTGCTGTTTTCTATGATTATATTGCTGTTATGTATGATTAGAGATCATACAAAAAATAAAAAACAAAACAAACCATTCAAATTGGGGATGAGAAAAATACAAACAGATAAATAGAAATTTAAGATAGATAGATAGATAGATAATTTTGACAGATGGTAATACAACTAAAGAGCTGGGCTTTCCAAGTGGTAGTGAACCCTGCAAATTAAAATAAGTTGAGGAAATATTTCTGAAAGGATCCAAGAAAGATGAGGAAGAAGACATGCAGATATCCTGTGAACATACAGAAAATACTAAGCACAAATGTATGGGATATTCCAAGATTAACCCAAAGGCTGGTATGCCAAAAGCAGGATATAGGAAGTAAGGGTAGACAGAAAATAGTGAAAGCTGAATCAGGGCTGAAATATAAACTTGTCTTTGATTTTTACTCTGAGTGAGAGAGGAAGACATGCTACAATTTCAATTCTTTCTGATTATGACTGCCTCTGTTTGTGGCTCTAGTATTCTAGCATTAGCATTCAGTGGACAAGAGGAAAGCTGACTGGAAGGTTCATGGAGAACTGTGGTTTTTACTAACCCTCTATAGTCAAGGTCTTGTCAGAAACTCCAGGAAATATATTCCTTGAAAAGGAAAGAAAGCCAGACTGTACTGTGCACCAGTTGTCTACCTCTGGGGACAAATGTGGAAGCAGCGAGGCTAGGTAAGGAAGTGTTGCACTTGGATGGGCAAGGTGGTGACAACTGTTTGAACTATGCTCAGAGCAAAAGTCAGTTCTGAATAAATTACAAAGGTAGGAGCAACCAGATTTACTGACGAGTTGGATTTTAGAGAGAAGGTAACTAAGAAAGATGGACTTTGCCATTTACAGGGTAGAAGATTTCTGAAGAAATGCATTCTAAGAAAACATTAAGAATTTAGTTTTGAGCTGAATGTTGGTGCTTCTGCCTGTAATCCTAGCTACTCAGGAGGCTAAGATCAGTTCAAAGCCAGCCCAGGCAGAAAGGTCCATGAAATATTTAGCTCCAATTAACTAGCAATTCCAGATTCTGCCAGAAATGGAGGTATGGCGCAAGTGGTAGAGCACCAGTCTTAAGGGAAAAAGCCAAGCAAGTGCTCAAGGCCGCAAGCTCGAGAGCCAGTACTGGCACAAGAAAAAAAAAGATTTTATTTTGAAACACTCAGTGTAAAATTTTCATTGGACTTTTCAGTTGATATGGTGAATAGAGAGTTGGGTATAGGAATAAGAAAAGAAATACAGTTCAAAATTGAAACAATACATCTCCACCAAACCAGCCCTACAAAAGATTCTTAAAGATGTCCTACACATAGAAAACCAACAAGACCACAACAAAGGCCAAGAAACTGCACCCAAACTGAGAATCCAAGAACCATAGGAAGAACCCAGTTTTCGCAGCCCCCAAGAAGGTGGATAACATGGCAGGAACTCCCAAATACCTCTCAGTCCTATCTCTTAACGTTAACGGACTGAACTCTCCAATTAAGCGACATAGACTGTCTAGTTGGATTAAAAAACAAGACCCTTCTATCTGCTGCCTGCAGGAGTCACATCTTGCCCGTAAAAACAAACACATTTTCAATGTTAAAGGCTGGAACAAAATCTACCAAGCAAACGGCCCCCATAAACAGGTGGGAGTTGCAATCTTAATATCAGATAAAATAGACTTCAAATTAAAATTCGTGAGAAGAGATAAAGAAGGTCGCTACATACTAATTAAAGGATCTCTCCTTCAGGAGGATATTACAATTCTAAATATCTATTCGCCAAACAATGGAGCACCCAAATTTATCCAAGAAACACTACTTTCCCTCAAATCCCATATAGATCCAAAGACATTAATTGTTGGGGATTTTAACACACCACTCTCCCCACTAGATAGATCAACTCGGCAAAAACTCAACAGAGAAACCGCAGATCTAAACAGCTGCATAGATCAACTAGACTTAACAGACATCTACCGAACATTTCACCCAGCAGCATCAGAATACACGTTTTTCTCAGCAGCACATGGAACGTTTTCTAAAATAGACCACATTTTAGGCCACAAAGCAAACTTGTCTAAATTCAGAAACATTGAAGTTATACCTTGCATTCTCTCTGACCACAAGGGAATAAAATTAGAACTCAACACCAAAAGCCACCAAAGTCCGGTATCACATGGAGGCTGAACAACACACTGCTGAATCAAGAGTGGGTCATGGAAGAGATTAGAAAGGAAATTCAAATGTTCATGCTATTCAACAAAAATGAACACACAAATTACCAGCTCCTCTGGGACACAGCAAAGGCAGTACTCAGAGGCAAGTTTATAGCTCTGAGCTCCTACATCAACAAATTGGAGAGATCTGAAACTAGCAACTTAATGACACATCTAAACCGCTTTGAAAAAGAGCAGCAAGATAAACCCCAATCCAGTAGACGGAAAGAAATAATCAAAATTAAATCAGAATTAAATGAATTAGAATCCAAAAAAACTATAGAAAGAATCAACAAAACAAAGAGTTGGTTCTTCGAAAAACTTAACAAAATTGACAGACCCTTAGCAAATCTTATCAGAAAAAGAAGAGAACACACCCAAATTAATAAACTCAGAGATGAGAATGGAAACATCACCACGGAAACAACCAAGACTCAGAACATTATAAGGGAATACTTCTCAAAACTTTATGCTAATAAGTTTGAGAACTTGACAGAAATGGACCTCTTCCTAGCAAATATTGACATGCCAAAACTAAACCAAGATGAGTTAAACCAGCTTAACAGGCCCATATCAAGCATTGAAATAGAAACAGCAATAAGAGACCTCCCAGCTAAGAAAAGTCCAGGACCAGATGGTTCTACAGCGGAATTTTACAAGGCCTTCAAAGCAGAGCTCACACCAATACTCCTCCAACTCTTCAATGAAATTGAAAGAGAAAGCTCACTACCGAACACATTCTATGAAGCCATCATAACCCTCATCCCAAAACCAGGCAGGGACTCATCAAAGAAAGAGAACTATAGACCCATTTCTTTGATGAACATTGATGCAAAACTTCTCAACAAAATTTTGGCCAATCGACTTCAACGATTCATCCAAAAAATCATACACCACGATCAAACAGGATTCATTTCAGGGATGCAAAGCTGGTTCAATATACACAAATCAATTAATATTATTCATCACATCAACAGGAGCAAGAATAAGAACCACATGCTTATCTCAATAGATGCAGAAAAAGCATTCGACAAGATCCAACACCCCTTCATGATGAAGGTTTTGGAAAAATTAGGAATCCATGGAACATTCCTCAATACAATAAAGGCTGTATATGACAAACCTACAGCCAGCATTATACTCAATGGTGAAAAACTAAAGCCATTTCCTCTTAACTCAGGAACAAGACAAGGATGCCCACTCTCTCCACTTCTCTTCAAGCTAGTATTAGAATGCCTAGCTACAGCAAAAAGACAAGATGCAGACATAAAGGGGATCCAAATAGGGAAAGAAGAAATAAAACTCTCCCTCTTTGCAGATGACATGATCTTGTATTTAAAGAATCCCATAGACTCCTCTCCCAAATTACTCAAGCTGATTCAAAACTTTGGCAAAGTAGCAGGTTATAAAATTAACCCCCAAAAATCAATGGCTTTTCTGTATGCCAACAATGAGAAAAATGTGGCTGAAATTAGGAAAGCAACTCCATTTGTAATAGCCCCACAAAAAATAAAATACCTAGGAATTAACTTAACCAAAGAAGTGAAGGACCTCTATGATGAAAACTTTAAAATCTTGAAAAAGGAAATCAACACAGAACTTAAAAAATGGCAAAACCTCCCATGCTCCTGGATTGGAAAGATTAACATCGTAAAAATGGCAATACTTCCCAAGGCTATCTACAAATTCAACGCAATACCTATCCAAATTCCAACCTCATTCTTCAAGGAAATAGAAGAGGCAATCCAAAAATTCATATGGAACAATAAAAGACCCCAAATAGCAAAAACGCTCCTGAATGGAAAGAACACTGCTGGAGGAATATCAATACCAAACTTCGAACTCTACTATAAAGCCATAGTAATCAAAACAGCTTGGTATTGGCATAAGAACAGACCTCAGGACCAATGGAATAGAATTGAAAACCCAGAAATGAACCCACAGACCTATAGCCATCTAATCTTCGATAAGGGAACTAAAACAATAGAATGGAAGAAAGACAACCTCTTCAGTAAATGGTGATGGCAAAATTGGTTAACTACATGTAGAAAACTTAAGCTAGATCCTTATATATCACCCTGCACCAGAATCAACTCCAAATGGATCAAAGACCTTGAACTCAAAGCAGACACTCTGAAAACATTACAGGATGGAATAGGAGAAACCCTGGGTCTCCTTGGCTCAGGCCAAAATTTTATGAATAGAGACCCGGAAACACAACAAATCAAAGAAAGGTTGGACAAATGGGATTGCATAAAGTTGCAGAGCTTCTGCAGGGCAAATGACATAGCTAGCAAGATCAATAGAAAGCCCACGGATTGGGAGAAGATCTTTACTAGCCATACAACGGACAAGGGTCTCATATCTAAAATATACTTGGAACTCAAAAAATTAAACCCCCCAACAACAAATCCTCAAAGAAACAACTGCCCAATAAATAAGTGGGCGAAAGACTTAAAGAGAAACTTCTCTGAAGAAGAAAGAAGGATGGCCAATAGACACATGAAGAAATGTTCAACATCCCTAGCCATAAAAGAAATGCAAATCAAAACAACATTGAGATATCACCTCACTCCAGTTAGAACGGCAAAAATCAAGAACTCTAACAACAACAGATGCTGGAGGGGATGTGGACAGAAAGGAACCTTACTTCATTGTTGGTGGGAATGTAAACTTGTTCAACCACTTTGGAAAGCAGTATGGAGGTTCCTCAAAAGACTTCACATAGAGCTCCCCTATGACCCAGCAATCCCACTTTTGGGCATTTACCCTAATGTTTACAAACAAGACCACACTAAAGCTACCAGCACGACTATGTTTATTGCAGCATTATTTACCATAGCTAAGATATGGAACCAACCCAGATGCCCCTCAGTAGATGAATGGATCAAGAAAATGTGGTATATATACAAAATGGAATTCTATGCCTCCATCAGAAAGAATGACATTGCCCCATTTGTTAGGAAATGGAAAAACTTGGAAAAAATTATATTAAGTGAAGTAAGCCAGGCCCAAAGAAACGTAGGTCCCATGGTTTCCCTTATTTGTAATATCTAGTATATGTATGAGTCAAGTGGAAAAGGTCAGATAATGTGATGTCAGGAAAATGAACCCTTAGATGTGTATTTTAATGTTTTTTTCTTTCATGCATGTGTTTCTAACGCATTTATAAGATTATCTCTTTGTTGCTTTGTATGTCCCTCCCCCACAGTATAACCCCTGCTTTCACTATATTTGATGTCAGTATAACTTGTGGAGGAGATGGGGAAAAACCAGTTGTTTAAGGATACAGGTGGACCTGTTGCAACAATGAGAAGTACAAGTTGTCATGTCCAAAACGATCTTTACAACGTTGGTGCAGGGGGGGGCGGGGTGGCGGGGGGGGGGGGGAAGGAGAAGGATTGGGATTGGGGGGGAGGGGGGAGGCTGGGAAGGGATGTGAAGGGTAAACAAAGGAGGAGGCTGCAATGCTTGGTAAGAAATGTACGCATTATCCTGCCCATGTAACTGTAACTCCTCTGTACAGTATGTTCACAAATAAAATTAAATTAAATTAAAAAAAAAAAAGAAATACAGTTCAGCACATCAACATAGTGACAGAATACATGCCTAAAAATAGAAAGGATCCAAGAACCACATGAGCAAGGCGATCAGAGGATCTTGAGAAGCAGCAGCTATGAATTAGGCTGCATAAACCAAGAATAAATGATGTTTAGAGAGAGAATGATTAACTCTGTCAAACCAACACTGACAGGTTCAATGAGGACTGATGACTGGTCACTGGATCTTGCATCATAGAGGCCATTATTAACCTTGACAGGTGCCATTTTGTGAAATGGGAGAAGTGGAAGATGATTAGACTTCTTCAGGAACAAAAATGGGTTAGTCAGTTGGAGTGGAGTGTGGGAGAAATTTAGACTGTATACTGCTAAGACAGATACAATTAAGGGAGAACAGAGGTATACACAGGAGAGTCAGAGAAAATCAAGAGGTGATGTCTTACATAAATAAAGGTGAGAAGCTGGAAGTGTTACAACAGGGAGGAGGTCCCTCTGGAAGATGCAGATGCATCATCCACTGGCGAAGCGAAGTGAGGGTCTGGGTGTAAAAGCAGGTCGGAAGGTGTGATGGTTTGATGGTGGGGAACTGTGAGGGCTCCCTCTGACAGCTGCTGTATTCCCAGTGAAATAGGAATCAAAGTCATTAGGTACAATTGGTATAAAGGAGGTTTGGGGAGAGGGGAGGATTTATCATCTATCTAGAGAATAGGAGTTTGACTGCACTGTCAGACTTCTCTGAAGGAAGTTGGTTGTTAGTGGCCAGGAACTTCAAGTCAGGTCAGTCAACATTTTTTGGATGTTTTCCTCTAGTCATGGTACAGTGGGTAGGTACATGGGCATCTGTGAGATAAGAATAACGTTGGCTTTTGAGAAGTTTTGTTGTTGTTGTTGATCATGATCATGGCAGTAACAGACTTAAATATTTTAATTATCTCTTTTCTTTTTGTACACCTTAATGACTTGCCATAGATTTGCCTCCAGTGCTCCAGTTTAAATCCATTCCATCCTCATCCTTTGGTTCCACACTCTATATCTCTACCTAGTTTCTCCTTAGCACCCAACCCCTCAGGCAGGACTCTTCTGGACCTGGAAGACACCGATCCAGATTTCCTCCAGCCCAGATCAGCATTTTTTAGAACACAGAATCTTTCTGAATACGGATTCGAGCCAATTCCTACAGCAAAGAATGGTTCTCCAATAAAAACAAACTATACACTAGTGATGATAAAAACAAGGTATCTGAGTACCCCTCTTACCTCTCCGAACCCCATCTGCCTTTCTGCTTTACCCACACTACAGCCAGTGGAGAGACAGTTTGGACGGTAAGTGACTTGGCTTGACAAGTTGCATTCTAGTCTCAGCTCCTGACTTAACTGGAACAACTCTTTCACGGACCAGATGGCTAATACTTCTGTGAAAACCTAGTTCACATGTTGAGTTTACCACCACAAGTAACTTGCTAAGGGGGAAATTGGAGAAACTGTTACCTAAACAAATGTAAGATCAGCTTATTTAGTTGAAAAAAAAATAAAAGAAAAAGGGAAAGAGTCTCTACAGAAACATTCGGTGTAAGGTTTCAGTTTTAGCAAAAAGCATTTCATTTTTAACGGTTTCTGTTGAATAAGCATGAAAGATGTTTTTCATTAAGGGGCTTTCTTCCCCATGATCCCTGGTAAGCAGGAGGAAAACATGAATTTTTTTTCTGTACTTAACAAATATTCTGTAGCGAAATGGAGCAGCAGGAGAGATGCAAAAGGAATGGTAATTTTGCTAAATGAAAAGACTTGGGCCAACACAGCTCATTTATTCCCAGGAAGGAGCAACACTATGCTAGGGCATGATAAAAATAAACTGATGAATTGTTGAATACTGGAGATTATGATTAGAGATGATTTATAATTGCACTGAAATTGGAGTGGAGAGAAATGCTTCCCTTTTCTTATTTGTTCAACCTAAATTCATTTTCTTACATTCCACTCCTTCAACAAAGGGGCCCCCAATGGTCTCCACACAGAGAGAACTTTTGGTCTTAGACCCTACCTAATGCTTGCTATCTTACAAATAGCTAATTACAGGAATATTTTGTTGTTGCTGCTGGTACAGGGGCTTGAACTCAAAACCTAGCAATTGTCCCTTAGCTAATTTCACTCAAGGCTGGTGCTGATAAAACTGGAACCACAGCACCACTTCAACATTTTTTGGTAGTTAATTAAAGATAAAAGGACTTTTCTGCCTGGGCTAGCTTCAAACCATGATCCTCAGATCTCAGTCCCCTAAGTAGCTAGGATTATAGGCGTGAGCCACTGGTGTCTGGCATACTTTTCTTGCGGGGTCTATCATTTGAACACTAATGTGATTTTCCTTTATTTTTAATGCTCTGAGAGTAATTGTACATGTGTAATATCTAGTTTGGAGATGTAAATGCCTTTGACATTTTACTTTAATTCCAATTTAGATGGTAATTTAAGGATTTAATTAACAATAAAGATGAATCAACCTATAAAATGAATACATAAACAGGGAACAGCAGTTTACAAAAAAACAGTAGAAAATTTTTCTAAGGCATTCTCTGCAGATTCTTACTGAGGAGGTAGTATAATGTGTGTTCATGTAGTTTCTCGCTCAATTAAGAATAGGGAAGACAGCTTAGAATGCCACCTGATTAAGTAATATTTTAGGCTACTTAGTGGTTGTGAACGCTAGTCATAATAAATTTGGGGGCAGGGAGGGAAAAGCCACTGGCTATTTTGATAAATGATCAAATGAAGCAAAAACAAATAGTCTAAAAAGGAATAATCTCTTCAGATCTGCATTTGCATAAGTAAAAATCCTGTTTTAGCAACTCGTTCAGTTCACCACAGAACACAGAATTTGTATAGAACACTAATCAAGTGTTTTATAGAACACTAATCAAGTAATACATTGTTTTCCTTTAAATGGTTCTATGGGAGATTCTAATATTATTCTTAGTTTTACAGATTAAAAGTTCAGAGAGGTGAAGTAGCTTGCACAGCACACACAGCCAGTGAGTGGCACAAAAAGGATTTAAATGTGATGCATTTGAGCTCCAGACTTTTGTGTGTGCTTGTGTCAGCATTAGGGCTTGAACTCAGGCTGACACTCTACCACTCAAGCCACGACTCTATGGCTTTTTGGTGGTTAACTGGAAATTAAGAATCTCACTGACTTTCCTGCTTGGGCTGTCTTCCAATTAAACTCACATCTCACCTCCTGACTCGATAGAGTGGCAGGCATGATCCACCAGTACCTAGAGGCCAGATTTATTTTCTCCAAAGATATTTTCTTTAAGCCTAGTTTTCTTCATAAAAATTTAAATGTATAGAATATAAAAACTTTACAAAATTGTATAGAATATCTCCTTATATACAGAAGAAAAACAATACAGAGACCAGCAAACATTGTGATAATGAAAATACATAACCATTAAAAGTTAGATTGGCCCAGCGCAGGTGGCTCACGCCTATAATCCTAACTACTCATTAGGCTGACATCTGAGGATCCAGGTTCAAAGACAGCCTGAGAAGGAATGTCTGTGAGATTTTTTTTTATTGTGAAAATACCATACAGAGGAGTTAAAATTACATGGGCAAGATAACGAGTACATTTCTTATCAAGCATTGTTGCCTCCTCTTTGTTTCCCCTTCTTATCCCTTCCCATACTCCCCCCCACACCCGATCCTCCCCACCACCCACCAAAGTTGTAAAGTTCGTTTTTCGACATAACAATTTGTACATCTCATTGTTACAATGGGTCCACCTGTATCCCTAGTTAAACGATTTGTTTTTATCTTTAATTAGCCAGCAAAAGGCTAAGAGTGGAGCTGTGGTTCAAGGGCTAGAACAGCAGCCTTGAGTAAAAAAGCCAAGTAAGATCTCAAGGCCCTGAGTTCAAACCTCAGTACCAGAACACTCACAAAACTAAGTTGGTATATGATGTAGTTTTGTTGTTGTTGTTGTTCACAATATGATGTAAAAATAATTCTCTTGTCAGGCACCAATGGCTCATGTCTGTAATCCTATCTATTCAGGTGGCTCAGACCTGAGGATCACAGTTCAAAGCCAGCCTGGGAAGGAAAATCTGTGAGATTCTAATCTTCAATTAATCATCCAAAAATAAATAAATAATTAAATCAGAAGTGGTGCTGTGATTCAAGTGATAGAGTGCTAGCCTTGAGCAAAAAAGCTCCAAGACAGCACCTGGTCTCTCAGTTCAAGCCTCAGTTCAGCACAAAATAAATAAATAACTGATTTTTCCCTATGAATTCTGTTTTGTCATGACAGATTTTTAAAAGGAATCCTCCTGAATTTACATGCTAGTGTTTACTGATAATGTTTTTCTGACAAAAATAGGAAACAGAAATGTACTTTTTAAGAAACTTGGACAAGTTTACACTCCCACCAACAATGCAGTAAGGTTCCCTTCTGTCCACATCCCCTCCAGCATCTGGTTATCAGAGTTCTTGATTATAGCCATTCTAACTGAGGTGAGGTGGTATCTCAATGTTGTTTTGGTTTGCCTTTCTTTTATGGCTAGGGAGGTTGAGCATTTCTTCATGTGTCTATTGTTTCTAACATATTTATAAGGTATTTCTTTGTTTTGCTTTATAGGCCCCTCCCCCATGGTATAACCCCTGTTTTCACTGTATTTGATGTTGGTATACTTTGTGGAGGGGAAGGAAAAAAACAAATTGTTTAAATAGGGATACAGTTGGACCCATTGCAACAATGAGATGTATAAGACATTATGAAATGAACTTTACATCTTGGGGGGGGGGAGGTGGGATGGGAAGGGGAAACAAAGGAGGAGACAACAATGCTTGATAAGAAATGTACTCATTATCTTGCCCATTGTAATTGTAACCCCTCTGTATGGTATTTTCACAATAAAGGGGGAAAAAAGAAAAAAAAAACTTGGAACTTAAATAGATAAAACGAAGTAGACAGTAAGTTTTGAAGTATTTATAGGCTATTGACACTTGATGAAATGCTTACAGATAAAATTTCACTTATTAACATGCTTAACTTCACTTTTTAACATGCTTAACATGTGACTGAAGAGACAGTGGAAGTCAAGAGGTTCAAGTTTCTTGTCCAAGTTTCCATGGATTTTTTTCTTTTTCTGCTGGTCCTGGGGCTTGAACTCAGGACCTGGGCACTGTCTTTAAGCTTTTTTTTTTGCCAAGCCTAGTGCTGTACCACTTGAGCCACATCTTTATGATTATGAATTGGAGATAAGAGTCTCACGGACTTTCTTGCTCAGGCTCAGACTGCTCTTGCAATCCTCTCATCTCAACCTCCTGAGTAGCTAGGATTACAGGCATGAGTCGGTGGTGCCTGGCAGTTTCCATAGATTTTTAAATCCTAATATTGGGCCCCAGCATAAGCTTTTTGGTTCTATCAAGATTTAATAATGATAAACTGTTCTTTATCTAGAGGCTCTTCTGTTTAGTTCATTAACCAGAACACTTTCATGGGCTTTGTCCTGAAGATGAACACCTCTTACTTCATGACTAGGCTCCTACCCCACCATTCTTAACATGAGATTCCAATGATTTTCTGTCATCACCACCAGCATCCTCAGGACTGTCGTTTTTTTAGGTGTTCCATAATAAAGGTACAGTGTTACTCTATTTTCACAGAGTTTTTCAATCATCACAAAAACACTAATGGCATCTGTTTCATTGTTCTCTTTTCTGCAGAAGAGGCTGGGACAGAAAGTAACCACCCTAACAATGCTATCAATCATACTATGCTGTAGTTAATTACAAAACTAAGACTTGAGAGGATTACCACTGTAAGGGCACACTTCCTATTCTTTCCAGATTCCAACTTGGAAACGCAACCCTTTGGTACTGGAGATGTGGCTCAAGTAGTAGAGTGCCTAGGTAAAAACGCTGAGCAAGAGCACTGGGCCCTGACTTTAAGCCCCAGCATGGACACAGATACCACAAAAAGAAAAAAATAGAAGAAACAGGAAAAGGGAGGAAGAGAAATAAAGGAAAGGAAAGGAAAGAAAAGAAAAAAGAAAATGCAGCCTCTCTGGGACTTTGCCTGTGGAGGAAGAGTTCCTGATGGACCACAGAGGGCCCGAGCAGCTTCTGCTCAGAAGCACATGTGTCTTTCTCTTAGAGCCCATTGGCTGAAGCATGGCCCCTGATCAAACATAACATCAACAGAATGGGGATGAACATAGTGGGTGGGGAGCAGGAGGCATACAGAGGTAGCACATGGTTTCATACTTTACCGAGTCGAAGCTGGGTGGCAAATACATACTTGCACCTTCAGTAGAGTGACCCCAAAAAGTTTTACCTAAATATGCAATTAGACCGAAAATCTGATTTTATAATCCCTTCTCACTCATCAGACCTGGGTATGACTCCTCCGGTTGCAGAGAACTGTAAACAACTAATTAGAGTGTCTGCATCACACCTGGGTATGTACAAGAGCTGGCTTGTACCTGCTTGACAGAGTTAATTGCTAAATTATGCAATTTTGCATATCACATTGTGAGCTTATGATTGTAAGCTCATGGTTGGTTAATTAACCATGGCTGGAGAACACTAGTTCTTCCTTAGCCACAGTTTAACTTTCCATGGTTTGTTATATGAAGTCAACTGCAGTACAAAAAAATTCAACTAGACATTACAGAAATAAACAATTCATACCTTTGGGCTATGGCTACAAAGTTATTTTTAAGGGAAGCCTGGGCCATATAGCAAGACTTTCTCGCAAAAAAAAAAACCCACAAAATTGTTAAAGTTTATTTTTCACTCTGGTTAATGTTACCATTCAGCATTACAACTTATCTTCACATCTCTACTTGGAGACATTGCTGTCTAAGAGCAGAAAATGAGTGAGTGTGGATGGCTGGCTATGAAATAGATCTTACAGCCCTGTTACCTTTGTTTCCATTCTATTGACAAACACAAAATGATATGGGTAGTAGGTGATGCAATATGTTCTGTTACACCAGTCCCCCAAGGACAGGAAGATAAGAACTAAGTGCCCTTAGAGAGTAAAGATTTAAAAACAAACAACAACAATGTTTTCTGGTAGCAGAGACTATCTGACTCCAAAGCCTGTGTTCTTAACTACTATAGTTCAATACTGCCTGTTTAAATTAGCCTTGTTTTGATGTCAAGTTAGTGATACAAGCTCCAAGAATGCATTGTGGCACAGAGCAAATACAATTGTGCTTTTTTTTTACTTTTTAATTTTCAAGTTGGCTTCTTTTAATTTTAGACTCAATATGCTTCAATAAACATATTGCAAGAAGTGAAAAATATATTTATAAGATCATTGTGTCCATTTTTCTCTCTAATGAATATCTAAATGTAGGCTAGTCTCAAATGGACATAGAGAACAGTGTATTTAGGCTGGGCTGTAGAATTTTTTTAATATAAATTTTCTGTCTTATCACATTCTGGTGATGACATATTCCTTCACATCAGATAGATTAACCATCTTTAGTGGAAATAAAGCATAAGAAATGAGTAGGAAAGTAGATATAAAATGCTAAATCAGACAGTAAAGTTTACAAGATGACTAAGGTACGTGGTATATTATCCTCAAACAAAGGGCTATATAAAGACATAATAATATTTGCCATTTCACTAGTACATTTACAGAAAGACCCAGTATGCAATGGAATGTAGCCAACAGGCCTTGGAGCTTGCACGCTGGTCATCACACAGGGAACAAAATATAGAGTATCTACCATCCTGTCTTCCAGTAGGATCAACTGTGAGCTAGGTGGGACTTTGCTTGGTGGGCAAAGGACAAGCAGAAATCCCCCAGAACTCCCCATGGACACAGTGGAAACCTGCAGTACAAATGACCACAATGGATAGGTGAAATATGTTCATGCTTAACGTCACTAGTCACCATCAGGAAACTGGAAGCCAAACTACAGTGGGATTATTACCTCACCCTAGTTCAAAGACAAAAAAGAGCAAATGACACTGGAAGCATGGAGAAGGGGCATGCTGTTACAGTGTTGGTGGGGAGGTAGATTCCTTGGGCTTTCATGAAGACAATAACTGTCAAGGATAGACACCCTAGCTGAACTTTTCTGAGCTTGAGACAAAATCATTTCCAAGGGCAAAACTGAAAGGAAGATGCTTGCCTACAGACATAGAAGAAATGCTTCTGTATACCCTTTTGAAAGGGCTGAAAAAAAAAGGAAAAATTGTGTTTTTAAATGATGCTTTTTCATCTTGAGGGATTATTTATAATTACTTATCGTTAATGTAGTCAGAAAAGCAAATACTTTATCCCCTCTATTTTATCAGTTTTGAAATGTAAACCAATTCTGTCATTTATACTGACACAATAAAGTAATAAAGAAGTTTCAAGCAATTATACAGATTCAAAAAAACACCTTGTGTGTTCACATTTTTTTTTCTCCTTTGTTTTAGCTAGAGTAAATCCAGCACTGATATCTTGACTCAAGCGTCTTTTAGCCAGATGCTGGTGGTTCATCCCTGTAATCCTTGCTTGATTTGAAGCTAGCCTGGGCAGACAAGTCCATGAAACTCTCTTTTTTTGCGTGGGGGTGGGGTGGGGTGGGGGGGTCCGGTCGTGGGGCCTGACCTCTGGGTCTGGGCGCTGTCCCTCAGTTCTTCATCTCAAGGCTAGCGCTCTACCACTTGAGCCACAGCGCCACTTCCAGCTTTTTTTTTTTTCTGCTTATGTGGTGCTGAGGAATCGAACCCAGGGCCTCATGCATGCAAGGCAAGCGCTCTACCACTGAGCCACCTTCTCAGCCCCCCATGAAATTCTTACTTTCATTTAACTAGCAACACTGAAAGTAGAGATGTGGCTCAAGTGGTAGAGCATCGGCCTTTAGTGAAAAAGACAAGGGAGAGCCTGAGGCCTAAGTTCAAGCCCCTACACTCTCACTCACTCACACACACTTACACACACACACACACACACACACACACACACACACACACACAGTGTTGCCAGGCACTAATGGCTCATGTCTAGAATCCTAGTTTTTCAGAAGGCTGAGATCTAAAGATTAGGGTTCAAAGCCAACCCAAGCAGGAAAGTCTGTGGGATTCTTATCTCAATTAACCACCTAAAGTAGAGTTGGAAGTGGAGCTATGGCTCAAGAGGTAAAGCATTATTAGCCTTGAGCAAAAACGTTCAGGGACAGTACCCGAATCCTGAGTTCAAGCCCCAGTACTGATACATTAAAAAGTGTTTTTTAAAGAAAAGACAATTTGGACTGCAAGTTGGGAGCATCATTTTCATCAGTGAAGACTGGAAAGGAAGCTATCACTAGCATATTGTAAGAATTACTCATGTTCTAGATGCAAACCCAAATAGTCAACTGTTTGGGATCACTGACAGTCTGTTCAGGTTGTTATCGATTAGATGAAGCCACCATATTAGAGAGGGAAATCTTAAGTCAGTTTGATACAGATGTTAATCTCATCCAGAAATATCACATTTATCAAAACTAATGTTTAGTCAAATGTCTGGGCCCCTCAGGGCCCAATCAAGTTGACACATAAAGTTAACCTTTACAGAATCATTGAGAGATTTATTTAAAAACTAGCTAGGTGCTTATGACGTAAACCTGTAATCCTAGCTATTTTGGAGGCTGAAATTAAGAGGAGCAAGGTTTGAAGCCACCCTGGGCAGAGTTCACAAGACCCCCTTTCAACTGATAGTTAGACCCAGTGATACACACCTGTTTAATTGCAGCTACGACAGGAAGCCTAACAGATGGATCACACCCAGGTGGGAATCAGGACCCAATCTTAAAAATAAGCAGACCAAGAAGACCTCACTAATAGAGCCAGAGTATCAAGGACAAGGCCTGAAATTTAAACCCTGGCACTGAAAAAGAGAAAGTACAAGGAAGAAAAATTCAATCCATTATATAAAAGTGATGTGATATATTATCTATGCACTTTATGAGAAAGAGAAAAAATGAATCTTTAAAAAATTCTTTGATGTTGGTATAATTTGTGGAGGGAAAGGGAAAAAAACAAATCGTTTAAGTAGGGATACAGGTGGACCCATTGCCAACAATGAGATGTACAAGTCGTTATGTCGAAAAATGAACTTTACAACTTTGGTGGGGGGGAGAGGGAAGGGTAATGGGCGGATTATGGGAAGGGATAGGAAGGGGAAACAAAGGAGGAGGCAACAATGCTTGATAAGAAATGTACTCATTATCTTGCCCATGTAATTGTAACCCCTCTGTATGGTATTTTCATAATAAAAAAATTCTTTGTGGTTAGATTCATACCCACAAATATGCTCTGTAGTCTACAACATGTTTTAAAGTGAAAACTTATGTTTGCATACTTAAATTGTTAATAATTTCATGCTTTGACATTTTCAATTAATAACTAAAACAACTGCCTCAGACAGGATCAGGTAAGATGGAGTCTACTGTATGCAACCACAGTTGGCAAGAACAGGAAAAAAAACAGACTAGTGAATGTCCATGCTGCATTATAAGTATGGCTTAATTTTACATAAAGACATCTTTTTTTCCCTGTCCATCCCAAGTATGTGTTAGTTCTTACTATTCTGTCTCTTAAAGGCTAACCCAAAACCTGAAAATATCATCACGGGTCCAGCTATAAGTAATATCAATCATGTCACTTCTTTCTTACTATTGACTGCAAAGCATTGTTGGAAAAAGTTGTACAATGATGATGGCTGGTATTAGAATAATCCATGGTATCCAACATCCAATCATTTCTATCTAGTTGATTCTTATTTCTTTCAGTTTTTCTTGTAAATTATTCTTGCCCTTCCCACTTTTTTTTTCCTTTGTGCCAGAACTAGGGCTTGAACTCAGGACCTTGTAGTAGTCTCTCTTGGCTTTTTCACTCAAAGCTGGCACTCTACCATTTGAACCACATCTCCACTGCCCTAAAGCCGTCAAATCCCCGTGTGTCTCATTTACTCTCATCGAATGAGAGGTTTATCTCCTAGGTCGTGGAAAACTGGAGACCTGACTATATGACTTGTGTCTGTTTCCTTCCACTCAGCCACAGCTTGTCTGTATATTATCTTTCTCTCTTTATTTTCGGTTCCTTTGTGGTCTTCTCCCCCCTCTCTCCCTGGGCAATGTCATATATTCCCACAATATGAACCACACACGGCTCTCACTTCTACCTGTTCCCCTACGTTGTCATGTGGCCACTGGATATCCTCAACTAGAGTTCGAGCTAATGCCTTACATTCAACACAGTTAACTTGTTAAGGGTTCCTTCTAATACCATAAAATCTGCATATCTATAAAATTATCTGAATGACTGTCCTTATTCTCTCATTCTTTAAGGTCAAGATAAGTGACCATTTGTTTATGTTGCTAGCACTAAAACTCCATCATCAATTGATTGTATGAAGAATAATGTCCAATCAAATTCTTCCCCCAGGACTTACTCCCATGCATTCACTTTGGCCATCCTACTTATAAGCAGATCCTTTGTTGGTGTGGTGTGGTGTGGTGTGGTGTGGTGTGGTGTGGTGTGGTGTGGTGTGGTGTGTGTGTGTGTGTGTGTGTGTGTGTGTGTGTGTGCGTGCTAATACTGAGGCTGGAACTCACACTCACTCTTATTTGGCTTTTTCCTCTCAAGGCTGGTGTTCTTATCACTTGAGCCACACTTATACTTCCAGCTTTTGTTAATTAAGTGAAGGTAGGCGTCTCATAAACTTTTCTGGCAGGGCTGACTTTGATCTGTGATCCTCATGTATCAGCCTCCAGAGTAGCTCACAGGCATAAACCACCAGTGCCTTGGTTAGGAACTTATTCTTATCCAGAAATTAATTTCAATTTTTCTGTTTTTCCAAGTGACAAACCAAATGAAAGATCCTGGCCAATAGATTAAATGATAACCTGAAGTTGTCAAAATTGTCCCCTGAAAGAGGCTCCCGTCACTCAGGCTGAATCCGTGTCCAAACAGCAGGGCTTGTGGAAGGCCACACCTGTCAGCTGTCACCGAATGCTTCCCAGCAGACATCTTAGCTAATTGTTAATGCAGCTGGAAGAAGTAGCATCCAACCACAGCAAAGGCACTTTGCCTTTCTTTCAGCAATGGAAGGATAAAATGCCAAATGCAGCAGGTTGTGGATTTTTCCTCATAAAATATGTAATTTGTCAACATCATTTTTTTGTAAACACTTTAATAGAAATCCCAGATAGGCCCAAACATGAATGATTTCCATATTAACTTAGTATTCAACTGATCGATCTACCCCCCAAACTATTTGCACCTCTCAGGTAGTATAATAGATCATTTTCTAAAACCATGCTGTGCAATTCTCCTTGGATAGCCTGTGCCGGAATTGGGAATAATAATGAAACAATATTTGTGACTTCTTATAATGTTCGAGTATATACATTCAGGGAAAATTTATAAAAGAAAAATGGAAGGGAAAAGAGTTTTCAAAGTTGACATACCTCTTTCATCAAATTTTCTTCATGAGGTGTGATTCCCAGTTTGAAAAGTAGTGAGTGAAAAGTCTTGAGACTCTTCTCTCCAATTAAGCAGTGAAAAGCCAGAAGTGGAGGTGTGGCTCAAGTGGTAGTTTTCCAGTCTTGAGAATGCGAGTATGAGACTCTAAGTTCAAGCTTTGCTGGCTAGTATTGGTCGATTTTATTTTGTTTAGATTTTTTTTCTTAAATTTAACTTTTTTCCAACCCCTCTTGATGACATAGTTGATTTAGCTGATGCACTTCTGAAAGAAGAGAGAAGAAAGGAATGTGTTTCAGTGGGTGGGAGGGAAATCCCACTAGCTCCCAGTACAATAACACAGACCACCAGTGCAGGTTCTTAAGCTCTGGAGTCTGAGATAGATCAGTGATCCTATTAAAATTCAAATCACATCACAAGTTTGTTTCTCCTGAAAACAGCTTTCCTTGATCTGATGCATTATCAGTGGGATTTTAAGTAGCAGTACTTTTAATTGTAAGAATGTGATAAGATGTCCTGCTGAACCATCAAACTAATTTTGTTTTTTGGTTTAGCCTCTCAAAATGCTAGTGCCATAGAAGGGAGCCCAGGTGAACCCATCTGCTCCTTGACAGGCACTTACTGCCCTCTCTCCACACCATCATGAGCTTTCCTCTCCCTGGCCAAAGACAGGCTATTCATTTTTCAGTGTTAATAGTTTGGGAGTGTGTGTGTGTGTGTGTGTGTGTGTGTGTGTGTGTGTGTGTGTGTGTGTGTGTGTGTGTGTGTGTGTGTGTGTGTGTGTGTGTGTGTGTGTGTGTGTGTGTGTGTGTGTGTGTGTGTGTGTACTGGGGCTTAAATTCAGGGCTATCACTTCACTTTTTCCACTCAAGGCTGGTGCTCTACCACTTGAGCCACAACTCTACTTCTAGGTTTTTGATCATTAAAGATCGGAGTCTCACAGATTTTTCTTCCAGAGCTCTACAGCTGGCTGTGAGCTTTGATCGCTCAACTCTCAGCCTCCTGAGTAGCTAGGATTACAGGCATGAGCCACCTGTATACCTGACTAGCCTTAATAGTTTTACTCCTTTTCTCTTTAGCCCTCAAGAAATTCTCAGCAGGGTTTTACTTGTGCTCTGGAGGACCACAGAGGTAGCACAAGGAGCTACAGAACTGCATGGAGCCACATTTACAGCCTAATGAACAGCATATGTATGAAGAATGTAGCTCTAATTTCTAAAAAGCACTTTGGTAAATTATACAAATTAAATATTCATTACTTTGTACTTCATTAGTTCACATTGGAACATTTTTTTCTTCATTATAATAGCCTGAAGTAAAAGCTTTCTTTGAAAAAAATACATTTCATTCTGTTATTTTTCAGAAATTCTTTATTTACAGTATTAGGACAAAACTGTATATTTTCCCCCCCATGGGGACTATAATACTCTTAGCTTTTTTCTTTAAAATTCTGTGTTTATTTCATACAAAGAAAGTGCATATATGCTTGTTTGTGGTACTTACTGAGAGAGTCAGAATAAAAATATATACTTTTTGTGTTCTAGTACTGGGGCTTTTTCAGTCAAGGCTAGAATTCTACCACTTGGCCACAGCTCCACTTCCAGCTTTTAGTGGTTACTTGGGGTAAGAGACTCATGGACTTTCCTTCCCAGGCTTTTTTGGAGCCATTATCCATTAGGTATCAGCCTCCTGAATAGCTAGGATTATAGTCATGAGCCATCAGCATCTGGCTAAAATATATACATTTTCAATTCTGATTTTCACCCAGTTTATTTTGTGCTCTATTTCTACAAAAGAAATCACATTTTATTAGGAAAAATATCATTATTAAATATCAGTAAAGGCTAAAGGTATTGCAGAGTTAGAAAGAATATGTATTTTCTATGTTGGAATAACTTTATCTTGATTTATTAGTCAGTCATCAGGCACTGGGAAGTTAAAAACCCTTCAAGTAGTAAGGTTGTTGGTCTTATATGATAAACAGACAGTCTTTGTTGGCAGGTGGAAATTAAAATACAAGGCGGAATTATAATGGGAGCTTCTCCTTTTCTATTTCTAAATACCCTAGGTGGTTAAAATGTATCCTTCCTCCAACCGATTTAGCAAACACTGAAACTGCTCTGGTAGGGACTGAAAAAAAACCCTGGTAGTATTGTACCATAGGAATGCCTGTTGCAGGTAACCATAATGCCACAATCAAACACTGGAATCCAGTGATTTAAAAAATCTTCACTAGCTATACAACAGAAAAGGATCTCATATCTAAAATATACTTAGAGATTCAAACATCCCCCAAAAACAAATCCTCAAAAAACAACCACCCCATTAATAAGTGGACTAAAGAATTAAAAAGAACTTCTCTGAAGGGGAAATAAAAATGGGCAATAGACACATGAAAAAATGTTCAACATCTCTGGCCATGAAAGAAATGCAAATGAAAACTACATTGAGATTCCACCTCACCCCAGTTAGCATGGGCCATTATCAAGAAAACTAATTTTAACAGATCCTGGAGAAGATGTGGCCAAAAGGGAACACTACTACACTGTTGGTGGGAATGTAAACTTATTCAACCACTCTGGAAAGCAGTATGGAGGTTTCTCAAGATACTAAACATGGAGCTCCCCTATGATCCAGCAATCCCACTCCTTGACATTGACCCAAATGACCACAAACAGCACAACTATGTTTACTGCATCATTATTTACCATTGCTAAGATACTGAATCAACCCAGATGCCCCTCAGTAGATTAATGGATCAAGAAAATGTGGTATATATACACAATGGAATTCTATGCTTCCATCATAAAAAATGGCATCGCTCCATTTCCATTTCCAAATGGAAAGACATGGAAACAATCACATGAAGTGAAGTAAGTCAGACCCAAAGAAACATAGGCTCCATGGTTTCTCTCATTTTTAATAGTTAGTGTGTATCTAGGATAATCCTAGCAGCGGGTCGCAATAGCTCAATAGCTATGTACATATGACTATATAAAATGGTGCTAATCAAAATGAACTCCAAGATATGGAAATGAGGGCTTTGTTTTGTTTGTCATTTTAGTATACTGTTTGCAGTTATTTCTTTTTTCTTTCATTTTTTCCCCTTTCGGTTTATTCCATGTGGTCACTGTCTTTGATTTCATTACCCTTTGTCTTGTATATAAGTTTACCTGATTTTGTGAAGTGAAGGGGAACCATTGAAACAGTGGGACAAAGGGTAAACCAATGCAACAGTGATACTCACTAGACGCTATGTTGGAAATGAACTTTACAACTTGGGAGGAGGGAAAGCAGGAGAAAACAAGAGAGAGAATAACACTGTTTGAAAAGAAATGTACTCACTACCTTACTTATGTAACTAACTCCTCTGTACATCATCTTGACAATAAATAAATTAATTTAATTATAAAAATAAAAATGTACTTGTAGAGTTGGGTGCAAGTGGTTCATGCCTATAATCCTAGCTAATCAGGGAGGCTGAGATCTGAGGATTTAGGTTCAAATCCAGCCAGGCAGGAAAATCCATAAAACTCTGTATCTCCAAATAATCTCCAAAAACCCAGAAGTGGAGCTGAGGCTAGAGTACTAGTCTTGAGTGGTCAAGCTAAGGGAGAGTGCCTAGGCCTTGAGTTCAAGCCCCAATCCTGACACAAAAAATGATGAATCATGGCCAGGCACCAGTGGCTCACGCCTGTAATCCTAGCTACTCAGGAGGCTGAGATGTAAGGATCACAGTTCAAAGTCAGCCGGGGCAGGAAAGTATGTGAGACTCTTATCTCCAATAAACCACTCGAAAACTGGAAGTGGCGCTGTGGCTCAAGTGGTAGAGCGTTTGCCTTGAGTTGAAGAGCTCAGGGTAGCACCCAAGCCCAGAGTTCAAGCCCCATGACTGACCAAAAAAAATGATGAATCTGTGTGAAAGTCAGGCATGGTGGCCCTTTATAATCCTACCTTTTAGGAGACTGTAATAGGGAGGATTGCAGTTCTAGGCCAGCCTGACAGAAAAGTTTGCTAAGGAAGTTGGCTATAGTGGAAAATACTTGTAATCCCAGCAGCAATAGGAAGCCTAAAGTAAAATCTCAGTTCAAACATACCTGGATGGAAAATGAGAGTCTAGCCTTGTGGTAAGCAGTGGAAAATGGCTTCAGGTATGATCCAGCAGTAAGGATACCTGTCTCATCAGTACCAGGCCCTGAGTTCAAATGATGGTACTATCAGAAAAAAAAAATTAGCCATGCTTTGAGGCAAATAAAGTATCTCCAGACTTAGTGGTCTTCAGATATTTTTTCACTTGAGATATACAGAAATGGCAACTAATGATGGTTTTTATTAAAACATGTTGGAAGGAGAAGCAAGTTCTAAAACAGGGTTTAAAACATGACACATAAAAATGGTCTCCCTTCATATGCTCTGATGGCTAATGTCTTCAAGGTTTGTATACTCAGCACATGGGCTTCTTGTCATGTATTTATCTTCTTCTTTGGAGGTGAATAGAACTAGAGCACGCTTTTTAAAAGTCATTAGAATACATCTGAATATATAGCTCAGAAAAGAATTCACTTTCAAGAACAGCTAACCTTTTTAAAAATTAACATATTGGCATATATAGCTTGTGCCAAGGAGTTTCACAGTTGAAAGAGGTGACTGTGGTCAAGTTTTGTTAACTGACAAGTCCTTCGTACCCTACTTAAAGATAAAGATAATAAAAAATATTTCAAAAATCCCCACAAGGTCTCCCTTAACTCAAGAACAATGGACACTTAAGCTTTACAGAACTCTAGACTAGGAAAACAGAAAACCTAAATTTGAGGCCTGATTGTAGCACGTCATCTTTTGATCTTGATAAGATCCATTCATCTCTTTAAATATCAGTGAATGAATCTCATAAATTCAAATAATAACACCTGCTCTGCTCCACTTCTCTGAATTGTCACGCGCCTATTGTAAGATGATAACATTTAAAGAAACCGAAACGTAAAAATCTTGCCAAATGTAAATATTCTATAGGTTTGTGGTATCAAAAAATGTAAGGCATGAGCTCTCTATTTTCCATATTTTAATGTATCAATGACAAACTATGAATATGACTGAAAGCATGAAAGTGGAGATTCATGGCTCAGGGAAGGACCTTCTCCTGAGCGCTAACCAAATCATACTCCATCAACACGCTTTGGCAAGATGCTCTACACATCATTTAAGTGAGAGCTTATTCATTATTTTTTTTGCTTTTAGCATCTGTTTTAACTTACTTTTCTCCCATAAGTTCCTTAATCAAATAATAGATTCCTGCTTGCATAAGGAAAACTGAAATGACAAGAAAAGTAACTCTGAGGTATTGAATCTACTTATGCCAAAATGGAAATCATTCAGAGAACAGCAGAAAGAAGGGAGAGAAATAAAGCAATGCAATAACATAAGGAGAACAAAAGAATAGACAGAAACTATAAAGAAGGTGTTGGCCAATTGCTTTGTTTGTATAGTAACTAGGGAAATCAGCTAATAAAAGCAAATGAAGATGAGCTCTGGTAGCTCATGCCTATAATCCCAGATACTCAGGATCAGAGGGATGAAGTTCAAAGCTACACCGGGAAGATAAATCTGAGAGAATCTTATCTTTAATTAACCACCAAAAGGCCAGAAGTGGAGATTCAGCTCAAACACACACACACACGCACACACACACACACACACACACACACACACACACACACACACACACACATCAACTGAGAAAGAACAAAGGTGAAAATAAACTACTTTAGAAAACTGTAATCATTGGCTAGAATAGGCAATGTTTCCAAGGAAAAATAACTGAAAACAAGTCTTGGAGACCAAAATTTAAAAAAAAAAATCTAAATACAGTCTCACATTTTAAGGCTTAAGAAAAAAAGGCCGGGCACCGCCTCAAGCCTATAAGCCAGGGCAGTCTGTCTGGTTCTTGTCTCCAATTAACCACCAGTAAACCAGAAGTGGCACTGTGGCTTAAGTGATAGGGCACTAGCCTTGAGCTGAAGAACTCAGGGACAGTGCCCAGGCCCAGAGTTCAAGCTCCAATGACTGATGAAAACAAAAATAAAAAGAAGAAACCTCAAAATACTGTTGTTCCTATTCTCTACTCTTTATTCAAAGCCTCCCTACCATGCCTAGTGGGTACATATTTTTTTTGTTCCCTAAACACCAATCAAGTAATTCAGCTGCTGAATCCCACTAGCTGTCCTCTCATTGGCTTTACCGTTGATCATATATATATATATATATATATATATATATATATATATATATGCACTAATACACACACACACTCACACAAACGCTATTTGCAAGCCTCAGGTTATGATAACTAATTTCAGCCAAACAACTATAAATTGCTTCCATGATTTATCAAATTTGGCTGCTTTGCTAGAGCAACTCATAGAACTTGAGTATACACCTCACTTATGATTACATATTTATAAGAAAGGGTATGACAAATGAACAGCCAAATTGAATACTGAGTGCATGAGGCAAGCTATATTAGAAGGGTCGGGAGCTTCCATATCATCTCTCAGTATGCTCCCCTCCAGGAACTTCCACCCAGCCATCTAGAATCTCCCTAAAGCAAGCACTCTAAATTAAAGAGGCAGGGTTGACTAAGTCATTGGCTGTTCAACTCCTCCTCCCACCTCCAGAGGTCAGGGTATGAAGCTGAAAGTGTAACAGGCAACTTGAAAGATGCTTTTGCTGGAACGTGTCAATTAACTAAAACTCCCTTAACTTTGTATCTGTGCACTATGATTGGAGTTATTCCCTGCTGCAGTCACTTTACCATGTCCACCTTGCAATCTAGGAAATACAAGATTCACTGTTAAGTGTCGTGTGGAAGGTCAAATTCTCCACAAGACACCCAATAAGCAAGGTGCCCCAATGGGAAAAAGATAAGAATTCTCCAGATCTTCTCCAGAGACAAAATCAAGTTTATGTTAATGAGGCCTTGCTGGAGACTAAAGTCTTGGGTTAATTCTGCATACCCCTGCCACTAATTCTCTTTTTAACCTGAAGCCAACTTCTTTTCCTCCTAAAGATGCCTGATGATATACTTAACTGCTTTCTTCTCATGGCTGCTATATAATAAGTATCTTTTCTCTGGTCTTCTCCATTTCTCTTTACTTGGCATAGCAGACCTAACTTGGGACTCCTAAATTTGGAAGAGGGAGCCTTTAGAAGGCTTGAATCCCTCCCAGAAGTCATTTATTAGCATAAAAAAACACTTTTGAGCTGGGGATCAGTGGCTCACACTGCCTGTTATCCTAGCTGCTCAGGAGGCTGAGATCTGAGGATCATGGTTCAAAGCCAGCCTGGGCAGGAAAGTTTGTGACACTTTTATCTGCAATAAACCAGAAGAAAACCGAAAGTGGCATGGTGGCTCAAAGTGCTAGAGTGCCAGCTAGCCTTGAGTGAAAAAGCTCAGGGACAACACTCAAGCCATGAGTTCAAGCCCCACAACTGACAAAAAAAACAAAAACAAAAACAAAAAATCAAGACACTCATCACTCCAGAGTCTTCAAAGGCTTAAGGAAATGATTATATCATCTAAGTCCATACTTCATAATATCATACATGGTTGAATAGAAATATCTGGATTTATTAGACAACTCATTTCAGGAAGGAATAGTAATTGGAAGAAGTAAAAAAATAATGGGAAAATTGCAAGTTAAAGTAATGTGATAGTTATAAAGGTTTCCTGTAGGATACGAGTGACAGAATAGGCTAAATATTAGGACTCAAACAGACGTAAGTAATGATGTCTCTTCCTGTTCTCTATTGAGCTATAGTCATTCCTGACATTAATGCTTTTGAAAAACTCACTTTATTCAATGACACCCTTTTAGAAAATTCACAGAATCATTAATAGCTAGATACTTCAAAGAGTTCATTTGGCCATGTACTTGAATCCCTTAAACAGCATTACAGCTGAGGGCCAGTGGCTCACATCTATAATGCCACATACTCAGAAGGTTGAGATCTGAGGACCAAGGCTCAAAACTAGCCTGGGTAAAGAAGTCAGTGAGACTCTTATCTTCAATTAACCATGAAAAAGCCAGAAGTCAAGCTGTGGCTCAAGTGTTAAAAGTGACAGCCTGGAGCAAAAATGCTAAGGGATGGTGCCCAGGCTCTAAGCTCAAGCCTGCGTACCAGCACAAAACAAAACAAAAGACACAATAGCATTAAAGCCAACTAGGTGCTAAGCTTTAGTGAAAACACATCCAGAAGTAATATATTCACTACTTCCTGAAGAAACATAAGCTACACCTGGTGAATTTTGAGTATGAGAAAAATCTTCCCTGGGTTTCAAGTGTTGTATTCCTTACTTTCTCATTCTAATATATTGAGCAAATATGAATAGAGACATCACATACTAATCTTCTATAAACTCATCTCCCTGTTGGTCCTCATAGTGGTAACAAGAGTTCCTCATCAAGTTCCATGTCCTGACATCACCACAAGTCCTGGGTTCTGTAACAAGCATGCTCCTTTCATTTTTCAACAGGAAGTAGTAAAGGAGGAATGGGATAAAGACATCCCTCAGCTTCCCAGTGTCCATGCAATTAACAAGAATTTGAGATCCAGGATCTCCCCCACAAAAATCTGTTTCAATAGCTGAGAGAGAGGGGGGTGAGAGAGAGAGAGAGACTCTAACAAAGTAGTTCAGCAACGATTTATTTTAGTGTAATAGGATAAAGTGCAGAAAACTAGGACAGGGAAATGAGAGTAAAGAAGACTCCAAATGTAGGTTCGTGTCTAGAGAAGTTATCTGGGGGATTTCATGTTGAATTCCTATCTACACACCTGCTCATCACCTAGCAACTCTTAATCATTAGAGACAATAGGTTCTGGGTGGGTTTATACATAAAACACAGCCAAAATGTGTCTTATTATACAGAAGCTGAAGATGTGATCTCAGCTCATGAAGATCACATGAACAAAATAGTTGCAAATTTCAGAACTTCAACTTTCAAAACTAGTCCTTCAATTTTCTGGCTATTAAAAGATTTGGCAGTTTCTTACTATAAGTCTGTAAGGAAGCCGCCTTGTCCTTTACTGTATGTCTTCCTACTCTATTAACTTCCTAACATCAAAAAGGGGTGGTGAACATCAGGCTGGTGGGACATATTAGATAGCTGAAATCATCTGGTACATGGCTGCCCACACCATCACATATATAGAAAATTCTGGATGGCCTGCAAATGATGTTACAAATATCCAAATGTGTTTGTGACTTTAAGTATCACTATCCCACAATACTGTGAAATTTGTGAAATTTATATAATCACGTAATCACAATAAAAATTTGCAAAAAAATATGAAAGGAAAAGAACCATCTGGATCTCCAATTCTAATGTTCAAGTTATTTTGTATATGTATATGTTTCTGTTTCTGTTTCTGTATCTGTTTCTCTCTCTCTCTCTTTTTCTGAGTGTGTGTGTGTGTGTGTGTGTGTGTGTGTGTGTGTGTGTGTGTGTGTGTGTGTGTGAGATGTCTCCCCTGGGATTTTAAGCTCATAGAAGGCAGGAAGCATTCTTAGTTATGTCACCCCTGTCAGATCTTATCACATATTTTTACATGCAGAAACCTAAGAATGGAGTGTAAGAGGTAGAGGCCAGCCAACATAGAAATGTTCAGGGACTCTATCTCAGTGGAAGAACCATGGCACATTAGTGCACATCCATCATGTTAGGAACAGTAGGAATCATGAAGTAGGAGGATCCCAAATACAACCATTGCCAAAAAGGGCTTGTCATGTGCCTGAATGCCTGTCTACCATGTGCAAGGCCCTGAGTTTGAACTGTCAAAAAGGAAAACACTTGTGTGTGTGTGTGTGTGTGTGTGTGTGTGTTATGCTTCACTTGGACTTTAGGCTCACGGAGGGCACGAAGAATTCTTGGTTCTGTTGTCACTCCCATGGCTTAACATGGTTTTACATTTAGAAAGAACAGTTAAATTTTCCACTGCCATGTAACAAGCCCATGTAAAATTAAGTGAGTTAAAACAACAGCAGGACACATCAGTTCTCATGGTTCTGACTTTGAGTTGTCGTTAGCTGCTCAGTTTAGCATCTGCTGGGGTCACATCTGCTAGGGTCTGCTGTGTTGCTGGCCAATTTGACTATGGTGGACATGACTTCTCTTTTTTCCTCTTCTCCCCCTCCTCCTCCTCCTCTTCTTACTCTCCTTTTCCTCCTCCTCCTCTTCCATTCCCCTCCCTTCCTCCTTCCCTTCCCCTCCCTTCCTTCTTCTCTCTCCATCTCTTCTCTCTCTATTTAGCAGTCTAACCAAAAACCTTTACATTCTGACCATTAGCATTCAAGAGCAAAACTAGAAGCTGCCATATTTTTTACAAGTTACACTCAAAATGTCACACCTTGGTTTCTGTCACTTTCTACTGGTCACAGAAAGTTTTAAAAAAAATATCCAAATGGCTTTCAACTGAAAATAAGGTGTCCCACTCTTGAAAAGGTAATGGTGTCACCTTCATGTTGGATCCTCATCCAACATGAAGGCTCTTCTCAGCTTCCAACTCTCCACACAGAAATCCCAGGCACAGGCTGGCAAGGTGGCTTCGTGGTAGAGTGCTTGCAGAGCATGCATGAAACCCTGGGTTCCATTCATCCATACCACAAAAACAGAAAAAGCCAGAAGTGGTGCTGTGGCTCAAGTGGTAGAGTGCTAGCCTTGAGTAAAAAGAAGCTCAGGGACAGCACCTAGTTCCCTGAGTTCAAGCCCCAAGACTGAAGGGGCTGGGAAGGTGGCTCAGTGGTAGAGCGCTTGCCTTGCATGCCTGAGGCCCTGAGTTCGATTCCTCAGCACCACATAAGCAAAAAGAAAAAAGCCAGAAGTGGCGCTGTGGCTCAAGTGCTAGGGCACTAGCCTTGAGCTGAAGAGCTGAGGGATAGTGCTCAGGCCCAGAGTTCAGGCCCCACAACTGGACCAAAAAGAAAAAGGAAAACCAAGCCCCAAGACTGGCAAAAAAAAAAAAATCCAGGCATTTGAGATCCACTCATAAAAAGCAATTCAGGGCTTCACACGGATATGAGGTTGGTAGGGAATTTTGGCCCACACAACTTGCAGACAACAAGGTAAGTTGATACACCCAACATGCCTGACAACACAATGAAGGCAGGAGGCTGCAAAAGAAAGAAGAACGGGGAAGTAAGAAGGACAAAAGAATGAGAAAGTAAGAGAATAAATCTTTGGCCTTTCAACCTCACACAAAACACAAAAGAGACCCATCAATCAGAAAGCCATCCAATTCTCAATTTAACCTAGGGCCAAACTCTGTAAGGAGGAAGACAGAACAAGACATAGGAAGACAGCTGAAGACTATTCAAGATGGCAGATTTAGGATGAAATGCTGTCTTGCCGGTGGCATAGACATGCTTCCTGCCTGCTCTCTTTCTTTTTCAAGTTCTCTTCTAATCAGTTTTTTTCTATCCTCCTTACTTACGTTTGCATCTTACCTGAATTGTTATCTTGGCAGTTGGTTAGCTGCCCTAAAGTTTCTGGTAACAACTTTGGTGAGTTAGCCTGGAAGTTAGGAATGAAGTAAGTATGTGTCTTTTTCTAACTTGGACTCAAGAGTCTCACAACGTGGAAGTTCTGGCATGGATTTGTGTTAGTGTACCAGGATAAAGCAGGGAGAAAGAAAAAGAATACTGCCTGCTTCTAACACAGGAAATGGGAGCTCCGGACTCAATGGCTTCTCCTGTGTGTATAGCTTTCTACTTTCTGAGCGAGTGGAACATAGGTAATGTTCTCTAGCAAATCCTAATCCTTAGATAGTTCCTGGGAGGGTGAGACCTAACCAAAACACCAGTAAACCTCAAAACTTCTTCTGCCAGACAGGGCCTCTCATTCTTTTTGTTTCCATTCATTCCTTGAATTTCCAGCTTTTTTCCATTTCAAAGGGAGAAGGCAGATGTAGATAGTCCTAGTTTTGTGTGTGTGTGTGTGTGTGTGTGTGTGTGTGTGTGTGTGTGTGTGTGTGTGTGTGTGTGTGTGTGTGTGTGTGTGTGTGTGTGTGTGTATGACAGTACTGGGGCTTGAACGCAGAATCTGGACACTATCCTGTAGCTTTTGTACTCACATGTACTCTACCACTTGAATCACAGCTTCACTTCTGGCTTTTTGCTGGTTAACTGGAAATAAGACTCTCACAGACTTTCCTGCCCAGGCTGGCTTTGACCCTCAATCTTCCGATTTCAGCTCCCTGAACGGCTAGGATTACAGGAATAAGCTACCAGCGCCCAGCAGGTCTGGACCTTTTGGTATCGTTAAAAATTATTTTCCTGCCTCTTTATCTGAAAATATTGTCTTCATAGGAGAAGTTACTGCTCTGATTTTTTTAGGCCTTTTTTCCTGGTTCTACTTTAATTTCTAAGTTTAGCATATTTTGTGATTATTACTTTTAAATTCCCTGTCCACTCAGCTAGTTATTCTGCCTTAGAAGGGACCTTACATATGAGGAACCCTTAGATGTGCCAGGAAGTTGAAACAGATGATGTCATTTAGTCTTCCCATCAACCTCATAGGCACAGAACAGGAAGGCACTAACACTTTCAAACCCATCACTTGGGGGCTGGGAAGGTGGCTCAGTGGCAGAGCGCTTGCCTTGCATGCCTGAGGCCCTGGGTTTGATTCCTCAGCACCACATAAGCAAAAAAGAAAAAAGCCAGAAGTGGCGCTGTGGCTCAAGTGGTAGAGTGCTAGCCTTGAGCTGAAGAGCTGAGGGACAGTGCCCAGGCCCAGAGTTCAGGTCCCATGACTGGACCCCAAAAAACAAACAAACAAATCCATCACTTGACTGTATCCTTTTACAAGGAGACTCACTATATTTTTACTTTCTCAGGTACGGTTTATAGATCTATATATCCATATATATGTATATACTTTTGCATTCCAAAACATATATTTTGTTGTTTATATTTTTATCTTTTATATTTGTTTTCCCAGAACTATTTTCAAGAGGCCAAGTATAAATTAAATATATTTAATAAATATTAATTATGTGTAAATATATATTTAGTATATTTAAGATATTTAAATTAAGCATATATATATATATATATATGTTTATCAATGGGGTTCTGAAACTAAAAGGTTAAGTAACTTGACCAAGAGAGGATTAGTCTATAGAAAATAGATTCTCAGTAACGAGCTCTTGAGAATCTGATTTATAAACCCTAAGTCCCATTTGCTACTTTTAATGGAAAACCTATGTGGAAGAATAACTTACACCAGCCACTGCACAAAGTGCTCAAAGACCACATTACAAGTCAAATTGCATACCGGAAGACTGATTATTTAGAGACACTGGGAAAAATGTCAATGACATTTATATAACTAAAAAGGAGCTTCACAATGAATCTTCTTTGTTTAGGGATATTTTAGGGTAAGAGGTTTGGTGTAAGTTTTATTCCAAATTTCATTTCTCAAAGTTATATATGAAATACCTACATTTTCAAGCACAGAAGCTACTAAAAATACATATTCATATTAATGGATTATTAAGTGATAAACTTGTATAATATCTTTATGTTGTTGTGTGTGTCTGTACTAGGGCCTGAACTCAGGACTTGGGTGCTGTCCTTTAGCTTATTTGCTCAAGGTCAGTGCTATACTACTTTCTACTTCTGGTTTCTTGGTGATGAATTGGAGAGAAGAGTCTCACAGACTTTTCTGTCTGGGCTGACTTCGAATCACAGTCCTCCGATCTAGCCTCCTGAGTAGCTAGAATTATAGGCGTGAGACACTGGCACCCATTCTTGGTTGAACTTTAGCTCAGTTTTGGTTCTTTTTTAATGTTCACTTGAAAGGAGAAATCTAGGTCCCATGAAATGATTACTTCTACTCCAGGTTAAAGCCTTTTCCTAACAGGTAATTGTTTGGGTGTGTGCAGTCTATTCTACAAGATTCTCCTGTTCCTGACAGCTAATTTTGGTCTTTCTCATAAAGATGTCATAAATCAGTCCTGTCTTACCTAGAATCCAAGGTGCTTATAAAGTCACAGAGTTTACAAAGTACTGAGAAATGCAAAATAAATGTAGGGACATGAATTCTTTCCACGGCTCTTAGTTAATTTATACTCTCAAGAAGAAGTCAACGCTTTTCAACAAAAATAGTTTAAGTGCCTTTTACAAATATACTTGTAATAGACTGAAAGCATGTCCTACCCAGAATGAGAACCACAGCTTTCGCTACCAGGGCTTGAGTATGTATTGTAATCACACAAAAACATATAATAATAATAATACATCCTATCCCCAGGTCCAGCCATCAGAACTGAGATTGCATATGAGCCAAGAAGATTTAATTATAATACAGTGTTTTTCCTCAGTGCTTGTGATCTCTTCCTCTGACACTGTTTATAATGCTGCTATCTAGCATCTTCCCTCTTGGGAGGACTGGGATGTGCTAACAAAAGGTGTCCAGTTGAAAATTTCCCTCTACAGCCTAACTCAGTGTAGGTTATACTCTGATGAAACCCTATCAGATAGAGCTTAAAATATTATCTCCAAGAAGAGGGAGACACATTATTCTGAAAAAAGGTAATCCTCTGTATTTGTTGTATCAATAGCTATTTGTTTCTTTATTAAATGAGATAATGATATAGAAAGTTATACAAAAATAATAGATGAAAGTAAATATGATCGATGTAAATTATATAAACGTATGGATATACAATAAAACCTCTGACTTTGGACAAGTAATATACACGAATAATATCATTCTTCAGAAGAAATATATTTTAAATAGCCAAGAATTTTTTTGGGGGGGTCTGGTCATGGGGCCCGAACTCTGTCCCTCAGCTCTTCAGCTCAAGGTTAGAACTCTACCACTTGAGCCACAGTACCACTTTCCGGCTTTTTTCTTTTTGCTTATGTGGTGCTGAGGAATCAAACCCAGAGCCTCATGCATGCAAGGCAAGCGCCCTACCACTGAGCCACCTTCCCAGCCCCTAAATTGTCAAGATTTTATACCCATAGAGTAATCTGAATAGAACCCGAAAAAACATCTCAGGTAGGCTGATATTTTAGCTAAGGTCAAGAATATTTTTTTATTGTTTAGCTTTTCTTTTCTTTTTTTTTTTTTTTGGGGGGGGGGGGTGGGGGTCCTGTCGTGGGGCCTGAACTGTGGGTCTGGGTGCTGTCCCTCAGCTCTTCAGCTCAGGGCTAGCGCTCTACCAATTGAGCCACAGTACCACTTCCGGCTTTTTTCTTTTTGCTTATGTGGTGCTGAGGAATCGAACCCAGGGCCTCAGGCATGCAAGGTAAGCACTCTACCATTGAGCTACCTTCCCAGCCCTAGCTTTTCTTTTCTTTCTTTCTTTTTTTTTTTTGGTTGGTTGTGGGGCTTGAACTCTGGGCCTTGGCGCTGTCCCTCAGCTCTTCAGCTCAAGGCAAGCGCTCTACCACTTGAGCTACAGCGCCACTTCCAGTTTTCTGGTGGTTTTATTTTAGATAGGAGTCTCACGGTCTCTCCTGCCAGGGCTGGCTTTGAACTGTGATCCTCAGATCTCAGCCTCCTGAGTAGCTAGGATTACAGGCGTGAGCCACCAGCGCCCGGCTTTCTCTAGCTTTTCTTTATCATAGCACTAGTAAGAAAAATCTCAAATGCTCTTTTCCATATTAAATTTTTTAACTCTCTTAAGTATTTCATCTTTTTTTCTGTTTCTAGTGTGATATTTCTTGTTTATGATACTCATTAATATGTTTTCTCAGTACTGCCACATTTACTATACTTCTATACTCCAAACTAAAGCCCATTATAAATTCAATGAAGACAATAATTTAGTCAGTTGTATTTTCAATCGCCTTTGTTATTATTTACTATAAAAATTTCATCCATAGATCACAGAAAAAAATGTTGTAAAAAATGTATATTAAAGAATCAATTTCAAAGGGAAAAAATCTACATCATAGTCCAAAATATTGGCTCATTCTTCTTCTTCTCTTTATTTAAAGTTTATTTTCTTAAGCGTGTGTTATTCTCATTAGTCACCCTTTAGAGTAATGTACATTCAGGCTCAAGATGGAAACAGATCAAATCAACCGAGTTCCAGGCTAGAAAGAGAATGAGCAGGTTCCTTTTAAGAAATGGACTTGTCAGAATGTCCCACATCCACAAATCAGCCAACGACAAATGCTGGAGGGGATGTGGAGAAAGAGGAACCCTATTACACTGCTGGTGGGAACGTACACTTATACAACCACTTTGGAAAGCAGTCTGGAGGGTCCTTAGAAAGCTAAAGATTGACCTCCCTTACGACCCAGTCATACCACTTCTAGGCATCTACCCTGAACAACAGGAACCAATATACAAGGACACGTGCACCTCCATGTTTATTGCAGCACTGTTCGCAATAGCTAGGATATGGAAACAACCTAGATGCCCCACCACAGATGAATGGATCCAAAAATTGTGGTATCGATACACAATGGAATATTATGCAGCCATTAGAAATGACAAAATAATGGCATTTGCAGGGAAATGGATGGAGCTAGAAGGAATCATGTTGAGCGAGGTAAGCCAAGAACGAAGAGACAAACGGTACATGGTCTCCCTGATAAGTGGATGCTAAATCCAAAATGTTAGGTGATACGACAAAACTAACAGGACTTAAGAAATAAAGAACTCCCGCTCATCTGGTTGAACCACAAATATCCCCATGCTGCTGATCACAAATATGGTATATAACATGTGAACACTGTTATATATTACAGACTGTGATAGACAATTTGCTCCAGGAAAGTTAGAATGAACTTGTGACTTTGAAATTATGTAATCACTTAATCACAATCAGAAAAAAAAAAAAAAGAACCTCGGGGAAGGGAGGGAGGGAGGGGATGGTAGGGGGAAAACAATGGAGGGGGTAACAATGTTCAAGAGGAAGTGTACTCATTACCTCACTCATGTAACTGTAACCCTCTGTATAGTATCTTTACAATAAAAAAAAAAAAAATGGACTTGTGGCCAGGTGCCAGTGGCTCATGCCTGTAATCCTAGCTACTCAGGAGGATGAGATCTGAGGATTGTGGTTCAAAGTCAGCCTGGGCAGAAAAGTCCATGAGACTCTCATCTCTAATGAACCATCAGAAAACCAGAAGTGATGCAATGGCTCAAGTGGTAGAGCACTAGCCATAAGCAGAAGAACCCAGGGACAATGCCCAGGCCGAGTTCAAGACCCACCACCGACAAAAAACAAAAACAAAAACAAAAACTGGACTTGTATATTTGACATACATTGAAGACTATTCACACAGTTAAACATGGATGCTTAGTGGAAAGTCTCTCTGTGAAACACACACATCAAATGTCATAGGCAGGTTCCATCTAGTCTCAGAGAAGAAATAAAAATATCCTGAGTAACTGAAGCTGGATATGCTTGATATACTCCAAGGGGATGTTGTCCAATAGCTCAATTGCTTCTTGAGGGTGTGCCCACCCTCAAGAGACAGACCATTGCCAACCCATCACAAGAACATTACCTCCTCCTCTTCTTTGGAATCCCTGATTATAAATGCAGCATTAATATGTAGCTATGACAGGCTAACGCAGTACGGTGTTCCAATACTTGGGGCAAATGTGAAACATGGGTGACGATCTTGAAAAGCAGTGCACATCCACTTCCTCACGCTCCTAGATACATGACAAAAGGGTGAATGAGTGAAAAACAGTATTGGGGCTGAGGCAAGTATGGGGCCCAGGTCCCCCTTTACTCAGAGAGTCACTAGTTCTAATGCAAACACTGGCCCTCCTGTCACTCTGTGCAGACACAGCTCCATGTACACATATTGTTTTCAGGTAGAACCTGGGGACTTGTGCCAGGTAAAGCCCTTTGACGACATCCCATGAGAAATGTCAGGCAGTAGACAAAGTCTGGGCATTTCCAGTGTTAATCTAGAAATTTCCATCAGGAGGCACAATGGGCAGAGCTTCTATTCTTTATATATTTGCCTTCAAGAACAATTGGGGGAATTCCAGGCTATATGGAAATTTCTAGAAATATTATGGGTTCCACAATTCAAATAGTCTAAAGAATTCTCGAGGAGTTTAGGGGATTCAACACTAAGATCAGAAATAAGTGATGGTGGGTTCAAATGTTCTAAACTTACTGTATACTAAAGTTAACAGTGACGTTTATAAAATTCAGATTCCTGAACCATGTTTCCTGGTTTACATTCCATAGCTCTGAAGGTGGGACTAAGAATCTGAGTTTTCAATGACCACTCCAAAATGATCTTAATGCAAGTGGGTAATTTAACACAGAAAAACAAAAAGCAAACAAAACCCTGCTTTAGAGGACAAGTGCTGCATAATTCCAGAGCATATGAATTTAACATGAGGGCCTGAATTCCCATCTCAACACCAGACAGACACATACCCTAGACTGAGGGTATGGAAACATGAGCAATTAGACTAATGTGTTCTGATGAACATCTATATCCAAGATGACATCCT
This sequence comes from Dipodomys spectabilis, assembly GCF_019054845.1. Lineage (NCBI taxonomy): Eukaryota > Metazoa > Chordata > Mammalia > Rodentia > Heteromyidae > Dipodomys > Dipodomys spectabilis. The sequence goes on along the minus strand of NW_024870716.1, from coordinate 6,897,380 downwards.
CGGGTTATTATTATAATTTTTCCCATTGCCATGAATTTAAACTCAGGTCACTGCATTTCGTAAGCAAGCAAGCAATACTTAAACTACTTTGCGAGCACTTTCTCTTACTTGCTACCTGTATCTGGTGAGGGAAACATGATCCTCCTACTTTAAGTTTCCCACCTTAGGTAGAATGACAATCTCTTGCCCCTGGCACTAACTTATTTCCTTGAAATGGTCTTTCACAGATTTTTGAACTTGAAAGATCCACAAATCACAATCCTTCCTAAGCAACCTCCAAAAAGGCTACAGGAAGAAGAATGAGGAGGAGGAAGAGGAAGAAGAGGAAGAGGAAGAGGAAGAGGAGGAGGAGGAGGAGGAGCAGCAGCAGCAGCAGCAGCAGGAGGAGGAGCAGGAGCAGGAGGAGGAGGAAGAAGAAAGCAGCAGCAGATCACCACATCCAACTGTTGCATGAGACAAGAACTCACATGTATGCTCAGGTTATTCTTGAACCACAATCTTCAGACCTCAGCTTCCCAAGTAACTGGGACTACAAATATAAGCCAGTGCGATCAACAAACTCAGGAATATCAGAAGTGTGGTGAATTCCTATTTAATTGGTTGATTACTACCTGGTACTTAACTGTACTTCCTCATTAACCAGGACTCACAAGACCTTTAAGCACTTTGCATTGGAGTTAGGTCAGGTAAGACTACCTTGAAATCAAAGACAGTAAGGAAGGGAGGAAATTTCCCTTCTTTTGGTTCACACTGAGTTTAGTTGAGAAATCCCAGTGACAAAGATCTAAATAGAGTATTTGCATGTCCATCAGTAATTCTCTGGCTGTCTCCCCTAAGGAGAACTATCAAGCCACCACCCTGTGTGTGTTCCAGGTGGCCATACTGAGAACCAAGAGAAGATACATTCCTACCTTCAGGTTATTAGAGCAAGGATGGGCTGAACTTAAGGAAGTGGATGCTCAAGAGATACAGAATATATTCTCACATGAAAAGACACCCGACACCAATCAGGTTACCTCTGGTGTGAGTCTGTGCTGGGATAAACATGGAGAATTCAAGCTGATTACAAGAACTTGCAGTTGATCAAAGAAGAAAGACTAGAGAGGAAGAGAGAAGAAGAAAAGCTGAGAGGACCTGGTGAGCCATGATTAAAGAGGGGATGCTGGTCGGTGAGGAGGAGAGAGTGCACAGATTCACAGTCACAAGGAATGCTGAGAAATGAGAAAAATGAAAAGCCTGCTTAATCGCATAAGATAAAAGCAGATTAGAAATGTCCTCTAGTTCAAGTAATTATAAATTCACTTGACAAGCATAGGAGAGTTTATTCCTATCACCAAAATACCCACAAACAGTGAAAGGAAGCCAGGATTAAGCTCTTTTGTATGGGATATATTTACTGGGTGTTTACTGCAATTTCTCCTATTCACTCAAAACTACAATAGAAATATGCATTTTTGTATCAGCAACTTCTGCTACTTCATTTTTACATTAGGATTAAGGCAAACCGATGGAATAGCTAGCCCTTCAAAATATGGCAGCCAAGAGAGAGCCATATGTTGTTATTAAACATTGCAAATGCAGTGAGTACACTGGTCTCCTAGGAAAAGACATTTAACAGAGCTGAGATAGGTGGGATTGTGTAGGGAAGGAGAGTAGTGACGTCCTCACTGGGTATCAGAAACCCTTGACAAGTTCAAGGCAGTTCTGCTTCACTCCAGAGACAAACCCCCAGGAAAGGCTAGAGTAAAACCTGGCAGCAGGAGAGGAGAGGAAGAGCAGCAGCTGGGAAGCAGGGGAGCAGGAATGGATCATGAGGACAGAAGGTAGACAGCCTACCAGGATAAGAAACCTCAGGACAAACATGAAAAGAACTGTGAAAATGGGACTGGCTGGAAGAAAGGATGGGGTTCCCTGGAGGGATTTCTAAACTGTGAAAAAGGGAAACAGCTGTGAGGGAACAAAAGGGAAGGCATGCAGTTCTGCCATAGCAGATTGCTCATCTATTGGACCTAGAACCAGGGTTGACTGTTTATGGTGATGTGCAACACAGGATGTTCTAGGACAACAACCTGGCAAAACCTACTTAGGTTCTTCAAGTAGCCACAGTTGTATGACAGAGGTAAGAAGCGTTGACTTGTAAAACTGTGCACCTATCCAGCAAAAACAGGTCACCAACCAAACTGGATCCAGTAGCATGGGGGAGGGGCTGCAGATGCTGCTCTCATTGTGACTCCACCCATTCTGCCTGAATCACAGGATTCTGGCCACACCCCTGACTTCATGTTTCTCTGACCAATGGGATACAAGAATGGAGGCCACGCCCACATTCTATGCTGCATAATAGCACTGGGATCCCCTCTATTGGCTCACACCACTAAAGGAGTTGAAGGAGGTAGAGGTGGTGAGTGGTGAGTGAGCAAACTGAGCAGATTTTGAGGAAATAGTTGGAGGTAGACAGAGTTACTAGTGATACAACAGAGTTGATTTTAGACAGCCTGGGAATGTGGCCCCCCCACCTTCGCCGTCCCAGTGCTGGTATGTCTGAGAAAAAAAGAGAAAAAAAAGTAGCTGCAGGAAGGAAACTACTGCAACAATACCAGCAGAGGAATGGTCCTGCTAGACCTAGAGAATCCAAGAAGAGGAAAATGAAAGAGGGAGGTAACCCCAAGACAAACACCACTGGGGACTGTCCTTTACTCAAGGGTGCGGCCCAAGACCACGCAGACCCTGAGCCTCCCCCTCCCCTGGGCACTGTCACAGCTGCCAGGGTCCAGAGCGTCACAGGTCCCAATAACACCAAGGACCTGGAGAGACACAACCAACACCTGGTGCTTGCCCTGGACTCCAGCACAATACAAAAGCAGCAGCTCTGCATTGAGATCCAAGAGCTGCAGGATCAACAGGGAAAAGACAAGGAGAAGATGGCCTGTGTGCACGAAGCCCTGAAAGCAGAGCTGGAGCAGCACAAGCTGTCGATACAGATGCTGATTAGAGAAAAAGCAGACTTACAATCTGCCCTGGCCCACAAGCAGCAAGAGGCCGATGAAAGAGCACTGGAGCAGGAGGGTCTTACCAGCTGCCTGCAGGCTGCACAGCAGCGCGTAACAGAACTGGAAACAACATTGTCTGCAGTCAACACCACGCAGAATGAAACTGAGAACAACAACATAGAGCTCATGAAAGCCCTGAATCGCGTGAAGCTGCAGCTCCAGGGAAAGGCCAGAAGTATTGAAGACCTGGAGGATGAGAACACCGAGCTGCAGGAGAGGCTGGAAGTGCTCCTGACACAGAAGGCCGACATGAAAATGGAAATCCACAAGTTCCAAGAGGAACTAGTGGAGCGGGCAGAGTTGGAAAGCCAACTCAACAACATGAAGGAGTTGGTGGCAAAATTAAAGGAGGAGAGAGACACCTTTGCGGAGGACCTGAGGCTGGAGAGCTCCACGGGGAAGGAGAAAGTCCAGCAGCTGCTAGAGCAGGCGAGCCAGCTGAGAGAGGAGAAGGAGCAAGGGGTGAGGCAGGTGTTGGAGTTGGAGAGCAAGCTGGTGGAGCTGAGAGAGCAGCTGTCAGAGCTGCGGCCCCCAGAGCCGCCTGCAGGGCCAGCTCAGGCTGAGCAGCAGCTGCAGGCCCACACCCTGCAGTTGCAGGAGGAGCTCAAGACCCTGGAGGAGCAACTTCACCTCCAGGTGGAGGAGAACCAGAGCCTCAGTCTCCAGAACCTGGAGCAGCAGCAGCGGCTGTGGATACTGGAAAAGAAGGCTGAGGAATGGGCACAGCATGCCGAGGACCGGCGCAAGATCCTGGAGACCATGGAGAAGGAACAGGAGACCTTGAAACGCACGCTGGTGCACAACCGCCAGCTGAAAGAAGAGCTGGCCCAGCTGCAGGATGCCTTGCAGAGGCTGAGCGCTGAGAAGGGGGAGCTCGCCAGCATCCTGCACACAGAGCAGCAGGAGAAGACAACCCTGCAGGCGAAGCTGGATGAGCTGGAGGAGGAATTCAAAGAAGGAAAAGACGTGGCAGAGTTCACGCGCCAAGCAGCTGAGGATCTGCAGGAGCTGCATGACAAGTACCTGGCCCAGGTGCAGGAGCTGAGCGCCACCTGCAAACAGCACAAGGCCACCAGCCAGCAGCTGATGTCAGAGAAGGAGGCCCTGCAGCAGCACCTGCTGAATCAGAGCCATCTGATGGAGCAGCTGAAGCAGGAGCAGGTGCAGAGCAAGTTGCTGGCCCAGATGGAAAGGGAGAAGTTACAGGACACTCTGAAGTGTCTGGAAGCAACAAGACAGGAGAATGCGCAGCTGCGGGCCCAGCTGAGCGCCCTGGCTTTCCCCAGGGAAGATGAAGGCCTGAGCCAAGACGAAGACAAGGGTGAGGAGGCGACTCCCCATGATGTGACTGTTCCAGACGACATAGACAACCCGCAGAGCATGTGGGATTTTTACATGGACGCACTGTCCATCGCAGAAGGCAGGAAGGCGAGGATGAGCCGGCAGCTGCAGGAGCAGCAGGCCCGCTGCGGGTGCCTGAGTCAGCTGGCAGCCCAGTGCCAGAGAAAGCTGGAGAGCCAGGCCGCCTTCCCCCAGCGCTGCATCCACAGGCTGTTCGGCAAGAGGAAGCAGGACACACAGGCGCCCAAGAAGCAACTGCACATCTGCTTCCCCGAAGACCTGGCCAGCAAGGGACACCCCCAGAGTCACGTGGATGACCTCCACCATCGCTGCAGCCAGCTGACCCAACACCTGACCACCATGGAAGAGACCATCGTGCTGTACAAGGAACAGCTAGAAGTCCTGGAGAAGCTGTGTCAGGAGAAAGAGCAGTGTGTGAGCCAGCTGTCCCAGGAGAAGAGGAGGAAGAGGAAGGAGCTGAAGGACCTGTTGCTGCGCCTTACAGGGGAGAGCACAGAGTGCCAGGACATGATGCTGGCAGCCGCCCAGGCCCCTGCTACCGAGGCCCCCTCAGACCTCTCAGTCCCCCTGAAGACCAAGGTCAGGGAGGAGCAGCAAGGCTGTGAAGATGTGCATCTTCAAGAAAGCTTGAAGCCTGTCTCTGAAGAGGCTGGGGCGCCTGGGCCCCTGGAGAGCCCCACTGCAGAGCCTCCTGTGCCGCTGCTGCCTGCCATCCAGCCCCAGCAAGAGCCCACAGACGGGGGCGAAGAGTCCTGCCTCCCTTTCTTCTATAAGCCACAAGCAGATGATGTATTTGAAATCATCACCATCTAAAGACTGGTACTACTCTCCTCCAAATTGTACCTTTGGACATGAGAGTTTCATTGTAATATGATGATGAGAGAAAAGGGGTGACTGTAGGTCAGACAGAGCAGAGGCCGCTAGAAATTGGTCCACACTTGTGGGACATGTAAGAGTCCATTGGTTACCAGAGGAGAGGCCCAGGTGAGGCTTATTACAAGGAGTAATTTCTTTATGAAAGAATATGGGAAGTGATAACATAATTTAATGATATTATTTCATGACTTACTTCTATATCAGTAAACTCATCACAGTATTTCCTAAAACAATCTTATGCTAATTAATTTATGGAGTATTCATAACTCATTCTCTCAAATGAGTTATTTCAGTATTTAACGCTACATATTGGTACACTCATGAATTCTTCACAATTATTTGTGCTCTCTACCATTAACAGTGAATTTTCTTATTTGCATTCCAATATACAACAATGGGTACACTGAGGTAATAAAAGGCCAGTAAAAAACTGAAAAACAAGAAAACATTAAATTTGACAGTTTGGAAAATAATTAGTAAAATCATTGCAGGTGTACTCTAATTGGAAAACATCTACTAAAGAAATTCAGAAGTGTGATACAAAATAAAATACAGTTATGGGACCATCTACAGTGAGAATATCAAGCATCTCAAATTTTCACTTATGAATTGTTCATGTATGTGTTAATTGATATATGTGGCATATTGTTCATTGAATAAAAATATTAAAACTCATTTATTCTCATTCTTTCTTCACACACTGCTTGACTGTATTAGAGAAATAAAAAATTTCCGTGCACTGGTGGCTCATGCCTGTTATCCTAGCTACTCTGGCAGCTGAGATCTGAGGATCACTTCTGGAAGGCAGCCTGTGGAGAAAAGTCCCCATCAGACTCTTATCTCCAATTAACCACTGGAAGTGAAGCTGTGGGTCAGAGTGGTAGAATGCTAACCTTGAGCCAAAAGGGCTCAGGGATGGAATTCAGGCCCTGAGTCCAAGACTCACAACCAAGAAAAAATAAATAAAAATTAAGTAGGGTAGCTGGCTTCTGGGGACTTACACCAGTAATACAAGCTACTCGGGAGGCTGAGATCTGAGGATCTCAGTTTGAAGCCATACAACAGGGCAGAAAAAGCCCAAGAGACTCTTATTTTCAATTATCTACCCAAACTGCTAGAAGCCAAGCTGTGGTTCAAGAGGTAGAGCAGTACATCTGAGCAGAAAAGCTCAGGGAGAACACCCAGGAACTGAGTTCAATCCTTAGGACAGGCACCAAATGTGTTTGTGACAGAATTTCTGGTTTGGACAGCACTGGTGTAGCTTTGTGGTTCATGACACAAAACTAGTAACTGAAAGGAAGAAGTTTTCACGTTTCCCATGATGAAAATCTGCTCGCCCCTAGTCCTTACACAGGAGAAGAGTCCTATCCAAGTGGGGTGGGAAGGGACAGAAAGGAGGGGTAACAATGCACAATAGGAAATGCACTCATTACCCTACCCATGTATCTGTAACCCCTCTGTATCTTTACAAAAAAAAAAAAAAAAGTTTTCATTGAAAAAAAACTTTTTCTGAATAGACCGGTTACTTCAGTAACTGCCATAATTACTCTCCTCTGAGTAAGCGAGGCTCCCTTCCCACCAGGAAGAGCAGTCCATTCTCTCTCTCTTTGAACCTGAGCTGGCTTTGTAACCTTTCACCACCAGAAGAAAGTGATGGAAACTGTTCAATCTAGTGGACTTAGGAAAAAGCTAAATTTAGATTTTTTGGAAGAAAAAATTAGGAAAATTATATAAGCACCTAACGGTATTTGGCTCAGAAAGTCAACCACAGGAAAAATGATGGTGGGTATATAGTGTTTCTCCTGATAGTGTTTATAAATATTATTTTGAATCTTAAAGTTTTGACGGTCACAGCTGAATTTTTCAAATTATGATCATATTAAGCCTTGCTCCCAAAAGGATATGTTATCATCTGTGTAAAATCAGAGACATAATTTCAGAATAGAAAGTTGGCAATTTGTTAACACATAAAGCAATGCAACTCACAGAAAATACACTGCTTCATAATTAACAAAATAATAAATGAGCATGAATGGATGCTGATAACTATTCTAAATTTATCAAAATGTTGTGTATTTTGAGAGTTAAAAACTAAGGCATCTTTTATATGTGTGGAATAGGTTTTAGGGATCTCAAATATCAAAAATTCACATTACTAAAATATAACTCACTGACACTAATTTTAAAGTGTTGTTGTTGGTGGTGGTTTTTGTGTTGGTACTGGAGCTTGAACTCAGAACTCTAACTTGGCTTTTTCACTTCAGACTAGTACTCTAACACTTGAGCTGTACCTCCTTTTCCTGCTTTTTGCTGGGTAATTGGAGATGAGTTTCTTAGATTTGTCTGCCTTGCTGGCTTTAAACTATGATCCTAAAATCTCAACCTTCTGAGTAGCTAGGATTACAGATATGAGCCATGGATGCCCAGAAGATTTGACATTTTTTAAAAGCCTTCAACTATTAGCTTTGGAAGGACATCATAAGTTACATTAGTTTAGAATTGATATGTAACTTGTACCAATTGGAAAAAAAAAGTGAATTTTGAGTTAGCTTGGTTCACTGACATATCAAAGCTGGTCAGTAATTTCAATCTGTCCGTAGTTCTTAGACATGTCATATAATTATATGCTCCCAATCCAAAGCCTTAGATTTTTGGAGATGTCTCACTTTCTTTATAACTGTCTCAAAGTTTTTCTACTTCTAGGAAGAAGTCCTATCTGTAAACTGATCACTAATTATCCCCAAAGAGAAAGGCCCTGGGAGGTACTAGGAGGGAGATAGAACTATGAGTGTCTTCTAGGTAGTGACTAAGAGAGGGAGCTCACCATTCTTTTCCTATAGTTAACCTCCACGCTAGGATTTAGGGAGTATGTGTGGAGACTTAGGGAGTGTGTGTCGGTGTGTGAGAGAGGAAGCGAGACAGAAAGAGACAGTGTGTGGGAGGTCAAACCTCCCACTCAGTATTTTTACTCACAGCACTTTCTACCACTTGAGCCAGGCCTACACTTCTAGTTTTCTGTTGGCTAATTGGAGATGATAATCACATGGATTTGTCTGAACTGGACAAAGCTTGGAACCTCGATCTTCAAATCTCCTGAGTAACTAGGGTTACAGGCCTGGGCCACCAATGCCCAGCTACGTAGAGACAATAACTGAGTCTCTGAGACTCCACTGGAGAAGTGACGATCTTTGGCCACTTCAAGGAAGTGTTTGGGGATAGAGCTCAGGGCAGGCTGCTCTAGGGCAGAGAGGCTGGGAGCGTTGGCTGGGTATCGGCCAGGGCAGTCAGGGCAGGGTGTGCTGCTCTCCACAGACCATAATGTATCTTGTAGACTCATGAAACTCCGCTGGCAGAGCCCAAGTAATTTTTTTGTGCTAGGACAAAACAGCAGCATTTGAATTCCTTGCACTATGTCCCCTTTCCTGTGAATCTTATCCTCCTAGGGGAAGAAGAGAAACTAATTTCACATCTCATACTCCTTTCACATAGTTTCATGAAAAACTTCTTGGCCATAAATACGCCCAGGGCTAACATCAAACAGTATGGCAACACTGAAGTTCTCCGTGGCACTTTTGCCCCTGCCATGGATTTCAGAAAACATTATCTGATTTAAAGACTTGTTCGAGCTCTTTCAATACTCTGGGATTTAAAACACTACAATTTATATAATTTTCTAAATTTTTTCAAATATTTCAACCCAACCAATCTAGTTACGAGATAATTTTTAGTTTAATAATTAGCATTTGAATGGACAATATCCTCTGAATTATAATTTCAGCATGAATATGACATGCTTACTTGGTTGCAAATATTATAATTTTGTGAAAACTATCTTAAAGTATGTTTTCTAACTCCTTTGAGCAAAGATCTTTGCCAGTCACTTGAAGAAATCTTTTTTATCCTATGTGAGTGAAGTTTAAACCATAGAAATTAGCTTTATTACCCATCTTGAAAAAATTCTGCCTTGAATTCAACTTTTGGACAGTGTTGTACAATTCTCAGGTTGCACCCTCCCTTGGTAGTATAGTTTTTCTTTCCTTTCCTTTTCTTTCTTTTCTTTTCTTTCTTTCTTTCTTTTCTTTTTTTCTTTTTCTTTTTGAGTACCAGCCCTGGGGCTTGAACTCAGGGCCTGGACACTGTCCCTGAGCTTTTCTGCTCAAGGGTAACAAGGCACAGCTTCACATCTAGCTTTTTTGAAGTGCAGTTTATTAGAGAGAAGCGTCTCACAGACTTTCATGCCCAGGCTGGCTTCAAACTGCAGTCCTCAGATCTCAGCCTCTTGAGTTGCTAGGATTACAGGCAGTTTATTATATCTAATGATTTTGTTTCACCTTTGCTTTCACTTAGAAGAAATGATTTTGATAAATTTCAGCCAAACTAACGTTCATAGTATTATACTAATACTAAAATTAGTATATCAAAAGGATAACTGCATGCCTGTATTTATTGAAGCTATGTTCACAATACTCAAAATAATCAAAATTTCAACTGATAAATGGACAAAGAAAATGTGGTATATACCCACAATGGAATGCTCTTCAACGATAAAAGCAATCAATAAAATGCTATCATTTCTGGCAATGTGGAACATTATGTTGAAAGAAATAAGCCAGACACAGAAAAACAAGTAACAAAATGATCTCACTCATACAGAGTTTATAGAACCTGGCCACACAGTAGAGAGAAGGTCAGAGGTTACTGGAGGCTGGAGAGGGAGCAGGCAGGCAGGGATGAAGAGAGCTGGTCAATATATATAAGCTTATAAACAGGTGGAGAAAATTCTGATGCTCTATTGTACTATCATCATGCTCTATTGTACTATCATCATCAAGGTATGATGGCTACCAATACTGAATAAAATATGTCAGAACACCTAACAAGAGGGTTTGGAGTGTTCTTACCACAAATAATTAATATATTTGGTGACAGGCAGGCTTAATACTCTGATGTGTATCTCTGATGTATATCTCTGATGTGTATCTCTGATGTGTATCTCTGATGTGTATCTCTGACGTGCATACTCCATGTCTCAAGAACCACACCAATCCCCATAAATACGTGTGCTTTTATACGGCAATTCAAAAAGATTTTTTTAATATTGATGTATGCCAATTACCTACAACTGCAGCTAATACAAAATCTGGGTTCATTAATAACTTGAAAATGTATTCACAATAATGATTGCCTGCAAGAAGGTCTAGAAAAATGAGATTGGAAGTGAGGAACAAGACCAGCAACTTTATCTGTAATGTCCTATTACACGGAGACAGAGAGAGAGAGAGAGAGAGAGAGACAGAGACAGAGACAGAGACAGAGACAGAACATATTTAGAGACAAGAGTAAAGAAACAGACACAGACAAAACAGCCCATGTATCTCAAAAACATGCATTCTAAGTATAAGTAATTTTACAAGCAATTCAGTAGGCACAACGTCACCTTTCCTTCTAAATCTTATCTTCTGAAAGTAAGCTAATTGTTTCACGTGAAATAATTTTGCTATTTTCAATTGTGAAAGTAAGCTAATTGTTTCATGTGAAATAATTTTGCTTTTTTTAATTGTGAGTCACTGGTGCAGAGCCTGTCTTTAATTTCTATCACATTTCACTGCATCTCTTGATGAAGAAGTCAGAACATTTGGCTTCTGGCCTCAGTCCCACACTTCATTGAGTTGCTTCATCAATGTAGAATTTTGCCTCCTCACTTGAAAACATTGCAAAAATTCCTCAGCGTCCTTCCCAAATGTAAGATTCAAGGACTTTACAATTTACATTTCCTTTCAACTCTAAAATATGGTGCTGATTTTTCCCATTAAATTGCTATTACTGCTTTTTTGTTGTTGCTATTTGTTTGTTTGTTTTTGTGCTGGTCCTAGGGCTTGAACTCAAGGACTGGGCACTGTCCCTGAGTTTTTTGTTCACACTTGACCACTTGAGCCACACTTCTACTTCTGACTTCTTGGTGATTAATAGCTAAGATTACAGGTGTGAGCCACCAATGTCCAGTTTGCTTTTCTTTTTAACCTTTACTGCAGTACCAAGCACACACACTCCAAAGTAACTAGAAAGTGGGAAGACACTGAAACATGTGCTTATTTGTGTGAAATAATTCCTATTACCATGCCTCATTGGATTTAAGATAACTAAGTGCACTGTCGTTTTGTGTGTTCATGGATGTTATATTAAGTTACCATATAGCTGCAGTTATGAGAGAAGAGGCTGTTCTTTGTTCACAGCAAGTCAATGGTAGAGTATATATATATACTGTGCTAATGTTCTAACTTATTGATAAGAATGTGCATATTGCCTATCTCTTCACCCAGGCCTTTGAGCAATCACAGATCAAATGGCATGTAATCATGACTCTTTCTCCCTCCCTCCAACACAGTCCTTTTGAAGCCACTGCAAGGTAGACTTGTTTTTCTGTGACTTTCACGTTCTATTTCAACAGCCCTGCTTGAAAATCCAGTTACTATGGTGATATGCTCCACAGCAAACAATCTCTGGATCAACCAAGTTATACCCTAGTCAGAAAAGTGGTATCTATGGTTTAATGTTTCAGCAAAAGGGTGACAGATCTATGGTCTTATTTCCAACCGAGAGATTTTTAATAGGCAGTTTGAGCTCCTGGAATTGGAGGATGGAACAGGAACTGGTCTAAATTTAGCAGGTCAGTCTTGGAGGACATTTCCCAGACAGATCCAATGTGGTATAAATTGGAATATGCTGAATTGGCACAACACAATTTGAATCTTTTTCTGTGACAGTGGAAAGGGATGCAAACAGACACCTTGCAAAAGGAGACACTGGCACACAGACATACAATTTTCTTCAGAAGCCCCTTGTCTATCATTCCCTACTCAGCCAGCTGCCCACCCATGGATGTTGGCTCTGCCCTACTTGTAGAAAGGTATAAGCAGTAGAAGAAGGGCACTGCTGAGAAGCGATTTCTAGCATTCTGAGTGGCTTCTTAGAATGCATTTTCCCTAAATAAATAAAGTTCAAGTTAAGGATTAGATTCAATGTGTCATGGTCTACATGGAATTGTGATTCATTTGCTCAATTAATACCATTTCTGTTCTAATTATATGACAAACTATTTCCTGAGTTCTGAGCAACTGACTCCAAGAAAAACTTCCAAAAGACAAATTGTTATTATGGAGGACTTTATAGACCAAAAGACAGAAACTACCTGCTTAGATTTTATCCACAATTAAAAATTAGTGTAGGCTTGATTAGCATGTCAGATTCATGGTACTTAATAGTATTGATGGTCAATACATGGATAAGATAGAAATAAAGCTAATCCAAAAGTCCTTTAATATGGAACACATTTTAAAATATATTATTAAGCCAGGTGCCATTGGCCCATGCCTGTAATCCTAGCTACTCAAGAGGCTGAGATTGAAGGATAGCAGTTTGAAAACAGCTGAGGTGGCCTATGAGACTTTCATCTCCAATCAACCAGCCAAAAAGTCCAAAGTGGTACTGTGACTCAAATGGTAGAGCACCACCTTTATAGAGGTAGAGCACAAAAACTTAGGGCTAGCACCTAGCACCAGGACTAGCACAAAAAAATAAAATATATTATAAATGTTTATCACAGTTCACCTTTAGTTGTTTTAGGAGAGACTTTTCGAAAGCCTAGATAAAGCTACCAGTCAAATCCTCCCATGAAGATACCAACAAAAAAAGCCAGCTAGAGTTCTGTGTGTTAATAAAATGGACCCATAAAAACTGCGTCTGATCAAAGGTTGCAAATTAACAGGGTCACAGTCTGTAAATACTAACATCTGATGACATAAGCATTAACATCTCAAATTAATATCTGCTCTAAAAGTACCCACACAGCTGGAGACAAAATGCAAGCTAGGGCCATTCTACAGTGGGCACAAATTGGCAATAAGGCCGAATCAGCAAATATTTTTTATCATTACATGGAACCTCTTTCTACCTTGGAGATTGTGGGTTTAATTGTAATCTCTATTTATAGTTACTAATCCAAATGCATAGTCCAAATAATTATCTTTTAACACTAGGACACTTTTCCTTCCACTCTGATAAAAGATCTAGTCCTTCCGTCTGTGTATCTGCGTGTGTGTGTGTCTGTGTTGTGACTGTGTGTATCTGTGTGTTTGGATGTTGACTCCACAGTATCCTTGTTTATTTGAAACCTTTCCAAGACTGCTAAATTATAAAACATAATTCCAAATCAAAATGCTAAGAGACTTGTTTAACTAAGCTCAGTGGCCATTTTCAAGCTCATCTGCGGATAATAAAAACTTCTTAGAACCTAACTTAAAAAATATTTCCAAAATAAGTTTCATGAACTGTATTGTTCTCCATCCAGTCATTATGCAAAACATATTAAAAGTAGGTTTGGGATTTAGCTCAGTGGAAGACCACTTGCCTGGCAAGTGAAAGACCCTGAGTTCAGTCCTCAGCTTTGCAAATAAAACCATATTTCTAAAGTTTCTGATTAATATGGTCTTTCTTTTCCTTTAGATCCCCAAGAAGGGAACAGTTCTAATTTTGTTCTTTTCTAACTCTTTTCTTTTCCTTCTATAATTTCCCTTTTTCTCTTTGCTGCCATGTGTGTGTGTGTGTGTGTGTGTGTGTGTACATGCATGTCTGGCTATCTGTCTGTGTCTATGTGTGTCCTGGCACTAAGACTTTAACTCAGTGTCTGGTGCTCTTGCTTAGCTTTTTCAATCCAGTGCTCTACCATTTGAGCCATACCTATACTTCTACCTTTTTGCTGGTTAAATGGGCATTAGAGTCTCTCAGATTTGTCTGCCCCAGGCTGGCTTCAGACTGGGATCCTCCTATATAGCTAGGACTACAGGTGTGAGCCACCAGCACACTTAGCTTCTCTGCTGTCTCTGGCTGTGGATGCTTTTCCTCTGGCTACATAGTACAGAGTGTTTAATGTCCTGCCCTCTGCTCCATGATCTCGGCCACTGCCTATCTTGAGTTTGTTCCCCACATCTATCTCTTGAACTCTGCTTCTCTTCATTCAGATTGACAGTAAGAAATCTGAAAAACATACTTAGAGCTGGGTGACTCATTCCTGTAATCCTAGCTACTCAGGAGCCTAAGATCCAAGGATTATGGTTTTAAGCGAGCCCAGACAGGAAAGAGTATAAGGCTTTTTTTTTTTTTCTTTTGGGTCTGGTCATGGGGCCTGAACTCTGGGCCTGGGTGCTGTCCCTCAGCTCTTCAGCTCAAGGCTAGCGCTCTACCACTCTTGAGCCACAGCACCACTTCCAGCTTTTTTCTTTTTTGTTTATGTGGAGTCAAACCCAGGGCCTCAGGCATGTAAGGCAAGCGCTCTACCACTGAGCCACCTTCCCAGCCCAAGAGTATAAAACTCTTATCACCAATTAACCTCCAAAAAGCTGGAAGTGGAGCTGTGACTCAAATGGCAGAGCACTAGCCTTGAGCAAAAAAGCTCACAGTGCCCAGACCATGAGTTCAAGTTCCAAGATGGGGGAAAAAACATTGAAACAATAGTATCAATTTTTCCCTTTTACCTCAAAATGACTTCCTATTGTCATCTTTGCATTATAAAGGCTTCTTTTTGCCACTATAGCCAAATTTGTTACTCAGAATCATTTCTCATCCTTTTACCTTCTATCCATCCTGCAGGTTATGTCTGCAGTTCCTTATGCCCTTCTTCTTTTTTTTTTTTTTTCCTGTCGGTCGTAGGGCCTGAACTCTGGGCCTGGGCACTGTCCCTCAGCTCTTCAGCTCAAGGTGAGCGCTCTACTGCTTGAGCCACAACGCCACCTCCGGTTTTCTGGTTGTTCCTGGCCCAGCTGCTTCAGTTCACATTTCCCTTATTTTCGGTATCCACTGTGGGTATGGTTTTTAAAAAGGGCCATCCAATTCCAGTTAACCAAACCTAAAATGACTCAAGTACCCAATGTATAAAGAGTTGACATTTTAGGTTTTCCATATGAGGTACGTGTATGAGTGAGGGAGACAGAGACAGAGACAGAGAATCTATAACATTTGACTTATTTTGTGTCCTTTCATCTAGCAACTAAAATTCTCATATATTGCTGGGGGGGATTCTACTGCAGAAAACAGCTTAGTGATTCCTTATCAGATTAAGCATTCACCTATCATATATCCCAGCCTTCCAAAGTGCTTATCCAAGAGAAATCATTTTAGACATTTCAACTGTCACCCTGAAGAATTAGTTTAACCAGTATACAAGCCAGTTGCCTGTCTACATATAACAATAGGTTGGTGCAAGGCTGCAGACGGAGTTCCACAGCTTTTTAAATCAAGCATTTTAAAGTGCTTGAGAGGCACAGAATTTGGAATGGTCTGTTTGGGGAAACAGACCATAGATTTTCTCATTACATTAAAGAAGCTAGCAGGACTAGAATGCTAACTTCATTATTTTCCCCAGGCACTGAACTTGTCTTCGGTTATATTGGCAGACGTGCTGTGTGGAAGTGTGCTTACCGCCTTGCTGATGTGGCCCGTTCCATCTACAGTAGACACTACTAATGAACGCGGGGAAGAGGTGACAGTTGTGAAGTAGCAAACAGGCCTTTCGGTCATTAAATCTGTACAGGATGTGGCAAGCTCCTCTCTCTGAATACCCCAGGGAACTTCACCAATGTCATCTATTATACCTGCTCAACATCAATAGAAGCAAGAGAAAGAAGTACATCCCCATCTCCTCAGCTGGAGGGAAGAAAATGTCTTTGACAGGAAAGAAAAAAAGAAAGAGAGAAAGATGTTTGTTTACTAAACAAGCTGAAGAGCTGAGAACAGCACAGATCTTTGTCCCTAAACTATGGTATGCAACAACCTCAGAGGCCAAGCTCTATCTTCAACAAGAACAGATTCATTAGGCCAATTTTATGAGAGGAGGAGAAAGGAGCCAATTAATTACTTCACATTTTATTTCTCAGGTATATATATGCATATATATATGTATTGCATATATGATGTGTTTATTTGTATGCATGCATGTATATACATGTGTGTATCTGCATATATACATGCCATGCTATTCTTTGTATCCCCCAATATATAGTACATGTAGCTATGATGCATTAATTTCATTTTTAAACATTTTTATTGAGTTAAACTTACAGAGTCTAAAATCTGCCCATTTAAAATATACAGAATGATTTTTAGTAAGTTTATTTTATACAATGACACAACTACTATCAGAGTGTAGATTCAGGGTTATTTCTTCTGTCCCTCAACTGTGTCACATTCCTTTGCAGGCAACTCATATTCCCTCCCTCAGAACCAGGTAAACATGATCTGCTAGCTGTTCTTGTAAATTTCATGTAAGAATGTGTGTGTGTGTTTGTAAGTGTGTATGCATGTGGACATGAGTGTTCCATACTATATCCAGTACTGAACATTGAACTCAGAACGTTATCCTTGCTAGACAATGGCTCTGTCACTTGACCCACACCCCCAGTCATTTTTCTCTTAGTTTATTTTCATAGAATCTGTCTGCCTATAATACTCACACAGGAGGAGACACTGTCACATCAAATCCCCTCAAAGGATTTAAAGCCTAGAGAATTGTAGGTTTCTCCTGTGGCTAAGCCTGTCCACTTCAGTGTCGCTAAGGCTTCCTGGATCACCTTGTGGCTGCAGCTTCTACTCCTCCATCCTGACTCCATCCCCAACCCCAGGGTCTTTGCTGTGGATTATCCCCAACATTCCTTTGTGTCACTTGGTTTCTCTGTGCCTTTTAACTCTCAGATCATTTTCATTGATGTTTGTTCAACTTCATGAATCTGTTCCTTCTGAATTTGTCATGTAGTGTGTCTTTTACCTGCATAGCCTGGAATCAAACTGTGATCCTCCTCCCTGTGCTTCCTGAGTAGCTGGGAATACAAGCATACACCACCACACCCACCAAAATATCATATAAACAGGGAGGATGGAGGAGGAGTAGCTGGTGTGTGTGAGTGGAGTGACTCTTGCTTTTCCTCCTCAAGCTGGCACATCCCAGGCACTGTGAGCAATCTTTGGCACAGGATGATTCAGGACAAGGCTATTTTTTTGAGGACGAACAGAATCCACACTCATGTCAAAGATCATTTACAATTTTTTAGTGTTTCCTCAGGGAGATCTTACAAAATAAAGTTCTACAGATCATTTTTTTTAAACCAGCAAGAAAACTTCTCCTCTAAGGAAATTAAAACAATCAAATCCATCTAAGAGCTCCAACTCCAAGATTTATAAAGTATCCCAGTCTTAAACATTCAACTCACTTTCTATCAGCTGCTTTTTAAAAAACTCAATTATTTAGTATTGAAAAATCCAGATTAAATATAACCTGTCCTATTTCTTCTTCACATATCTTGAAGCTCTGTTATTAGGTACGTAATATGTATGACTGTGATACTGTCCAAAAAACTCACCTCAATGTTTGTAATAGGTTTTGAAATCTATTTGTCTGATAGTAATATAATCACTAAAATGTTCTCCTGATAGCTGCTAAAGAGGCAGAACTTGTTCCATTTATTTCTATTACTTTTTTTTTTTTTTTGCCAGTTCTGGGGCTTGAACTCAAGGGCTAGGCACTGTCCCTGAGCTTTCTGCTCAAGGCTGGTGCCCTACTACTCAAGCCACAGCTCCTCTTCTGGGCTTTTGGTTAATTGGAGATAAGAGTCTTATGGACTTGCCTGCTCAGGCTGACTTTGACTAGGATCCTCAGATCTCAGCCTCCTAAGTAGCTAGATTATGGGCATGAGCCACCAGTTCCTGACTCATTTCTATTACTTTTTTGTGTTTATCAAAAAATTAGGTTTATTTTTTTGAAAGCAGCATGAAGTTGTCTGTTCTAAGATCAAGTCCTCCAGGACTAGAAAAAAAAAATGTCAGAAGAGGAATAAAAACTAAAATTATAAAATATTTTAATAAAGTAAAAACAATACTAAATAGATGGCCAAAAGAAAAGACCTTTAATTAAAAAAGTAAATGCAAGGGGGAAAAAATTTAATAAAGAGAGAAAGTTTTAGAGACACTTCTTTCTGGGATCTGTAATACTGGGAGGTGTGCAGTGGTGGGGATCGTGAATCATTGCCCCAGTCTGCTGCATTTCCTAGTGTTTGGGCTGATGAGGCATGAAGGTTGAGGGCCAGCTGGATCTAGGCCTCAGAACTACATTCACTTCAGAAACTTCTCTTCTTTGCATACCAGGGGTCACTGGTGGCCCTAGTTACCCCCCCCCCCCCAGTTTGTGTGCCATTGGGAGCACATGTTCAAGCCTTGAGTTTTCCCTCTGTGCTTTGGAGAGCCAGGAAAGTAAGCAGAGCTCTGAGATGTGCACTAAAGAGGAAGGACTGAGGGAACTTGGCATTCTGCCACTAGTCTCAGGGCTCTCAGATTCTGCCCAGCAGTAAACCCCTCCATTTGAGGGGAAAAAGTTGAGAACATCAAGTGATCCACTGGACCTGGGCTCAGAGAACTTAGTCCAACTGGCAACAAAATATACATGGCAATGAGCCAGCTCCAGAGGCTGAGCAACACATCAACCCTAGGATGAGACCTACTAGCTTCTAGAGTATTCAGAAGCAATGGGGCCTCCTTCTTACCACACAGAATGGGGCTACCAATACACCCTGCACAGCTTGAGCTACCAGCTGCCTAAACTTCTGCAAGTCTGTGTCGGACCTTTCCCCCATATACAACTACCTCTCGTGGATATCTGCCAGCTAAACACTGTGAAAGGGTGTCCCCAGGATCCCTGACTAGTGAATGATACTTGCTTTAGCTCCATCCTGACAATAGGATGCCCTCTTGAGATGGTGCCTGCCTATAACACTCACACAGGAGGAGACACTGTCACATCAAATCCCCTCAAAGGATTAAAGCCTAGAGCATTGTAAGTTTATCCTGTGGCTAAGACTGTCAGTCTTCGGTGCCACTAGGGCTTCCTGGATTACCCTGTGGTTGCAGCTTCTACTCCTCCATCCCAACTCCATCTCCAAGCCCAGAGTCTTTGCTGTGGATTATCCCCAACATTCCTTTGTGTCACTTGGTTTCTCTGTGCCTTTTAACTCAGATCATTTTCACTGACGTTTGTTCAACATCATGAATCTGTTCCTTCTGAATTTGTCATGTAGTGTCTTTCATCTCACACATTGTTGTTTCAATTTCTAGAAACTTTGATTAAGTCTTTAATATCACCATGTCTCTATTTTATATATTCTAGCTTTGTTGTCGATTTTTCTTTAGTTTCTTGGATGTATATAATGTACTTAGAACTAAATTCTGGGCTTTTTCCTATAGATTCTTCCACCACTTTTATTTCTGGATCTGTTTATTGTCCTCATTATGAGCCATAGATTTCTATTTTTAAAGCAATTTTAATTAGATATCAGTCATTGATAAGTATAGATTTTAAGGTGTTTCATGAGTTCATGGAATATCTTCTTTTCTATTTTCCATGTTTGCTTCTAGCATGTTTGTTGACTTTCTAATAACAGCAGTATATCTTGCAATAACAACCACAAGAGGAAAAAATAAAATTCAGTTACCCCCTAACATGCCATTCACATGGAGACAAAACTAATATTCCTTTAGTGCTCATATCATAATTCCTCTTAAGAAGAGAACTATTTTGATACCTTCTAGGATAGATGTTGAGGCTTACAACACACAAGTTAGCAGAAGATAGAGCAATAATGGGCACTGTTAACTGTATTATATATGAATGCCTAGACAATGTAAGAGCAGATTTTAAATGATAAAAGATAGAAAGGATAGAGAATGATTCAGAAGTGACAAAGTCTGAGCTCAATGTGGTGGCTCACATTTATAGTCCTAACTCCTCAGGAGGTGGAGATCAGAAAGATTGTGGTTCAGACCAGCCTAACCGTACTCAAGATCTCATTTTAACCAATAAATAAATAGCTGGTTCTGGAAACTTCAGTAAGAGGATTGTGGTTCAGATTAGCCTAGACATAAATGCAAGACTCTATTCCAAATACAGTGAAGACACAAAGGTCTGGGGGTGTGACTCAGGTGGGAGAGTATCTTCAAAACCAAAGTATCATCAGACCAAAGAAGAGTGAAGTGGTAGTGTTTGAAATGAGATTTAAGGCCAGGAATAATTAACACGTAATGTCCTTTGCATTAATGAGATCTGCTGTCTCCCCAAAATATCACTGAATTATGA
This sequence comes from Dipodomys spectabilis, assembly GCF_019054845.1. NCBI lineage: Eukaryota > Metazoa > Chordata > Mammalia > Rodentia > Heteromyidae > Dipodomys > Dipodomys spectabilis. Next base: position 6,876,923 of record NW_024870716.1, on the reverse strand, counting down.
TGTTCATATGTCTCCTGAAAGTGTTTCTTAGTTTTTTTTTCCAATATAATAAATGAAACGCTATGTCCTATATTTGACCTATATAAACCCAAAATAGGCATAAGGAAATATCTAGAAAATATATAGGAAAACAGGCTTCAGTAGAGGCAGATGCCAGCCAAACGAATCATGAGAAATATGTTCTTCCTGTCCACAGTCATTTTCATTTGAAGGAAGGCACAGAAATGTCCTCAGGGCATGAATTACGGGTTCAGTTTAATTTTATGACCACCTAAAGGACTAGAGATATCTGAAATGTCGGATGAGTATAGATCTTTCCACAAGACAACCCTTCTGTATTTTCACCAAACATGTTTACTTGTACTATCAGCACTAAAAATACCCATAATCATTAATTTCTCCACAGTTCTACTTCCAGACAGTCCTGAAATACGCTATTTTCACTCTGCTAACTAACCTCTTGTCACAGCCATTCATACCTACCAGATGGTGGTTTGTGTCTTTCCTTTTCAGCATTCGCTCTCCCTACAGTGTGTACTGCATAAACGCAGAGTGTAATAAACATTTCAGCTGCTCAAAAATTGTTCTGAAATTTATGGCAGAATCAGTTCAATTTAAGAAAGGCAGCACAGATGTAGTAGAGCAACAAAGATATTAAAATAAAAATACCAATTAGCAGGTCTGAAAAGTTAATGGCATCACTTCCTGTTTTTTTTGTTGTTGTTTTTTTTCCCTTCAGTCATGGGGCTTGAACTCTGGGCCTGGACACTGTCCCTGTGCTCTTCAGCTCAAGGTGAGCACTCTACCGCTTGAGCCACCACACCAATTCCGGTTTTCGAGTGGTTTACTGGAGATAAGAGTCTCATGGACTTTTCTGCCCAGGCTGGCTTTGAACTGTGATCCTCAGATCTCAGCCTCCTGGGTAGCTAGGATTACAGGCGTGCGCCACCGGCGTCGGGCTCTCCTGTTGTATTTCTGCCACTCTTTCCCTCAACTTTGTGTTAGTAGAAAGACAAAGATGTTGGGGAACATAATAGGAGGGCGAATCCTTCTTTCTCTCATGAGAGACTGAGCCTTGATTGACCCTACTGATTTCTTGAAATAGTAAGTGAATTTTTAAAAGATGCTAAGTACTGTAATCAAACACGCAAAACAAATAGCTTTAGGCATGGTATTATGGAAGATTTTATTAAAGAAAACTTCATAGAAGAGGTACCCTATGAATTTCATCAAGAAGAGAATAAGAAATGAAGGAACATTCCTAGCAGAGAAAATGCCTTGCTCACCAAAGACGGGAAAGCATGAAAGAACTGCTTTTGTGAACACTGAGAAGTTAACAAATTCAGTAACCTGACAGGTTAGGCTGCCTTCCATCTTAATGACAAAATACCCAAGAATAGTAGGTTGCATGTGGTAGAGCAAATCTGCTTAGCTTATGGTGGTGAGAGAGAGAGAGAGGGAGAGAGAGAAGGGAAGGGAAGGGGAGGTGAGAGAGAAGTGTGGAGAGGAGAGAGAGAGAGTGAGAAAGGGGGCAGGAAGAGGGGTAGGGAGAGCAACAAGGAGGAGCAAGAGGAAAAGGAGGGGCAACAGAGGAGAAAAAGAGAAAGAGATAGGAAAGGATCAGGGTCCCTCCACTACATCCTAATAGTGCTCCCAGCTGGGAAGTAGGCCTTCAGCACACGAGCCTTTGAGAGATAATTTCTCAAGTGACTTTGCTGACTTACCTTAAAGATGACAACTGAATTTTAGAGCGTTCAGTCAATGTTCTAAAGAATATTTAAAACAAACCAACTGAAAAATGAAATGATGCTTTGCGTTTGGGGTACGGGATTTCTGCAAACTATGACTATAATGATTTACTGGAGGTAAAAATCCCAGGACCCAGGAAAGTTAAGATATTAACAAGCTCCCCTCTTAGGCTGCCCTTTGTAGCTACCATTTGCCTGGTCTAATGAGTCAGGCTCACTGATCTCCTTCCAGAACTTCACTTCAAATCAGGTTCTATTTGCAATGGAAAAAGAGCACCACACGCTCATTTTACCACCTCACTCTCTCACACATACATAGCTAACCTCAGATCACAAAGCAGTACCATTCACTAGCTTTCCTCATTGCAGACCGGAACTTCCTTATAGACAATTAGCAATGAAAAAAATCAAAGGATACTTTCTAGTAAAAGAAAGAATGGATAGAATCGTTAAGAGTATTAATATTGAGTCGGGTACCTGAGCACCTGTAGTTCATGCCTATAATCCTAGCCACTCAGGGGACTGAGATCTGAGGATTAAGGTTCAAAACTACCCAAGCCAACTAATCTTCGAGACTCTTATCAAAAGAACAAAGAAAGAAAGACAGAAAAAGAAAAAGAAAGAAAGAAAGAAAAAGCAAGAGAGAGAAAGAGAGAAAGAGCGCAAGAGAGAGGGAGGGAGGGAGGGAGTAAAGAAAGGTGGAAGGAAGGAAGAAAGGAAAAGAAGGAAGAAAGGGAGGAAGGAAGACAGGCAGGCAAGCAAAAGTCTAAAGTAGAAGTATGGCTTAACTGGTAGAGCACTAGACTCGGGTGAAAAAGCCAAGTGAGAAGTGAGAACATGGACTCTGAGTTCATCCCTTCCTCTGTCCATTTATGTTGATTTCATGGATCAAAAATAGCATCAGCCAGTCACGAGTGGCTCATGTCTGTAGTCCAAGTTACTCAACAGGCTGAAATCTAAGGCCCTTGGTTCAAAGCCAGCCTTAAGCAGGAAGGTCCTTGAGATTTTTATCTTCAATAAGCCACTAAAAAGCAGAAAGTAGATGGGGCTGGGAAGGTGGCTCAGTGGTAGAGTGCTTGCCTTGCATGAATGAGGCCCTGGGTTCCATTCCTCAGCACCACATAAGCAGAAAAAGCCAGAAGTGGCACTGTGGCTCAAGTGGTAGAGCGCTAGCCTTGAGCTGAAGAGCTGAGGGACAGTGCCCAGGCCCAGAGTTCAGGCCCCACGACCAACAACAACAACAAAAAAGCAGAAAGTAGAGGGAGGGCTCAAGTGGTAGAGTGCTAGGCCTGAACAAATGCTCAGGGATAGCACTAGGCCCTGGGTTCAAGGACCAGGAAAAGCACCAACACAGACACAAAGACACAAACACAGATGCACACACACACACACACACAAGTCCATAGGAAGCTGGGGAAAAGACAGGCAAGGAAGAGTTCAGGGCAAGATAATAAATTGAAGCAGGCATTTCCAGACTGCAATGAAAAATAATATTAAAACCTAAACCTCTAAAGCATAAATTCAGAGAGATTTGCATAGAATCAAAAAGTCATTTATTGTTAGTTTTTCTGCACTCATAGATAAATGCAGCCAAGAAAATTTCCATTTTCCCACCTGCACATTTTTTGAGCCTGGTATGATATTAAGCTGTTGAGCTGAAGTGTTGTCCTCGGTAACTGCTAGTTTTGAGTCTAACGGCATAATCAGCATGAAATAGCATTTTTAGACCCCCTCATTGTAATCAGCACGTTATTGTGGCCATATTATGGAACCCAAATAGAGCCTGCTCCTTCTTAATTTCTGAATGTGTTTTAAGAATAAATGATAATAATTTCCAAACCCATGAAGGACAGCTTCGTAAGATTGCATCTTTCTCCTGAAAATAAGAAGAAATTCACTAATGAATCCATTAGACAGAGTCCACTAAAGGTGACAGGCCAAGGATCTCTGAGAGACCTCATCAAGTGGAGACAATATGTAGGATTAACTGGGTCCATTCCACTTTCTCGAGCTCAAATGGGAAATGAGATGTGAGTGACAACTTTATTTAGTGAGTCAAGGACAGCTGAAAATTTTATGAAATGGTGCAACTTACATGCAAAACAGAACGTGTTTTTATTAGGAGGGTTTGATGTGATACAGTGAAAATTTCTCATTAGATACTGGTTAATAAAGGGCATGAAATGTAAATTAGCTGAAAACTTAATCTGCAGGAATTTGGCTCTATATTTGCAAGAGCAGCCCTATCACTGCATGCTTATTAATGTCTCATTTATTGTCCTGTCTTGTTTTACAGTCCACTCATTTGAAATCAAAACTTTCTGTTAGTGACAATTTCTTTAAAGCTATCATTGATTGTTTCCACATCTAGCCTTAGAAATTTAAGATTCTTGGGATTCAATGACTTTGTTTCAGTTAAAAACCAATTTTTCAATTAAGGAACATAGCATCATATACAGACATTAAAAGCAACAGTTACTGATAGAATATGGAACTGTACATTCTCCAAGTGGAAATATTCCAAGAAAACATGTAGCTGTGCAGACTGAAATCCACTTAAATAAATATGATTACAAAAATACAAAAGCTAATATACATATTGTATTGTGATATATACATAGACATTATGATATATAGCTATAGATACATAGATAGAAAATGAAAGAAATGAAAGATATATATGTATATATAACGAAAGAAATGGAAGTTTTTTAAAAGCATACGGAGATAAAATCTAACTATATGAAAGCCCTGATGTGATAATTATAAGGCTCGATGTTCTCAAAATTGTAAAACAAAAACATTCACCAAATGTGTTATGTTTATTTAGATATCTTATCTAACAATTTTTTGTGTCTATTGAAAGAGTCACTGATAAAGTAATTGTCCTCCTATAATCACTTCTGAACTGTAAATGTAAGCCAAAAACTTTATTTTCTTTTACTTTTGGTCTGAGATCGGGACTTGAACTTGGAACCTGACACTTTTGCTCATTGTTCTACCAACTGAGCCAAATCTTCAACCCTTTTTTTTTCTTTAAACACCTTTTAAAGATAGGATATGGCTGGGAGATTCAGTATATGCTACTTTCTATTGTTACGACTATTATTATTTTCACAGTACTGCAATTTGAACTCAGGTTTTATAATTGCTAGCCAGATACTCTTTCACACCATCATGCTCCTAGACCATTTTGGTTTCCTTATTTCTTGAATAAGGTCTCACTTTTTGACTGGGCCAGCCTGAATCACAATGCTCCCATTTACACTTCTAAAATAACTGGGATGCAAAGAAACATAGGTCCCATGGTTTTCCTTATTTGCAATTACTAGTATATGTCTGAGTCAAGCAGAAACTGTCAGATGAGTTGACGTGACGTTAGGTGAAATGAACCCCAAGATATGTATTCAAATGATTTTTCTTTCTTGAGATTGTTTCTAACATATTTATAAGATTATTTCTTTGTTGCTTTGTATGTCTCTCCCCCATGGTATAACCCCTGCTTTCACTGTATTAGTTGTTGGTATAATTTGTGTAGGGGAAGGGAAAAAAACAAATTGTCTAAATAGGGATACAGGTGGACCCATTGTAACAATGAGATGTACAAGTCGTTATGTCGAAAAACAAACTTTACAGGGGGGGAGGGGGATGGAAGGAGAAACAAAGGAGGAGGCTACAATGCTTGATAAGAAATGTATTCATTACCTTGCCCATGTAATTGTAACCCCTCTGTACTGTATTTTCACAATAAAAAAATATATAAATTAAATAAATAATAAATAAAATAGCTGGGATGACAAGCATATATCACTCAGCTTTTTTTTTATTGTGAAAATACTGTACAGAGGGGTTACAATTACATGGGCAAGATAATGAGTACATTTCTTATCAAGCATTGTAGCCTCCTCCTTTGTTTCCCCTTCCCATCCCTTCCCATCCTTCCCCCCACCTCCCACCCAATCCTCCTCTCCCCCGCCCCATCACTCAGCTTTTTAAGTGGCTTATATGGGGCCTCCCGGGGCTAGCATCAAACTATAGTCTCTGTATCTCTATCTCCTAGGTACCTAGGATGACAGGTATAAGCTAACATGTCCATGTAGATACTATTATTTTTTTAAATGCCAGGTGGAAGGTCTATCAGGGGTGCTTTCATTCTTTCTTTGTCTATAAAAGTCAATGTACTAGCATACTAGAAGTTGCTGGATGCAAACTCAGAATATATAAGTCTGAGAATTCAAATGAGAGACACTCACAGTGGTCTGCCCCTGCCTAACTGTTCAAATACTGGGAAGCTGAGATGAAGCCACTCATCTGATAACTGAGTCCCACCCAGGCTTTTTGTTTGTTTCCTGATAAAAGTACTGGTCACCCCAGTACTTTTTTGTAAACAAGTTGTACATTTGAGTTGAGGAAGAATATTTTCTAACGTATCCTAGGTATTTTACATTACATCATATCAGGGAGCCCATGATGCTTGGGTTTTCTCACCATTAAGGCTGTAAGACTATCTCTGGGTTGGGGTGGATAACTCCTGCGCTCTCTATTATCAAGGGTTCTTTTGCCCTTGTGATTAGCAAGCCTTTTATAGGGTAACATCTGACATGAAATCATTTGTCCCATGGTTTAGCATGAGGTGATAATAGCTTGATTCAAATATTACATGAAAAGGCTTTTTTCTTCTTCCTTCCTTCCTTCCTTCCTTCCTTCCTTCCTTCCTTCCTTTCTTCTTTCTTTCTTTTTTTTGGCTGTATTAGGGTTTGAATTCAGAACCTCAAGCTCACTTAATACCACTTGAGCCACACTTCCAGCCCAGCCTTTTGGTGAGTGTTTTGGGATATAAAGCCTCAGGGACTTTTCTATCTAGTCTGGTTCTGGGTCTCTGCATCTCAATCCTCTGAGCTGGCCTATAGATGTGAGCCAATGCTGCCCTGCAAACCAATGATTTTTAATTACATCATTCCTTCTACTAAGTAACATTCTGAAAGTTTCATCAATAAGTAGATCTATTTGCTTATCCTGTACTGTAAGCCTACCAAAAAACATAAGACAGTTGCTTAATTGTTTCCTTTAACAAACAACTTTTAAAGTAAGTCGGCAGTTTAACAACACTCCCCAACAGCAGAAAAGAGGGATGATTCTTTTGCTTTGTTGTAGCCTTGGAATTTCTCACGTAGTCTATGGATTTTAGGTAATGGCATTATTTATGCTGATCAACTCCATCACTGGTCTCCACTTGGACAGCATTTGGAGGCCTGCTGTACCTCCAGCAACTCAGTGTTCCATGGGAGGGCCGACCTGCAGGTTACCTAGCACACCCTTACTAATATCCATGAGCATCACTGCCAGTTTCCTATTACAAACAATTTCTCATTCATTCCATTGTAATTGCCTTTTATTAACACACCTAAGGTATTATTCTTTCCACTGTCATATTATGAAACTGAAAGTGAGAAAAAAATTGAGTAATTTGCCCATTTATCTAGCTGAAGCTAAAATCTTGCTGTCCACTTTTGAACACAGAATGGCTTAGGCCATTCTCCAATAACCCACTTTCAGTGACCATTTGTTATTCCTTCTTATTTCCAGGCACCTTTGTAAAAAACAAACAAAAGGAAAAAAGCAAGTCACCACATGAATCTTTCAATCCACATGGAAGTGTGAAGACCTCTTAAGTAAGAGAATAATTGTCTACTATCTACAGCTTGAACTAGCTGAATTCTGCTCCTACCTAGCAAGAACCTAACTCATTACACTCCCACACATATGCTTAGCAGAAATGTACCCTCTGGATGCTACAGAAGTGAGAGACGAAAAACTCTTTGTGAAAAAGGCAAGAGATTGTGTTTACTGTGGTGTCAATATGCAGGGTTGTACTCAATAACTTTCATTACAGTTTTCTTTAATTCAACCATATGAGATCCACCAATAAAATAATGAATTTGGAGGTCAGTATAGCCAGGAGAAAAACAGTAGATGATGAAGAATTCATCATCTTGTTTGTTGTGCCAGTACTGGGGCTTGAATGCAGGTACAGCCCAATGTCCCTGAGCTTTTTCACTCAAGGCTGGTGCTCCACCACTTGAGCCATAGCTCCACTTCCAGTGTTCTGGGAGTTAATTGAAAATAAGAGTCTCACAGACTTTCCTGGCCAAGCTAGCTTTGAACCATGATCCTCAGATCTCAGCCTCATGGATAGCTAGCATTATAGGCATGACAGGTATGAGCCTCTGGTGAAGAATTCATTGATTTGTCTTGAACACCAACTACTTTCACATGATAGAAGCTAGCCCTGCCTTTGACATTCAATATCTAGAAATTGGAGTGGCTTTTTACAAAATTGTTTTGTAGGGTGCACCGCAGGTGGCTTGATGGACATGCACTAAGTTTCCTTTTCCCTGATGCTCTAAGAAAAGGTAGACAAAGGAGCAATAATCTAATTCTTCCTCTAAATGAAAAGAGAATAGATATGCTTTTAATTTGAACTTATATTCCATTTTCAGCAAGCTCACTTTTCCCTCAGAGATGTGTATCTTACACAGTTTTCACTTCTTGGATCCATTATGACAATCCATCTTTTTCCCTCTCATCTAAAGCCACGATTGCCAAGTGTTTCCTTATTCTACCGCCTACTTTCAAATGGCATGCAGGAGAAGACAGACACTGTGCTTAAATATATAAAAATAAATTTTCTTGGCTTACTGGGGTAGCAAACAAATATCTATGAGTAATGCCCCTATATTGCCAGCTAGCAGGGCACTTAATAAAACCCAAACAACTGTCACACACAGGTTATAAGGTCATTTCTCACATATAAGATAAACTAGAAATCTATCCAAAGGATAGAATCAGGGAGAGTGTTATGAAGTTTGCTGGAAAATAACAAATGAGTTTCACATGTTATTTCAGTTCCCAAGGGCGCTCTGATAAGCACATACACACATTGTCAATGCATACTGGGACTCCGGTGCATGTGGAGACACAAAACAAGCAAGTTCAAACCCATAAATGTCATTTAGTCACAAATTAAATAGTTGTCATGGATGACAGGGAAACAAATAAGCAAAATAAAGCTGCGCTGTGCGTGGGGACTGCCAACAATGTGGGGAATGAGGAAAACAAAAGTTAAAACCAAAATAAGTGGAAGACACTACCCTTCAGGAAGGTAACGATAAGGTTTCTTTTTATACATTTACCTTTAAAAGACTTACAGAGGCTGCTTTGTTGATGTCTGTTGAATGAGTAAGTGAATGAATGAATGAATGATCAAAAGGAAATGTTCTGAGAAAATGAGTTTATGTGAATTGTAGAGAAGGGATGGGAATTTATAGACCTGGTTTAAGAGGCAACAACTCCATTTGCAAATAAAGTCTGAATATAAAGAAATCATTAGTTTTTAATCTCTACCAACATTACCAGAGTTTGCACAGCAGCACAATAAAAAAATTCTAACCACGTATTGTTCAAATTTCATTATGCATTAAGATTCACCTGGGTGGCTGCTGAAAACAGAGGCTCTGATTCAGTTTGGAAGTACTCATCTGGGAAAGAGGTCCACAGAACATGTCGACAACTTCTATTTTCTACCAGGTAGCAGCTCAAGGACAGAGACTTGGTTCTCTACATTGCTCTATGCTTTATTTTTGCTTGTTTGTAGTTTTAGTCTAGTCTATGTCATACCTGACAACCCCAGTATCAGCATGCACACATGCACACATGTACACACACACACACACACACACACACACACACACACACACACACACAAACACACACACGAATCTTTCCCGCATTTTAAACAGGGGGATAATATAACAAGCACAGGGATAGTAATCATGTACAATTTGTAGTTTGTGAGCAGAGAGTGAAGAGTAGAAAAATGAATTAAGAGTTCACTTCAAATAGGGAGACACAGGATAAGACTGAGAGGCCATTAGTCCTGATCAGAACTGCGCAGCCCGTATGTCTACACAAGGGCATCCTGTCACTTCTGATGAAAGTCTGTTTCTGTTTCAAAATAAAACTCTCTTACCACATAAAAATAAAAATAATTTTAAAACTGAGCAAAACATAGGAAAAAATGGCTCCCAGAAAACAAGCCAAGCATGATGACGTGCACCTACAGTCCTGGCCTCTAGGGAAACTGACATGAAATACTTAGGCCTAGGGGTTCAGGGCCAGCCTGGTTAATATCTAAACTTTTTTAAAAGATTAAGTAAAAGAGCAAAGCAAAGGAATTACAATATCCTTAGATATATATTTAAAAAGCTCAGGCTTAGAGAAACACAAAGAAGTTGCAAGAAATGAATAAAGCCCTTGCTGTTAGAACAGATTACCATACATTGGTAGCAGTGTATACATGGATAGAAGTTTGTAGATTAAACTTTAAATGTTGACATTCAGTAGAACAATACTAGTTCTACAGTGACAGACTCACTGCATCACTGGAAAAAGCCCAATCTACCTCAGCAGCTGTGGATGCCAAACCACAGCCTCTGTAGCAACTGGACCAGAATGGTCTACAGCTAAGACTGGTCCAGCAACTCCCACATTGCCTACTGTCCCCCAGCATCTAAGCCAGGACCCAAGTCAATCTCATAAGATGCTTTGCTTCTAGTGAGCCTATTTCCAGCTTTCCAAAGTCAACAACCTCCATTCAGAAGACAATCAAACAACCAGCCATGGTAGCCTACACCTGTAATCCCAGAAAAGACACAGCAGGCAAAGGTAAAAAGATCTAAGGTTGGAGACATTCCTAGGCTACAAATGAAGACTCTGTCCCAAAAGCAAACAAGCAAACAAAAGCAAGATAAAACAAGCAAAGAAAAGAATAAGAAACAACATCCCGAGGATACACACCCAGGTTATTACCTCACTGTACCCAACTTGTACAAATACATTTTTTCCTTTATTTATTATCTTGATGCTTTTTCTTCAAACTATATTTATATAAACTTGATTAATAATTAATAAGACAACATCAGAACTGCAAACTTACACTACTGAGAATATCGAAAGCAATAGTAACTGTCAATCATGAGCCTTTCCTTTTTAATTAGCATATATTAATTGTACAAAGAAGTTTAATTGTGAAATTTCCATAATGCATACTATGTACTTTGATAAAACTCACCCCCTCTATTATTTTTTCTTATCCCCTTACCCACTTTTCACACAATTTTAAAGGGTTTCATTACCGTATTTTCACTCATGAATATAAAGTACTTCAATCTTAGCCAGGGCTATGACTATCCTCAGTACCACACACACACACACACACACACACACACACACACACGTACACATGCACATACGTGCACACATGCACACACATGCACATACTCCTCTCCAGGCTCTCTGATGGTGTGAGGAATAGCCCACCCAGTCTGACTCCTCACTCACTTCTCAGAACCTGGAGAAAGCCAAAGCACAGAGGCTCAATGGAAAACCCATCAGACAAAGGCAAGCCAAATTCAGCCAGCAGCTTAGACACAGCACAGGTAGCAGTAGACCTGTTGCTCACATTAAAAAGAGATTTTCAGCAACACAAAGTCTCCAAAGGGAAGTTAAGAACGTTAAATTTGGAGATAAATTCAGTGGAAGACGAATTTAACAAAAAAAAAAAAAACAAAAAACAACCTACCACATGTCTTTCAAGACCCAATTCAACTATGACTATCCACAGAAGAAAAAGAAGACAACAGGGAAAACTTTAGCCAAGGCACTGGCAGAAAAAAAGAACAATGATTCTAGTTGAGGCCAGAGGCTCAGGCCTGTAATCGTAGCTACATTGAAGGTCAAGATCAAGAGGATAGGGGCTGCAACAAGCCCTAGAAAACAAGTCCTTAGGACACTATTTTAACAGAAAAAGCTGGTCATGGTGTCATGGCAGCTATCCCTGCTATATTCAGAAGTTTAAGAAACTTGTGGTCTAGGCTAGCCAGGGCAAAAAGCAAGAAATTATCTCAAGAGTAACTAGAGCTAGATGTGTGCTCAAGAGGCACAGTGCCTGAATTCAAACCCTAGTACTACCAAAAAAATAAATAAATAACAAGGAAAAGAGGGAGGGAGGGAGAGAGGAAGGGAAATGGTTCTAAAAGCACTAGTAACCACTGACCTTGATTCAGAAATGCCTAAAGTGAAAAACTACAGCAAGCCCAAGGTGATTCAACCAAGTGTCAAAAGGTCTCCACTAAAGCAACAATGCTACCAGATCTTCCTAAAGATCACAGGACAACTCTAGAACTCGAGTCCTCTTCCTACCCTTGAATGGAAGGCTTTCCTTCTGTACACAACAGCCCTCTCTTCCCAGGAAAGATTTACAAGGAATTCTGAAATGCCAGTACATTCCAAATGTGGCTGTCTCCCCCAAAGGATTACAGCCTTGGAGCCAGCAGTGAATCTAGGTGCATAAAAATCATATCCATTCACTCTGGGGTGACAGGATGCCCATGCTCTGTCCTTTCACCTGCTTGCAAGAAGTATATCCATGCTCAGCTCTACTGCACAACTTCTACCTGTAGAGACTGATTAGTTTTGGGAAGTCATTGCCTCAAATCACAAAGACTTTTAGGAAGAAAACCCAGGGGAATAGACTCCTGGCAGGAGATGCAACTGCAGCCCAGTATGCACAAACAACAACTACAAGCACTGACTTAGGAGTATCCGAGACACACACACACACACACACATACACACACACACACACACACACATGAAACCTGGGAAATATTAATATGTAAAACAGTGGCTCACACCTGTAATCTTAGCTCAGGAGACTGAAATCTAAGAATTGCGGTTCAAAGCCAACCTAGGCAGGAAAGACTGTGAGACTCTTATCTCCAATAAACCACCAGACAACCAGGAAGTAGTACTGTGGCTCAAGTGAAAGAGTGCTAGCCTTGAGCTGAAGAGCTGGGGGACAGCACAGAGGCCCAGAGTTCAAGCCCTACGACTGACAATAAATAAATAATAAATAAATAAATAATTCAGTTAAAATACAGAAGTGTTAACTGGAATTTCAGGTAAAGAACACATGCTTAAAATTTACTAGCAAAGTGAGTTGTAGATGTAGCTGTATTTGTTAAATCTGGGACTACTAACATTTATTATGTAAAGCAGATATAAAAGGTATTGTTTTGGCTGAAAGAGTGGAGAATGTGGATTATGTGACTTTGAATAGATCTTGAACACAATGGGAGGGGCCCCCCCCCCCCCCCCCCCCGCTCTGACTTCCACTCAAAGAAAACTTAGCAGATATACCCAGTGTCCTAAAACTGCTATTTATATCAACCATCTAAGAAACTTCCCCCAAAGACTATTTTACTTCATCAATACAATTCTCTACCAGCAAAATCCTCCTAATAATCCACCAACCTTTAAATCAAAGATTGTTTAGGGCAGCTAAGTATGCAGAACTGTATTCCCCTTGTGAATAAATACACCTGGTATAATAACAACTTGTTAATATTAGGTCTTCCTTCATACCCATGGAAAATACATTTGTACTCTCGTTTAAACACTCTTAATTGTGGTACTTTTGGAGAAAGGTCTTTCTTTTTTTTTCCTCAAGCTATCCTATTTCATTCTTTTACAGTAGATTTTTTTCCAGTCTCAACAATATTGACATTGTGTGCCTTTGTTGTGTGTATAGTGGGGGATTGGGGATGATGTCTCTTACATTATGAGGACATTTAGCAGTATCTGTAGCTTCTAAGTGCCAGATGTCAGAGGCATTGGTTGTGACAACCAAAAATGTCTCCAGGTGGTGCCTAGAGAACAAAAAGTCATCCCACTGAGAACTACTACTCTATAAGCAGTTTATACCTCTTTTTTTGGGGGGAGGGGTCCAGTCGTAGGGCTTGAACTCTGGGCCTGGGTGCTGTCCCTCAGCTCTTCAGCTCAAGGCTAGCACTCTACCACTTGAGCCACAGCGCCACTTCCAGGTTTTTTCTTTTTGTTTATGTGGTGCTGAGGAATCAAACCCAGGGCCTCATGCATGCAAGGCAAGCGCTCTACCACCTTCCCAGCCCTAGTTTATACCTCTTTGCTACCTGTTTTTCTTTCTTCCTTTACCAGTAGAGAAAAATAATAAATTATTTACCTCTTCACAATATATAAAAGGAAAGGTTTCTTTTCAGATCTTAAAATTTTTTAAATATTAACAATTAGGCTGAGGCTGAGATCTGAGGATCTTGGCTCAAAGTCAGACCAGAAAGAAAAGTCTAGAAGACTCTATCTCCAATTAATTAGAAAAATGTTAAGACTGGAGGTATAGATGAAGTGGCAGACTGTCATGAATGAAAAAAACTAAACAAGAGCCCAAGGCCCTGAGTTCAAGCCAAGGCTCTGGCTAAATAAATAAATGCACAAATAAACACAAAATGGGTGAAGAAGAATTAATGAATAATTCTTGAATTGTTGAGCCAATTAAAATGATAGGTCACTAAATAAACTGTATTTTGACTGAGAAATACAATGTTTTAAATTAAAACATAAAATCTGGTTAAGAATACCATCGGATATTTACCAGTAAGGCACATTAGTAACTTTGTAAACTATTTGAGGTGATTAAAAATATATTAAAAGTGAAAAGACAGAAACACTAGACATTATACATCCATAAAATACTTTAAAAATATGGCTTGATACAGAGATATATATAAAGTTGAATAAATGTATATGTCTACAGTATAGTATATCCTAGAAGCTCTCCTATATGAAATTATCATAATGGAAGTTAGTGAGTTAATAAAAAAGTTAACTCAAAATATTTGAAATTTTTCCACTTTACCTTAAAGTACTTGGATAGTTATGTGGCAGTTTTTCAATATAGAAACACCTCCTTTATCCTGAGTATTAATTAGTCTCTATACATGCTTTCTTAAGAAATAATGTCCATCATGAATCTTCAACTATGTTTGTGTATGTACGCATGTGTGTGTTTATGTGTGTGCATGTGTTTGAACTCTGGTCTTCAGGCTTGCTTGACAAGGGCTTTCACCACTGAGCCACTCCTCCAGCCCTGAAATTCTATCTCAAAAACATGGCCAAGACATGCATCTGTATGTTCACATGTTAGTCTTGATAGCTAACAGATAGATATGTGCCATCACATCCAGCTCTTCATTGATAAGGGATCTCACAAACTTTCTGCCAGCCTGGCCTTGAACCACAATCCCGTCAATCTCAGCCCTCCACGTAGTTAGGTACCTAACCTGGCTGTGGGTATTATCTTCTTTTGGGGGGAGGGCGGGTCCAATACTGAGGCTTGAACTCAGGGCCTCACAATCCTCCTTGGCTTTTTGTTCAAAGCTGGTGCTCTACCACTTGAGCCATACCTCCATTCCCTCAGGGTATATTTTAATAAGTAAAAACCTTGGTTGAATCTGAGAGCAGAATTCTCCAATGTTTATGGTATTTTTCAATATGCTATAATTATCTAGCCAACTCTCAATTCAACCGCATCTTTCACTTAGTAAATCATTTTTATTCTACTTTCAGAGCTTTCAGGTCAGTTTATTAAAACAGAAATATCTCTCCGCACACTCAGGTTCCATTATTTTAAGACTATTTTAAGTAATGTGAAATTGAACAATTTTATGTAAAACAAAACAAAAACTAGCTGGGTACCAGTGGCTCACACCTGCAATCCTAGCTACTCAGGAGGCTGAGATCTGAGGATTGCAGTTTAAAACCAGCCCAGACAGGAAAGTCTCTGAGACTCTTTTTTTTCTTTCTTTTTTTTTTTTAATTTAATTTAATTTTATTTGTGAACATACTGTACAGAGGGGTTACAATTACATGGGCAGGATAATGCGTATATTTCTTACCAAGCATTGCAGCCTCCTCCTTTGGTTTACCCTTCAATTCCCTTCCCAACCTCCCCCCTCACCCCCAATCCCAATCTTTCTCCTTCCCCCCCTCCCCCCCACCCCAACACTGACTTTGTAAAGCTCCTTTTGGACATGTCAACTTGTATTTCTCATTGTTGCAACAGGTCCACCTGTATCCTTAAACAACTGGTTTTTCCCCATCTCCTCCACAAGTCATACTGACATCAAATATAGTGAAAGCAGGGGTTATACTGTGGGGGAGGGACATACAAAGCAACAAAGAGATAATCTTATAAATGCGTTAGAAACAAATGCATGAAAAAAAAACATTAAAATACATATCTAAGGGTTCATTTTCCTAACATCACATTATCTGACCTTTTCCGCTTGACTCATACATATACTAGATATTGCAAATAAGGGAAACCATGGGACCTATGTTTCTTTGGGCCTGGCTTACTTCACTTAATATAATTTTTTCCAAGTTTTTCCATTTCCTAACAAATGGGGAAATGTCATTCTTTCTGATGGAGGCATAGAATTCCATTGTGTATATATACCACATTTTCTTGATCCATTCATCTACTGAGGGGCATCTGGGTTGGTTCCATATCTTAGCTATGGTAAATAATGCTGCAATAAACATAGTTGTGCTGGTAGCTTTAGTGTGGTCTTGTTTGTAAACATTTGGGTAAATGCCCAAAAGTGGGATTGCTGGGTCATAGGGGAGTTCTATGTGAAGTCTTTTGAGGAACCTCCATACTGCTTTCCAAAGTGGTTGAACAAGTTTACATTCCCACCAACAATGAAGTAAGGTTCCTTTCTGTCCACATCCCCTCCAGCATCTGTTGTTGTTAGAGTTCTTGATTTTTGCCATTCTAACTGGGGTGAGGTGATATCTCAATGTTGTTTTGATTTGCATTTCTTTTATGGCTAGGGAGGTTGAGCATTTCTTCATGTGTCTGTTGGCCATCCTTCTTTCTTCTTCAGAGAAGTTTCTCTTTAAGTCTTTCGCCCACTTATTTATTGGGCAGTTGTTTCTTTGAGGATTTGTTGTTGGGGGGTTTAATTTTTTGAGTTCCAAGTATATTTTAGATATGAGACCCTTGTCCGTTGTATGGCTAGTAAAGATCTTCTCCCAATCCGTGGGCTTTCTATTGATCTTGCTAGCTATGTCATTTGCCCTACAGAAGCTCTGCAACTTCATGTAATCCCATTTGTCCAACCTTTCTTTGATTTGTTGTGTTTCCGGGTCTCTATTCAAAAAATTTCGGCCTGAGCCAAGGAGACCTAGGGTTTCTCCTATTCCATCCTGTAATGTTTTCAGAGTGTCTGCTTTGACTTCAAGGTCTTTGATCCATTTGGAGTTGATTCTGGTGCAGGGTGATATATAAGGATCTAGCTTTAGTTTTCTACATGTAGTTAACCAATTTTGCCAGCACCATTTACTGAAGAGGCTGTCTTTCTTCCATTCTATTGTTTTAGCTCCCTTATCGAAGATTAGATGGCTATAGGTCTGTAGGTTCATTTCTGGGTTTTCAATTCTATTCCATTGGTCCTGAGGTCTGTTCTTATGCCAATACCAAGCTGTTTTGATTACTATGGCTTTATAGTAGAGTTTGAAATTTGGTATTGATATTGCTCCAGCAGTGTTCTTTCTGTTGAGGAGCGTTTTTGCTATTCGGGGTCTTTTATTGTTCCATATGAATTTTTGGATTGCCTCTTCTATTTCCTTGAAGAATGAGGGTGGAATTTTGATAGGTATTGCGTTGAATTTGTAGATAGCCTTGGGAAGTATTGCCATTTTTATGATGTTAATCTTTCCAATCCAGGAGCATGGGAGGCTTTGCCATTTTTTTAGTTCTGTGTTGATTTCCTTTTTCAAGATTTTAAAGTTTTCATCATAGAGGTCCTTCACTTCTTTGGTTAAGTTAATTCCTAGGTATTTTATTTTTTGTGGGGCTATTACAAATGGAGTTGCTTTCTTAATTTCAGCCACACTTTTCTCATTGTTGGCATACAGAAAAGCCATTGATTTTGGGGGTTAATTTTATAACCTGCTACTTTGCCAAAGTTTTGAATCAGCTTGAGTAATTTGGGAGAGGAGTCTATGGGATTCTTTAAATACAAGATCATGTCATCTGCAAAGAGGGAGAGTTTTATTTCTTCTTTCCCTATTTGGATCCCCTTTATGTCTGCGTCTTGTCTTATTGCTGTAGCTAGGCATTCTAATACTAGATTGAAGAGAAGTGGAGAGAGTGGGCATCCTTGTCTTGTTCCTGAGTTAAGAGGAAATGGCTTTAGTTTTTCACCAATGAGTATAATGCTGGCTGTAGGTTTGTCATATAGAGCCTTTATTGTATTGAGGAATGTTCCATGGATTCCTAATATTTCCAAAACCTTCATCATGAAGGGGTGTTGGATCTTGTCGAATGCTTTTTCTGCATCTATTGAGATAACCATGTGGTTCTTATTCTTGCTCCTGTTGATGTGATAAATAATATTAATTGATTTGCGTATATTGAACCAGCTTTGCATCCCTGAAATGAATCCTGTTTGATCGTGGTGTATGATTTTTTTGGATGAATTGTTGAAGTCGATTGGCCAAAATTTTGTTGAGAAGTTTTGCATCAATATTCATCAAAGAAATGGGTCTATAGTTCTCTTTCTTTGATGAGTCCCTGCCTGGTTTTGGGATGAGGGTTATGATAGCTTCATAGAATGTGTTCAGTAGTGAGCTTTCTCTCTCAATTTCATTGAAGAGTTGGAAGAGTATTGGTGTGAGCTCTGCTTTGAAGGCCTTGTAAAATTCCGCTGTAAAACCATCTGGTCCTGGACTTTTCTTAGCTGGGAGGTCTCTTATTGCTGTTTCTATTTCAGTGCTTGATATGGGCCTGTTAAGATTGTTTAACTCATCTTGGTTTAGTTTTGGCATGTCAATATTTGCTAGGAAGAGGTCCATTTCTGTCAAGTTCTCAAACTTATTAGCATAAAGTTTTGAGAAGTATTCCCTTATAATGTTCTGAATCTTGGTTGTTTCCGTGGTGATGTTTCCATTCTCATCTCTGAGTTTATTAATTTGGGTGTGTTCTCTTCTTTTTCTGATAAGATTTGCTAAGGGTCTGTCAATTTTGTTAAGTTTTTCGAAGAACCAACTCTTTGTTTGGTTGATTCTTTCTATAGTTTTTTTGGATTCTAATTCATTTAATTCTGATTTAATTTTGATTATTTCTTTCCGTCTACTGGATTGGGGTTTATCTTGCTGCTCTTTTTCAAGGAGGTTTAGATGTGTCATTAAATTGTTAGTTTCAGATCTCTCCAATTTGTTGATGTAGGAGCTAAGAGCTATAAACTTGCCTCTGAGTACTGCCTTTGCTGTGTCCCAGAGGAGCTGGTAATTTGTGTGTTCATTTTTGTTGAATAGCATGAACATTTGAATTTCCTTTCTAATCTCTTCCATGACCCACTCTTGATTCAGCAGTGTGTTGTTCAGCCTCCATGTGATGCCGGACTCTCTTTGGTGGCTTTTGGTGTTGAGTTCTAATTTTATTCCCTTGTGGTCAGAGAGAATGCAAGGTATAACTTCAATGTTTCTGAATTTAGACAAGTTTGCTTTGTGGCCTAAAATGTGGTCTATTTTAGAAAACGTTCCATGTGCTGCTGAGAAAAACGTGTATTCTGATGCTGCTGGGTGAAAGGTTCGGTAGATGTCTGTTATGTCTAGTTGATCTATGCAGCTGTTTAGATCTGCGGTTTCTCTGTTGAGTTTTTGCCAAGTTGATCTATCTAGTGGGGAGAGTGGTGTGTTAAAATCCACAACAATTAATGTCTTTGGATCTATATGGGATTTGAGGGAAAGTAGTGTTTCTTGGATAAATTTGGGTGCTCCATTGTTTGGCGAATAGATATTTAGAATTGTAATATCCTCCTGAAGGAGAGATCCTTTAATTAGTATGTAGCGACCTTCTTTATCTCTTCTCACGAATTTTAATTTGAAGTCTATTTTATCTGATATTAGGATTGCAACTCCCGCCTGTTTATGGGGGCCGTTTGCTTGGTAGATTTTGTTCCAGCCTTTAACATTGAAAATGTGTTTGTTTTTACGGGCAAGATGTGACTCCTGCAGGCAGCAGATAGAAGGGTCTTGTTTTTTAATCCAACTAGACAGTCTATGTCGCTTAATTGGAGAGTTCAGTCGGTTAACGTTAAGAGATAGGACTGAGAGATATTTGGGAGTTCCTGCCATGTTATCCACCTTCTTGTGGGCTGTAAAAACTGGGTTCTTTCTATGGTTCTTGGATTCTCAGTTTGGGTGCAGTTTCTTGGCCTTTATTGCGGTCTTGTTGGTTTTCTATGTGTAGAATCTTTTGTAGGGCTGGTTTGGTGGAGAT
Source organism: Dipodomys spectabilis (assembly GCF_019054845.1). Classification (NCBI taxonomy): domain Eukaryota; kingdom Metazoa; phylum Chordata; class Mammalia; order Rodentia; family Heteromyidae; genus Dipodomys; species Dipodomys spectabilis. Next base: position 6,856,952 of record NW_024870716.1, on the reverse strand, counting down.
GTATTGTTTCAATTTTTCTTTGCTATGGAAGGTTTTTATTTGGCCTTCAGTTATGAAGGAGAGTTTAGCTGGGTACAGTATTCTTGGTTGATAGTTGTTTGTTTTCAGGACATGGCATACATCATTCCAGGCTCTTCTTGCTTTGATTGTCTCTGCTGAGAAATCTGAGGTGATTCTAATTGGTTTCCCTTTATAGGTGATTACCCTTTTCTCCTTGACAGCTTTAAGGATCTTTTCCTTGGTCTGAGTTGATCCTGTGTGGATTATAATGTGACGGTGGGATGTCCTATTCTGGTCTGGTCTATTTGGGGTTCTAAAAGCTTCACAGGCCTGTCTTTTTGTATGTTTGGAAAGTTCTCTGCTAGGATCCTGTTAAACAAATTTCCTAGACCATTAACTTCTGTTTCTAGGTGTTCCTCTACACCCATTATCCTTACATTAGGCCTTCTGATGGTGTCTTCCAGGTGTTGGACAGATCTATCATATTTCTTGGACTTGTCTTGGATGGTTGTATGTTCTTTCTCTATAATATCTAGGCTGTCTTCAATCCCTGAGATTCGATCTTCTGCATGGTCTAACCTGCTGTCAAGACTCTCTACTTTGTTTTTTATCTCTTTTCCTTCTAATTGGTCAGCTTTGATGACTTCAAGTTCTTTGTTGAAGCTCTGTTTTAGGTCTTGCATGAATTTCTTTGCTTCCTTAATTTGGTGTTCAGTGTTTGTTCTCAAATCACTTAGTTGATTGGTTATGGTTTCTTTGGACTCCCATTCCTTCAGTTGGGTTCCATTCAGCATTCCCTTTGTGGTCTCCCTGACTTCCTTCAGTTCTTTGTTAATGGATTCCATGAATGCCTTTAGTGATCTTTGTGTATTCTCTACCTGGTCTCTCAATTCGTGTATTACTCTTTGATTAGCTTACTCCCGTTCGTAAGATTCCTGTAGTTCTCTTTCCTCCCGTTCGTGGGATTCCTGCAGTTCTCTTTGAGTGTTCTCAGCCTGCTCACGCCATTCCTCCCTTTCTCTTTGAGTATTCTCAAGTTGTTCACGCAAATCCTGTATCAGTTTTTGAGTAGCTTCCTCATGCTTATGATATTCCTGTATAAGCTTTTGGGATGCGTCCTCTCTCTCCCTTTCACGCTCATACAGAGTCCTTTGTAAGTTGTCAAACTTCTCATTTATCATGTTTGCCAGCAGTGTTTGTAGAGCTATTTGGGAACTCTCCTCTGGATTATTCATTATCTGTTCTGACTCCTGATTATCAAGATTGGGAATTGAGATATCCGGATTTGCCATTTTTCTTGTGTTTTTCCGGTTTACTCTGCCCATTTGAGATGAAAATATCACCAGTTTTGTGCTAGAACACTATCTTAAGGCAACCATCAACCAAAGTTTGCATTTGTACAGTCAATAGTCTACAGATACAATCTAGTTCAACAGATACATCTATTCAACATCAAACAACTATATGTTAATGGGCTTTGAACCGCAGAGAAGAATTTGGAAAACCAGAAATTATTAGGGTTAGGGAGAGATGTGGGTAAAAAATAGGAATAGATTGGTGTGGGGAGGCACAGGGAGAGTTAACTATGTCCTAATCCCAATGCAGGAAATAGGTTGGGTAGGATGCAAGTAGAGAGAGAGAGAAAAAGAAGAAAGGGAAAGGGAAATGAAAAGAGACCAGAAAAAAATAGAAACGTAAAAATTAATATTATTATGGAGATTAAAAGACCATCTATTTAGAGAGGAATGTGAGTATATTAAGAGAAGGGAAGGGACATAGAGGAGAAGTGAAAAACTTAAAAAAATGCTTAAAATATTATATAAGTATAAAGAGGTAGTACTGCTATTAATGAATTTAAGTCTCAGAGGTTTTGAATTGAGTAATAAATTTGTGGATTAAGTGTGTACACAATGGGGGATAGGGTCTACTAGTTAACTACGGGTTTATCTGAGGATGAGCAGGACAAGAGTTAAGTCACATAAAGAATATCAAAAGAGAGGAAAAGGTGAAAAGGATGAGAAAGGGAGAAAAAAAGATCAGTTCAGTAGAGCTAGACAAAAAACAAAAAGATAGTTAAAAAAGAAAGAAAAAGAGAAAGAAGACAAGAAAAGAAAGGAAAACACACATTCACGTATTCCTAAAATAAAAATTATAAGAGGAAAAAAAAGTTACTGGAAAACAATTATTTTTTCAAAAAAGGCAAAAATTAAAGATTAATAAAATTTTTAGAAAAGGAAAAAAAACTTTTTATATATATAAGGTACCAAAAAAAAAAGAAAAAAAAAAAAAGAAAGAAGAAGAAGAAAAAAAAAAAGTTCTTTGATTTTTTTTTTTTTTTTTTCTGGGAGGGGTGGGAAGAATCCTGTATCTCCTTTTTGTCTGTAACCAGCCTCTTGTTGGAGTCTCTGGTCAGCTTGAGGTCCTGTGGCTTGATTGGTTTCTTAAGTCAGTTTGTTCGAACAGGCAGAAAAATGCTCTGCTTTACCCAAGATTTTGAGATCCCCTCCCAGATTAGTTTAATGGGAGGGTGATCTGCTTTGAGAATCACAAAAGAGGGGGATGCAGTGGTGAGGCTAGGTTCTGGGTAGAGTTGAGGCCTTTCAACAATCAGTAGCTTTTCCCTGGGGCTATTTTGTGAAAAAACTCACAGAGCCCAGCCTGGAGCCATTCTCAGGGTTTCTGTTTTTCAATTGATTGATGAGGCTGCTAGAGGGAGGGGCAGCCTCTGGCTCTGGTTACCCAGTGAGGAAAGCCACTCCAATGGCTGGCGCCTGAGCTGGGTGACTTTTCCCTGGATGGAGCTGAGTCTGGCAGGTCACTTCGCCGTTAAGTTCTTGTGACCTGCTAAATGACTCGTTTTATTCCAAGGTCTGAGTTGGAGCTGGCAGCTCCTCCGAGCTTTGTCGATATCCAAGATGGAGATCACCGGTGCTGGCGGGGGGGAGGGGTGGCCTTCCCTCCTCTGCTCCCTGAGAAGGAGTGAGGACGTCGGGCTTCTACTCATGCTGAGTCTTGGATCCTGGGTCGTCTCTGGTCTGCAAACTGCAGGATGAAGATGTCCGCTCCTTGTCGGTTCTTGCTGGTGTGGAGTAGAATCCGCTCACCCGCTGCGTCTGGCTCCTTCGTCCCGGACTCTCTGTGTGAGCGCTCAGGTATGGCCCGGTTGCGGTCGCCGCCGCGACCCTGCTGCCGGCCGCCGCGGCGGCTGCTGGCAAGTGCTCAGATGTGTCTTCTTGCCTTGGCTTTCCCTCTCTTGTCTAACTCTCTGTCCTGTGATGGCACATTTGGTGTGATTCTCTGGCTTAGGACTGTTCACTGGAACTCTAAAACTGCTTTCTATGCGAGAGCTTGTTCAGATTCCAGCTTCTCCTCCGCCATCTTCCCGGAACCCCCCTCTCTGAGACTCTTATCTCCAATTAACCACTAGAAAACCGGAAGTAGCACTGTGGCTCAAGTAGCAGAGGGAAAAGTTCAGGGACAGTGCCCAGGCCCAGATTTCAAGCCCCATGACTGGCAAAAAACAAAAACAAAAAACAATTTCAGCCAGGGGCTAGTGGCACAGGCATAAAATCCTAGCTCTACAGGAGGCTGAGATCTGAGGATCATAGTTCAAAGCCAGCCCACACAATAAAGTCCATGAGACTCTTACCTTCAGTTAGCTATCAAAAAGCTGGAAGCAGCACTGTAGCTTAAAGTGGTAGAGATTAGCCTCGAGCATAAAAGCGCAAGGGACAGACGCAGGCCCTGAGTTCAAGACCCAGGATCATCACAAAATAAAACAAGAAAATAAACAAAAAAGAACAATTTCAAACAAAATAAAACAAATATAGGCCAAGCATGACTAATTCCTGATGAATAGGAACATGAAAAGACAAGCTATGGACATGGAAACATTTGTACAAATAGATATAAATAAATGGAATATGGCGTACCATGAGACAAACATGTCTGTAGTAAAGATTGTAGCATCCTTTAAACTCTATTCTTTCTTCCATTAGAATTCTCCTACCCTGGGAACAGTCAAAAACCACATTTCTCAGTCCCTTTTCAAAGAGAGGAAGCTAGTTATAAGTTCTCATAGAAGTCTGCTCTGGAATCATGTTCCAACTTCTCCACTTGCACTAACAACACCATGCATGTGCTCTTGCTCCAAGGCACTTGGAACACAGGTAGTCCATAATGCAGACTGAACCATGAGACTTTAACAGAAGATGGCAGAAAACAAATGGGGAAATAACTAAAATGCCTGATGGCTGAGAGCAGGAATGCACAGGAAATATTATAACCTAAGGAAATTACTGTAGAATAAAAAACATCACTAAATTCATAGAGTGTGCAAATGATAAAAGGGGTGACATTAATCAAAACCCATTGTATTCTTAAACTGCTTTGTTGAATGGCAACTCCTTTGTACAAGTAATTAAATAAAAATATTTTAAAAATGAAAACTGTAGAAAAAATATGTAGCTGATTAATATACCATCAAGTGAATATGCCCAAACAGATACCACATCCAAACAAACACACCCATACTTAGTCTAGAAAGACCTTCCAGAATACCTCCACATGCTCCATAGCGAAAGCATTGTACCCTGCCAACATCTAACAAAGTGAGTCACCACTCTATTGCCTGAGCCGTGTCCACTGTCATGACTGCCTTTGAAGTTTTACTGTCTAGGCAAGTGCCAACGGCTCACACTTATAAGCCTACCTTCCTGGGAGGCTGGGAATAGGAGGATCATAGTTCATAGATCATAGTTTCACAACCTCCCATAGCTGGGCAGTGGTATGTACCTGCCATCTTACACAACCCAAGAAGTTGAGTTTGGAAAATATCAGTTCCAGGCCAGCCTGGGCAGAAAAGTCCTTCAGACTCCATCTCTACACAGGTTAGTCAGACATGATAATATGTATCTGTGATGCCAGCAATGATGGGAAACCTAAAGCAGATGGATAGCCACTCAGCTGTATGCCTAAGCTGGAAGAGAGCCAGAACTTAAAAGAAAGAACCATTTGTTTAGCTCATATTTCAGAGGCCTCAGTCCATCCTGACAGGGAGAACACATCAGAGCAAAGCAACACACAGGCAGCCAGAAAGCAAAGAAAGAAAGGGACAAGGACAAGACATAGCCTCAAGGACATGCCCCCAGTGACTTATTTCTCCAGCCTGGACCCACCTTCATATCCTCCCCAGATAGTGCTACCAGCTGAGGACCAAGCCTTCGATACATCAGCCTAGTAATGGGGTCATTTCATATTCAGACTGTGATATCTCACCCTTGGCTCCCAAAAGTTCATGTCCATCTCACAATGCAAACTGCATTTGTCCATCTCCACAGGTTCCCCAAGTCTTAATAGTTCCAACATTATTCAAAAGCCAATTTCAAAGTCTCCTTTGAGACTCAAGACAAACGCTGGTCCCTGAGCCCCTAGGAAATCAACAGACTACATACTGCCAACATACAATGCCACAAAGTAAATATATTTCCAAAACGGAGGAATGAGTGGGTTAGAGGTGTGTCTCCAATGGTAGAGCACCAGCCTGTGATCACAAAGGGCCAGGTTCTGAGTTCAAGTCTAGTACCAGGAAGAATAAAGAACCCAAAAGGAAAGAAATGATCTCCAGAAAGAAGGTATGGACCAAAGCAAGACTGAAATCCAGGAAGATAAGCATTAAATGCTGTAGCTGATGTCAGCATCTAGGGGATACTGTGGCAGCAGAAGTTTTCTTGGGAAACCCTGTCCTGGTGGCCTTGCCATTTGCTGCCTACCTAGCCTCACTCTTGGTCTGACTCTGCTCACTGACTATCACATTCCTTGGCATCTACCACTTCCTATCCACGGATCTGCCACTGTTTCACACATCATCTTCTGAAGGGCTAATGCAGAGACTCAGAACCTATTACACACTGCTTAGCTTCCCAGGCCTTGCCTTGAAGACTGGGTAGAAGCATCCATGAGACCATAATTTCAGCTTTTTGCATGCCTGCAAAACCAGTGCAAAGAGGGTCAAACTTTTCTGTTCTGCATTTTACTCCCCAATTCTGTGAACTAGGCTAAAAGCAGGCAGTTACGCCATATGACAGTCTGAATGCTAAGATGCCTTGAAATAGTCTTTATCAGAATAATTAGTCCTGTTCCTTTAAGTTCAACCTCCACAAAGTCTCAGAGCAATGACAAAATGCAGACCAGTTGTGTTGGTTATTGCTGTTTGTCATACTGTCACACGAATGACTACTAGTCCATTTTTTGATAGTGTTTTCCCTTCCATGTGAAACCTCCTGAGCATTCCTTTTAGCATTCCTGTTGGCATTCTAATACTCTGAGCTCCCACCGAATCACCCTACGAAGCTCTATTTAGTATCTAGTACTTCTCTAGCCAAACCTCAAAAACATAGTCCAATTATTCCCCAAAACCACTTTTAAGGTTTAAGAAGCACATGATCAGCTTTACTAATGGCAAAAGCTCCCTTTCAGTACTAATTTCCTGTTCATCTGAATTTTGCTACTGTGTCAAAACATCTGACAGAACAATGTAAAGGAAGAACTAACTTATTCTAGTTCATATGTCAGAGCTTTAGTTCATCATGGAGGGGAGAGCATGAAGCAGAGTAGATCACATCATGGCAGCCAAGAAACAGAGAAGTACAGGAAGGGACCAGAGCAAGGTGAAACCCCAAGAATTCACTCCTCCAGCTAGCTGCTTCCCCTCCACATCCTCCCAAAATAGTGCCATCTAGCTGGAGGCCTAGACTTCAAACCATAAGGCTACAGGGACCATTTCATATTCAACCCATAATGGAGGAGAAATCTTTGCTGAATATGTTAAGCAGGATTGGACCTGTTGGGTCACATATAATGACAGATTTAAAAACTCCTGACCATTCTTGGTGATGTTAGCATGTAAATGCTCTTACCTTGACAATGAGCAAACTAGCAAAGATTTAAAAACTGGCTATCAACAATTTAATAACTGGCTCACAGAATTCTTTTTTTTTTTCAAAGCAATCAGTAATGGTCCTTCCAAAAGCAGCTTAGGAGAAAGCTTATTCCATGAGTTAATTCTGCTGCTCATGCCTTTTGAAACTGGCTAATAGTGCTTTGATTTGACACAGTTCCTTGAAGAATCAGGTTTACCTAAGCTGCTGGAAGTTGACCTCACACACCGCTGCCTCAGCTCACCACACAGCACATATTACCAACAGCTTTCACCTCACTAGATCATTTTTAAGTGTTTGTCCATTATGGATAAGATCAAATTACACTTCACCAAAAATATGAGTGTTCCCCCAAATTCTATATCCTTACCAACCCTCTGTAGTGTCAGTCTTTGCCATTATCGTCATCCTGTGGGGTCTGAATTGATATTATTTTGTCATGTGATTTGCATTTTTGTATGGTGATTAGTGAGGTTGAACACCTTTTCATATGTCTCACAATGGTGTTCAGGTTTGTTGTTGCTGCTGCTTGGAGTTTTTGTTTTCTGTTGTTGTTTGTTAACTAGGGCTTCCTTAGGTAGCCCACTCTGCAACTCCCAAGTGCTGGGATTACAGTCAGGAACCATCACACCCAGAATCATATTGTCATTTAAATATTTACTTGAATGATGTATGCTAGCGTTCTTGTTAAATAACAAACATATGAGATAGATAAAGATAGAAGATAAAAGCAAAAGCTCATACTGGCTCACAATTCCAGGTGTCAATCCATGGCCAGCTGGTTCCATTGTTTTGGGGCCTGTGGTAAAGCAGAGCATGATGGCATGAAGCAATTGGGGACCACACTACTCAACTTGGGCTGCCAGGAAACAAAGAGAGAGATAGACAGGAGTTAAGATTCCCATTCTCCCATTTGAATCCACAACCTCAAGAACCTAAACCTCCTATATGTACTCCATATCTTAAAGGTTTTTATCACCTTTCAATATCAGCAGCTGAAGACCAAGCCATGGACCTTTGTATGACATCACAGTCAAAGGACAGCAATATGACTCTATTTCCCCATTTTCTGTTCAGGATCTGTCTTCATTAATATGTAATTATTTGTATATTTTATATGTGGGACTCTGTTAATTTTATGTTTGGGAAATGTCTTCTCTCACTCATGTGTGTGTTTGTGTGTGACTTTACATGCTTAGTTGTATTTTTTTAATTCTTAATTTGAATTTTGCTGGCTTATCAATCTTTATTGCTGGAAAATTTTTGTGCCCAAATATTATATTGCTAAAGAAATCTGTCCCTCTTCAATAAGCACAATGATATGTTCCCCAATTATTCTCCATGAGTTTCATTCTTTGTCCTTTACTTAAATTTCCAATTCTCTGGAGGAAAAAATACATATTTTGTCACTAATTTTAAGTATATATTTTTAAATATTTAAAAACTTTCCTTCAATACTGAAAGCCCCTATTTAACTAGCTTTGTTGTTTATTAAATTTTTAAATATATATTTTTATTGTATATCTGTACAGAGGGGTTACAGTTACATGAGCAAGGTAGTAAGTCCATTTCCTATTGAGCATTGTTACCTCCTCCTTTGTTTTTCCCCTACCATCCCTTTCCTCCCCACTTCCCCAACTCCTCCCTCCCCAGCTGAAAAGTTGTAAAGTTCATTTTCAACATAGTGTCTTGTACATCTCATTGTTACAATGGGTCATCCTGTATCCTTATTTCAGCATTTTGTTATTTCCCTTCTTTCATGCTGTACTGTCACCTGGCAGGCTGATTTTTCCAACTATCTACCAGATACTTTGTTTTCTAATCTGTTTTAAAGATTACAACTCAGTGCGAATGGCTCACATCTGTAATCCTACACAGGAGACTGAAATCTGAAGATCACAGTTCAAAACCAGCACAAGCAGCAAAGTCTATGAAATTCTTACTTCCAATTAACCACCAAGAAAGCCAAAGGTCGAGCTGCAACTGAAGTGGTGGAGCACCACCCATGAGCAAAAAAAGAGAAGGGACAGCATCTAGGCTCTGAGTTCAAGCCCCAGTACCAACACAAAAGAAGGAGAGGAGGAGGAGGGCTTGGGGGGAGGAGGAGAACATCCCATTATCTTCCTCTACAGAGAATGCATGCGACTTCTATCAATTGTTTTGGAGAACTTGACAATCTTTTACTATTTGCAGCAATTCAGTCTGTCAAAGACGGTCTGATTCTGGTTTATTTCTACTTTTAAAATGTAGCTTTATGAGCTGTGAGCTCAAAGCCAGGAATTTCCAGGCATCTTCTCACACCTGAATTTAAATTCCTACTAGTTTTCTGGCTATCCAGAACAATAGTCAGGCTCTAAGACTTGTGTTTCTTGCCGGTACTATGGCCTGAACTCAGGACCTGAGTGCTGTCTTTCAGAGATTTCATTCAGGACTGATACTCTATCACTTGAGCCATACTTCCAACTTTTTGGTGGTTAACTAAGAGGTAAGAGTGCACAGACTTTACTGCCTGGGCTGGCTTGGAACCATGATCCTCATATCTCAGTTTGTGTGTGTGTGTGTGTGTGTGTGTGTGTGTGTGTGTGTGTGTGTGTGTGTGTGTGTGTGTGTGTGTGTGTGTGTGTACACACTAGGCCTTGAACTAAGGGTCTGAGCATGAGCATTGTTCCTAAGTTGTTTGTTTACTTAAAGCTAATGCTCTACCACTTGAACCACAGCTCCACTTCAGCTTTTTTAGTGGCTGACTTTGAACTATAGTCCTCAGATCTCAGCCTCCTGAGTAGCTAGGATTCCAGGCATGAGCCACTAGCATTTGGCTCAAGATGTGTTTCTCTTCTATACAAAAAGCAACCACTCACTGCTAAGGGAAAGCAGTCCAAACTGGGAACTCACTACCCAGGTCTCAATTCTTCCTTGAGTCTATCTTGACTTAACTTGCTCTCTTGGCAATTCTCTAATGTCTTCATGATAATGTGACTGTTGCTCTTTGGTGGATCATAAAACACAATGCGTCTTTGTAAGTTACTGGATAGTCAGAGCTGAGGATGAGTCCTTTCCCAATTATCTTAAATAATATAAGTGCCATGTTTTGCTCTTGTCTCCAGTAGAATTTCCTAATTTTTTTTTCCTTGTGCCATTAACTGAAGTGACAAGTCCCTTATCTGTGGTCCATCTCTTTGGATCCTTTTGTTACCTTTTAACTTTCAGATTGACTGCTAAAGCACTTATGAAAATTGATTCAATGATCAAACTGCTTGAGGGAAAAGTGGCATGTTTCGTATTATTGCATCATCATTACATGGCAGAACAATGAACTGAGTTCTAAGCATGAGACAATGAAGTAAAGTATGAATATTTGCAGGATGTAGAAATCCTGAGTTTCTATCTTGTCCTTTACATAAAGGGCATGTCTCTGTATTGTAAGTTCTAAGCTCTGCATAGGATGAAGTTCTCGGGGCTGAACTCTTCATTTCTCTAAGGAAAACAAACCTCCACTGAAGCCTTGGGTTGAAAGATCTGAATTGCAGAAAAAGAAATTTTAATTGTCTGAGAGAAGATGAGTTGCTGGAAGGACTTGATCCCAGAAGGCTCTGAGAAGAAGTCAGAACAAAACTGTACATGACTGAGTTGAAGCTCCAAGTGATAAACGATACATGCGGTTGAATATAGCCCCTAGAAGCAGCTACCACCTTTAAGGGAAGCAGAAGGGAGGTGGTGGCAGCTCCAGCAGGCTGGGTGCTGGTGGCCTGTAATCCTAGCTACTTTGGGGCTGAGAGCTGGGGATCAGGATTCAAAGCCAAATGGGGCAGAAAAGTCTGAGAGACTCTTTTCTCCAAATACCCTGCAAAAAGCTAGAAGTAAAGATGTGGGTGGAGTAACAGCACCAGCCTAGAGTAGAAAAGCCACGCAACAAATGGGAGGCCCTGAGTTCAAGCCCCAGGCCAACCAAAAAAAGAAACCGCTTCCACAAATAGGTAGGGTTTCTGCAAACAGATATCCCTGCTACCAACTGGAGCAGCTATAAGTAGAAGACAACAAGGACACTTTGCTTTGTTAAGGTAAAAGTCAAAGCACAAACACTAGCTGAGGATAAGGAGTCCTTCCCCAAATTTTGAATAATATAAACCCCGGGTTTCTCATAAAACTGATAGAAGGGGTAGAAGCTGTTTCAAAAACAACTGGAATTGGATTTCTCATTAACCTTCACAGGTGGGAACCCTAGCTAGATTTAATTTGATTTAGGAAAATAAAGAAATGTGACCTTTCTTACACAGGAGTGTCACGAAACAATTCATTTAGGTTATAGTCCTAATAGTAAAACACAGAAAATAACCTAAATGCCAGACATTAGGGCAAAGAGCAATCATTGTCTATTATGTGGGTTATTAAAGATTTTATAAAATTTTATGCGTTTATTAAAAACTGTAACTAGGCTATTTAACAATGGTAATGGATCCTATACACTATTTTCAAGCTTAAGAGAAAGAAAAATCTCATATACCTATAACTGCAAGTTTTAAAAGACAGTACAAAAAAGACAAAGTCTAGAAACAATAGAAAAAATATAAGATTTGATCATTTGGGTGATTCACATTTTTCTTTCCTATTTTTTAATTTTTAATTTTATTGTCAAGGTGATGTACAGAAGGGTTACAGTTACATAAATAAGATAGTGAGTACGTATCTTGTTGAACTGGTTACCCCCTCCTTCATTTTTCTCTCATTACCCTTCTCCCAACCCCCCTTTCTTTCCTAATTGAAGTAATTTTTAACATATTTTTTAGGTGTCAGATATATGGGACTTTTGTTTTGAATGATATATGATACAGTCACTTGCAATTCATTGCAGTGCCATTCTTTTACTGAATGGATCAGTATCACTCACTCAACACATGTTTATAGAGCACTTATAAAGATAGCAAATCTAGAGATGACCTTACTACAGTGGCAAATAGAACAAAATGCAAGGTGGGGAGGAGTGCATGCTTTATCAACTGTTTAACTCTCATTATTCAAACTACTCATTGCTAAGAACCAGTGGTATTTAACATTTTTTAGGCAATGTTGGAATATATTTTTTGTACTCATCCTGGGGATTGAACAATTGATGAATCTATACTGACACATTATTATCATCTAATATCCACATTTTACTCTGTTCTTAGAAAACAATCTATTTTTCTGTGATTGGGATCAAGCCCGGGGACTCGCCTACCTGGGAAGGTAATGATCTACCTCAAAACTATCCTCCAGAGAAAGGTTCATTCCTGATATTGTATATTATACAGTTTTTGGACAAGGATATGATGGCATGCATCTGCCATGAGAGTATTATGCATAATATCTCCACTGCTCTAAATCCTCTTTGCTCTGGCTGTTCATCCATCCTCCTCCTAACGCTCTGGCAGAGTTCCTGTGATGCACACCGTGGGTTTTCTTGGAAGAACAGTGTAAAGTGTAAACTGTGTAACCTTAACCAACTCAGTAAAATAATTTACTGCTTTAATTTCTTCTCTCATAAATTAGCCGTCAATGCAAATGTTTAATAACAGAACTATGAATAAGGACTTATAAAGACAGTATGAAGCGTCAGGGATAATTCAGTGCTGCAAGACACATGGCTAGAGGAGACTGTAGGCATCCTGTGCTTTAAGGAGAAAGAGGACTTTGCAAAACCCAGAGTCATGCTATGTGGAAAGGATCGCCTGAGGGGCTGTGACCTTAACACACGGATACAGCCAACTTCAGCAGTCTGAAGAAAAGAATAATTACCTTCATTTTCATCATCTTTCTTCCCTCTGATTTCCTAATAGTGTTTCCCATTGGCCAAACCCAAGAAAAAGGGCAGGAGAGAGCCAGGATGCACATGGGTCAGCCTCCCATGGCAAGAAACAATGAGAAGGAAGGACGGAGAATCCATCTGCAAAGGCAGATGGAAACTGCCAAGCACAGATGATAAGTAGAGCCAGCTTAACTCCATGGCTTGTTATTTAATAATGATTTGGAGACAAGTGGCCCAGAAATCACAAAGCCAAGATCCAGAAGTATTGTTGTCAAAGCCCCATTGTTGGCCACATCTAAGCCAAGCCCTAACTGGTCCTAAGATATTCCTATTTTCAGAAAGGAAAGGACTGTTGTTTATGACTTCCACTGTTTCCTATCCTCTGAACCTTGGAGATAGCCTTCAAATTTGTGATCCAAGTCTATTCAATTGGTCACATGTTAAGGGGAATTAGGTAAGTGTATACCTTTAATTTATATTCTCAACAAGAAGCTCACTGGAGCACTCTGAAATCCTCTTTGGTTTTAAAACTTTCTTAACCATCTTTCTTGCAACTAATGATGGATGTATTTTTCTTTCCTCTCTCAATCCATACATTCTGAAATATTTTTAGTAGGTCATATCAGGGTACCAAAAAAAAGTCCACTTAGCTTTGAAGGTCAAAAACTAAATATATTAGTTCATAGTGTATAAATGAGTATGGTCAGCAATGAATGCAATCACTATACCCCTTGTGGAAATGAACAATTTACAGCAACTGTCACTGTCCTTATAAAAATACCCTTCCTCAGGGGTGACATTGATCAGATGTGCTGTACTCATAAGTTGACATATAGAGTTGAAATCCCTTTGTACAATTACTTAAAAAGTAAAAATTATGTTGGGTGCTGGTGGCTCATGCCTGTAATTCTACCTATTCTAGAGGCTAAGATTGAGGATCACAAAGACTCTCATCTCCAATTAATCACCAGAAAACCAGAAATGGAGCTGTGGTTCAAAGTGGTAGAACACTAGCCTTGAGAAAAAGAGCTCAGGGACAGCACCCAGGTCCTGAGTTCAAGCCCCATAACCAACAAAAAATAAATAAAATTTTAAAAAGAGAATACAAAAAATAATCTCCTGCCTCTTAAATAAATCAAGGAATTGATTCCTCCAATAGGGCTTTATGAATTAGCCACTTGGTTGCTATTGTCATGAATGAAATTTGCAAAATATCCATGGAGCCAAACCAAAAAAAAAAAATCCATTTTATAATAAGCAAGGAATTCTGAAAATAGGCCACAAAAAACATCCCTAAACAGAGCACAGCTGGCTCATGTTTATGACCCTATTCAGGAGGCTAATCTTCAGAGGATCCTAGTTCAAGGTCAGCCTGGGAAGAAAAGCATGTAAGACTATGCCAATAATAAGCAACACAAGCTTGGCTGCGGGTGTGGCTGAAGTGATAGATCACCAGCAGAGCAGGCTAAGTGAGTGTGAGGTCCTGTGTGTAAACTACCATAGTGCCAAAAGCACTAACACAAAAAGAAAATGATACATTTCATTTCATTAAAGAACATTGTCAAAGGTATCATTAAAACTATAGAAAGATAGGCCATAGGGACTATAAAAATTTATTTGTAATACATACATACGTAAGATTTATTTTTCTTGTGCCACTCTTGGGGCTTGAACTCAGGGCCTGAGTGCTGTCCCTGAGCTTTTTTGCTCAAGGTTAGCAGTCTACCACTTAAGCCATAGCGCCCCTTCTAGCTTTTTGGTGGTTAATTGGAGATAAGAGTCTCACAGACTTTCCTGCCTGGGCTGGCTCTGAACCACAATCCTCAGATCTCAGCCTCCTAAGTAGCTAGGATTACAGATATGAGCCACCGGTGCCTGGCTTAGTATATTTTTTTAAGTCAAATATATTTCTCCTACCTGCTCTGAAAACTTTTAATGTTTAATATTCCTTTGCCTGATGAGGGAAAGACTTTGTTTTTTTTTAATGACTTAAAAAAAATTCTGGCTGGGCACTGATGGCTCAGGCCTATAATCCCAGCTACTTAGGAGACTGAGATCTGAGGATCATGGTTCAAAGCTAGCCTAGGCAGGAAAGTCCATGAGACTCTTATCTCCAATAAAAACACCAGAAAACCAGAAGTGGCACTGTGGCTCAAGTGGTAGAGCACTCGCCTTGAGCTGAAGAGCTAAGGAACAGCAGCCAGGCCCAAAGTTCAAGCCCCAGGACCGACAAAACACACACACACACACACACACACACACACACACACACACACACACACACACACACACACACACACGCTAAGGGGTAAGACACTGTCCAAATAGAATTGTACTCTACCTGACTTATGTAACTGTAACTCCTCTGTACATCACCATAAAAACAATAAAAAATATTTAAGATTCTAAAAAGCCAGGTGATGGTGGCTCACACCTATAATCCTAACTATTCATGAGACTGAGATCTGAGGATTGTGGTACAAAGCCAGCCCAGGCAGAAAAGTCCCCATGAGAACCTACTTCTAATTAACCACTCAAAAACTGGAAGTGGAGCACTAGTCTAGAGCAAAAAAGTTCAGGCCCTGAGACAGTGTTCAAAGTCCCGCAACTGACAAAACAGCAACCACACACACACACACACACACACACACACACACACACACACACACACACACACGATGCTAAAATGACCAATGGGCATGGAAATAAACTAAAGAACATACTTACCGGGGAAATATTTCCTGAAAGAAATTCAGAGTTAAACCACAATTCCTCACCATGCTCCCTATACTTACAAAAAGGGATTGGCAATACCAAATGTTGGTGAGAGTGAGGAGCAATTTGAACTCTCTTACAGTCAGTTTACTAGAGCATTACACTAGAAAGCTGGCACTATTTGGAAATCTAACACTGTGCCTGCCTTAGCTTTCTACACTCAAGCCTTCATTCAAGGGAAGAGTGTGCATATACTATATCTACCAAAAGTTATTTCCAAGACTGCTCCTAGCAGCTTAATTCACAATAACTCCCCCTGGAAACTATCTAAACCTCCAATAACGAGGGCCTGGGTAGACGGGCTCTCATATATTCATATACTAGGATACTAAACAGAAATAAAAAGAAAGAAGCTGCTATATGAAATATTGTGGATGAATCTCACAGATTTTATACTGAGAGAGGGAGAAAGCCACAGGGCCTATAGCAGAGGATCTATTTATATGAAGCTGAAGATCAGGCAAAAGGAACCTAATCAAACATGATAGAAGTCATTCTTCTACCTATACTCCTTACCTCTGGGGTGGGAGTATTGACTGGATTAAAAGCTCAGGAAACCTTGTGGGGTGCTGGAAAGGCTCTCTGTCTTCATCAGAGTGATCGTTATGGTTGTCCGCATACGTAAAACATCACTGAACTATATACTTAACATGAGTGTACTCTCTTATTACATGCATATGTTATGCCTCAATTTAAGAAAGTAAAGAACAGATCCGATCCCACTTCCCAAATTTCCTCAATCAAGATAAGTCTTGTGTGGATTTAGCAAAATTTAAATGAATGCATTTTGTAGTTCCCTTGGGTGAAACTATAACATGACAGACCACCACAAATTCCAAGGTAATTGAATTGACTCAATACTCTCTCGTAATGAAATTCTGCAAGTTTGGATTTAGCTGAGAGCACAGAGAGACTCCAAAGGAGCTATTAAGAAGGATGGTTGAACAAGCTGTTATATTCTTTTTTGTACATATTTCTAATGAAATAGGCATTTGAATACCTATCTTTAAATGAAATAGGTATTTAAAGATACCAGTTGGGTAAGTCAATGGAGATCCATTATTGTCTAATAAACTAAATCAAGGACTCTACAATGGGGAAGGATAAGGAAAACATATCTGAAGGTGCTTTTTGCTCATTTGCAGCCAAATTCAATAGCGTTCATGCAGAAACCCAGGGGAGTTTTTATTGAATTCAGTCCTTGAATTGTTTCTAGCTAACGGGCTGACTTCTATTTACAGCATTAGTTTCTATTAAAGGACAAGTCTGGAAAGTCAAAGAATTTAGAGCTTTTGTTTTCCATAAATAGTCAACACTTCCTAGGCTGCTTTTACCATTCCTTATAAAAGTATGGAAATCAGATTGACTGCTTTTTATCAGCTATGCTGAAACCTTCCTAAAACAGAGATTTACATAAGTATATAGGGATGATAACTATTAAAAAAACCATAATCAGCCATGAGAGGAAGCCAGTTAGGGACCTGTAAGAGAAAGTACTGGGATCAGTGGCCCTTCATCTGAATGATAGGAAGAATGAGGCCCAACTCAACATTTCTCATGGCTGCACACCTGGTGTGAACACATATTGACCTTATAACACACAAGTGATGTAGAGCTCTCCTTCTAAATTCTGAAACGGTTTTAAATTAAGGGAGGAAATCTCAGGGGAAACCACTTCTAGTCACTCACCAATTTAGGAAATAATTAAGAATTTTTAAAATCAAAATTTGAACAAAGTTTCATTTATGCCAGAATCTAACAGCTTACTACAAATACCAAAAGGCTATTGGGGGATGGGGGTGGAAATCCCATCCCTGCTTACTTTTTCTGAGGAAGTTTTCCTTAAAGCTTTCTTATTTTTTTTTTAAGAAAAGTGTAGAATTATAAACTACAATCAAACCATGGGCTTAAGTGATCTTTCAGAACCAATATTCAAAATCCCCCAGAGAACATCTTTCAGGACTTCAATTCCTGTTTTTAAAACATGTGTGTTTTTTAACATTAGTTTTCAAAGCTGAAACTAGAACACAGCCCTGATCATTCTCAGTCCAAAGCTTTATCCACTAACAATAACCCTCCCTCTCTAGGGTCTCCATCATCACTGACCCTAACATGTCTTCCATTTTAAATTCAAAGAAGTATGTGGAATAAAGTATTGATCAAGGCAGATACTGTTGGTATATCCTGACTACTCTCAGGAGAGTAAATGGTCCTTGCTGTTTCTCTCAATAGGCATCACACTCAGGACAGAAATGGGGCCCAACTGTCACTAAGAAGGGAGCAAAGGGTCAATTCACTCTACTGTCTGAGCAAAGAAGGTTCCGTGGCACCTTCTTATGTTTGGAGACCATGGAAAATGAGACACCACCAGAAAAGTCTAGAAGGAGAACTAGCTTGGCTCTTGCAAATCCTGACCTGTGCCTGGAAGGATCTATTCTTGTGTTTAGAGAAGAATCTCCATAAAGAAGCACTGAATTCGTGATGGTAGCTAGCATAAAAATAAAAACCCAGAATCCTTGCCTTCTGCCACACCGTATTCTGTTATTGCTGTGGCAAAACAATAATTTTATTTTTACTCATTACTACTAATGCCTTTTCTAGATTAATCTTTGTATACAGAGACTCACCACCTCCTTTTTTAACATCTAATGGGAGAAGATGAGAACTGGTATTTCAGAATCTCTTCCTTGTACAGTTCCAGGTGGGTTGTATATAGGTAAGAAGAAACAGGGGATTCAAAAGGTGGAAGCAAGTAGCCACTGGGCTATGGGGACATGGGCTGTGGAGAGATGGGGCTTCTTTACCCATGTAGGGAAGCTTTAAAGATCTGGCTTCTTCAGGCTTCAGACTAACCCTGCTGAACACTTCCTTGACTTTTGTTCTTACATCTTTCTGAACATGTATAAGGCTTTTAGTTTATCAGTCTTTGTACTTAAATGCACGGAGTGCCTATGTTTTCTTCATTGAGTTGTGATGCTTCACAGTTGTGAGATGAACTAATAAAGTACTGTAAAATAAAACACAATGACAGAGTCCAATTTGTTGGCAGTAGATCAGTTCTATAAAGTCTCCATGAAAAATCACTCCTAGGAAAAATTCAGGATTACATTCCTGAGAGCCTCTGCTCGTGTTTTTGTCAATCAATACTACTTTGTTGTATGGGTTTCTGCTTAGAAATGCCTTACTTTATAAATATTGTTGATTAATTAACTACTGTGCAGATTAAACTAATCTGCCACCCAGTAAAACTCCTGCATGGATTAAACTAATCTCACAAACATTTTGTCAGGGGGCATGTAACATCTTTAGAAACACAAAACAATACTTCAGCACTACACTTGGGGGGCTATTTTAATCATGGAATCACTGGTAAAGAGAAGAAATATTCAAAAATCATGGCATTGAGAAAACTGGTGCTTGTAGAATAAGAGTTCAAGCAAGAAGGCTGAGTGTCGCCATGCTCAATCTCATCTAGAAATGTATGTTTCAGGTAGATCATAGTTTTCTCTCTCCATGAGAGCACCATAGATATTAATTTAGAGGTTACACAGAAATTTGAGAAAGGGGCAACTTCACAAACATAGAATCTGAAAATAAGTAGGATTAGCTGAGTTTAAGAAATTTAATGTACCTGGATGCTTGTGGCTCCTATCTTCAATCCTAGCTACTCAGGAGGTTAAGATCTGAGGATCTTAACCAGCCCCAGCAAGAAAGTCCAAAAGACCCTTATGTCCCATTAATACCAAAAAGCTGGAAGTGAAGACATGGCTCAAGTGGTAGAGTACTAGTCTTAGGGGAAAAAGCTAAGTGAGAGTGTAAGGCTCTGATTGTCTCTGTAAAGAAGTGAAATACCTTGCACTTTCTCTCTCTCTCTCTCCATAGATAGATAGAGAGAGAGAGAGAGAGAGAGAGAGAGAGAGAGAGAGATTTAATCCAAAGAAAATGGCTATACTTAGTCTATAGTAGAATTAGGATCACAGTCCTTGCCTTCTGAAGATCTATAGCTATTCTATGCAATTCTGATGTTTCCTAGTTTCTTTATTTGCATCCAGTAAGCAGAGTTACTACGTTTCTAGCTTTAAAAGTGAATTTATAATAAACAAACAAAAGAAGGTCACTCAGAGCACACTAGCTGGGAAAAAGTGTGGATAGGAATTACAATGCCATAAGTATGATATAGGATTTCTTTTAACTATTCAATCAATAAGAGAACAAAGAAATTGCAAAGAACTAAGAATGAGTTAATGCTGATAATTAATTTATTCACACACACACACACACACACACACACACACACATTTTAGTGCAGGGGATGGAATCCCAGGTTTTGTATTTTACCACTGAGCTACATTCCTAGCCCCATCATCCATCTTTTTTTCCAAGCGTCTAGTTTATTCTGATACTGTGTTAAAATATTTCAATGAATAACCAGTTTCTCTAGCAAATGAGGACAGAATAGTCCAGGCATTACCCAGAGAAAAGAGAGTATGGATTCTTTACACCATATATAAACATCCAGGTCAAAAAGAAACTCAATGCCAGGATACCATTTCTTACAGTTCTCATCTTCCCCTCTCCTACAACCAAAAAAAGTTCACCATTTGTCATCATCCACATCAACATGGTGGTTAGTAGTACATTTATTGTCTTGTATTTCTGTTCTTTACAATTTCCAGGAGCCATTTTGAGTGCTGTGGGGTCAATTGTGCATATGAAGTATTGAAAATAGACTGTATTCAACTCTCTGATACTCAAATAGAAAAGGAGCTCCTGCCTATCAAGCTAAAAGCATTTAAAGCTTGTAAAATGCACTGGGATGAATCTGTCCAGAACCAAAAGAAAACCTATATTTATAGCAGCTGATTTATTTGGTTGATATACAGTATGTGCTGTGGTTTATAATTTTTAAGGCATAGGGCCTGGGATATATTAGATATTGCAGAAAGAGTGAGGACTTGATGATTTACAGGACTTCATATCAGGCCTATTGACCTTCTCAATAAGAAAGGTTGGTGGTCGTAAAGGCACTGAAAAATGCAGCCCTCGGGAGTCAATTTAATGTAGAATAAACTCTTTAACAACCAACTAGATAGCCATATCAGCTGCACCATCTGCAGATTATGCTGCTGTTGTAAAAGCACTATTTTTTAATAAAAAATGCATAGGCTTTGTTTTTGGAAGCATATGTTCTCTCAACAAACAAACCAATAGTTGTTCCGCATCAATATCCCTAGTTATAGGAATATCAGGTTTAATAAACATAACAAAAGCAAAGAAGGAAAAATAAGTATTGTTTCCACAATAAAAAACAATACTGGCAGCAAGTGACTCATCACTGGTCACAAAACAGAGATGCACCTGTGTACTCTTTGTTCTGGTTAAACTACATTCATTTCATTCCCAATGCACATGGTATTAGTCTATGTACAAGCCAATACAATCAATACATAGACTTTCCAATTGGTGAGGCCTTATGTTAACATCCCCACAGTGAAGCTGATCTTTGGAGGACTAACATGTCTCACTTAATTACCAGAGTTGTATGTCAAGGAAATCCCAAAAACAGTCCAACTAAATGTTATCTCCAATAGACTAAGCCTAAGAAAACATTCTAAAAAATGTCCTTCCTTATTAGCATGGATTTTCTGGGAAATTGTACACATTCTCCACTAGAATTAGAAAAAACGGGGAGGGGGTGACAACTTGCTTGATCTTCAGCTCTGTTGTTTTTATTTTTCAAGACATTCCATAAGCAATTAACTGAAATTACTGAGGAGAAATAAATGAAGCATGCTAAGTTCCAACAGAAAAAGACGAGCATTTGAAAAATATTTTCGCTTATGGAACTTTATCCTACCCAGAAGTTGAGTCAGATTGAATCTATATACAGCAATTAAAAACTGGGCTAATAACAAAATCTTTTATCTTCCAAGCAATTAGTGTGGTTGAGACTTCCTATGGTTTCAGTTGTATTGATGGATACTAACTTGTTTCAGAGTTTGTCTTTTACCCATAAATCTCTGCATAGTTCACTCTATCCTAGAATTTATGCTATTGTGTAAGGTAATCTATTTGCACCTCTGTTTCATTACTTTATGAGAGCTTTGACATTGTGAACATTTCTTAGTGATCTGGACATTCTCCAAACATAGCATGGCACCTGGCATTCAATAAGTATATTTTAAATTGAATTAACTATGCATGTGAGTATCCTTGACTCTTTAGGAATCAAGCTCACTAGAAGTCAGTAGAAGTTTTCTCAAACACAAGTGATGAGCAATTTGAAAGGATTTTATATCCAGCCTTCATTTCTCCTTTATCTGCATTCCAGTTAGGACTGACATGGTGATAGACAGTTATAGACTGATCATGACAGAAGGAATGTTTTAAAGCAATGATAAGTTTGTTAGGGGTCAGGGAAAACACATATATTGCCTTTGTCTAGATTCTTTTAGTCGGCACAAGTAGGAAGGGTCTGCCATGCACCACCTGCAGGCAAGCTCCCCCAGTCTAAAGAAGATCCAGGCTAGGGGCTGGGAAGTTGGCTCAGTGGTAGAGCGCTTGCCTTGCATGCCTGAGGCCCTAGGTTCGATTCCTCAGCACCACATAAGCAAAAAGAAAAAAGCTGGAAGTGGTGCTGTGGCTCAAGTGGTAGAGCGCTAGCCTTGAGCTGAAGAGCTGAGGGACAGCGCCCAGGCCCAGAGTTCAGGCCCCACGACCGGACCAAAAAAAAAAAAAGAAGATCCAGGCTTTGTCAGGGACAGTGTCCTGCAGTAGAGCCCCAAATTTCCCTCCAGGTTTTCTACTATCTATATTTCTAACATGAATTGTGCTTTTGACCAAGCTTCCAAAAAAGGCAAATACCACCACATGACTTTAAGAACATAAAATGTATTATGAAAATGTTTACTTTTAGTTTGGAAAAGGCATCCTAGCTGGTATGTTCAGAACCTTTATGTCCTACAATAAAATTTCACCATTTTTATTTTTATTTAAGCACAATTTTCTCTCTCCTTTTTTAACAGCCTGCTGTTCTCTCTCTTTCTCTCTCTCTCCCACATACACACACACACACACACACACACATCACCATCACAGTCCCACAAACATACACAGATTTCCTCAAACACTTGAAATTTTTCTACTTTTTATTCATTTTGATGCTACAGAAAATGTGGCAGGAAAAGGGGAAATTTTTATTTTTCTTTTAGGATGATAAACTTAAAAATATTTTGAGCCCCAAGTTTGTCTACTTGACATGTAAAGTTTATGTTGGATCATTCTTGGGTATCATCCAAGATGGCCCTTGTGCCCCACAAATCTAGGCCAATTTTTCTGAAGCAGGCTCCTTGACATCATCTGTGTGATATCCTGATCTTCCTTGATTATCATCCAATCCTGGGTTTGAAACCAAGTTATCTTGGCATAGTACTTCCCAGTCTTTAAATCTTCATGACAAAGGTAAAACCCTTCTGGAAGGAGCCTGAGAGGATACACTGAAACACCTTAAAAGTCCTGGCTAAGTTTAATGTAAATTTCCAGCCTCTTAAAAGAAATCATTTGACAAAATGCTTCTAACAATGTGCCACAGGATTTTACTTGGCCAGCTGAGGTGCTCTTGTGTTCTCTGGCCCCCCTGGGATGGGGTAGGATGATGGAATGGATGACTCCACAACTTACCCTTGGACATGAGAAGCTGATGAGACATGCGGAGACCTTTTGGAGAAGAGGGCAGCTGGTCATGAACAGGGCAGCTTTAGCAAGGGAAAGGTGCATAGTTTGAGTTTTTATTGTGCTTCAAAGTAGGGCAAGGGGGAAAATTTCTACCTAAAGTCCAGAAAGCTGACTGGTTCAGGGGTGTTTTTTGTTGCCTTTGCCAGACTTCAGACAAGGGAGAAAAAGGTGCAGTGATAGTGAGAGACTTCATTACAGTTCCAACTGTTGATTGGGGGACAGTGGAAATGTGACATTTCTCCTTCCGTCGAATTAGAACTGGTTGTGTAAGTTATTGTGGTGCTTGATCAAGTCTGCAGCAGGAAGCCAGTAGGAGTCTAGTCCTGTGGCTTTTCAGATGTGATCAGACTGCCTTTTGGTATTCATTTCCTATTGCTGCTATAACAAATTTCCACACACTTGGTGGCTAGAAACCTCCACAAATCTGTTAACATGTAGTTCTAAGTCCAAAATCAGTCTCACTGAACTAAAAATCAAGACATCCAAAGTGTTTGTTCTTTTGGGAGATTTTTATGGAAAACCTGTTTCTTTATAGTTTCCTGCTTCTAGAAGCCTTCCTTGGCTTATCATCCCTCATTCCAACTTCAATTTTTTTTTAAAATATAACTAAACAACATTTATCCAACTTCAATTTTTAAGACCTGCAAATCTCTCTGACTTTCTGGCTTCCACTTTACATTTCCTTCCACTTTGCATTTCCTTCCCTAAATCTGACACCCTGACATCAGCACTTTTAGCTCTTAAGAAAAAAAAAAATTGGGGGCAGTACCAAAGTTTGAACACAAAAGCTAGCACTTACAACCCTTTAAAAAATTCTTGGTGTATATTTTATAAAAATAACATGCTTCTTATTTTCTTTGGGGGTATATGTATGTAAACATGTGTATATACATGTGTTTGTTTATATATTTCTATATGTAAATACATTTTATATTATTTACCTGGCCTATTCCACTGCCTTGTCTTTCTCTTCCTTTCACGCTGTACCCCTTCCTCTTTCCTAATAATCCACCTGAGTTTTCATTTTGTCTTTTAAATCTGGATTCCACATATAATAGAAAATGTGATATTCATCTTTCTGAGCATGGCTTATTTTACTTAATATAATCATCTCCAACTCCAACCATTTTCCTGCAAAAACAGATTTCATTTTTCTTTATGACTGAATACAATTATATTTGAATATATATTACAGTTCCTTTATCTATTCATTGGTTTATTGTTACCTAGGCTGATTCTACAGCTTGGTTTTTGTGAATATAGCACAGGTATCTCTATTGCATGCAGACTTACATTCTTTTAGGTATATGCCCAACAGTGGTAGAGTTGAGTCATATGTTGATTCTGTTTTTGAGGAACCTCCATTTACACTTCTATAGTGGCTACACTAATTTACATCCTCACTCACAGTGTAAGAAGTTTCCCTTTTACTGCCTCCTCTCACCCCAATCCCCCACAATGTCATCAGTATTTTTTGCCTTTCTCACTGGAAAGTGATAGAGTCTCAATGTAGTACGATTTGCATTTCTCTGATGAGTACAAATGCAGTACTTTTTTCATATATTAATTGGCCATTTGTGCTTCATCTGTTCATATTATTTTCCCATTAACAGGATTATTTGTTGTTTTCCTGTTTGTTAGTTGTTGGTTTTTTTCTGGCAGTTCTGGGGTTGAACTTGACCTGGAGCTTACTAGGCAAGTGCTCTACTGCTAACTGATGACTCCAGTTCTTTTCTTGTACTGTTTTTTTTTTTTTTACATAAAGTCTGGCTTCCTATCCAGGCAACATTCCTGGACTGTGATCTATCTGTTTTAGGCTTCTCCGTTGTAGCTGGAATGACAGGAGAACCCAGCAGACTCAGGTTCTTTCTGTTGAGCTGGAGTTTTACAAACTTTCTACCAGGTGCTCCAAATACCTGATGATTTGCCTTACCTCAATGCCACAGCTGACTATGGACCGAAACTTCTGAAACTATATGACAAAGGGTCATATAAAGTGATCCTTTCTATACTCTTCAGTTACAAAAAATGAACTCAGAGACCCTAAGCGTACGTTGCTTGAATTAATTCATCATATTGTTAAGTTGCAACATTCAATTGAATCCAGTCTCTTGCAGTCCATTTTATAGATACCCAACAGGGCAACAGTCTCTCCAGATACTTTTATAGTCATGGAGTAAAGCTCTTGGAGCTGCTTTTCACGAGATCCAGTATAGAGTGGTATTCTCCCAAAGCCCAGAACACCATGATTGTTCCTTCTGATAGAAGCACAGGAAGCAGCAATGGAAGTAATCACAACCCTAGTCAGCCATCAGCTTTTGGAATGTAGAGCTCAGTGTTGCATGCCAGGACATCTTCTCTACAAGGGTGATCACCAGATGAGCCCCTAGATTGCAGAGTATGTGGTTTTCTCCTGAGCAGTGGTTGAATAAAGGCCAATGACTCCATGAGACACACAACCAACAATCATATGGCAAAAGTCATGAAGCATCACTTACTGCTTGTGCTGAAATTCAAACATGGTGCATTCCAAGACTTATGGAACCCACTATTCATAGCCCATGGCCAATTTAAGAAAGGTGATAGCTTTGTATTCCTGTCTCTAAATGCCAACTGTCAAAAATTCCAACTTTTATTAGTGAAATTTATAACAGAGGCTTGGTAGCCATTAGCGAATGTAGCATAAAGTTGCCTGACTCAAGGCAATACTAATCAGAAGGCAGCAAACACAGCTACCAAACCAAAAGAAAGAGAAGACCCAGGAATGGTAGTGGCCCAAGGGGTGGTAACCTACACCATCTTATATCATTAATCATTTTGTGTCTGCCCTTCAACAATGGGACCCATTCCACACACAAAACTGATTCACCCCAGTTAGAATAGCTATAATTAAGAAATCTAATAACAACAGATGATGGAGGGGATGTGGCTGAACCCTACTGCACTGTTGGGGGGAGTGTAAACTTGTTCAACCACTGTGGAAAGCAGAACAGAGGTTCCTCAAAAGACAACACATAAAGCTCCCCTATGATTCAGCAATCCCACATCTAGGCATTTACCCAAATGATCACAAACAAGGCCATACTAAAGCTATCAGCACAACTATGTTTATCACAGCATTATTCACCATAGATAAGATATGGAACCAACCCAGATGCCTCTCAGCAGATGAACGGATCAAGAAAATGTGATACATACATACATATATATATATATATATATATATGAAATCTATGCTTCCATCAGAAAGAATGACACCTCTCCATTTGTTAGGAAATGGAAAGACTTGGAAAAAAATCATATTAAGTGAAGTAAGCCAGGCCAAAGAAATATAGGTACCATGATTTCCCTTATTTGCAATAACTAGTATACATCTAGGATAATCTTATCAGATAAACAGAAAAGCTCAAAAACTATGTACATATGACCATATAAGATGATGCTAAGTGAAGTGAACCCCAAGATAGGGCAAAAGAGGTTTTATCTTTGTCGCTGATGCTTTTAATGTACTATGTGATTTTTTTGTTTCTTTTGTATATTCTTCCCCCATGGTACAACCCCTGTTTTCACCTCATTTGACTCCAGTGCCTTGCATCTTGTATATACATTTTTCTAAGTTGGGGAGGGAAAAGTAAATAACAAAATGCTGAAACAAGGATACAGGTTGACCCATTGTAACAATGAGATGTACAAGACACTATGTTGGAAATTAACTTTGGAACTTGGGAGGTGGGGAGGGAAGGGATAGTAGGAGAAAAAGGAGGTGGTAACAATGCTTGATAGGAAATGTACTCATTACCTTACTCATGTAACTGTAACCCCTCTGTACAGCATCTTTACAATAATTTTTTTTTAATCACAAAAAGAGAAGGTATAGCATAGATATTAAAGCTAAAGCGCCTTTAGTAAATACAATAAAAATATTTAAAATGAGAAAAAAAACCTCATTGTTAAATCTGCTTTAAGAGCTAAGGATGTAACTCAGTGCAAGAGGGCTTGTTTGGAGGCATGTACCAGGCCCTGGATTGAGTCTCAAGTACCAAAGGGAAATATTCTTAATTTAAAGGACAGTAAGCTGGTTTTAAAATCCTTTCTTGGTTTACTCAGTAATAATTTTTCCTCCATTCTTTATCTTGAATCAGAAATGTCTAAGATATCTATCATTTGATTTGCTGAGTTTCCCAGAAATTTTCCTAAACAAGGAGGGATTAAAACTCTGCATATACCGACAATACTAGTTAGAATGATATCTTCATACTCCAACAAAATGAAATTCAGTGATTTAAAATCCTAAGGATGATTTTATTCTATTCTTATGCTAGAGACCAAAATAATTGGGAATTGTTTTTTTATTTTCCTAGTCAAGAATGCATCTATTGTTTTTACTCTGAAAAGAAAATTTAAAACTGATGATTTATTATGATTCAGATTCTAGATCCAAAAGAGTACAAAACCTTTCAGAGAAGAAAGTATTTTGTTGTCAGTAATGCAATTACCCTTTCTCAGAGGAAAAAAGAAGAAGAAATAGCTTTCCCAATTAGGTCCATCAATAAAGGCAAAGTTAGTCTGCAAAGAACACAACTCATGTTTTCCTGTGATCACAAACTCAGACAATTGCTAACCTAATTGCTTTTTATTTTTCTCTTTCCAGCCAACTTAAAGGATTTCTACACAATCAATGAGATCAACAACCTAGTCAATCCAATTTAGTTATTAAGAAGGCAAAAGCAATGGATTTGCTGCATATTCGATCCAGTTTTGTTATGGGAGATATTTCAGTCAGAGAGGCATGGCTATAAATTTTCTTGGAGAGGAAATCTGGGTGGAAAAACAAATAGTCATGTTAGCTAATAAATGTTGCTTTTCAAACCTGCTAATCCCTTTGGATGATTTATCACTGTCTGAAAGCTCTGGACTACTTTACAAAGGAAAATGGCTGATCCCTTGAAGTTGTATAAAAGTTGTTAAGTTCATATTTATAAAACTCAATACCACCTGAAACTAGAAGTCATGCCAATCAATAGTAATGACTTTCAACAACCAGAAAGCTTGAAGATCCTCTTACAGTATCACTTCACAGGAGATTTGGGGTACCATACATCTCTTGATACTGGTTTTGCAAATGCGTCTCCAAAGAAGTCCCACAAGTGGTAAATATTAGAAATCCAGTCAGAGGTTTACCTGGGGCATTCAACCTATCTAGTAAGGGAAAGAAAAAAAATTCACCAAGAAGATAAACAATTCTGGAAGGCACTCTTCAGAGGGACTTTATGTTGTTTCCTGTGTGGTTTAAAGACAGAAGGCAGATATAATCTCTTCTAACCCTATGGAGTTCAGACTTGGCAAAGTGAGGCAGCCCACTGCAATCGACAATTCCAGAAAAGGAAACAGAAAGGTAAACAAATGAAAAAAAATTAAAAGGGATAATGCAGCATTTGGAAGGCCTGGTTTATATCAGGTGGTTCGAAGCAAAGTTCATCCCCATTATAATGAACATTGATCATCCACAAAATGTTCAGATATATTAGACTACCTTTACTATTCTTACTCTATATATAAGCTATCAGAACATATCATTGGCCTTCTGAATTGATATAAATCAAACACTGTTCCTAGCTGAACAAAAATTATCCAGAGAAAAATAGGTGAAAATATCCTAAAGTGAGTTTAAATAGATAAACTTCTCTTCTATTTCTTTCAGAAGCTTAATTTTTAAAAATCTTGTCTTTTGCCAGGCACTAGTAGCTCACACCTGTAATCACTGTTACTCAGGTGACTGAGATATGAGGCTCATGGTTCAAAGCCAGCCTAAGCAACAAAGTCCAGAAGACTCTTATCAGTAATCAACAACCTAAAGACAAGAAGTAAGTTGTGGTTCAGGTGGTAGAGTACTATTCCTGAGCAAAAAGTTTAGGCACAGCACCCAGGCTCTGAGTTGAAGCCTCAGTACCAAGACAAAAAAAAAAAACCCACAAAAACACTAATTTCTTAACACATATGTGTGTATGTGTGTGCATGTATAAATTATCCTGTTGCAATTGTGAAAATGTTAAAAGTAAGAAGGAGAAAAGAGAATGCTAGAAAGTGAACAGTGCCAAAATACAATTGCACCTGTTAGTGAGATAATAAAACCAAACTCACTGAAAGCTATGAATAAATAGAGGGTAGAACACTGGAAAAAGCAAGAGTAAGTAAAGGGATTAATCACATAAAGTACAGTAAGTACATGTGTGAAATACAATGGCAATCACCTTTGAATAATTAATATGTACTTTAACAAAAATGAATGTTAGGAAAGTGAAGCATATACTGTCTGGGGTGTGAGAACTATTTGGGAAGGAAGAGGGTTAATGAGGATGAAGGAGGGTGAATATAGTCAAAATATTTTTTTGCAGCTGGGTGAAAATGAAGCTTGTTGAGGCTAGTTTGGGAAGAGTAGAGGAAGATGAGGAAGGAAGATGGAAGGATGAGTCTCATCAAGGCACCGTCTATGCGTACTTGGCAACTCAAAATGAGATCACTGTGTGCAACCAACTGATGCTAATAAAAATAGAAAGTGTGGCACGTACTCACGATGCGACATTACTCGCTCACAAAGAAAGGAATGATGTCATTTGCAGATATCTGGGTTGAACTGAAGGTTCTATTAACCAAAACAAGCCAGATTCAGAAAGGTAATTATTGCCTATTTTCTCTGATGTACACAATTTAAAACTATATAAAAATGTTAATCCAAAAGACAGGCAAGAGTGAAATGTTCTTCTTACTCAATAATAAGTAATTATTAAACACCAATGTAAGTGAATATACTATCCTAGGAACATAAGCAAGTAACAATTGTTCCTTATCAGATACAGTGTTCTGGATATGACTGCATCAGCTTACCCCTCTGTGACTAGTGACTAGTGACTAGGATGTCCAGGGGTAAGCTGTGACTAGTGACTAGGATGTCCAGGGGTAAGCCGTTGCCGGTGGGCGCAGTGGCCCCCATCCTGGCGCCCCATGCACGGCCTCTTTGGCAGGGGGGGGGGGAACCAGGAGGTTGGGGCAAGAGGCCGGGTCCTGGCAGGCCCCCTGGCACTTGGCCCGAGGGGTTTTCTCACAGAGGAAAAGGGGTGAGCAGGGGTCCTCTGGGCACCATGCGTGTTGGGCCCAGGACGGGTTTCTGAGCAAGTGGGCGTCAGATCTGCCTGATCCACGTGGCCGGGAGGGGGCTTCCCGATCCCCCAGCATCTGCCCCATTGAGATGGGTGGGTGGCATCCTGAGAGCCAGGGTCATCTCAGGGCCCCCTGTGTGTGGTGAGGTCTCTGTGGGGGGGTGGGGGGGGTCAGGACTTCTGGGTGCAGATGGGGTGACTGCGATGATCTGGAGATCTAGTTTGTTCTCTGGAGTCCTGCTCCCCTCCTCCTCCCCACAATGTACCCCAAAGTCTGCCCTTTGGGAGGGATAGGAAAATGTACTTTTTTTTTTACTTGATGTTTAGTGCAAGTGGGGCTTGAACTCAAGGCCTGGCCCTCTCTCTTGGCTGGGGTTGAGCCACCTCTAGACAAGGAGGTGAGCCTCTGGCAGTTGATGAATAAAATCGCATCTCACCCCCACCTGCAGGGAAGTGTGGTGCGTGCAGGGAAGTGTGGTGCACGCGCAGGGAAGTGTGGTGGGCGCATAGGGAAGTGTGGTGCACGCAGGGAAGTGTGGTGGGCGCGCAGGGAAGTGTGGTGCGCTCGCAGGGAAGTGTGGTGCGCGCAGGGAAGTGTGGTGGGCGTGCAGGGAAGTGTGGTGCGCGCAGGGAAGTGTGGTGTGCGTGCAGGGAAGTGTGGTGCACGCGCAGGGAAGTGTGGTGCACGCACAGGGAAGTGTGGTGCATGCACAGGGAAGTGTGGTGGGCGCGCAGGGAAGTGTGGTGCACGCGCAGGGAAGTGTGGTGCACGCACAGGGAAGTGTGGTGTGCGCAGGGAAGTGTGGTGGGCGCGCAGGGAAGTGTGGTGGGCACGCAGGGAAGTGTGGTGCGCGCAGGGAAGTGTGGTGCGCGCGCAGGGAAGTGTGCACGTGCAGGGAAGTGTGGTGTGCGCAGGGAAGTGTGGTGGGCGTGCAGGGAAGTGTGGTGCGCGCAGGGAAGTGTGGTGTGCGTGCAGGGAAGTGTGGTGCACGCGCAGGGAAGTGTGGTGCACGCACAGGGAAGTGTGGTGCATGCACAGGGAAGTGTGGTGGGCGCGCAGGGAAGTGTGGTGCACGCGCAGGGAAGTGTGGTGCACGCACAGGGAAGTGTGGTGTGCGCAGGGAAGTGTGGTGGGCGCGCAGGGAAGTGTGGTGGGCACGCAGGGAAGTGTGGTGCGCGCAGGGAAGTGTGGTGCGCGCGCAGGGAAGTGTGCACGTGCAGGGAAGTGTGGTGTGCGCAGGGAAGTGTGGTGGGCGTGCAGGGAAGTGTGGTGCGCGCAGGGAAGTGTGGTGTGCGTGCAGGGAAGTGTGGTGCACGCGCAGGGAAGTGTGGTGCACGCACAGGGAAGTGTGGTGCATGCACAGGGAAGTGTGGTGGGCGCGCAGGGAAGTGTGGTGCGTGCGCAGGGAAGTGTGGTGCACGCACAGGGAAGTGTGGTGGGCGCGCAGGGAAGTGTGGTGCGCGCGCAGGGAAGTGTGGTGGGCGCAGGGAAGTGTGGTGGGCGCGCAGGGAAGTGTGGTGCGCGCGCAGGGAAGTGTGGTGCGCGCGCAGGGAAGTGTGGTGGGCGCGCAGGGAAGTGTGGTGGGCGCGCAGGGAAGTGTGGTGGGCGTGCAGGGAAGTGTGGTGCGCGCAGGGAAGTGTGGTGCGCTCGCAGGGAAGTGTGGTGCGCTCGCAGGGAAGTGTGGTGGGCGTGCAGGGAAGTGTGGTGGGCGCAGGGAAGTGTGGTGCGTGCGCAGGGAAGTGTGGTTGGTGTGCCCACATGCCCATCTGGCAGATGTGTGTGGCGACTTCTCCAGATGCAGAGGCTGCCATGTCCTGGGCAGGCCGGACAGGACGCAGGTTGGAGAAGGCTCTGTCTTGGGCCACTAAGTGGCCAGTATCTAGAAAGAATTCCAGTCCCTTTTCACGGGAGGATTGAAGAGTCTGACAGAGTTATTTGTGAAAGAATCAAGAGCTGAGAACAGCAGGAGGAGCCGTGAGGGATCTGCCGAATGGGGTGAAACTTTGCTACCCCAACCCAAATGAAGGAGATGTTTCTGTCAGGCAGCATTCGGATGACCAACAAGGGAGAGAAGAACGGAACCATCACAGCCAGGCTTCGTGAAGACAATTTTGAAATTACCACACTGAGGATGGATGTCACAACTGACGGAAGACATGTCTAGGTAGAATTCACAACTGCCCGGCAGGAGGATGCTGAACACAGAGACCTCACTATAAACTCCATGTTTCTAGGCCTTGATGGTTCTTGATTCGATTATTTTAATGGCTATGAAGATTTTAAAAAAATAAGAAAGTTACGATATGTAGGATACACACATCAAAGAATACGAGAAGATTAACTTCGGATTTTAAGCTACTTCAGGTTTGATGGCAGAATTGTGGACAAACCTGGTGAGCATGACACTGAGACTTTGGAAGCAATCGCAGAAAATGCGAAAGCCTTGGCTGGACTATCAGGAGAGTACATTTGGGTAGAACTGAAAAAAAAATTCTTGTTGGTAAATGTGTAAATGATTTATTTCACCTGATCTATGATCTTGATGCGGCTCCTCATATAGGTTTACCCACAATTGCAAGTTTAGAAGAATTTAGTGAAGTCAGTAAAAATGTTGAAGGTTGCTCAGCCAAGGACCATCTCGGCCTCACTGCGGAAAGTACAAGATGATGTCACAAAATGGGATTTGAGGTTGAAGATTTCAAAAGAAGAGGAAAAACCTTGGCTTATTTAGAGTTAAAAATAGGAAAGACTTAGTTAAAGCATCAGATCGTTCTGAACCATTGAAACCCTATCAAAACTTCATGGTAGATTCCAGAGAGCCAGATGCAAGTGCCCGAGTATGTGTGCTGCTGAAGTACAGGGTGAACGCAGACTCCTCACGGAGATGCAGCAGTGGTCCCTGCCCCCTTCCCTATGAGTGGACATGACATTAGAAAAGTGGGCATTTCTTCCGGGAAGGAAACTGGTGCTGTGTTACAGCAACTGCATGAACAGTGAAAAAAAAAAAAGTGGCTGCCAAATGGGAAAAGAGGAATTCCTAAGTTACATAAAGAAGACCTAGAATGAAGACCTGGTTCTCAAAAGGGTAAGACTGGTCATCTTTCCGTCTATGAGATTTAAGAAGCTACAGCAGAGTTAAGAGAGAATCCGTTAAGAAAAATTTTCTTGCTTTGTGAAACTATTTCAGGCACTGACTGAAATGGAGTCTACCACCTCTTAATCTGATTTTATCAAAGAATCTTAGAATGCTTTTGGAGTAGGTTCTGACTTAACTGTCTATGCTTTTCAAATAAAAATGGTTTTACATGGGGAAAAACTAGGATTGACCTTAAATGTAACTATTTTTCTGGGTGGTATATGTAATCCTAGCTACTTGGGAGGTGGAGACATAAGGAACTGAGTTTGAGGCTAGCTAGCAATTAGTGAAACCTTGTCTCAAAAGCAAAATATAAACAAAAGGCTGGGGCATGATTCAAGTAAAATAGCAAAAAAAAGAAAAAAAAAGATGCTTAATACTATGTGCATTGAAATAAATGGGTTACTTTGTACAGTCTTTACCTGAATTCCAAAATTAACTTGTACCTATAATTGTTGACAAATCTATGTAAAACACCTATCAGTTATTTCCAGGGTATCATTTATTCATAGTGGCTTTGTTCCAGCTATCTATGTTTTGGTATGGAGCTGTTATTTGTCTGTCATAAGGATTTCTTATGTGTGTGAAGCCTGGAGAAGTTAACTTGCAAAGACTTTGGTGTATTATTTTAGTAAAATATTACCTTTGGTTTTGGAAGGTAAGTGGGTTTATATCAGATTTTAACGATATAGTGATAATACTGTTTTTTTAAGGAAGCATAATTTATTTTCACTAATAAAAATAATACAACTTACACACACACACACACACACACACACACAAAGAAATAGGATGTCCAAAGAGTGAACCAATGCAATAGTGATACTCACAAGACACTATGTTGGAAGTGAACTTTACAACTTGGAGGGGCGGGGGAAGAAATGGGGGTATAAGGGATAGCAAGAGAAAATGAGAAGGCTAACAATGTTCGACATGAATTGTACTCATTTCCTTACTTATGTAACTGTAACCCTCCTGTACATCACCTTCACAATAAAAAATAATAAACATAGGCAGTAAAAAATAGGATGTTCAATAAGCATCGCCACATACATTGTGCTGGATTTGATGTCATTGTGCCGCAATTCTTCAGCTACAAAATCCTCTTTTGTGCTCACTTTCATATATGTAGTCCACTGATGACCAAAGCAAGCCTTGCTAAGTGGTATGTGACTGAATTTATAGGCACTAGAGGAAGCTGAAGTACAATTTTGACCATATGTGATTTTGTCTTAAGCACTAACTCTATTTAGATTCTAAAGTTAGTCTATTTTGTTAGTTTGATTTTAATGAGTTGCTGAGTTACTGATGACACCCTAGAAATGGAAAGGCAGAAAAAAAAACCTGCTTTGCTTCACTGGCTTTCAGTTATTCCCTTTTATCATCAGTTTCAGAGAACAGAATTGAGCAACTTATACCCAATTACTCTACGGCAGACACCCCCTCTGATGTATGGTTGTCTTGCAGTTGAGTGTTTGCTAGTAGGAATCTGGAAGTAGCTCAAATCTGTTGCAGCTATCATACCTGCACTTGGGTCTGAGGAGGGACCCTTGGAAATGGGAAGTTAAAAACTGTCCTCTGAGAGGATCCTAATCCTGCCACTTACTGAACTTGCACCAATGGGAAGCCAGAAAGTTGGACCATGAATGCAAAGGCCCCCAACACTTCATTTCCCTTGCCTCCAGTGGTAGCCTTATAAACAAACTCTCTTGTATATGGCAAAACTTTCCACTTCAGAGATCCACATATTGTGCAACAGGCCTCCTTCGTTTGGGAAGACTGTGAAGGAGAAGTGGCCAAAAAGTCAACATAAATCAATGCTAGTGTCCTTTGCTCAAGTCTTTTATATTCAATGGTGCCCACAGTGCCAAGGACAATGTTTTTAGAGCTCCCCGAATGGTACCATTCCAAACCTTCAATGGCTGGCTTTCTAGCTGAAATACTCATAATTTAGCACCTGAGACTCTATAGCCTATCAACCATTCACTATTCGGGGTAACGTAAAAGAGGGGCCTAGTTCAGACACAGTATCCAGGCAAAAAGGCCACACAGTGCAAATGGCCAACTAAAGGGAAACTGATGTTGGGCCAGGATGCCACCTTAGGCTGGACACTGGAACCACAGGAAAGAAAAATACCCAAGGAAACCCTGATGCACACAGAACGACTGACAGTAAGTTCTATCCTAGGAAAAACAAGTAGAGGATAAAGCTCCCATAGATCTGTGTATCCTACTTTGGGGAGAAGTCAGTAAGTCTACCCTGGGAGACTAAAACATATTCTAAGGTACCAGTGCCCAGGTAAATTCTCCATACTGCAATTTCTTTCTTTTCTTCATGGTCAAATTAAAAGGCACAGTTAGCCCTGTGTAGCTGTCTTTAAGGAGAGCCAGGAGGATTCCTGTTGGACTGGCTGCTTCTTGCTCTCATCAGCAGCAGAGGGCTGGAGGCAGCCTTTATATAGAATCAGTCACTGAGAAAACAAGTGTGAAGCCATAACCAGTGCTTCCCCAGCAGGCCTGAGCCTGAGATCCTAGTCTGAGCAGTAGGCAATCCTAGCTGAGGCCCATCAACGACCGCAGAATAGTAAAGCCTACCCAAGGGAGGTCCAAACCTGCTTCACATATCTTTTTAGCATGATGGTTCAAAAACAAACTAGGCGAAGGCTTACAACAGCAGCAGCTTGTGCTGTGGGACACACCTGCCATTTCAGCTATTCAAAGCCAGGGAATGGAGCACAATGAGTACAGGTCAACCCAGGTGAAAAAGGGCAGGAGACTCTATCTGGACTGAAGAAACCAGGCACAGTGATGCCCACCTGTCATCCCAGGGACAACAGATATCATAGAGGAGGAGGAACATAGTTCTGAAGTCAGCCTAGTCAGGTAGCAAGAGTCAAGATGATCAGTGTCAGACAGTGGCTCAGATCGGTGCCAGTGGCTCAGGCTTGTAATCACAGCTAATCAAGAGGCAGAGATCTGAAGATCACCAAGTGAAGCTAGGCCAGGCAAGAAAGCCTATGAGACTATTAGCTCCAAAAAAGCCAAAAGTGAAGCTATGGCTGAAGTGGTAGAGTGCTGGCCTTGAACAAAAAAGCTTAGGGACAGTGTCTAAGCCCTGAGTTCAAACCCCAGGACAGGCACAAAAGTAAATAAATAAATAAATGAAAAACATGATCAGTGTCATAAAGGGCTAGAAGCAGGGATCACCAGGAGAATTCTTCCCTATAAAGAATGATGTTCTCAGTTCAAATTCAGTACCACCATTAAGAAAAAACACCTGTCCCTGTTCTCCAGTTCGAATGCTGAAGTTATTAATTCTGTGTGATCACCCCCTTGACACACTCAGCTCATGGAGGGCAGGGATCATTCTTGGTTATAGTGCCACTCCAGGGCCTAAAACCAATTGCTTAGCATATACAAAGAATATTTGATCTATTGCTTTTGTGACCAGTCACTGTAAAACTTAGTGTCCTGCAACAACCATAACTTCACAGCTTCTTAGTGGGTCTGCCTTTCAGTCAATGATTTGCTGGGAACATTGTTAGGTTGTCCAGTTAGGCTGCAAGATCCTACAAGGCTCATCGAATGTAGGGCATTTAAAAGCAGCTCCACATCATCTTCTTCCCTCCAGTAATCTCTAGCCAGTTCCTTTATACCCTGTTCATTAGTAGGCAAGAGCAAACAGGAAGATAATACTCATTGTAGGCTGCACTCAGAACTGAGCAGCATCACTTTCATCAGTTTCTTCTGGTCAGGAGAAGTCTCAAAATTAACTCAGATTCAAAGAAAGAGAGAATGAACTCCACTTCCTTGTGAAAAGAGAAACAGCCTTATGCATGAAAGAATAATTGTGGCAATGACATAGACAACCACAATGCACTCAGGCAATATGTGTCACCTCTCTTCTTGTGAGGACCCGAGAGGACACTGGTTTCATCATGGGAAGCGTGTACTCATCTTTAACATATCACTGATGCTGTGTCATTAACCCAGAAGTTACTGCCAGCAGTGTCCCAAACAAGAGGATACATTTTAATTTTTAATCTTCTACTAGGTTTGAGTGGTAAGTTAAAAAAAAGAGCACATTAGACACTGTGGGCTCACAAGTATAATCTTAGCTACTCAAGAGGCTAAGATCTGAACATTGCAGCTCAAAGTCAGCCTAGATAAGTCCTCATGACTCTTCTTGTCAATTAAGTACTGAAGTGTGGCAGTGGTCAAGTGGCAGAGAGTTAGCCTTTAGGAAAGCACCCAGGCCCTGATTTGTAGCCCGAGAACCTACACCAGAGAGAGACAGAGAGAGAGAGACAGAGACACAGACTCAGACACAGACACAGAGACACAGACAGGACAGACAGAGATAGGTACCACAGGCTCTCAATAGCAGCCCTAGCTACTCAGGAGGCTA
Organism: Dipodomys spectabilis; assembly: GCF_019054845.1. Lineage (NCBI taxonomy): Eukaryota > Metazoa > Chordata > Mammalia > Rodentia > Heteromyidae > Dipodomys > Dipodomys spectabilis. The sequence goes on along the minus strand of NW_024870716.1, from coordinate 6,819,021 downwards.
AGATCTGAAGACTGCAATAGAAGCCAGACCTGATAGGAAAGTCACTGACACTCTCACCTCTATCCACTAAAAAGCCACAAGGGATGCAAAATAAGCCCAGGAACAGCACACAAGGTCAAGCCTACAGACCAGCACAAATGCACACACACACAAAGAGAGCAAATTAATTTTAATACTTTATTTGATTCACTGAATATGCAACTTGAACAATTCATAAGTGAAAAATTGAGACATTTGGCATTCTCATTATACACATTCTACAATTGTGTGTTATTATTCTGCATTATACTTCAGCACATTCTTGTATTTTTTCTACTACAGGAATCCTCCATTTATCCTGATATCACTATTTCTTTTTTCCAAGTTGTCAGGTTTAAAAACATTTTCGTTTTTAACAGTTTGTACTATTTTTTTTCACCTCACCGTACTAGCATTATGTTGGATTAAAATTTAAAAAAAGAATTTGTTACTGGTGCACAAACACCAGAACGTTAATAGAGAAGTGACATAAAGTATCACTAAGACAATATGCTAAGTGAAAACTATGCCATCACTTCCCATCTTTTTCATTCATGGAAAGAATTTAGTCATTGTAAAAAACATCACCTGGGACCCTTCACTAGCAACCAATATACTTTCCTAAAGATTAGCCACCTCTCAGGATTGGCTGCTCTGTTACTGTTACCCTTCCCATCTCCCATAGTAACAAGAACCAAGAAAATGCCACCCAACTGCTATGTCCTGCAAGAGGACAAGAGTCGACTTGTCTAGGCAGTGGCTGCCAGGTCTTTAGATGGTGATGATTTCAAATACATCATCTGCTTGTGGCTTATAGAAGAAAGGGAGGCAGGACTCTTCGCCCCCGTCTGTGGGCTCTTGCTGGGGCTGGATGGCAGGCAGCAGCGGCACAGGAGGCTCTGCAGTGGGGCTCTCCAGGGGCCCAGGCACCCCAGCCTCTTCAGGGACAGGCTTCAAGCTTTCTTGAAGATGCATATCTTCACAGCCTTGCTCCCTGACCTCGGTCTTCAGGGGGACTGAGAGGTCTAAGGGGGCCTCGGCAGCAGGGGCCTGGGCGGCTGCCAGCATCATGTCCTGGCACTCTGTGCTCTCCCCTGTAAGGCGCAGCAGCAGGTCCTTCAGCTCCTTCCTCTTCCTCCTCTTCTCCTGGGACAGCTGGCTCACACACTGCTCTTTCTCCTGACACAGCTTCTCCAGGACTTCTAGCTGTTCCTTGTACAGCACGATGGTCTCTTCCATGGTGGTCAGGTGTTGGGTCAGCTGGCTGCAGCGATGGTGGAGGTCATCCACGTGACTCTGGGGGTGTCCCTTGCTGGCCAGGTCTTCAGGGAAGCAGATGTGCAGCTTCTTCTTGGGCGCCTGTGTGTCCTGCTTCTTCTTGCCGAACAGCCTGTGGATGCAGCGCTGGGGGAAGGCGGCCTGGCTCTCCAGCTTTCTCTGGCACTGGGCTGCCAGCTGACTCAGGCACCCGCAGCGGGCCTGCTGCTCCTGCAGCTGCCGGCTCATCCTCGCCTTCCTGCCTTCTGCGATGGACAGTGCGTCCATGTAAAAATCCCACATGCTCTGCGGGTTGTCTACGTCGTCTGGAACAGTCACATCATGGGGAGTCGCCTCCTCACCCTTGTCTTCGTCTTGGCTCAGGCCTTCATCTTCCCTGGGGAAAGCCAGGGCGCTCAGCTGGGCCCGCAGCTGCGCCTTCTCCTGTCTTGTTGCTTCCAGACACTTCAGAGTGTCCTCTAACTTCTCCCTTTCCATCTGGGCCAGCAACTTGCTCTGCACCTGCTCCTGCTTCAGCTGGTCCATCAGATGGCTCTGATTCAGCAGGTGCTGCTGCAGGGCCTCCTTCTCTGACATCAGCTGCTGGCTGGTGGCCTTGTGCTGTTTGCAGGTGGCGCTCAGCTCCTGCACCTGGGCCAGGTACTTGTCATGCAGCTCCTGCAGATCCTCAGCTGCTTGGCGCTTGAACTCTGCCACGTCTTTTCCTTCTTTGAATTCCTCCTCCAGCTCATCCAGCTTCGCCTGCAGGGTTGTCTTCTCCTGCTGCTCTGTGTGCAGGATGCTGGCGAGCTCCCCCTTCTCAGCGCTCAGCCTCTGCAAGGCATCCTGCAGCTGGGCCAGCTCTTCTTTCAGCTGGCGGTTGTGCACCAGCGTGCGTTTCAAGGTCTCCTGTTCCTTCTCCATGGTCTCCAGGATCTTGCGCCGGTCCTCGGCATGCTGTGCCCATTCCTCAGCCTTCTTTTCCAGTATCCACAGCCGCTGCTGCTGCTCCAGGTTCTGGAGACTGAGGCTCTGGTTCTCCTCCACCTGGAGGTGAAGTTGCTCCTCCAGGGTCTTGAGCTCCTTCTGCAACTGCAGGGTGTGGGCCTGCAGCTGCTGCTCAGCCTGAGCTGGCCCTGCAGGCGGCTCTGGGGGCCGCAGCTCTGACAGCTGCTCTCTCAGCTCCACCAGCTTGCTCTCCAACTCCAACACCTGCCTCACCCCTTGCTCCTTCTCCTCTCTCAGCTGGCTCACCTGCTCTAGCAGCTGCTGGACTTTCTCCTTCCCCCTGGAGCTCTCCAGCCTCAGGTCCTCCGCAAACGTGTCTCTCTCCTCCTTTAATTTTGCCACCAACTCCTTCGTGTTGTTGAGTTGGCTTTCCAACTCTGCCCGCTCCACTAGTTCCTCTTGGAACTTGTGGATTTCCATTTTCATGTCGGCCTTCTGTGTCAGGAGCACTTCCAGCCTCTCCTGCAGCTCGGTGTTCTCATCCTCCAGGTCTTCAATACTTCTGGCCTTTTCCTGGAGCTGCAGCTTCACACGATTCAGGGCTTTCATGAGCTGTACATTGTTGTTCTCGGTCTCATTCTGCGTGGTGTTGACTGCAGACAATGTTGTTTCTAGCTCTGTTACTCGCTGCTGTGCAGCCTGCAGGCAGCTGGTAAGACCCTCCTGCTCCAGTGCTCTTTCATCGGCCTCTTGCTGCTTGTGGGCCAGGGCAGATTGTAAGTCTGCTTTTTCTCTAATCAGCATCTGTATCGACAGCTTGTGCTGCTCCAGCTCTGCTTTCAGGGCTTCATGCACACAGGCCATCTTCTCCTTGTCTTTTCCCTGTTGATCCTGCAGCTCTTGGATCTCAATGCAGAGCTGCTGCTTTTGTATTGTGCTGGAGTCCAGGGCAAGCACCAGGTGTTGGTTGTGTCTCTCCAGGTCCTTGGTGTTATTGGGACCTGTGACGCTCTGGACCCTGGCAGCTGTGACAGTGCCCAGGGGAGGGGGAGGCTCAGGGTCTGCGTGGTCTTGGGCCGCACCCTTGAGTAAAGGACAGTCCCCAGCGGTGTTTGTCTTGGGGTTACCTCCCTCTTTCATTTTCCTCTTCTTGGATTCTCCAGGTCTAGCAGGACCATTCCTCTGCTGGTATTGTTGCAGTAGTTTCCTTCCTGCAGCTACTTTTTTTTCTCTTTTTTTCTCAGACATACCAGCACTGGGACGGCGAAGGTGGGGGGGCCACATTCCCAGGCTGTCTAAAATCAATTCCAGTAATTCTCTCTAGCTCCAACTATTTCCTCAAAATCCGCTCAATTTGCTCACTCACCACTCACCACCTCTACCTCCTTCAACTCCTTTAGTGGTGTGAGCCAATAGAGGGCATCCCAGTGCTACTAGGCAGCATGGAATGTGGGCGTGGTCTCAATTCTTGTATTCCATTGGTCAGAGAAACATGAAGTCAGGGGTGTGGCCAGAATCCTGTGATTCAGGTAGAGTGGGTGGAGTCACCATGAGAGCAGATCATCCCCCATGCTACTGGATCCAGCTCTTGCTGGATAGGTGCACAGTTTTACAAGTGAACTCTTCTCGCCTCCCTCACACCAACTGTGATTCCTTAGAGAATTTAAGTGGGTTCTAGACTTCTCTGTGTCTCACATTACCATAAACAATCAACCCTGGTTCTAGGTCCAATAGATGAGCAATCTGCAACAGCAGAACTCATGCCTTCCCTTTTCTTCCTTCACAGCTCTGTTTTCCATTCTTTCACAGTTTAGAAATCCCTCCAGCGAACCCCATCCTTTCTTCCAACCAGTCCCATTTTCACAATCCTTTTCATGTTTTTCCCAATGTTTCTTATCCTGGTAGGCCATCAGCATGATCCATTCCTGGTCTCCTGCTTCCCAGCTGCTGCTCTTCCTCTTCTCTCCTGCTGCCATGTTCTACTCTAGCTTTTCCCTGGGGTTTGTCTCTGGAGTGAAGCAGAACTGACCTGAAATTGTCAAGGCTTTATGATACCCAGTGACGATGCCTGTATTGTTCTCTCCCCCAAAACCCCAGCCTTCCCAGATCTCTTTAAGGACTTCCCCCAGGATACTTGTATACTGCCTACATTTTAAATACTTGTTAACAACATGTGGTGATAGCTATTCTATTTTGTGGGTCTAGATATTCCATTAGAATTCTAGTGTGAAAATGATGGACCAGAATTTTCTGGTATTAACTGCATATATTATGTAATTTTGAGTTAAGGAGAAAATACAATAAACACTCAGCAAGTACATTGCATACAAAGAGCTCACTTAATCCTGGTTTCCTTTCATTGTTTTTCTGTTTGAATGATGAAGACTCTCCTAAGCATGTGCAATGAGGTTACAATTACTTAAGTGGAGAACATTTCTAATCTGCTTTTACCTTGTGCAGTTAAGCAGGCTTTTCATTTTTCTCATTTCTCAGCATTCCTGGAAGTTTCCATTTGTGACTGTGAATCTGTCCACTCTCTTCTGCTCACTGACCAGCATCCCCTCTTTACTCATGGCTCCCCATGGCCTCTCCTGCCTTTCTTCTTCTCTCTCCTTCTCCAGTCTTTCTTCTTTGATCAACTGTAAGCTACTGGTAATCAACTTGAGTTCTCCATATCTATTCGAATCCAGACTCTCACCAGAGGTAACCTGATTGGTGTAGTTTATATTTTCATGTGAGATTATATTCTGTATCTCTGGAGCATCAGCTTCCTTAAGTTCAGTCCATCCTTGCTCTAATAACCTGAATGTGGGAATGTATCTTCTCTTGGTTCTCAATATGCCCACGTGGAACCCAGGGTGGTAGTTTGATAGATCTTAGGTGAGACAGGCAGACAAATACTAATTGTCATGGACATACTCTATTTAGATCTCTGTTCCTGGGATTTCTCAATGGAACTCTTCAATCTGAACCAAAAGAGGGGACATTTTTCTCCCTTAACTTCTTTACTGCCTTTGTTTCCAAGATAGTCTTGCCTGACCAAAAAACGGTGCAAATATTTCAATGTTTTGGGAATCCTGGTTACTGAGGAAGTACAGTGAAGTACTTGGCAGCACTCATCCAATAGAAGGGGGATGTTTGTAGTCATCCTTCCTATGTTACTGATTGTGCTGCTTGTGCTGGCTCATGCCTGTATTCCTTGCTAGTTGGGAAGTTGAGGTTGGAAGATTGTGGTTCAAGAATAACCTGGATATACATGTATGTCCCTATTCGATGCAGTCACTGGAGATGGTTTCCTCCTATTATACCAGCCACTTTGTGAGGCTGATTTGGGAAGGACTGTGGTTTGGGGCAATCTCAGATAGAAAAAAAATCTGTGAGAGACCATTTCAACAGGTGAAGGGTAGTTGTGGAAGCTAAGATGCTGAAATCTCACTGAAAGTGAATGCCTAAAACAGGAAGATCATGTTTTAAGTACAGAATCCATGCAAGAAGTAAGACCTTATCTTAACATTTACCAGTGCAAGAAAGTGCTGGCTGTCTACTAAGTACAAGGTCCTGAGTTTAAACCCAACACAATGAGAAAATAATTGCCTTAGACCCCTCTGTACAGTATTTTTACAATAAAATATATTAAAAATTACCTTAGGAAATTACTTAAGTGCTTATATTACCACACCCTCATAAATCAGTGTTCATTTGATAGGTGCTAAACGTATACTCTAACACTGAACTTTACCCCTGCCCTAAATCAGTACAACAGTGGTTGCTTTTATATTCAACTAGAGTTACATGATCCTCTTACATCAACAATTGTTTTGGAATGATTATAAAACTGCAGATTCTTAGTCCCATGTTCAGAGGTATGGAGCTGAAACCAGGAAACACGGTTCAGGAATCTGCATTTTATGAACTCCACTATTAAATCCAATATACAATAAATTGGATAAGTCTGATCTCACCACCATGAATTTCAGAAGATTCTGCCCTATCCCCTAGACTTTCTGAGAACCCTTTAAGGCACTTAAGTTGTGCAACGTCAATATTTCTAGCAATTTGCTTGTAGGCTCTGAGTGGTCAAGGGTTCTTGGAGGGAAATATATAAGGAACAAAAACTGGCCACCATGCCTCCTGATTCAAATTCCTGGTTTCACAGAGGGAACCCAGACTTTATCCATGACATCAAAGACATTCTCTTCTGTGCTATCTTATTTACTCAAAATTGTTGGAAGGAAGATGATAGTTTCAGTGGAAACCCTTCAAGAAACAGCTTCATAGATTGAAGTCTCCACCCCAACTTCTCAACTATTTCCAATCAACTCTGCTGACTTTTCCCAAATTCTTTGGCATTCAGAAATGTTAACATATTTCCACCACCCTCCCTGTGGTCTATTCCTAAGCTATTATCATTCACCTAGAATTTTCTTCCTGTTTTGGAATGTTGCTATATTTAATATCTGCATTCTACCTCCAATGTAAATACTTGGAAAAAAATTATGAAGAATATCCTGCCATCCAAATTCTTTCTTTATTCTCTCATCCTATTATGACTCAAAGTAGGATGCCCAGGCAGTTCTTGAAGTACAATCCCTCTTTCTCTTCCCCTTATGTAGACAGGATTACAGGCTTTAGCCACTGTGCCTGGATATAGTTGGTGGTGATGCTCATAGAACATATAAATATATTTTGCACCACTTACTGTGCATTCTAAAATGGTCAGCCTAGTAAATTTTCTATGATTTGTATGTTGCCATGATAAAAATTTTAAAACAAAGAAAATAAGAATTGAGGACTTCCTAGAGAACTAGTTAACCCCAGAACTGGTACATGAGAATGTAACATGATTGCAGAATAAGTAATATCAGAAAAGAGAGAAAGGTTCAGTCAAGATGGGGAGGTGATGGTGCTCATTGGAAGAACAGAGGGGTCAACCTGGAGGAATTTCTTGTGACCAAGGAAGAAATAATATCAACAGAGAGGAAGTAATAACTGTGTGATGTCTTAATATACATAAATAAAAATCCAAACTGACAACCATACATCAATGAGCCTTTATATACAATGAATCCAGTAAGTAACTGGTCCCTCTCCTCACCTTTCCCCGCTAAAATTCCAGCGTCTGTCTCTCATGATATATGTCATAGTTTCATCTGTATATCCCCACGGAGTCCATGTGCACTAACTAGATCCATGCACTTGATCTTTTTTTTTTGGTCAGTCATGGGGCCTGAATTCTGGGCCTGGGCACTGTCCCTCAGCTCTTCAGCTCAAGGCTAGCACTCTACCACTTGAGCCACAGCACCACTTCCAGCTTTTTCTGCTTATGTGGTGCTGAGGAATCGAACCCAGGGCCTCATGCATGCAAGGCAAGTACTCTATCACTGAGCCACTTTCCCAGCCTTCCATATACTGGGTCTTGAACTCAGGATCTCAAGAGTCTCTGTTGGCTTTTTCACTCCAGGCTTGATTGGAGATAAGAGTCTCCTAGGTTTGTCTGCTCAGGCTGATTTTGGACTGAGATCCTTGGATCTCAGAGTGTGAGCCACTGGCACTCAACTATGATATTATACTTTTTATCATTATTTTAGAGTATACAGATGAAATAGGAATTTTAGGTCTCTGACCAAACTCCTGTGATTGTACTTGCTAAGTCTAACTACTCACCCCTACATACCAAGTAAAGGGATATAGCAAAGGGCCGATAAAGGAAGTTTATTACATGGCATAGGCATTCTACAGGAGGACAGCACTTGAGCCCTTCTTTGGCCATCTTTAGGGTACAGATATAAGCTGTTATTTTAAATAGAGAACTAGGGGCCCAGAAGAGGTGTATGCATAACAGATGATGAGTTCCAGCAGAATGGACCAGAAGAGCCTCCTGACACAGGGAAACCCAAGGGTTAGCCAAAGAACTACCAAGGGTGAGCTTACCAAGGTCAAACCTCAGTCTTCTGGACTGGGAAAGTTTATCTGCCTCACTAAATGATGGTAAGAAGCAACAGCCAATACTAATCAGAGTCGAAAAAGAAAATGCCCCTGGAATAAAGTAATCCCAAGCCAGGAACCAGGAGTTCACTCCTGTAATCCTAGCTGCTGAAGGGACTGAGATCTAGAGTGTTGGTGTTTGAAGCTAGTTCAAGCAGAAAAGTCTGCAAGATTACATCTCAAAAATAACCAGCAAGGGGCTGGGAAGGTGGCCCAGTATGAGAAGGTATGAAGTTGTGGTGGTTTCTCTGTCATATTTGTTGCTTTGAGAAGTCATATTAAGGACAGTTTTGGGTGTGTCTGTGAGAGTGTCGCTAGAGATGATTGGCATGTGTCAAAGCAAATGAGGAAGACCCACCTTGAATAGGGGTGATACCACCCTGTAGGCTGGGGTCCTGGGTGAAACGGATGCTAACAGGGAACCCCACTGGTGCAGGCAGGCTCTCTTTCTGCTTTTTGGTCACTATGAGGTAAACAGCTCTGCTCCATCATCCTGTCCCCCAGGAAACTGACTTCTTACAGGCCCAGAAACATAGAGCCAAGCGACCATAAACTACATCCTCTGAAACTGTAATGCAGAATAAATCTTTCCTCCTTTTCAATTGTTTATGGCAGGTATTTTGTCACAGTGATGAAAATCTGGAGGAAAGGTGGGAAACTGATGATTGAGCAAGAGAAGACTGATGGTTGTGACTGATAATTTCACAATTTCATCTGGAATTTTTAATGGTGAATCATATAGTTTTCATCCAAGTGTTGTTTAGGAAGCCAGGCTGTAACAAGCAGCTGTGTGTCATTTCAGATACCATGGCTAGGAGTGGAATGGCCTATCTTGTGGGTCACAGGAAAAGCTGAACAAATAGGTAACCAAAAAGAAGAATATTGAAATGCCATCACAGAGAAAACGTAACCTATTGCATACTGAAACTCCTTTGAAATTCTGAGAAAATCATTTTTTCAGATGCTGCAAGCAAACTGCCAGAATTGAAGTTACATGGTTCTAGAAAACCATTCCTCACAACCAGATTTCAAAATGCTTCAGCAAACTGATGGTCGAAATTTTGTTTTCCTTTTTACACCATCAAGCAACATTTTACAGATGGTTATATGCACAAGTCTTCAGTGAACAGCTCAGTGAATGCTGACATAGTATCCACCCCCTCTACTCTTGCCTAGCCAGGAAGACAATAAAATACTAATAATGGCTTCAAGTGGAGAAAGAAAATATGCTGTGCTAGGAATGCCCATTGCTGGTATCATGCTCCACCCCCAGTCCAAGGAGGTCAAAGTAATTTTGGTATGCTGAGTTAATGGCTGGATTGAAAAAGCTATTTTCCCTAGAGTTGTCTTTACAATGTCAAAATACCCAAGATACGTATCGCTTCATTCTTTCCTTAAAAAAAAAAGTGCCCATCACAGTAGATCTATATTCAGGAAAAGAAGAAAAACATATTTGTGCTTTGGAGAGCAACTTTTGACCCTTATTCTCTAAGAGGGATTTTTCCCTTGTTAGTCTGTGCCTAAAAATCACTAATAACCCCAGTTCCTCTGGTTTGTTTTTATATGTTTGTCCTCCAGGAGGATGCATGTATGAATCTGTCAGGGGTGAAATCAGAAGGACCAGAGCCTCAAAAACAAACAAACAAAAAAGCCCGGCTATTATACTGGCTTTCCTTTCCTGTGTCTCTCACCCTAGTGGGATCATCTGTGGTTTCCATGGCAATGGTATCTGGCAACAATGTTGGGCAGCCTTCCAGGAAGTGGAGTTGGAAGCAATAAGGCTAACATACATCTGTCAGAGGTAATAAAGAGTTCTCGGTGTAAACATATCTGTCTGCTCAACCACCTGCACAGATCCAAAAGGTAATGGGCATGATGCTGGGGTAGGAATCCGGGGATGGGGTGTGTCAGCCTGCAGCTATCTTATCACATATTACACAGACAGTGTCTATTGCACGTAGCATGACAGGGCCAACACTGCATCCAAATGGGTTTACCCAGATAATAAGCGAAAAGCTGATGCTGGGCCTGACCTCCGGAAATCACTGCCAAAGATTTGCAACAATTCTCAAATTCGGATTCTAAAGTTGAATTCCCTGCCATCTCTAATTAAAGTAGCTTTTCCTGAATTCACAATTTCTTTCATTTCTTGAGGGGAAGCAGGTCTGGGCTACACACCTGAGCCACCCCACCAGCCTTTTGCTATAGTTATTTTCCAGGCCAGCCTCTGGCTGAGACTACAATTCCTCCATCTTGTTCATCCTCGTGTGTAGGGGAGTGACAGGCATGTATCTGCTCCCAGCCATTACGCTTCCCCCATATCTTGGATAGCGGGTACGCTCCATTATGCCCAGTCATTGGTTAAGATGGAGTCTTGGGAACTTTTATGCCTGAGTTGTCCTTGAGCTACTACCACTCCAATCTCCACTTCCCAAGTAGCTAAATTACTACTTCTGTTAATGCTGTGTCCATTTCAATAAGCTCTAAGGCTTTGAATTGAGTTTTTGACACCTAGGAAGTAAAAAATGCTGTCAGTTTTTCTTTCCCATGTTTGTTCTATCATTTTGTATTCATGTGTTTATTTATTCATATCTAGTCATTCAAAACATGTGAATCCACACTATAAACTAAGGGTGCAAAGGGCAAAACAGAAAAATTCAGTATCCCTGGATGGGATTAGAGCACAGAATATAAGAAGATGATTCTCCAGGTCACAACTCAGGTCAGATTTTTACTCAATTAAGCCACTGATTTCTTTCATTTCTATGGAGAGATGATTAATTATCCACTGCTAATAGATGGACCTCTGTACATCCTACCTCTTTTTTTTTTTATCACTATAGCCCTGCAACAATTAACTGTTTTTACTCATGATACCTTATTCCTAGCAAATGAGTGCTGGTGACTGACCTCTGCCACTGCAGGCTCCCTGAAGCCCCATCATCATCATAATAGCATAATAATAATGATGGTGTCTCCTGGTATTATCCTAACCTGGACATGCAGCTCCCACTGAATATCCCAAGAACACAAAGGTGCTCCACTCATGTATTCCAGTGGAAATTCATTAGAAATGAAGTTATCATGGGATTATCAATGCATATGAACCCCAGAAGAGTCAATATCAAGATAGCAAAGGTGACATATTCTGTACAGTGACCTCTTTCTCTAGCCGTGTCAGAGTACAGTGTGACAGGGATGTAAATATACTCTCCAATTGGCAAATTACTACTGTTGCTTGTTTAACCTGACAACAGCAGAGACTAAATGTGAGCTACAAATGTACTATGATTTGTCAGGGAACCAGAGAGCCACTTACTATCAGATTACTTGCCCTGGAACTCTTCATCATGTGTTCATTGGAGTGTAGACTTTTGTTCTGTGATGATTCTACGGTACCACTATCCTTGGGCTTACATCATGCCTTTTCTGCCATCATTGTGTCCCTTACAACACTGTACAAGAATCTATTCTATGACCAAGAGGTGTAACAACGGGACTGCTAATCTTATCATTTATCACATCTTCCAGAAGCAATTGTTCTGTTCATGTGGTAGAATGGCCAATTAAAGGCCACCTGAGAAAGAGACAGAACCCTGAAAGGTACAGATTTTGGCCTGCAAGATGAAATATATGCTTAAAGCAAGTGACCAATACGCAATGTTATTTATCCCACAAACAGAATCACAGGGTAAAGTCTACACATGGACACTCTCTCACAATTACACCAAATAATTCACAGAGACTGCTTTTTTGATGCTTTTCATCACCAGTTGGAACTCTGTTAATTTAGGAATCCTTGTACCCCAAAATAAAGTATTCCACTCATGCTGACCTGAATATCCAGAGCTTCTCATGCTACTAATGCAAAAAGCTAGCAAGGGGATGACTAGCTGAGAAAAGTGGGTTCTGCCACTCCTAGAGAAGAGAGAACTGTGAATAGAGCCTTGTAGTCTTCTACAGGGACCTCTCTACTGCCTTGTGCATGCAGAAAAGCATGAACCCGGTCAATGCAAGATCTCAATTGATTTGGGCCCTCTTGGGTATGAAAGCTTCAGACAGAAAAGTAAAGAATTTCTACCAGCTGAGTTGCTAGCTGAAGAGGAAGAGGAAGTCACATTTATCAATAATGGCCCAATGGACAATTACAAAAATGTGACAGTTGTGACTATCTCCTACATATTGCAGCTGTTTCTTCCTCTTTCCTCCATTCCTCTATTGTTTTACTTATGCATTTTCATTGGTGGTTAAGTTTGTAATTGAGTTTTCAAGTTACAGGACATTCAGATGGACATGATTTACAGGAATCATCTTTTTAGGGGGGAAGTAATACAGTCTTCATTTGCATGAAAGATAATCACATGATATTAGGCAGGAGCACAAAGTGCATGCCATTGGTTAGAAGTATGGGTATGGGTGCTGATTAGCCAATGGGACAGAGTTATTTACCTATTGTGTCTGAGCTCCAAGTCTTTCTATATTCCATAATACTGGGCCTAGATTTGCATACTACATCCTTCTAACCAGCTTGCCAACTAGCACTCTGTTAAGTTCTGCTAATGGAAGGCATCAGAGGGACTAAGAGGTGAGAAGAGAGGAAAGGAACATCCCTCCCATTTCATTATCTTTTAGCAGTGCTTAAGCAGACACAGATGTTTGGCTCCAGTTTCCTCTGTACTTCCATTACCAGTATTTCCAAGCCCCATTCATGGGTGCCTACATCAGTGAGGCCAGGCATCCTTGGAGTTCAGTACTAACCAAACCATGTTTCCTCATCCACTAATCAGGCCTCAGGTGGTCAGCACCCACCAGCTCACACCACTTTTCCAAAGCTGAATCACCTGTTGTGACATCTCTGCTTCCTTCCAAATCCAGCACTCAGTTGACTATGGCCCTCTTCAAAATTCTAAGCACCAAGAGTGAAGGGTCTTTCGACTCTGACAACCCACCAACCTCTTCCATTCAATTTCTAGATCAGTAATTGATTTCCACTATTTCAAGTAACAGTTCTCTTCGCATCCTTCCCAATGTTGTTTGATTAATTACCTCTGATAAATCCTATTTGATTAAAATGTCTAGGCTTGTTTGGTTGGTTGGTTTTCTTGGCTGGACCCTGCTTGATACACCACTATTCATGGACTGTTATTACATTTGTTCAACCATTCATTCTTCACTCATTCAACATGTACTGAATATATTAGGCATTCGACTGAGCTTTGAGACTAAAAAGTCCAAAAGGCATGGCTTGTTCCAGCCAGAAAACAATTTACTTATTGTGCAAAGGAAGGAAAAAAGCAATAAAAAGCAGAAGTAGTAAGAAGACGTAATGGGAGTAGATCTCTAAACTCAGCCAGGGAAGGGGACATGGTAGCTTCTAGAAGCAGCAATATCTGAACAAAAACACAAAATATAACTAGAAAGTAACAACTAGCTAAGTAGAAGTTGGGAAGGAAGACTTCTACAAGAAATAATACATGTACATGCAGAATGTTTGAGAAAGATGAGGCAAGCTTAGTACTCCAATATGGATAGAGCTCAGATTACAGAGACAGGGAAGGCAGAGTGTCAGCCATGCAGGGTAGACAGAGGCCAGGCTGGCTGGGTGAACAGTGGCTGAGCAGCCTGCAGAAGGTGAGCCAGATTGCTCTCCTAATCCATGGTATCTTTCCCTATGTCTCCTCTTCTGTTCTAGTCTGTGTTCAGTGATGGGGCATGAACTGGTCATTTAGCTATGGAAAAGGAATGGAGTATGGAGACAGCTCCTTACTCAGTTCTATGTCCTCATTCTGAAAGTCCCAACACAGCTCTTCCAAATCAACCCTCTCACTTCCAGGGTACCTGATTCCTCTCAAATTTGGCTCTTTACCCAGTTTCCTTCTAGATCTCTCTCTCTCTCTCTCTCTCTCTCTCTGTCCTTCCTTTCTTCTCTCTTCCTCCCTCCTTTCCCCCCCTCCTGTCTTTTCTGGGATTTTCTGCTCAGCCTCTCTGATTTCCTAATGTAGGATATCTTTTTCTCTCTCAGGTCTTCCAAATGTGTAGTGTCATCCCATCATGCTTGTCTATCTACTTACCAGACCCACCCTCCTTACACACGGTTGGATTATATGTGACAATAAATACTTCTTGTCATCAAATGAGTAGAGTGAAAACTTGAGTATGTGTCTTAGAGAGTCACATGCAGAACTGCTGCGTGAGCTGCCTCTCCTTGTGAGTGAGGAGACAGACAGCCTCCTGATGATCTAAGAAGGTATCCCTTGTCCCAAGAAAGAATACACCCAGCTAATTACTATTTCCTACATTGTTTTTAATAAATAGAATAAAGCCCCAGTACCATAATTTTTTTTGAAATCCACTTCAAAAGCAGCCTTTGAAGTTATAGAATCCTTTTGCTTACGTGAAGGATGTGATCTGATCCATGTATAATTAAAACTGCCAGTAGACTTGCTCATAGACGTCTATGTTCCACTGATTACTACAGATAAACTAGCTATATATCCCCACACTAATGGTTTTATGGCACCAATATCTGGCATGGTCATCTTGCCATGGTCTTTCACGTAAGCCCCAGACCAAAAGCAAAAATACACAATCATCCTGTCTTTGCTACAAATGGAATCACCAAAATAAACTGCAAAATTATGTGTTGGAAAATAATCCTCTATTTCTTTCATACATAAACCAAGTAGGATGAAATGGTAAATATATTTGTGTATTTTCCAAATTTTCTATAGTGAAAAATTAATGCTCTTATAACTATGAGATAGTGTCATAATTACATGAGTGAACATATACCCAAAAGATATTCAATCCAAGAGCGGTTACCTCAGAGGGAAAGTGGATACCTAGGGAAGGGCCCCAGTATGGTTCTGTAATGATTTTGCTCAGGGAAAAAGAGTTCTGTTTGCAATTTATAGTCAGAGTTCTATTGCAATATAATACAAGATGGTCACTTTCAAAATACTTGAAAACAGCTGTGGAATATCTGCTTAATCTTTTCTCCTGAGCTAAACACCTCAGACATCTGTTCTTCAGATAAGAAAGCTTTGAATTCTTCATCTCCCCAGGTGCTTTTTAGGCTGCTCTTCAGATAATCCATGCCCTTTTGAATATATGTGTGGGCAAATAAAAATTCTAAGAGTTTGGCTCAGATACTTTTTAAAAAAAGTTTCTGTTGTTCACTATTAATTTGATCTTGTTTCCAAGCTCCTTTCCTGATGAGAGTAAGAAAAATTTAAATTTCAGACAAACCTGTTCCTTTGATTTAAAATATAGACTGTTGTTCTGCTACAGTCTATGCCATTACACTAATCGCTTGTGTGTGGCTGGTAATAGGAAGACGGTGCTGTGGTTGGCATGTGTCACCCAGAGTTCATGTGTTGGAAAATTAATCCCCAATGCAAGTGTTGAAGGGGGTGATTTTTAAGAGGCAACAAGATCCTGAGGGCTCCATTGTCCTGACTGAAGCAATGTCATTAACACAGAGTAGGCAAGTTATGGTGGAAATGGGTTCCTAAAAAAATATAAAGACTGTATTCTGAAAACAGCATAACTGTTAAATCAAAGAACTCTGAAAGAACTCTGAGGTAGGGATGGGTACCAGCAAGGGGGTAGGCTAAAAAGAAGGGTGAATAAGTATGAATATGGTCCGAGTAGATTGTTTGCATGTATGAAAATAGAACAATGAAACCTGCTAAAACTGTTTTATGAAGAGGGGAAGGAAGTGATAGAAAGGGTAAGAATGATTGGAATACCACAATGATTGAAATGCCACAATGAAATCCCCCATGATGACTAATATATGCTAAAAAATGACAGAAAATAAACTAGAACAATTTTTAAATGCATAGTAAACATGCAACGAAACAAGAAAAGTCTAGCATCAGTAACAATAAAAGATGAGTTAGGCCCTTCCCTCTGCTCTTGCTTCTTGAGGCAGCAGGAAGGCCCTTACCAGATGCCAGGATGGTGCTCTTGAGCTTTACATGCGATATGTATAGTCTACTCACTATAAACTACTTCGTATGTGACATTTTGTGATAGCAGAAAAAGACACATTAAATCACACCATGTTAGTATAATGTGGAAGTTGGTTTCTTTATACATGATTTCTGGTAAGCAAAGGAAATAAAATTAATAGCAACTGAGTGCTAAATGTTATCAGGAAAGGAGAATAACTTCAGACTGACAAGTGTACAGACTAGGAGCTTTTTAGTCTGATGTTTCAAAAATTTTTAAATAGGTATCTACCAGAGAATTGATTTTTCTCTTTCCCTTACTTTTTTTGGGGGATGGGAGGAGTTATTATTAGAGATTGAACTCAGGCAAGTGCTCTACTATTTGGCCAAACTACCAGTCTTTTTTTTTTTTTGGGGGGGGGGGTCCAGTTGTAGGGCCTGAACTCTGGGCCTGGGCGCTGTCCCTCAGCTCTTCAGCTCAGGGCTAGTGCTCTACCACTTGAGCCACAGCACCACTTCCGGCTTTTTTCTTTTTTCTTATGTGGTGCTGAGGAATCGAACCCAGGGACTCAGGCATGCAAGGCAAGCGCTCTACCACTGAGCCACTTCCCAGCCCCCAAACTACCAGTCTTTTGCTTTTAGGTTTTGAGTTTTTGAATAAGAGCTCACTTTTTTTGCCTAGTCCGCCTTGAATATGATCATCCTACCTCCACCTCCCAAATAGCTGGAATTATAAGCATGCTCTACCACTCCTACCCAAGAATTCTTTTCTTTAAAAAGTGAGCAACTATCCTGGGGCTTCCTCTCCCCCTTAATACTCTAGTTCCACCTTCCTGCTCTCAGCACTACGAGGCCTTGTTTACGTGCTTGTCTGACTTATTTCCCTTGAGGAACTTTAAAGCCACTGATCTGTCTGCCTACCAATGCACTCCATGTTATACATAAATTTTTGGTGCTATAAACATCCAGTTACCTTGCTTTGGGAATAGTTTACTTCGAAGGTTATTTTTATTACAAACCTAGCTAGTCTTCCTAGCGATTATATAGGTTGTGAGGTTTTTCATGTGGAGTTATAACATAAAGGCCTATTCATTGACTCAATGTTGATTCAACCAATTTGAAGTTTCAGCTCTCCACATAAAGGCACTTCTCCCCTTTCAAAGTAATTTCTAATCCCTGCTATACCATTCCCCAAATGGTCTGCAAGTTCAAAGGCAGGTGATGAAATTACAGCATGAGGAAGAGGATGTTCCATTCCCTCCATTATGTCTACCTCTCCTCCCACTCGGTCTTTGACTCTCTTGGCTGGCACTGAGGCACATGGTCCTCTTGTGTCTCTTGTCATTGTGTGCTGAATACCTTGGTTCTTCTTCTTTTTTGGCTGCAAAGTCCCACCAGTGTGTTCTCCTCCACCTGGCCCCAGGTCTTGCTTGGTCCATGGCTTTTATCAGTCCTCTCTATTCTCTCACCCTATGAGAGAATCCACTGCTCACCCATGCAGGATGGAGACACTGAAGAAATTCTACCTCAGGCCCATCCTTCCAGGTATCTCCCTTCACTAACACTGCCCTTCCATTTTGACTCCGGTAAACAACACTGGCAAGAGGGAACTTTCCTTGTAGGTTATCCTCTACCCATCCAAAGGCTGGCTTCTCTTATTGGCTCCACATGCAGATTGCTGCAAGTTATACTTCATATGCAAAAGGAAACATTTGAAAAACCCCTTTGTGACTTAATACAGCCTGGCTTTCAAGATTATCTCTATAATTGCAAAGACAGTCAAATTTGGCTCTTGGAATGGAGAAACTCTTTTCCCATTGCTCTAGATGGAAGCAGTGATTGTTGTGTGGGATGGCATGGGCACTGGAGCTGTGTGCCAATGAGTAACGCAGTGGCGTCAGCAATCAAGGCCTCAACTGAACACTTTTAAACTTCTCATAAAGGTGTATTGATGACCGTAGCTGAGCTTCGAAGTCTAACCAGCTCAGGCTTGGTGCAAACTGATTCTATAAAGTATGCTGATTTCATTAATTTCCTCATGAGTAAGAGTCACGTGGCCAATTTAAAGAGGGGGGATGTGGCCGGGCACCAGTGGCTCATGCCTGTAATCCTAGCTACTCAGGAGGATAAGATCTGAGGATCGTGGTTTCAAGCCAGCCTGGGCAGAAAAGTTCATAAGACTCTTATCCCCCCCCAAAAAAAACAGAAAAAGCCACACATGGTGCTATGGCTCAAGTGGTAAAGTGCTAGATTTGAGCACAAAGAAGCTCAGGGACAGAGCCAGGCCTGGCCCTGAGTGCAAGCCCCAGGACTGGCAAAAAAAAAAAAAAAAAAAGTGGGGGAGGGGGAGATATGGGCCATCTTTGGCTTCCAAAGGTCACGCATGAGAGGTCATCTTAGCGCCAAGGCTGCTGGTTGGATCCCCTCATCTGCTGTTTCACTGCTGTGAGGGTCTGCCTCTGCATAGTGATAGACCCTAGCAATATCTGCTACTCTATATCCAATTATCATTATGTCTTCCTTCTAAGGCTTTGTTGTTGTTGTTGTTTTTCCTCGTGAATGTTCCCTGCAGCTTCCAAACACAGGAAATGAAAGATGCAGGCTTTCCTCACAGAAGGCTGGGCCCACGCCTTGCCCATGAGACAAGGTGGCCTGAGAGCACCAGGGCCTCAGGTGCAGCTGACCTCCCCACTGAAGGCAGCCAGCCACTCCGCTCCCCATGCAGCACCTTCTGACGCCTTTGTTCTCTGCAGTCCCAGGCAGTCTGATAAAACACCAGCACTGGCTTTTTTTTTCTTTGTATTCAATTAATAAACAGCCGCAATTAGAAAACATACTAATGTGTTCTACTTGTGTACAAGACCTGCAATTTCTACAACCTCTACGGGGTCTCTGTGCCAACAGTAAACTTACACATAATCAAACTGCTTACTCTGGTCCCTGGGTCACTGGCATCTAAGCTCCCCGCTCTCTCTAACTTTATCCTTTATTGTGGGTACTGTATCACATTGGACGTTTGCTGCTCTATGATCCACCATGTTTGTCCTCCTGGAATATGCTTCTCTCAAGACATCTAATGCACATTCCATCACATTCATGAAACAGTTCTACTACTTCTCAGGCTATTCCTATGGAAACAAATCACCACAAACTTTGTGGCATTAAAAATAGTGTATTCTCTCACAGTCCTAGAGGACAGACATCTGAAATCCATGTGTCTCTGGAGGACCGCTCCCTCCTCAGCCTGTGGGAGTAATCCACTGCATGCCTGTTCTGGCTTATGTGCCATGACTGACATCACTCTGCTAAACACCATGTTATTTTGATCTCCAATTCTCACATCACCTCCACTAACCCCTGTGTATCTCTGGATCCAACTCACTCTACCTCTTTCTTAAAAGAAAGGCAATTTCATTGAGGCCCACGCAGATAGTCCAGGATAACCTCAGTCTCTCAAGAACCTTAACTAATTACATCTTTTTCTACACAGGGTAACACTAGTACTTTTCATCTCAGGAAGTTCCAGGGATTAGAATATGAATGTATCTTTGGGGGAAAAGGGCACTGTTTTTTCTGCCTATTACTCTAACTAATAGGATGATGATGCCTATTGAACATTCCTTAAACTCTGAGTTGCATTCAATACTGTCACCTTCTCCTCTTCTTGCTTTTAAGTCAGTATTTGCTTTTTATCACAGCAACAACAAAAACCTCCGCTAGGCAAACACAAACCATCATTGGAAAGCAAGTAGCATAAGTGAACAATGTTCAAATACAACCCCAACGCTAGTGGCTCACACTTGTAATCTTAGCTTATAATCCTAGGAGGCTGAGATCTTAGGTTCAAAGTAATCCTGTTCAGGAAAATCTCCAGTTAAAATACCAAAAAGCTGGAAGTGGAGCTGTGATTCAAGTGGTAGACCACTAGTCTTGAGCACAAAAGCTTAGGGACAGCATCCTGGCCCTGAGTTCAAGCCCAGGACCAGCACACAGACACACACACACACACAGACACACACACAGACACACACACACACACACACACACACACACGTGTAAAATCTGACTGTAAACAAGTTGTTCATGCAGTACCTAAAAGATGTTAAATATCATTGTACTTGTTTTCCTCAGAACTTTAAAAGAATGTCTAGCAGGCTTGGAGTTCACGGCAACTGTCTAGACAATTTGGAAACCAGTTTGGCAACTGTAGATTTAATATATTTGATGAAACATCACTCCTCAGAAAGACAGCTACCTCCCCCATCACAATTATACCATTGTTATCTACCTATGCACTCTTCTTTATTTTTCTTCAAGGCACTGAGAACCACTTTACTTTACCTTATCAATTTGTAACTATCATGAAAGTTCCACTACAACAAAGATTCTACCTTCTGAATCTTCATTCTGTGAAAAAGTAGCTGATACAAAGTAGGCAGTCAAGAACTAATGCTGAAGCCAGGTTCCAATGGCTTACACCTCAAATCCTAGCTACTAAGGAGGCTCATATCTGAGGAACTCAGTTTGAAACCAGAACAGGCAGAAAAGTCTGTGTAACTCTTTATCTCCAGTTAAGCATCAAAAAAGATGGAAGTGGAGCTATGGCTCAAGTGGTAGAGTGTTAGCTTTTAGCCAAAAAGCTTAGACACAATGCCTAGACCCTGAGTTCAAACCCCAGGACTAGCACACACAAATACACACACACACACACACACATACACGCACACGCACACACACACACACACACACACACACACACACACACACACAGGTGCTAAATGACTGGGTGAGCATGAGAAAAGGAGACATGGGTTCACACATCCTATACATACAGGCCATAGGTCTCCTCCATGTGTTTCTCAGGTATGTTTTCTGACACTATTCATTTTCATCTTTTAAAAGTATGACTGGTGACTGCAAAATTTTAAGTCTAACAATACAAAATTTATTTCTCTGAATTGTGACTTGTGAGGACATAATCCTCCAGGTGTAATCCTTCAGAGGACCTAACCACATGGCAGTGAGTACAAATATAAGACCACTGATTTACAGTTAGTTGCCCATTCTGTCACATTCAAGTCAGCACTCACTGGAAGAATTGGGAGATCATATTAAAGGAAACAAAGGAGAAAGATGGATGTTTCTATGAGAGATGAGAAGCTCTGGCAGATCTCTCTGATAACCTTCCTTCTTTGTCTGTAAACAGGGGGTTCCCTCCCCTCACAGAAAGCCTAAGCATATCCTTCAGATTTCACTGTCCTCTGGAGCTCAAGAATGTGTCACAAAGTTTTTAAAGCTAGTTATTATCTTGTATTGTCTTAATTTCAGCATCTGATAGCATTTCAAATGAATTCATCACTCAGTTTTGATTAGTATTGATTTCACTAGAACCAGTAGTACAGTACGGATAGGAAGATAGGTTAGACAGACAGCTCACTCGGGGGTGGGGGGACAGAGGGTTGCTGTTGTTTTGTCTTATTTTTCAGAAAGTCTCACTGTATAGCCCAGCTTTGGTATCCACTGCCTCAGCCCCTGAGTGTTGTGTAACAGACATGTGTCACCATGCCTAGCTAGCTCACCTATTTTGTGACAGTCATTTTGTATACCCCCTTAAAATGACAGCAAAAAATGAAACAAAATAATTATTTATTTGGTGACTAAATGAAACTGAAAGAGGACTTTTCCCCTAGAAGTGAACTCTTGATGTTCTAGAACAAAACTCCTAATAAAATTATGTACTTTCAGACAACAACCCAATTAATAAATGGGCTAATGACTTAAAGAAAACCTTCTCAAAAGAACAAGGAAAAATGGCCAATAGATACATGAAGAAATGTTCAGCATCTCCAGTCATAAAGGAAGTGTAAATCAAACCAACACTGAGATTCCTCCTCACCCAGTTAGAATAGCCATTATCAAGAAAACTAACAATATCAAATACTAGCAAGAAACTCTAATACACTGTTAATGGGAACATAAGCTTGTTCAACCACTGCGGAAAACTGCATAAAGATTCCAGGGGAAACAACGAGGAAGCAACAATGCTTGATAAGAAATGTACTTGTTATCATGCCCATGTAACTGTAACTCCTCTGTACGGTATTCTCACAATAAAAAAAGAAAAAGAAAAAGATGCATCCACATGAAATAAAAATTAAATTTTTTATATTAAAAAAGTACATTTTTAGAGGATGTAGAAAAGAAAATCTAATCAAAGAACTACCCTAAGGCCCAGCAATTCCACTCCTGGGCACTTATATAATAGAACACAAACAAGGTTACAATAAAGCCATGAGCACAACCATGTTCATTGCAGCACTATTCACCATGATGTTCATTGCAGCACTATTCACCAAAACCAAGATATGGAATCAGCCCAGATGTCTTCAATGAACAACGATCAAGAAAATCTGGTGTATATATACACAATGGAATTTTATTCATCTATTAGAAAAAAATGATATACTATTCATAAGGAAATAGACATTTTTTAATTATATGAAGTGAAGAAAGCCAGACCCAAAGAGACAAAGGTTAGTTTCCCTTATTTATAGTAGCTAGATTGTACCTATAAATCTAAAACAAATCGTTTAAATAGGGATACAGGTGGACCCATTGCAACAATGAGATATATGTCAAAAACGAACTTTACAACTTTGGTGGGGGAGTGTGGGGAGGATGGGATGGGAAGGGGAAACAAAGGAGGAGGCTACAATGCTTGGTAAGAAATGTATTCATTATCTTGCCCATGTAATTGTAACCCCTCTGTACAGTATTTTCAAAAGAATTTAAAAAAAGAATTAAAAAAAGGCTGGGTGGTATGCAAGTGATTACAAATGAATTAACTGAAGTATATAATAGACTCTATAGAATGTTCAAATAGTATAATTTTTTAGAAAGGCTAAGTCAAAGCCCAACAATATAAGCACCAAGAAATGGGCATTTATAAGGGGAGAGGATGGAGGCAAGGGGAAAATTTAGATAAATAAAGGAGTAAAATGCAGTCAAGAAGTCATTGTATATACCACAAAATTAAGAAAAGCAAGGTATGGGGTGAGTGGATGGAGGGGTGAAAGTATTGAAAGTGGTAACATTGTTCAAGAGACATTGTATTCATAGACTGCTTTGTTATATGGCACTGGCTTTGTACAACCACTTAAAGATAATGAAAGACTTTTTTTTAATTGTGTCCTTCACCTAATGAGAAAGTAAGGGTGCTTTAGACTTGAGCAACAAGCCACATTTGAAGTAGAGTGGATTTCTAGCAGAGACAATAATAAAAATTAATGAAACAGTAATTTAAAAAAAAGAAGTGGCAAAGGAGTAAAGTTGATTGTAGCAACGTGATTTGGAAATACATCATTTGATTGCCAGAGTTGCCCAGTTTGGGTGCTCTACAAGGAAATTTATCATACAGCTGCACAGAGACTTCCCACAGAAGGCCTTGGGTTGTAAAACCACCTTAGCCACCTGAACCAAACAAAAAGAACTCTCCATTCATGAAACAATAGGAGTGCCCAATCTTATAGACTAGGAGAACAAAAACAATGTCAAACAACAACAGACATTCTCACTATGGAAGAAACAGACTTAAAAAAATTAGGTGCCTAATGGCATATGAATAAAATGTGGTATATATGCACAATGAAATATTATTCAGCCACAAAGAAGAATGAACTCATGCCTCACAATCTAGAGATAGAGCTATGAGAGATTAGATCAACAGATCTATATCTAGAGATAGCTCTATATCTACAGATATCTATATATCTAGATATCTATTTATCTATCTATAGATATCTAGATATAGATATCTAGATCTATATAGATACAGATATGCACAAACATATATATATATATATATATGAAATAGCGTAATGAAGCCCACTAAAACTGTTAAAATGGTGATGGGGAGGTAGGGTGGTCAAGAAAAAGTAACACAAATAGAGTGCATTTTGTGTGTGTGATAACACTGAGACTTGAGCTCAGGTCTCAGTGTTGTCCCTTTGTTTTTGCACTCAAGACTGGTGCTCTGTCACTTGGGTCATACTCTTACAGACTGTTCTGCCTGGGTTGGCTTCAAACCTTGATCTTCAGATCTCAGCCTCCTGAATAGTAAGATTACAGGCTTGAGCCACTGGTGGCTGGCTTGATAGAATAAATTTGATTACAGTACATTATATGTAATTTATAAATATTACAATGAAATCTCTGTATAATTAAGTTATGCTAATATTTTAAATACTTCATTAATACCCTAAAAATATTTAAGAAGATATTACACCTTAATACCAGGCCAAACATTAGCAGAAAAGAAATAATCCCAAAACAAAAATGACAAGAAATATTTTGGCCAGCTTAAAATAAATAGCTGGGTACATGAAAATAGCCATAGGGCCAAATGCCTATAGCTCATGCCAGGGACTTAGACCTTTTAATTCTAGATATTCACAAAACTAAGCTCTGGAGGATCAAGGTCCAAGGGCATCTCAGGCACGAAGGTCCCTAAGACTCCATCCCATAATATCAGCAAAAGCTAGGGCTGGAGGCATGGCTTAAGTTGTAGAGTACTAGCTTGAGGCTTGAATTCAGGTTTCAGTACTGATATAATCATATCATGAAATGTTAAACCCATATGCTGTTCTTGAAAAAGAGTCAGAAATGTTTAACCAGTAGAAATACAAAAGCACCTTAAGAAAAAAACAGCATACAGAAAGACAAACAAAAGCAACTCTGAATTGAAAACGTGAACACAATGGGAAAAATAAAAAGAAACCTGTTTAGTTACCCATCTTTGAATCCTGCTTGAAACATCTAATTTGCTTGATTTTTCCCATCCACCTGCATCTAATTGTTCTAATTAATTCTGTAGTAGTAGTTATATAATTATAATATTAAAATGTTAATTTTTTTCTTGTTTTAGACTCAGCCTATAGACAGAATATAAAGGATCTAATTATAAATTCAGAACTACAGAACAAAATGTGAATGTTATAAATAATGTACAGGGATGTGTTAAGACTTTTGCATTGCTGTGGCAGAACACCTAACATAAACAACCCAGGGAAGGAAGGATTCATTTTGACTCATGGTTTCACAGGCTTCTGAGCAGCTTAGATCCTGGTGTCCAGGAAGTGGGGGAGGGGAAAAGGGATGGAGGGGGAGGGACAGAGAGGCAGAGAGAAAGAGAAAGCCTGTGCTAGCAACTTTTCTTTCACCTTTTATTCCATCTAGACCCCCAGTCTGTATGGTAGAGTCACCACATTCAGAATGAGTCTGCCTTCCACTTAGTAAATTTTCTGGAAATACATCACAGACACCCAGAAATATCCTTCACTAATCCCTTGGTGCTTCTTTTTCTTTGCTGTGCCAGTTCTGGGACTTGAACTCAGAGCCTGAGCACTGTCCCTGGGACTTTTGTTCAAGGCTAGTTGAGCCACAGCTCCACTTCTGCCTCTTTTGGTGGTTATTTGGAAATAAGAGTCTTTTTTTGCCAGGGCAGGCTTTGAACTGTTATGGTCAGAGCTCAGACTCCTGAGGTGCTAGGACTACAGGCATGAGCCACTGGTGCTGGGCTTTGGGTGCTTCTCAATCCACCAAAACTGACAATCAAGAGTATTATTAACAAATAATAATATTTCATTAAATGGGCCTTTTGTCGCTGTTTTTTATTTTGGGACCCTTTGTCTTATATATAAGTTCATCTGATTTGACAAAGTGTGAACCAATTCAGCAGTGATACTTGTTAGGTTTTTAAAAAAGAGGTGACCGAGTAAGAACCACACCATACATGTGGGATTCAGATAAGGGGTAGGTTTATTCATCGTTACAGCTGGCACCAGGCCATGTCGGCACTCCACGAGGCTGAAAGAGCCCTGGGAAAGAGAGCTGGGAAAAAAGCTGGGAAAGAGAGCGTCTGGGCCTGGGCTAGGCCTTATCTAGGGTATGGGCAGAGAAAAGTGTGGCCACATCAAATTCAGATGTGACCTCAGCGGATACAGACGTGACCTCTTCCAGGTGTGCCAGCTGCCTAGGTAACACAGGTACTGGGCGGAGACTTTGCTGCGAGGAGGGTAGGTAGAGTCTGCTCGCCATCCAGGATCGGACCTTAGAATACTCACTAGACACTATGTTGGAAATGAACTATACAACTTTGTAGGGGGAAAACTGGGAGAGAATGAGGGAGGGGGTGATACTGTTCTCAAAAATGTACTCATTACTTGAACTTGCATAATTGTAACCCCTCTGTACATCACCTCTACAATATTTTTTAATTCATTAAAATAAGGTAATAAAGAGTAAGTGTACCAAATTTCACATCTTTCCTAAGAAAATTAAAACCTAATGTTTGCATTGATAAATTTAAAAATAAATAAGAATATTATCTCAATATATAATAGGAAGCTTCAGAGGCACTAAAAATAACTGGGAAGTAAGATTGGGGATAAACAGTGAAAGGACCAAATTTTACTTCTCAAGTTGTACTCTCTGATATTTGTTGGTGGTGGTGGTGGTGGTTGTGGGGCCTGAACTCTGGGCCTGGGTGTTGTCCCCCTGCTCTTCAGCTGTAGACCAGGGCTCTACCACTTGAGCCTCAGCCTCACTTCTGGCTTTTTCTGCTTATGTGGTGCTGAAGAATCGAACCGAGGGCCTCAAGCATGCAAGGCAAGCACTCTACCACTGAGCCACCTTCCCAGCCCCTCTCTGATATTTTTATTTACCATTTATAGACACATCCATCCTATCATATACTTTCAAAACGTGGAAAAAAAAAACACGATTCATGAAAAGCTAACTCTTAATCCCGTGTATGTGTGTTTGTGTATATGTGCACGCACACACATATATTGGCAACATAAATGGAAAACTACAATAGATCTCTTTGTTTTTGTAGTCCCTGAGTTTTCAGAATCAAGTGTGACAATCTTTCTGTAAGGGGACAAAGTAGCTATGGGTTCCTGTAAACCCTGCCTGTCGGTGACACACTGGATTTAGGCATGAAAGGATTAGCTGGAATATGTGGTGGTCTGCAAGAGCAAGATAAAACTGATATTTGACCTTTCGTTAAAGGGTTAAGGACTTAGCATAAACAAGTCAATCCGATTAACTAGTGAGTAACAAAGCTGCACAAAACGCACTAGAGTTTTGGGGAGAAGACCAATGGTCAGCTGAGCTGATACACCCTATCAGGAACTAATGGGGTGCCACTGAGTCACTTAATGTGAAAGCGGAGCAAAGGCAAGGACAGTTACCTGTTTTCACACCATTGCTTTGGGTCAGCACCAGCTATAAACCTCCAGGAAGCTACACTCCTATTCAACGTTCGGACATCACATTTTAGATCATTTCTCACACACACACACACACACACACAATCATTGATTGCTACCTAGTCCAACATAAAGCCTTATCCAATCATCTTCTGAAACTGGGGCAAAATAATCAGTCTATTTAGGCACAGCAGGATCCATGGAGACCAGAGGCAGGTGTGTTTTGTAAAGATCAAAGCTGACCTAAAAACACATTTAACAATGAATCTTTCATAAGAACTTGCACTATCAGAAGTACCACATGAGGAACTGAGATACCATTCACCTAATATCAGGTAATTGCTGATAATGCCTTGAAGAAAAATATTTACTGACCTGCTGCTACACTGATTTTAGGTATAATTGTGTAAGGTCGTTTGCAGACTTTTTCTGAGTTTTATAGCCTGTATGCTTTTAAAATTCTTTTCAGCTATGTAACTAATGGTACCTTAGTGTATACAAACAGCCAGGTCTGTCTGAGGGTGGCACTCAGCATAGAAAGAAAACCAATAACAAAAACAAGAGTGTGACTCTAGATAACAGGGTCATTTGAATGATTAAGTGCATGAATAAATGGAGTAAAATGAAGAGGTTGGGTGGGGTTGGGAGGGACTGTGCAGTACAATGGTCGGCATGACATTGATCAAGATGCACTGTACTCACAAACTGAGGGGTTGAATTGTACATCTACTTAAAGATAATAAAAATGAAATAAAATAAAATAAATGGTAGTGAAATTTTCAATTACCCGTCAGAAAAAGTAAGTGTTGGGAAAGTCTGAAACCTGAACATTGACTTAATGGGCCAGGGAAGCAACAGAAAACTGTCTTGCTATCAAATGCAAACAAGAGGTTTTCCAGAGCTGTCAGTAAAGCCACAGCACAGATGCAGCCAGGTGGCTGTTGAAACCCTGTCGGTTTCCCTACAGCTCCTCAGTTGCCTCTGGTTCATTTGTGATTCTGCTCTCTTCTCAGTTGGCTTCCTCTTGGAACTCACCTCTAACCTGAATCATCTGGAGGAATTCTTAAAAATACAAGTCTCACCTGTAATCCTAGCGACTCAAGAGGCTGAGATCTGAGAATCTAGGTTCAAAACCAGCCTTCCTGCACAGCAAAGTCCAAGAGACTTTTATCTCCAATTAACTACCAAAACAAAATAAAGAAAGAAGTGGAGGTGTGGCTTAAGTGGTACAGCACTAGCAAAATGAGCTCAGGAACAGTGTCCAGGTCCTGATTTCAAGCCCCAGGAATGGCACCCCCCCAAAAAAATCTAAGAGAATAAACTATCTGACTGGACTGGATGACTCAATTCAAAGAGAGAACTTTCATTCCTGTATTGTGTACACTTCTTTTGATTTTCATTTTTAAAGCAAATGAGAGGTTTTTATTGGCGTATCTTCTGTACTACAAGAATGACATAGATTTTGAATTTGTTACTTTTAAACTGATATTTACCCAAGGGCCTTTGACTCTTTCCCTGCATAGGGTCTGATTTCTGCATCATCTTTATTGGATAACTCACCATTTCCCATTTCCCGGTGCCAGTATTTCATGAGAACATAAGAGACCTGCTAATTACGGATCTGGAGCATTCATTAAACTATTGTGAAGCATGACAAGTAGCACTCCACAGCATCGACTAAGGCACAGTGTACACATGTGTGCCTGCCTATTTAGCAGTAATATGGATTTTGGTATGTATGCACTTGTCACCACTTTAGGTTCTCATTATGGTCCTGCTTGCCCTAATTCATTGATGGATCATCCTCCTGTATTTGTCTAAATCAGTTCAGCAGCTGATAAATCAAAGCTTTTCTTGCCCTTGCCCTTCCAAGCTGTTCAAATCATCCATCTGACCATGAAAGAAAACAATCACTTGCTTGGAAGAAGAAGATATTTGTATTAGCACAATAGCAAACCACTTCTGTATCAATATGTGCAAATAGGCACATGATGAGTGAATATGTGTGTATGTGTACATGCACGCACTAGTGTAAACATACGGACACCATACACTTTGGAGCAGATGCTGAGTAAAACACCAAATCTACAAAATGTTGCTCGCTTTTTCTATGAGAAAAAAAGAAAACTTAGTTTCAGTTATCTTCCTTTAAGAAGAGAGTATATCTCCAACATTTCAAAAGCCACATAAGATCCTATTTTTATACCTTTGTGAGCTGCAGGAGTATAAAATTAATTGATTCCTTAACTGGTGGATCCTTTGTCTGATGATACCCCCCAGTATTCTGAGGCCTAATGCATTTTCCTCTTTGTGGTTCAACAGAGAAGGATTCCGACAGCACGAAAGACCACCCGGGCAGACCTAAAGAAGGCAGCACCCCCCTTGCCCTTTCCATTCACTTTCTTCAACCTTCTAGTACGTTTTGATATTTTGCCTTTCTTTCTGCCTTTTTTTAAAAGAGATTTTATCTCATTTCTAGGAAGCATGTGTTGGACAATTTTTGTAATGTCAAATGCAAGGGCTATGACAGGGACCAGGAGAATAAGGAACACTTACCCGAGTTTCCACCAGATTTCCAACTGGCACTGAGAAACACAGCGGTCGCCTGCATCCAGTGTCTTTAGGCCTTTACTCTGTGCAGAATTAGCTCTATTGTTCTGACCATATTGGCTGACACCTGTATTCTGTGGGAAACCATATAGATTTTCATTTTTTTCCCCTAACAATGAAGTAAATGAACAAAAAAATCAGCCCGTGTTCTGGAAGAGATCAAAGCATGTTCCTCTGACCCAGATCTACTGTGTGCTTAGGATGGAATCTATGTTGAGCAATGTTAATTTTCTAGGAGGATTTTGTATTTCTCTGATAACCGAATGTGCTTGTATCTCACGTATTTCAATCC
The DNA here is from genome assembly GCF_019054845.1 of Dipodomys spectabilis. Taxonomy (NCBI): domain Eukaryota; kingdom Metazoa; phylum Chordata; class Mammalia; order Rodentia; family Heteromyidae; genus Dipodomys; species Dipodomys spectabilis. The sequence goes on along the minus strand of NW_024870716.1, from coordinate 6,788,686 downwards.
ATTGTTAGAATAGCACTTCTTGCCTCATCCTGTCAATTTTTAACCTTTAACACAATCTCATTCTTTGAGAATTAATAAAAGTGATAATGTGCAGTTTTTGTTAAGAGTGTGTGCATGAGTTGTCTGTGGATAGTCTGAGATATACACAAATAAATCCACTTACTTGATGAGGGAGCCACGGAGTTTCAGAATGGCCTTGATATAACCTGTTCTTTAGCCACTCCAGGACTGAAGAGTACAGAGATGTCATAATCCAGGGCTCCTGTCCATGAATACTTTAGATAATGGCACCAATTAAAAGTGTTTTCAGGGGTGTCTAACATGTATATACAAAATAAGTATTAAAGCTTTAACAAGTTTAAATAAAGCTATCAGCCATTCACCAACTATTTCCTACATTAAGGGGAATTGGAGGCAGTGGAAATCTGTCTTCTTTATACATTTCAATGGAATCTTACCGCAGCACATGCTCCATACACTTTGCCTGGTGATCTCAGAGGGCCTGGAAACACAACCAGGGGAGGAATGCTGCTCCACTATAAAATCTGAACAAGCAGGGAGAAGAAAATAAATGGATTACAACAAGCATACTAACAAGGAAAAAAAATTATGTTAGATAAACCTCCCCCCTAGTTTCTTGGGGGAGGTTTATCTAACATAATAGAGAAATAGGTTTTACTAGGTTTTTAAAAAAACTCAGCTTTGTCTTTCATTTCCAAGTAACATGTTCATCTCAAAAAAAGAGAGATAAAATCAGATACAATCATCTGCTAGTTTATTTCAGGAAAGCTTTTTGTATTGTAAGATAACAGTAACAAACAATAATCTAATTCCAGGGTTAAGGATGGATTTACTAAGAAGTTATAGAAATCTTAAAAACAGAGGCAGGAACAAAGGCACATCACATTATAAACTCTTTACAAGTAACAAGCATTCCTCATGGGAAAATAGTTTAATTAACATAAAAGCACTGAGCAATTAGTGGGCCTTATCTGGCAGAAGAAACCATGAACTCAATTATCACTAAGGCATCCCTTCACTTGAGTTCAAATTGTAGACAATTTTGAAACTTTAATTTTTTTCAAAAACCTTAGAGAAAGGGAACAATTTATTGTGTACAATCAGAATATATAATTACTACCAGAAGCCTAATTGACTGTATTCCACTGAGAAAAATATGACTGAACTTCAGTAATGACCAAGTTTGAACAAGAAGTATCAGGTTAAAGAGGACAAAGCCTAGTCTACAGTTCAGTTCTGCATGTTTAGTTGTGGATTTGACTGTGGCTGCCAAAAGGTATGACACTCAGTTGAGGGCTGCCAAAAAAACAAAAAACAAAAAAACTGACAAGAGAGGATTTTGGCTATCCTCCTGAAAGCATCAGGTAGTCACTAAAAGACTTATGTGATGTGACTCTATCTCACTGATGATTTACTGAATGTGAAAGTAGTAAGAAGCCTGAAAGCATGAAAGTCTGTCCACAGATGTGTCACTGGAACTCCGCCATGCTTAGGAATGGCTCAGAACCCAGGCTGCCACCCTAGAGACAGCATGACATGAGCAGCTTGTGCAAGGTGGCACACCCACAATCCATGTTAGCAAACAAATCGCTCTCCAGAAATAGAACCAGAAATGCACCAGAAAAAGGGAGTCCGTCTGGATGTCACTTCCACACATAATTTAGGAAACTAGACAAAGCCACAATAGGGCCCTGACAACATTCAGAGCAGGTCTGCATCAGGACTCCACCTCAGGCCACACTGCGGAGCAGGCAGGGTGCCCCCTGGGGTCTGACCCTGCTCAGAGCATTCTCCCTCCAGTAACATGAGATGGATAGGATCTTCACAGACCAACCTCCAAGCTGCTTCCCCTTGGACCCACGGTCAGGAAATAGGGCATTGTACCAAAATAACTCACTTTTCTATTAGGTGAAAGAATCAGGGGAGCAAACTCCTTAAATTGTAGAGCTTCAGCTTTCAGACTCACGCTAATTAGCAGTGTCAAAACCAATTGCTTGTTTCTTACTTGCCAGGATTTTCTAAGACAATTCATGGTCCTGGATTAGAAATATTGAGTACCGCTTCCCTATTTGCTTAGCTAATACATATTTTCCCTTTTCCTTCTTCCCCTTCCATTAACTATGAAAATTTATGTCTCTCAGATGTTTTCCAAGTATCACTCAATAATTGCACACCTACAAAAGACATTGTGATAGCTCAACACATATGTAAGCTAAGCTACCATCATATGGGTAACATTCATATACAAAACTCAAATATTTGCCAAGTCTCTGTGTGGCACTTTTAATGTCATCAATTCTAGCTATTCAGAAAGTGCTACTAGATGACTGTTAAGTACTTTGCTTTAGAAGACCAGAACCCAATCCTCCAAACCAATTGAATTTTTTTACCCATTAACCCAACCTTTCCAAACTTCCCCCTACACACACACACACACACACACACACACACACACACACAACCACTCCAAGCAACCACTACTCTACTCTCTGTTCCCACATACAAATGAGCACAGATAGTATTTATCTTTCTGTACCAAGCTTCTGCCCCCCAGTTCCATCTATGCTACCATAAATGACAGCATTTAATTCTTTTTAAGGACGGAATAATATTCAATTTTATATTCAATATATAATGTACACTATCCAGGCATGGTGACTCATACCTGCAATCCCAGATACTTGGGAAGCAGATAGTAGGATTTCATTTCCAGGCCAGCCTCATCTTAATCAATGAACTGGTCTTCATGGTATGTCTGTAATCCTTGCTAAAGGTATAGGTAAGGATCACAGACCCAGGCCAGCCCATGGGGGAAAAAAAGGCCTAATCGAAAAGCAGCCTAAGTAAAGAAGAGGCATGAATCAATTGGTATAACACCTGTGTAGGAAGTGTGAGGTCCCGAGTTCAAGCCCAAGTGTTGCCAAATATATATGTTATATAACACGTACATATTATTGTGCTTATATCCCACAATTCTACACATTCATTATGCATCCCTATCCCATCAATGTACACTAAGGTTGGGTCCTATCTTGGCTATTGTGAAGAATACTGCAATAAATATTGGAGGGTGGGGTATTCTTTCCAATACATTGATTTTATTTCCTTCAGATAAATACTCAACAGTAAGGATTACTGGTTCATAAGTAATTATATTTTAATTAATAGCTAGGAAATTAATTAACAGTAGTTATATTTTTAGTTAATAGTGGGGAAAAGATCTCTTCTAAAAATCTCTTATATGCATGATATTGCTCTTTAAAAATAATTACCAAAGGCCCAGATGGCAGCTTGAACACAGTTGCTCAGGGACAAAGACTCTCTCCACAAACAAATCTGAGTCAGCACTGGGACTCTGAGCCGTGTTCTCAATTAGGCAACAACTGGGCTCTGCCCTTGGCCTACTTTCAGCAAGAACCCAAGGTGCCATCTTAGCAAAAAGTCCACACCAGGGTATAATGATGGAGTTTTTCATGCTCCTCCTTCTATAACTGGTCACCCAGGCCTCCTTCAATAAGAGCCCTGCCAGGTGAGCTTAGCCAGTGTTCTCCCTCATTCCTGATGCTGCCATTCACTCACCTCTGGATCCTGCTTCTTGACTATGAACTCTATTCTTGTTGAATTCAGAAACGATTCTTGTCTCTACCACCTACTGCAACCCTTACCCTACCCTCCCAGCCAGTCTTTCTTGAATAAATTTTTCATCATCTTTAACAAGTCCCATGATCATTTGTTTCTTTAACACTAGGACTCTTCAAAATGTACACAGAAATTGTCAGAAAATATTCAGAGAAAACTTTTCAGCTAATTGCAAATCAGAAATAGTAATGATACATGTACAAGAATCTACATGAGATTTTCTCCCCTCCTCCTTCTCTCCCCTCCCTCCCTCTCCCTCTCCCTCCCCTCTCTTCCCCCCCTCTCCCCCTCTCTCCTTTCCCCTCTCCCCCCTTTCCCCCTCCCTCCCTCCTTTCTTTTCTCTCCCTCTTTCTCTCTCTCTTCCTTCCCTCCCTCCTTCCCTCCTCCCCTCTTTCTCTCCCTCCCTCCCTCCCTTTCCCTCCCTCCCTCCCTCCCTCCCTCTCTCTCTCTCTCTCTCTCTTTCTTTCTTCCTTCCTTAAAAATAATATAAAAAAAAATCTACATGAACTTCAATCGGACACAGTCTCTGGAATGTGAAGAAATGCCCATCATTGTTCATAAAATAATTATCACCACCAACAAGAATAACAGTAAGAGCTGGACACCAGTGGCTCCTGCCTGTAATCCTAGCTACTCAGGAGGCTGAGATTTGAGGATTGAGATTCAAAGCCAGCCTGGGTAGAAAAGGGGAAAAACCAGTTGTTTAAGGCCATGAGATTCTTAACGCCAGTTAAACACCAAAAAGTCAGACATAGACCTGTGGCTTGAGTGGTAGAGCACCAGCCTTGAGAAAAATTGCTTAGAGACAGGCCCAAACCATGAGTTCACTCAACACACACACACACACACACACACACACACACACACACACACACACACACACACACACACACACCTAGAGAGGAGGGGGCAGAGAGAGAGAGAATCACAGTGAGGGTCAAAGGAAAGGTACTGGGAAGACAGAGTCCAGCACGTTGGCTTTCTGTGGTTCTGTGACAATGTGAGCTCCCCTATTACAAACACAAGCATGAGAAAACCTTTCCTTGGAAATACTTCACATGTTAACAACTCTGAGGTAAGCTTTCGTGCATGGCTCTAGTTTTGCTGTTCCTCAATGCCCCTAAATTGGTAAACATTCGTAAATACTGGCTTCTGCTTCCTCTTTCTAGATCCTGAATCTAGAACTCTTTCCATAAACATTGATGAAAGTCGGGTGTATTTGTGCATGTCTGTAATCTCACTTACATGATCAGTAGAGAAGGGAATATGACTGATGTATCTCAGGTATGCTATTTATCTTACAACAATTACAGATGAGGCGGTAAAACAAAGAAGAAAGAGCCTACCCTTGTCTAGAGACTTCTTCCAAATACTTATTGTTCCCTGGGAGTAACCCTTTGTTTGGAAGATAGCAAAGCTGATGCAGCATGCTGGGTCTGTCATTAAACATTTGTCTGAAGATCTGAGCGTTAACATCAGTGACAGGGGTTCCTAAACATGTCACATTTCCTCCGACTGTCACAGAGAATTACAGCTTCAGTGACTCTCACTATAATAGCAGCTATTTGTGATATATTAACCTAATGTACAGCCCCAGAGGAGAAACAACCCAAACAATAAAACATCTGCCAGGGACTTGCTTGAAGGAAGGGACGCTGTGTGTTACCAGGATTCCAAATTAAAGACCAAAACCTTTGGTGTCAAAGACTAAACGATCTTCGTTCATTAACTTCCCTGCAATTTATAGCTTGATGATGCTCACATCCCAAAAGGGAAAACTCCAAGCCACCTATGTTGCTTTTGTTTGACAAAAATCATAATCAGAGCCAGAAAATGTAAAGAGTCTGATTGTGTTTTTCTACCTTGAAAAGCTGAGACAGGAGAGGAACACAAGTGAACGCAAATACAAAGGATTTCCTTTCCAGAGTTTTATTCTTCTGTAGTTTCTAGCCATGGCTTGATTTTTGTGTTGTGGCAGGAAGGGAAGGTGACAAGGGAATTGGCTGTTTTCCTTTTTTAATGAAAAAAACCCAATGTCAAAACAATCATCAGGATTTCTCCTTTTTTCCCCTCCAGCCTATCACAGTCAAATGCTCACAACAGGCTGGGAGCAATGGGTACCAGCTTTGTAAAGACGGAGTCTACTAAACAAAATAAACCGTGTCATTTCATGCTAATTCAAAGATTCATTCCAACTGCTGTGTGACGAGGAAGCCAAGAACTGAACTGGAACCCAAACATAAACACACTGCCATGCCAGGAAGTAGCTAATGCGTCCTCCCTGTACACAGAGCTTTCAAAATGTTTTAAGCATTGATGAATACATCGTTTTGGAAAGAGTTCAAACATATGCAACATTAAGTCTACAAATATATCTTCCTTGCAAAAAAAAATAATCCCACTTGCCTTGGCATGTGAATGGGGAAATGGAGCATTTGAGTGGAGGCACATTAGTGCCTTAATACAATTTGCTGATCCACAGTGGTGCACATGGTCACTGTAAACATATCACAGTAGTGCAACCTCTATCTGTCTTTCCTTCAAAAAAGAGCCCAATGACTATAGGAGTAGTTGTACCTCTCAAGAATGGGATGTAGGGGCTGGGAAGGTAGCTCAGTGGTAGAGCGCTTGCCTTGCATGCCGAGGCCCTGGGTTCAATTCCTCAGTACCACATAAGCAAAAAGAAAAAAGCCGGAAGTGGTGCTGTGGCTCAAGTAGTAGAGCACTAACCTTGAGCTGAAGAGCTGAGGGACAGGGACCAGGCCCAGAGTTCAGGCCCCACAACCGGACCCAAGGAAAAAAAAAAAAAAAAGAATGGGATGTACAGCCCAGTGTTAGTGGCTCATGTGTGTGTGTGTGTGTAATCCTAGCTACTCAGGAGGCTAAGATCTGAGGACTGCATTTTGAAACCAGCCCAGAGAAGGAAAGTCCATGAAACTCTTATCTCCAGTTAACTAGCAAAAAGCTGGAAATGGGACTGTAGCTCAAATGGTAGAGTGTCAGCCTTGAGCAAAAGGGACAGTCCCCAGGCCTTGTGTTCAAGACCTAGTACTGAGGGGCAGGTACACTGAAAAACTCTTTGGTGCTTGCACAGCTTCAGTGATAAAAATACACTGTATTCATTTTACAAACTCATATTTGGAAAGAGGTAGAGGTGATGCCCAGAGAAAGCAGCTCTTCTAGTAGCCATAGAGGCTACTTTGTAGAACATGAGCATTTGTTACCATTTGCAAAAGGTGTGACTGGCCATGAAAAGTCTGGCCTTACAAAATGATTCTGTACTGGAGACCCAAGCACTTAGCAATAGCCTGGAAGTCCACAAACATCAAACTGTGCTCAACTCCAGACTTTAGTCTAGACGTAGACAATTGCAGCAGCTAATCTTTTTTTTTTTTTTCTTTTTTTTGGGGGGGGGGGGTCCGGTCATGGGACCTGAACTCTGGGCCTGGGCGCTGTCCCTCAGCTCTTCAGCTCAAGGCTAGCGCTCTACCACTTGAGCCATAGCACCACTTCTGGCTTTTTTTTTCTGCTTATGTGGTCTGAGGAATCGAACCCAGGGCCTCATGCATGCAAGGCAAGCGCTCTACCACTGAGCCACCTTCCCAACCCTGGAGCAGCTAATCTTTTCCTCTTAGTTCCACACCATCCCTTTCCTGTCCTGTATGAACCTGGCTGGAGCTCAGCATGCTGCCTTCCTGTGAGTTACACTCTGTGAAACTGATAGGTAGGAGAAAAGGACTTCCACTCTGTTGGTCCTGCTTCTGCCTCTGTCACTACTCCAGCAATGGTGGATTCCAGCACCAGTGTGTAGCCATAGCCACAGCTTCCTGGGCACCCTCACGACATCTCAGTAGCCAGCAGCTGGCTGATCAGAAATCTGAACACCAACTGGATTAGATTTTCATTCTACATTCCTAATTTGGAGTCATTCTATGTCTTTTGTTAGCCTTCCTTCAGTGTCAAGGGTGAGAGTTATCTTTTTATTGATTAGTTATTATTATTATTATTTCCATGCTCCCTTTTTGATCTTTCAACCCACTAACACCAGTGTAATGAGTTCTTTGCCCTGGTTAAATTAAATCCTGTTTGCAATACTTGTATCTTTTGACTGGATCCTCATAGGGAGTATGAGGAAGAAAGCTAGGTAGAAGGTATGAGATTCAGGAAGCCAGGAAAAAAGCTAAAGGAATTCTGAATCCATACTTAAAAAGTTTCAAGAAGCATACCTTTTCAACTTTTGGACTGTATCTACTAGAAAATTTAAAACTCCATCTGTAGCTTGTACTTTTATTGGAAGGCACTACTCTAAGTTTCTATTATGTATACCTTTTTTGGAGTTCTTCATTAAAATACATTGTATTAATTACTGTTCATTTGGTATGTAACAAAAACCAATGGCCATAGCTCAAGGAAAGAGATTGTAGGATTTACTCAGGTAGCCAAAGGAAATGGAGATAAAATTTGAGTAAGAACAGTCATTTTAAAAAATAAAAAGGCCTGAAGTGTGGGTGCCTGTGGCTCACTAGCTACTCAGAAGGGCTGAGATCTGAGAGTAGAGGTGCCAAACTAGCCCAAGTTGAAAACTCTTGTGAGATTCTCATCTGCAATTAGCCAACAAAAAAATCCAGAAGTGGAGCTCAGGTAAAAGAGCACCAGCCTTGAGAAGAAAAAAAAGCTAAGGGATAGTACCCAGGCTCTGAGTTCAAACCCCAGTAGAGTACAGAAAGAAAGAAAAGAAATAAGGAAGGAAGGAAAAGAATGAAGGGAAGAGATAAAGAAAATGAAGGAGAGGAAGGAAGGATGAAAAGAAGGAAGGAAAAAGAAAAAGAAAGAAGAGAGAGGGAAAAAGAAAGAAAGAAAGAAAGAAAAAGAAAGAAAGAAAGAAGGAAAGAAAAAGAAAGAAAGAAAGAAAGAAAGAAAGAAAGAAAGAAAGAAAGAAAGAAAGAAAGAAAGAAAGAAAGAAAGAAAGGAAGGAAGGAAGGAAGGAAGGAAGGAAGGAAGGAAAGGAAAGGAAAGGGGAGGAAAGGAAAGGGGAGGAAAGGGGAGGAAGGGTATGAGGGAGGAAGGAAGCAAGGAAGTGAGGGAGGAAGAAAGGAAGGAAGCAAGGAAAAATGCCTAAAGAATACAATATACTAGGCTGACTGGCAGTAAAGGACACAACCTGTGTATAAATGTTTCCTAACTTGCCAGTATGTTATTTGGCCAGATGGCAAGCTCAATAACAGAAAAAAAAAACCATAAAACAGCAAAAGCCAGATAAAAGAATTCAACCTAACAGTTGCAGATAATTTCCTTTGATGCCTGAACCATTCAATATACTTTCAAAATTCACAATAAAGCCATCCAAATGATTATAACTCATTTGTTACAAGCCAAGTTTTGCCTGTAAAATGGAGTGAAGATTCTGGATTTTGAGGATACAGAGGAAGGAATATAGTAAGATAACATCAGCAATTACACCATATTCTTAAATGGTATATTTCTACATATTTCAATAAGGAAGACTTCCTATTAATGTTGTCTCTTTTCTAATAAGACAACTCATTTGCATACAGCACTTTTGCATGTTACAGCCAGCATGCTTCCACATATTACAATTCTTTAACTTCTGTAACAACCTAAAGACCGATCAAGCAATATGCAAATAATCGTTAAAAGTCTACTATGAAACAAAGCCTTGGGCGATGGGATACATGTAATGCTGGGCTGTCTTGTCAAGGATCGTACAAGTGAGAGAGAGAAAATACAAAATGCTATTTCAACTTTGAAAGAGACTTTGGAGGTCATCTAATATGATGTTTTAGTCGCTAGATAATTCAACTCCTGAAATAATCCCTGTGAGTATTCAGCTTCTCTTAAAGTACTTACATAGAGCAAAGGGAGGGGTTTCTGGAATTCACGATTTCGTGAGACTGTCCACTCCATTTCTGTACTGTTTTTATACTCCATTTTTGTAGTATAGGAAGAGCTGAGGAACAGTCCCTCAGCTGAAGAGCTGAGGGACAGTGCCCCCGCCCAGAATTCAGGCCCACGACCAAGAAAAAAAAACAAAAACAAAAAAAAACAAAATACTTTCTTGGAACATCTCTTGTTTTTGTCATGATAAACATTGTATCCTCTTTTATCATTATTTTTACTGTTTTTAATTGCAGCATGTTAGTTAGAAGTTCAATATCCAGAAAAAGGAAAGGTGATATTTAGCCTAGACTTTAGCTAGTACTCTTTCCTGGAAAACTGCATATAAAGAGTAAGAAGAACTTCATGGTAAGACAAAAAAGTAAATTTCTTTATAATTCCTACTCATAAGAAAGATGACTCTCTTATGTTCTCTCTTATGTGGGGAAAATAAATCAAAAAAATTAACACAAATGTCAAATAGTGATGTTTTAGAGTAGGAATGACCAGGGAGGAGAGAGGCTGAGAATGAAGGAGGATGAATGCAAAAACAGAACAATGAAACATTAAAAATGGCTTTAATCTGCATGCTGGCAGCTTGCATATGGAGTCTAACTTCTAGGAGGCTGAGATCCAGAGGATCATTGTTCAAGGCCATATCAAGTAGAAAAGCCCTCAAACTCTGTCTTCAAAATAACCAGAATAAAGGCCAGGCAGAACATGAGTGTAGCTCAAGTTGTAGCATGCCAGCTGAGCAAATGTGAGGCCCTGAATTTAAACCCAAGTACTACCAAAAATAAAAAGGGGGGAGGGAACCTGTAATCCTAGCTAGTCAGGAGGCTGAAGTCCAAGGATCACGGTTCAAATTAACCATCAAATAGCCAAATGTGGCTGGGAAGGAAGCTCAGTGGTAGAGTTCTTGCCTTGCATGCACAAGACCCTGGGTTTGATTCCTCAACACCACATAAGCAGAAAAAGCCAGAAGTGGCGCTGTGGTTCAAGTAGAGCACTAGTCTTGTCTTGAGCTGAAGAGCTGAGGGACAGTGCCCATGCCCAGAATTCAGGCTCTACAACCAACAACAACAAAAAAAAGCCAGATGTGGAGCTGTGCATCAAATAGTAGATAAGATTAAGAACAGTGTCCAGGGCCTAAGTTCAAGCCCCAGGACTACACAAAACAAAACAAAGTGGGGAAGGAGTAAGTAATATATTTACATGAGTAGAACAATCACAATGAAATCCCTTTGTACAATTAGTATATGCTAATAAAAACTAGTAATAACTAATAATACCTACTCACTTCTTTTTGTGTGTTCTCTACAAATAAGAGCTTTAAAAAGTTCCGTCATCTCCTTTGTCCCCCTCCTCCTTTATGTGTGCATGGGGCACTGTCTCTGAGCTTCTTTTGCTCGAAGCTAGTGCTCTACCACTTGAGCCACAGCTCCACTTCTGGCTTCTTGGTAGTTTATTGGAGATAAGAGTTTCATGGAGCGGGGCATCGATGGCTCATGCCTGTAATCCTAGCTATGCAGGAGACTGAGATCTGAGGATCACAGTTCAAAGCCAGCCCGGGCAGAAAAGCCCATGAGACTCTTAGCTCCAATTAACCACTAGAAAACCGGAAGTGGTACTGTGGCTCAAGTGGTAGAGCGCTAGCCTTGAGTTGAAGAGTGCAGGGACAGTGCCCAGCCCAGACTTCAAGCCCACGACCAATAAAAAAAAAAAAAGAGTCTCATGGACTTTCTTGCCTGGGCTGGCTTTGAACCACAATTCTTAGGTCTCAGCCTCCGAGTAGCTAGGATTTTAGGTGTGAGCCACCAGCACCTGGACCCTTTGGTCCCCTTTTTAATGACAACACTGTCAGCAAATATCTCTTATGGAATCCCATGAGAGTGAAATACATACAGAAAACACAGTATAGTCTAATGCAATCTTGTAAAGAAACTATTAAAGCTGTGAGGGTGCCAGCATTAAGTGAAGTAAGCCAGACCCAAAGAAACATAAGCGCCATGGTTTCCCTTATGTGCAATAACTAGTATATGTCTAGGACAAGCAGAAAAGGTCAAAAGCTATGTACATATGACCATAGAAGATGATGTTAACTGAAGTGAACCCCAAGATAGGGGCACAAGTGGTTTTTTCTTTCTTGCTATTGTTTTTAACATATTTAAAATATACTATGTGATTGGTTTTATTTGTATGTTCTTTCCCCGCAGTATAACCCCTGTTGTCACTGTATCTGATGTTGGTGCCCTGCATCTTATATATACATTATTCTAAGTTGGGGAGGGGAAGGGAAATAACAAAATGCTGAAATAAGGACACAGGTTGACCCATTGTAACAATGAGATGTGAAGACACTATGTTGAAAATGAACTTTACAACTTGGGGGGGGGGAGAGAGGTGGGGAGGTGGGGAGGGCAGGGATGGTAGGGGAAAAACAAAGGGGGAGGTAACAATGCTTGATAATAAATGTACAAATTACCTTACTCATGTAACTGTAACCCCTCTATACACTATTTTTACAATAAAAAACATTAAGAAAAGAAAATCTACCTATGTAACTATAGCAAGCACTCATCAAATACATTTGATCTCAGAAATATGATTTCTCTCCATTTCAACTATATTCGCATGACCCAAGATTACACTTCAGTAGAAAACGTACCCATTCATTAACTCAACAAATATTCATTAAGCACGTATTTGCCCTACACACTTGCATTAAGCACTGATTTTGCTAAAAATCTAGATGAAAGACAAAGTTATGATTAAGAAACAAATGGATAAAGAAGTAGAGATTTCAGAGAGCGCATTGCGGGCACTGCTGCTCTGGGCAGTGTTTGATGGTTCTTTGTACAGCAGGGCCTCTAGATTCTTCTTTGTGTTCATAATGTTCCTCATATACTCTAAACACGCATCAGAAAAAAACTCTTTACATTCAGTTTTCCAGGAAAGAGTACTAGCTAAAGTCAAGGCTAAATACCACCCTTCCTTTTTCTGGATATTGAACTTCTAACTAACATACAGTAAAAATAATGATAAAAGAGGACACAATGTTTATCATGACAAAAACAAGAAATGTTCCAAGAAAATTTTGTGTTTTTTGGGTTTTGGGGTTTTTTTTTGTGGGTCGTGGGCCTGAATTCTGGGCCTGGGCACTGTCCCTCAGCTCTTTAGCTCAAGGCTAGTGCTCTACCACTTGAGCCACAGCACCACTTCCAGCTTTTTTCTGCTTATGTGGTGCTGAGGAATCGAACCCAGGGCCTCATGCATGCGAGGCAAGCACTCTACTACTGAGCCACCTTCCCACAAGAAAGTTCTTTATGTTATTTACTGATGACATAAGCGACCAAAGAAAGGTCATACCCACAGTGGCAGACTAGATAGGCTTCAAGGAACACATCAGTTGAATCTCCAGGGTGCTCCCAGAAACACACAACCTATGCCAGCTGGGAAACCCAAACTTGCACCAGGGGCCCCAGGAGCTTCTTACAAACATTAAAAACAAACTCCAGGTTGAGGAGCCAATTTGTGGCAATTAATTCTACATCCAAAGATGTGCAGTAGCTAGCATATGGAAGGATTTGCAAGAATCTGCTTCCTCGTACCTAAGAAAACTAACAGGTATACAGTGACTCATCATCATGCTAGTTCAACAAATGGAAAAGAAAGTCCTTGATACTGGTATAAAAAGGAGAATCTAGGCTGCAAAGAACAGAGACCTTTAGCTAACCTTAAGGAAGTGATCCTGTCAATAACTAATACCATGTCACCACTATCAATAAGTAATGGCAGCCTTCAAGGTCAAATGTGACACAGGCTCCCTGCATACTGCCTTCTTTCACTGACCACTGACTCCTTGGATCCATGATAATTATACTATGTTTTGCTAAAATCCTCCTGGAATTCACAGAGGAAAGAACAGATGATGATACCCAGTCTGCTACTCTTTCAGCCATAATTAAATGGTAGAGTATATTTAAAGAAATAGCTGGGATGCATTTTTTATGAGTACTATTATCATTTTAGTTTTTATTTGTCCATGCCTTCTGTCTCCCTCATTAGCATAGTTAATTGGGAACTGGCTATAGTACACTGCCTTTAAGTCAGTAATATTTAACACTAATAGCCAGATTCTATTGCTGCTTCCTGACCTCACACCATCTGATTGCACCTAGTGACTTTGAAGGACATGAATGTCCTAATATCGTAATTGGCCTCAATTTATTGGTTACACATGAGAGGCTCTATTCTGTTTACTTTTAATTTGAGTTTCAGAAATGGTTCTATTCATCATCATCAATGGGAAATTCACAAGGGCAAACTGGAGCTATATGCCAAACACTTTGATGTACAGAACATTTTGAACACTCATCAGGAAGAGTTTTCTATACTCAGTTGTATGTATAAAAGTATGGCCACTTTTTTGGGTAGCTGCCTGCATTTTCCAGATTTAACCCAGTTGTTTTGAGCTCAATCACTTAAAATGAACTGTGAGAATGACCAGTAGCAACCAGGTCTACTTTATTTATATACATTTACTTTGCCTGCTAAGGTAGAAAAGAAAGAAGGAGGGAGGGAGGGAAGGAGAGAGGAAGAGAGGGAAAGAGGGAAGGAGGGAGTGGAGGAAATGAGAGAAGAACTGAAGGTGGGAGGGAAGGAAGGGAAGGGAAGCCATGGAGACTTATGGGACCAATAAAGGATGAGGGAAGGAGAGAGAAAGAGTTAACTAGTAAAGTACAAAGAAGCATAGCAGATTGACATATATGGAAGGTGCTCAAAAGCCTTTATAATTTTTCTATGTGCTTGTTCATTTAATTGAGGTGATTTTTTGTCTACATTTTCTATAGATGAATTAGTAGTAGCGAATAGAGGATACAAAAGAAAATGAAGCAACTGTGCCCTTAGGTTACTGGAAAGTGAAATGTTGGTATTTTCTATCTCTATGTAGTAGGCTAATGGACCCTAACGGTGTCTAGGTCCTAATTTCTGGAATATGGAAATGTTTCTTATATAGAAAAGTGATCTTTGTAAGTGTGATGAAATCAAGGATCCTGAGATGAGATCCTAGATGCAATTGGGTATGTTCTTGTCAGAGGAAGGACAGGGAGATTGGACACATTAGAAGAGAATGGCATTTGGCCTCAAAGGTAGAGACTGGGTCCCTGTGACCACAGTAGCCAGCAGCTAGAAGAAGGGAGAACAGACCCTCATCCATCAGGGGAGCAAGGTCTTGCAGACATCTGTATTTCCAGCTACTGAAACTGACCTTGATTTCTGACCTTCAGAGCTTGAAGAAAATAAATTTGTGATATTTAAAGTTACTAAACTCACAATCATTTGTTACAGAGGTAATCACAAACAAATCCACCCACATTTCTTTTTTAAAGAACATTTAGCTGTTCCAAAAACAATTCCAGACTACCCAGAATCCTTAGCAAGGAATTTCCTCTGCAGAGCCTCAAGAATAGGTCCCTGGCTTTACCTCAGGCTCCAATGGACTGCACACACATTTCCCTTCAAGAAAAAGAGCCAATGCACATATTATATCCTCAATGAAAAATGATAAAGGTGAATTGAATATACAAACAATAAGATGCCACAGAATACCTTTCCAAAGACTATGAGTCAGGGGGGAAAAAAAAACATGAAATAATGAGACTTCAAGAAAGAAGAGAGCAATCAGTTAAAAAAAAATGTTCTATAAATGCAAGACATACAGGAAGTGGCGCTGTAGCTCAAGTGGTAGAGCGCTCGCCTTGAGCTGAAGAGCTGAAGGACAGCGCCCAGGCCCAGAGTTCAAGCCCCACGACCGACAAAAAAAAAAAAAAAACACAAATGCAAGACATACAAAGAGAAAATAGTTGTATATAAGTATACTATGTATAGGTGCTGATTGAATGCTAGAGAAAGTTCTCATTTCCTTATGAAATCCTCCCTCAGGGTGAATTCAATTTTCCTTTTATCTCCTCCACAATGCAGTGAAATGTGGAGAGGTGGTTTATTCAAGCGCACTGAGGAAAAAGTCAGAAAGCTGTCCAGTTCACCATTGGAGTTTTCAGTAGGACTAGAGATGCCTGGGTCTGAAACAAATCATTTTACAGGAAAACAGGGTTCTTTCCTGCAATAAATCCCCATCAGGACAAACTCTCTCTGCTGCTAGTGTGGCGACGGATGATGTCTCTGGGCTGGCGGTGTGCGTGGGAGTCAGATGGGCTGCCACAAGTGCAGATGCTTATCGAAAACTTATCTCAACGAGCCAAATCTCTGGGCCTGCAGAATTACACTGGCATTCTTTCAGCATTAGTGTGTCTGGCAAGATGGCTGGCATTGCACTCGGGACTTGGCTGCAGGTTCATCGAGAATCAACTTTTTTTCCTTTCCTATTTGTTGGCAGTCCTAGTGCAGGAAAAATAAAGCTCTTGTGCACAGACATATTTAATAAGCAACACGAAACTATGCTGCTAAGATTTTTAAATTGTCAACACATGTTTACTGAGAGTCTACTGCAAGCCTTATGGTTCTTGCTCAAAAGGAAACAAATTCTATAATCAAGTTAAGAGCAAGAATATTATGGGCAGCATTCTGGTAGCTCACATCTATAATCCTAACTACTCAAAAGGCGGAGATCTAGAAGATCAAGGTTCCAAGCCAGCCTGAGAAGAAAAGTTCAATCAACACTACCTCCAATTAACCAGAAAAGACCAGACTGGAAGTGTGGCACAAATGGTATAGGTCACCAGCCCAGCAAGCAAGTTAAGCAACGGCAAAGCTCCAAGTCCAAACTCTCATAGGTTCAAAAGCAAACATAAGAGTTATTTATAAGATGTTAAAGTCTTCAATTATAAATAAAGAATAGCCAATACAGTTCACCAGAAGAGTACTGTTAGCAACCATGCCACCTAAACTGGATAATAACTTAAGAATAAGATTCAGCAGTCAAGGAAAAGACACACTCACATTAAAAAGTCAAACAATCATTACTACTGGATGAATGCCAAGCATTGTTTCAAAACAGTATTTTACATCATTATTTCAACAACTCTATGTAGGTAAGAAGCATCATCTTCATCTTACTCATGGAAAGAAGTTCAAACGCACTGGCACAATATGTGACACAATTAGGATTTAACTCAAGGCTTGAAAAAACTCTCCTAATGTTCTTCAGATATACTCTATTACAATGCTTGATAAGAAATGTACTCATTATCTTGCCCATGTAATTGTAACCTCTCTGTACAGTATTTCACAATAAAAAATAATTAAATAAATTTTTAAAAAATAAAAAAGATATACTGTATTAATGTTTATTAGGATGGAAAGACCTGGTTTGTGTACTGAGACAAGGATTTGAATTCTCAAGTTAAAGCCTTATACTCTCAAACTTGGCTTTTTTGTTCAAGACTGGCAATCTAGCACCTAAGCCACAGCTCCACTTGCAGCTTTATGCTGGTTAGAGATAAGAGCCTCTCAAATTGTTCTGCCTGGGCTGACTTTGAACTGTTCTCTTCATAGCTCAGCTTCCTGAGTAGCTAGGATTACAGGCATGAGTCACCAGTGTCTAGCAAAGTTACTTCAGATAAGCAAAAGGTCGGTATAGTATAGACTAGAGAAAACCATTTTTTTCCTTTGAAATCATAATCACAATATTGTCAAGCAGCAGGACGCTTGAAGAAACTTTTTTCCCCGTCAGTCATGGGGCTGGAACTCAGGGCTCAGGTGCTGTCCCTGAGCTCTTTTGCTCAAGGCTAGTGCTCTACCATTTTGAGCCACAGCTCCACTTCTGGTTCTGGTTGTTAACTGGAGATAAGAGTCTCATGGCCAGGCATTGGTGACTCACATCTGTAATCCTAGCTATTCAGGAGGCTGAGAGCTGAGGATGGTGGTTCAAAGCCATTCTGGGCAGGAAAGTCCATGAGACTCTTATCTCCAATTAACCACCAGAAAACCAAAGTGGCTCAAAGTGGTAGAGCACTAGCCTTGAGCTGAAGAACCCAGGGACAGTGCCCAGGCCCAGAGTTCAAGCCCCACCAACAAAAAAGAATATGTTTTTCTTGTTAATTAGGTAAAATGTTTTCTTCTTGAAGGTAAAAAGCAAGCCAGGCTTTAGTGCTTTGCTCTGTTTAGGGTCTTCTTGTATCACACTGTTTTAAGAAGGTTCTTTCAGCGTCTCCAGTAAGCTAGAACTTGAGGGTTAATTTTACAGTAGTAAATACTGTTGTATTTTATTCATTTCTTTTTAATCTATATTTTTGTTTCATTTATTTGTATTTCATTCATCTTCTGCTTCTATAACTCGTTACCACAAAATCTGTGACTTAAAGCAATTAAGTTTCCCTTATCTCACAGGGTCTGGAGGTCAGAAGTTCAGGATAGCTGGTTTCTGCACAGAGAATCACTCTGGTCAAAATCAGACTAAGCAGCACACTGGTTCTTTGCTGTCTCCAGCAAAGAATGGGTTAGCTTCCAAGATCATACACACCACTATGTGCTAATATAGGGCTGAGATCCCCATGCCTTTTCTGGCTGTTGGTGGGAATGTCAGTTACTCTCTCAGCTCTTAAACACTGCCTATGTGAAGAAGAAAGAATTACTTGTTCATACACGTGAGCCAGCACCTTCAAAGGTCAAGCCATTGGCACATGTCCATTCCTACAAATATCAACTTTCCACTCTTCTATAGCTTTCTCTTCTATCACATCACTCAGACTTGACTCTTTGTTTTGAAAGATTTGTGTGATCATATTGGGTCCCTAGATGATAATCTCCCTAATTTCCACCTTCAAAGCCACTTTCTGCAGTTAAGTACCCAGATTAGTATTTGATTGGGTAACCAGAGGCAGGAATCTTAGAGGGAGAGCCTTCAAATTCTACCACAGAACTTATCAGATAATGATAACAAAATTAGTTGTATGTAGATTATATGTATATGTGAAAATAGCATAATGAAGCCTACTAAAATCTATTAACAAAAAAGTTGGAATGGAGTGTGGGGGGGTGCTACTTCTACTTTAATTCCTAGGGTATTAATTGGTGTTCTTAATACCTATATAATTCCTCCAATTCTCCATTCCATATTCTTATCAAAGCCTATTTAAGTGCTTCTACTTGAAAAAATACTAGCTGTTTTTAAAATCTTTCATTCTAAGTCTATTAGCCTCTTTTCTTTTTTTTTCTTATTGTGAAAATACCATACAGAGGAGTTACAATTACATGGGCAAGATAATGAGTACATTTCTTATCAAGCATTGTTGCCCCCTCCTTTGTTTCCCCTTCCTAACCCTTCCCATCTCCCCTCCCTGGCCTCCCTCTTCCCACCCCCGCCACCAAAGTTGTAAAGTTCATTTTTCAACATAACGACTTGTACATCTCATTGTTGCAATGGGTCCACCTGTATCCCTATTTAAACGATTTGTTTTTCCCTTCCCCTCCACAAATTATACCAACATCAAATACAGTGAAAGCAGGGGTTATATCGTGGGAGAGGGTAGCTTATTTTCTATATAGGAAGGAAGAGGACTTTCCGTGTTGACTTAAAATGGAAAGACTTGGAAGAAATTATATTAAGTGAAGTAAGCCAAGCCCAAAGAAACATAAGTCCCATGGTTTCCCTTATTTGCAATATCTAGTATACGTATGAGTCAAGCAGAAAAGGTCAGATAAGGTGAAGTTAGGAAAATGAACCCTAAGATATGTATTTAAATGGGTTTTTTTCTTTCATGCATTTGTTTCTAACGCATTTATAAGATTATTTCTTTGTTGCTTTGTATATCCCTCCCCCACAGTATAACCCCTGCTTTCACTGTATTTGATGTCGGTATAATTTGTGGAGGGGAAGGGGAAAAACAAGTCGTTTAAATAAGGATACAAGTGGACCCGTTGCAACAATGAGAAGTACAAGTTGTCATGTCGAAAATGAACTTTACAACTTTGGTGGGGGGGGATTGGGTGGGGGGACAGGGGAAGGCTGGGAAGGGATGGGAAGGGTAAACGAAGGAGGAGGCTACAATGCTTGATAAGAAATGTACTCACTATCTTGCCCATGTAATTGTAACCCCTCTGTACAGTATTTTCACAATAAAAAATAAAAGTAAAAAAATTTGAATAATCCTCTTTGGTCCTTTCTTCACTTCTGAAGTCACCCCAGATAATAGGGCAAAGAAAAATTACTCTAGCAAAATTCTTGCCAAGTTCCATTTATTTACAGGCTATAAGTAATTGCTGATACCAAGCAAAGACTTTTCGTGTTAATAGTTCTTGGGGTGCAGTATCCTCTATGCAAAAGTATTTGTGGAATAATCCCACTTTTGTGCTCTAAAAGGACTTCCCTTCGGCTGCTGATCAGTTTAGCACATAATTAAAAGAGCTTTAAAACTCATCAGTCATCTTGCTTAGAGTGAGTAATAATTTATGCCAAGGGAGTTGGAAAGAATGCTGACTTCATTTATTTTTATCTCCTTGGAGGGAAGGTGGACTGATAAAAACCTTTTGCAAGATGGTAAATTTTTAGACCTATTCAGAAGACTAAATTGAAACAGCAGACATATTGACGATTTGTGAATATCTTTAATCTCTCTCTGTTCTTCCTTTCAAGGGAATAAAAGGCTTTACATAAATATAGCCAGTACTCCCAATGCTCCCTCAATTTGTGGTGACGGCTGAGTTTTTAAAAATGTGTTTTTTAAGCCAACATCTACTTTATTTTTTATTAGTGAATAAATAATGTATGTATAGTGGAAATTTAAATTTTAGATATATTTAAATTGGGCAAGTGCTGGTTCACCCATATATTTCCCTTCTGAAAAACAGCACTGCGGCCCCACTTAGGAAAATGAGCTTTCTCTGTAGTTATTCATTTGTGCATGCCAAGGTGGGCCAAGAGATAGATCATACTTGCTTCACGAGTCAGGATGGCCAAGGCAGAGGGTAGACAGAGCATCTGTGATTTGCATCGTATACTCAGGGTGAGCAGGCTGCCAAACCCAGTTAAAACACTTCACGGGGGTAGATCAAAATCTGTCTACTTTGACACTAACATCAGCTTGACCCTACCTTTAGAAAAAGTTTGCAGAGATTATTTTGCAATGTTAGAAATATAAAGATATCAATGTGTAATCGTACAGGTATCTGCTTTTCTTTCTTTTCTGTTTTTGGTTTTTTTGGTGCTGGTCTTGGGGCTTGAATTCAGGGTCTGAGTGTTATCCATGAGCTTTTCTGTTCAAGGCTAGCATTCTATCACTTGAGCCACAGCTCCATTTCTGGTTCTTTGGTAGCTTATTGAAGACAAGAGTTGAATGGACATTCCTGCCCCAGCTTGCTTCGAACCATGATCCTCAGATCTCAGCCTCCTGAGTTGCTGGGATTATAGACATGAGCCACAGGTTCCCAGGTATATGTGCCTTTTTGTAAAAGGAGCCAAAATAAAACATTTAAAATTGAGCGAATAGCAACTGAGTACTAATAAACAAGGACTGGAGTAATGGGGTATTCAAAGATATGTCACATATGGTTGATTGAGAGTTTGAGTTTCCTGCCGTAAGTTCTTCCATAGTTATAGTTATACCTATTTCACATCTCTCTTTAGCCTTCCCTAAAGAACTACAGGACACACATGCTTGCAGATAACAAAAACTTAAACAGGCTCGAGTGCAAAAAAGAAGCTCCTCACGGAGAAGTCCAGGCATTATTCTGGCAATCAGCTCAGACCTCAAACCTTGTCACCACAATGCACCACCCTTGGTTTTGCTAAATCCATTCTCAGGTACTACATGGGGACCCTCACATGTCCTTGTCACTGAGAGTTCCAGCAGAAAGAGCACCTGTCTCCTCCTTAACATCTAAACATGTCATCCTTAATCTCATTGCTGTCCATAGATGATGTGTTACCTGCAGGATCGGAGCTGGAGAATGCGATGCACACGTGTGAATCTAGGTGTGACCACAGTCCTTCCCACAGCTATGAGAAGGCTAAAGAAATGACAGCATGCCAAATAGAAAAGTTCACATTAGAAAATCTCAATGGTTCTTTCCAGTGATGCTCCCGTTATACCAGCTAAATTGTCACCCCTCAAAAATCATGTGCTTCTGGGCGTGGTGGCTCCAGCCTGTAATCTTAGCTACTCAGGAGGCAGAAATACAGGGATCCCAGCTTGAGCCCAGCTCAGGCATAAAAGTTCATGGAACTCCATCACAATCAATGGCTGGGCATGTTGGGACATACCTGTTATCCCAGCTATGGGAGAAGCATAATGGCTGGGAGCAGTGGTGTGCACCTGTCATCTCAAGAACATGGAAAAGCTCAAATAAACAATTCACAGGTTCAGGCTGGCCAAGGCATAAAGCAAACTCCTGTCTCAAAAATAACCAACAAAAAAGGCTGAAAGAATGCCCAAGTAATGAAACCTAACAAGTGAGAAGTCCTGAGTTCAATTCCTAAACAAGCAAAAATGGGCTGAATCCCTAACACCACTACCTAGAATATGACTATTGAGAGAACACATTTAAAGGAAATTTACATCAAATGAGGCCCTAGGGTAGGTTCTCCTCTAACCCACGTCCTTGCAAACAGAGGAAATGATGCAAAGTAAAGGCCATGTGACTCAAAGGAGAAGGTCTCAGAAGATCCCAAATCTGCCAAAACCTAACATGCGACCTTGCAGACTGCAGAATCATGAGAGAACAAATTTCTATTGTTTAACGCACCCAGCCTATGGTAATTTTGGTGCAATAGCACTAGCAAACAAATCTCAATATGACATGAACTTTCTACCAGAACTTTCCATCTATTTAATACACACGCACGGATATTATCCAACTACAAGGTACTTGCGTATATATTATGTATATTTAGTTTTTCCCTTTTCTTTTAAACAAATGACACATGAGCAAGGCAAGATGCAACAGACCCAAGAAGCAACATCCCTGTTTTCAGGTGATTCCAGCTGGAGCTCAAGGTAAAGAAAAAGTAGAGGCTCTATGTACAGTTTAAAAGAATGATTCTAGCCAGGTGGCAGTGGCTCACACCTGTAATCTCAGCTACTTAGCTACTAAGGAGGCTGAGACTTGGAGGATCACATTCAAAGTCAGCCCAGACAGAAAAGTCTTTCAGATTCCATCTCCATTAACCAGGAAAAAGCTGGGAGAGTACTAACCACAAGCTAGAGAGCCAAGCAAGTATGAAGCACTGATTTCAATCTTTGGTACTGGCAAAATAGAATAAAACAATAGTCAGGTCTCTGGGTTTAAGGCACACTAGATCACCAGATGGGACATTCAGCTACTCTTCATCCGAAACATGTTAGATTTAGGGAATTGTCTGCCTTATAGCTGATATTGCCTGGCAGTCATTGTTCCAAGGGGACTTACTTCCAACACTTGCCCCCCCCCATGCATACAAAAATAAGAGGATGCCCAAGTCCCTTATATAAAAGGGCATAGTAGCCAGGTGGTTTGCCAGGCACCGATGGCTCACACCTGTAATCTTAGCTACTCAGAGGCTGAGACCTGAGTATCCTGGTTCAAAGCTAGCCTGGGCAGAACAGTCTGTGAGACTCTTATCTCCAATCAAATTCCAGAAAACTGGGAATGGCACGGTGGCTTAAGTGGTAGAATACTCGCCTTGAGCTAAAGAGCTCAGGAATAGTGCCCAGGCCCAGAGTTCAAGCCCCACAACTGACAAAAAAAAAAAGAAGAAGGCACAGTATTGGCACTAATCTACATCATCCTCCCATAGAATTCAAACCACCTCTAGATTGGTTATAATGCCTAATATAATGCAAATGCTACATGAACTACTGTTACAGTGTATCATTCAAGCACTAATGGCAAGATAAAAATCTGTACATGTTTAGATACAGAAACATTTTTAAAAACTAATTTCCACCCACATATGAAATCCACAGATAGAAAATCACAGGCAGGGAAGGCCAGCTACAATTGCCTTCCCAGCCTTCTCTGCAGTAGTGCAGAAGGGGCTGGGCTTGGTTGCTGCTAACTAGACACAGCTGCCTATGCTAAGCTAGAGAGGCCAACGAGAGCAACCAGGAGGGTCGTCCCTGGAGGTGGAGGCATTTGTGGCAGTAACGAAGAGTTCCTAGGCTAAGAAGCAGCAGCCTTGGCAACACCGGGGGAGCAGATGTCAGCTGCATTCTGGGTGCTAACTGCCACATCCAGGCGCTGTCCTGATAGGACCAGCCGATGTGGGGTGCCAGACAATGTTCCTGGAACCTGCCTAGCTCTCCTCAGCCTTTACACAACTCTGTTTTCTGCTCAAAATCAGTCTCTGTGCTTCAAACTAAAATTTCTGACAATACTGCCACTTAGCCATCCTGTGTACCACTTCCAAACTGTCTAAAATATTGTGTTGCATATTTTTCCTTTTTACTGTAAAAGGTGCCTCATCCTGCACAAGACCATGAGCCACTCAGGTCAGAATTACTCTGCTATAAGTCTTTGTTTACAGCAAGTTTAAATAGCAAACTTGGTTGCACATTGGTGGGTTGCATGAGATGTTGAAATCAGAAGCAATGCTGGATTATGGGAAAGACTGACTAAAGTCCTAGAGGAAAAGGGGATACAGACACAGCAAGTATGCATCAAAACCTTCAAAGAGCTTTTGTGTGTAAATATGGACACCAAGCCCCACATTCATTCCCCACCCCTCGAAAAAAAATAATGATGTCAGGCGTGGTTCACACCTATAATCCTAGCTACTGGGGAGGCTGATATCTGAGTATTAAGTTAGGTTCAAAGCCAGCTGGGCAGGAAAGTCCATGAGACTCTTATCTCCAATTAACCACTAGAAAACTGGAAGTGGTATTTTAGCTCAAGCAGTAGAGCGCTCACTTTGAGCTGAAGAGCTGAAGGACAGTGCCCAGGTCCAGAGTTCAAACCCCATGACCGACAAAAATAATTGGTGTTATGTATGTAGCCTACAACCCAAAATACAAGTTTGTATTCATACTCCCTGGATTCTATACATTAAATATTTTTCTTCTTTTGGTAACTGTTAATATCTATCATTTTATTTTCCAAGTTATTCTAAGACCTTTTTGGCAAGAATTTTGTCTGTCTTTTTCACTGTATTCCCCCAATTGAAACAGGCTTGACATATACAGTAGGTTCTTAATAAATATCTGGTTGGTTAATCTGGGTTGGATGCTATCTTCAGTCCCCTTTGAAAGTGAAAACAATCTACAGAATGGTAACACTCATGGAATAATCAATGTCCTGACATGAACTTCCAAAATTTCCCCATCATCTTCTCATCCTATTTGAAAGCCTAAAGAATGTATTATCTGTAACATTAAAGGGTGATCTCCAGTGCACTGACTAGTGGGACCATCTGATCTGCTTCCAGTGATTAAGGCTTAGGGAAGTTATCCCGAGGGCTGAGATTCTCCTCCTTGAGATGCTGTATTTACGATTGTGTTTACAACTCCTAGGACATCACTTGCATTTACAGATGATTATTTTCTCATGTGAACTACAACAATCACCTAGAACCTTCAGAACTGCATTATACTTTCATATGTGAGGATGGGACTTGGCAATTAAACAATCACTGGCTCTATTATGCAAGGAATAAAGTGAAATTCTCTGTGTTTAATCCAGGTTTGTTTTGTTCAAGATTCCAAAGCACAGAAAAAGGCAGATCATAAACCCCTCTGCAACAGCATTCTAGCTCTGGATGCTTTGTGTGATGAAGGACGTGGGTTTAATCTTCTCTTTAATCATTTGTCATTACGCTTAAGCTGAAAGCAAATATGGAACTTATAGTTCTGCCCTTTTTTTCTTCCTCCAGAGACTGATTTTAATATCAAGGTAGTGAGGCTCTTTGCAGTTTGCTTCATATCTGTATGAACTCAATTTGCAGCCAGTCTCAAATATTCAAGTTTGCTGACAATTCTGAATTTTAGAGGGAAAGTGGGGTAAGTGAATGTCATATCTCATTCCTGCTGACGTCCTCCTAATCCAGTCTGCTCTGACAGTGCTGTGGTACTTCCCCAAATCACTTCCCTTCTGTGTGGAGATGAGGAATCTCCCCTGTTACAGCAATGAAGACAAAGGCGCCAAAAACAAGAGACAGTTCTCATGAATTTTTATACAGATTTCTGGAGGGAACCAGATCACATTACACTAAAGTAGCTTTCAGTAATGTCCAGGTAAGATGACTCCTTTCTCCTATATAGCTTCCAATATAGGAATCTCAGTACTATGAAGACAATGTATAAATTAAGCCTCCCAGAATTTTATATCCAAATAATGTCTGCTGTGTTAAATTCTTAACCTTGGTATATGAATCCATTTTGTCACTATAGTGACAGGTCACTTTGTAAAGTTTGGGTCCTGGTTCTTCAAGTGCAGAGTAGAGGGGCTGCTTCTGGGGATGGCCTTCTTACTGGCAGTCAGGGAGCAATGTAGGGTACCACATGGCACAGGGAGTATGTATATATGAGCATGTCTCTGGTCTCTCTTGATCTTCTGATATAGCTACCAGGATTTAGTCACGAAGGCTCTCTACTTATGACATTATTTAATTCCAATCACTTCCCAAGGCCTAACTCCACAAGCATCATAGACCTAGATGAATTGAATTCCTTAAATGAATTGAATTCTTAATGCCTTACAATAAGGAGTGAATTTCAATACATGAGGCTTTAGAGGATAGCCAAACCATATCCAAATCACATCCCTTAGGAGACTTCACATTTATTATGCACAGTGCCCCTCTCAAAACTTTTTATGAAGTCTTCATTGGGAATTGTCCTTGCAGTATGGAATACATTTTTTTAATTCATTCATTCATTTTTTTTTTTTTTGGTTGGTTGTGGGGCTTGAACTCTGAGCTTGGATGCTGCCCTTGCACTCTTCAGCTCAAGGTGAGTGCTCTACCACTTGAGCCACAGCATCACTTCTGGTTTTCTAGTGGTTTATTGGCAATAAGAGTCTCATGGACTTTTCTGCCTGGGCTGGCTTTGAACCACGATCCTCAGATCTCAGCCTCCTGAATAGCTAGGATTACAGGCATGAGCCACCAGCTCCCAGCTAGGAATACATTTTTAAAAGCTATCAATGGTACCAAGTAGCTCTTCTATTAAAGCAAATAATTTTTCTATTGAAGAATTCAAGGAGCTTTGGTTTATGTAAACTACCTATCAGTATTTGCCATGTTTAAAAATAAAATACAAAAGACTTTTAACTCATTTTAAAATAACAGTAATAAACATACTATTAGTAAAAATCTATGTTTTTCAAAACAAAAAATACTTTTCTGTGAGAAGTACAACATTACTTTACAATTTTTGTAAACTACTGTAACCTCTGGCTCAGTAATATACAGCTTGAGGTAGGGCACTGGTAGCTCACACCTGTAATCCTAGCAACTCAGAAGGCTGAATGTGAAAATTAGAGTTCAAAGTCAGCCTGGGCAGGAAGTCCACGAAACTCTTATTTCCAATTAATCACCAAAAAACCAGAAGTTGAGCTGTAACTCAAGTGGTAGAGTACTAGCCTTGACACAAAATCTCAGGGACCGTGACTAGGCCATGAATTCAAGCCCAAGGACCGGCATAAAAAGTAAAATAAATACACAGCTTGATCTTTTAATTAGTTTTGTAATTGAAAAATAAGGTTTATTTGTTAATCTCTTCCGATAATTTGTAGCCTCCTTTTTGTACTATGCCAAAACTCAGCAAGTGGTCATTTCTTGATGGCTCATTGCAAAGGAAAATTTGAAACTCTTTCAATAAGCTTTCTATACTTTTACTACCTTAAAATCTGTTAGTATGCTTTGCATTTTCAAAGAATTCTTTACCCATGTCTAATTTTGCAACATCATGAATTGACTATTAGGAAAACATTGGTTTGCTCACAAATATTGATACATTTCATTACATTGTAGCTTAGTGTAAAATACCATGAAAGTTCTGAGAATGAAAATAACAAGTAATATCTTACTATTTTTACACATACACAAAGTCTTGACTTCATGTCCCTCACGGGTTCTCAGGGTACCAGGGGGTCCTGGCCTAGGAACAGAACTTAGAAGATTTTAAACACCAAGTCTTATCAAACATGTTTACAAATTAAGCAATGTGAAGCATGGAGTTCAGGAATTTAGAAATTTCAGCTACTTGCCAGGCACGATGGCTCACGCCTATAATCCTAGCTACTCAGGAGGCTGAGATCTGAGAGTTCAAAGTCAGCCCAGGCAGGATTCTTATCTCCAAAAAAAAGTCAGAAGTGGAGCTGTAGCTGAAATGGCAAGAGTGCCAGCCTTGAACAGAAAAGTGCAGGACCTAAGTTCAAGCCCAAGGACCCCAGGACAAAAGAAAAAGAGAAGGGAAGGGAAAGAGAAGAGGAAGGGAGAAAGAAAGGAGGAAGGAGGAAGGGAAGGGAAAGGGGAAGGGAAAGGAAAGAGAAAGGAAAGGAGGGAGGGAAGGAGAAAAAAGAGGAGGGAGGGAGGAAGGTCCTTTTACATCAGATAATCCATGAAGGTAGGTGGCTCACTGTATGTTCAAGGGTTACCCCAAAGCAATGGCTGGTTAGGAACTAAACTGGATCAAAGACTGCAAAATTTAACACTGTCACACAAATATGTTCATTTACCAAGCCCCAGATGGACCCTATTTGCTTGGAGCAATATTTTTTTTTCCTGAAATATAGTGATCCATATCTACTTTTTTTTTTTTTTTTGGAGAAAGTGTTTTTTGTTTTTTTTTTTTTTATTGTGAACATACTGTACAGAGGGGTTACAATTACATGGGCAAGATAATGAGTACATTTCTTATCAAGCATTGCAGCCTCCTCCTTTGTTTACCCTTCTCATCCCTTCCCAGTCTCCTCCCCCATCCCCCCCCACACCCCACCCCCCGTCCCCCCCACCCCCCCCCACCCCCGCACCAAAGTTGTAAAGTTCGTTTTCGACATGACAACTTGTACTGCTCATTGTTGCAACGGGTCCACCAGTATCCTTAAACGACTTGTTTTTCCCCTTCTCCTCCACAAATTATACCCACATCAAATATAGTGAAAGCAGGGGTTATACTGTGGGGAAGGGACATACAAAGCAACAAAGAGATAATCTTATAACTGCGTTAGAAACAAATGCATGAAAGAAAAAAACGTTAAAATACATATCTAAGGGTTCATTTTCCTAACATCACATTATCTGACCTTTTCCACTTGACTCATACATATACTAGATATTGCAAATAAGGGAAACCATGGGACCTATGTTTCTTTGGGCCTGGCTTACTTCACTTAATATAATTTTTTCCAAGTCTTTCCATTTCCTAACAAATGGGGCAATGTCATTCTTTCTGATGGAGGCATAGAATTCCATTGTGTATATATACCACATTTTCTTGATCCATTCATCTACTGAGGGGCATCTGGGTTGGTTCCATATCTTAGCTATGGTAAATAATGCTGCAATAAACATAGTTGTGCTGGTAGCTTTAGTGTGGTCTTGTTTGTAAACATTTGGGTAAATGCCCAAAAGTGGGATTGCTGGGTCATACGGGAGCTCTATGTGAAGTCTTTTGAGGCGCCTCCATACTGCTTGCTTGGAGCAATATTGAGAAATCTCTGTTTAGTATAAGGAGTAATATAGATATCCTATGGAGTCTACTGAAAGAGGCTTCTGCCTACTGCTCTAGAACAACAGACACGTCTTTCATTTTAATTTTCTTTATTTTTGGGGGGGGGGGGAGGGGGGTCCGGTCGTGGGGCCTGAACTCTGGGCCTGGGCGCTGTCCCTCTCAGCTCTTCAGCTCGAGGCTAGCGCTCTACCACTTGAGCCACAGCGCCACTTCCGCCTTTTTTTTTTCTGCTTATGTGGTGCTGAGGAATCAAACCCAGGGCCTCAGGCATGCAAGGCAAGCACTCTACCACTGAGCCACCTTCCCAGCCCCTCATTTTACTTTTCTATAAGTTGTGATTTTTGATTATACAATTTAATCGCTATGCATGATTTTATAAAGGCTTAAAGTGAAAATCAGAAAAGCAAAATTAGACATTCTGAGAACTGAGGTGACGCAAATTCAGATCTTGTGACATCTTATATTTCCCATTTATTATCCATTCTCAATTGTAACAGTAAAAGAATAAAATACTGTCCACGTGGGGGAGATGGGAAGGGATGGGAAGGGGAAACAAAGGAGGAGGCAACAATGCTTGATAAGAAATGCACTCATTACCTTGCCCATGTAATTGTAACCCCTCTGTACAGTATTTTCACAATAAAAAAAGAATTTAGCTATATCTTTATGTTCCAGTAAATATCAATTTTAAAAACTGTATTTTTGTAGCCCACTCCTAAATTACAGGTCGCATTCTATTAGTAAAGAACAAAAGAAATACTGATATAAAGAAATACTGAAATAGTAAAGTTCTTATATATCACAAAACTAGTCACAATAAGAAAGTTATTATCTATCTGCCTCAATGATATTCTTACAAATGTAATAAACTGAGGTTGGGTCTTGAAATAAGCAATAAAAATGATACTTACAAAAATGACTAAGGGTAGGTGGAGTGCCATTAATTAAGCAATAATCCCTTTGAAATCAGTCATTACCAGCAGTTTTTTGCTATGGGCCATTAACACTCTAACTAGCAAGTCATTAATAGTGGTAATAACCAATTCTGAGGGGATTATTGCTCGAATAAACTTATATAATGATTTTAAAGCTTTGTAAAAATTTTCATACTTTTATGTTAACTTTTGAATTAATAAGTATGGACAGAATTGGCAGAGATATATTACTGGCTCATTTTTTAAAATAAATAAATATTGTCTTTCTCCATCTGTCCACTCCCACACATTTGCCTGTAACCGCTTCATACTTAAAGATATAGCCCCCAGAACTACCAGTATGTAGAGGAATTTGCTATTCTCTTTTTGTGTATAGCTACAGCTTCAATAATGGTTAAAAACTGCCTTCACACAGTTAATGAAGAATCATGAGAATTAATGTAGGCTTTTAACTGAAATAATTTTTGGTCTAGTTTTATGTAGATCAAATTGCTGTGTGTGTGTGTGTGTGTGTGTGTGTGTGTGTGTGTGTGTGTGTGTGTGTGTGTTGTGTGTGTGTGTGTGTGACAGAAACACTGCTTGTAGAAGACAGGTATGTATAAAATCTCTGCAGCTACTTGTTATTTAGGACAACATGGAGTTGTTCTTTAAAAACAACCTCTAAAATAATGAGCCAAAAAAGGGAGTCATGGAATGAATGTATGAAAATATCCTGGGGAGAGAAAAAAATGTGAATAGAGTGAAAAGAACAACTCTTTCAAAGACTTACAAAACGTTCTTTGCTCAGAAAGAGCACTAGGGCAGAAGAATCTTTTACTAAATATAGGCTTTGAGAAAAATGATAAAAACAGAACATTCCAAGATAAAGAAAGACTGCCAATTTAAAGCAACAATAAAAAGAAATGAAAAGTAAATTCAACTGTAGAGAAAATGAATAAATGAATTTGAAGATAAAATTGAAAAATATCTTAGATAAAAGAGTTGAAAAAGACTTTTTTTTTGGGGGGGTGGGAACCGGTCATGGGGTCTGAACTCTGAGCTGGGCACTGTCCCTCAGCTCTTCAGCTCAAGGCTAGTGCTCTAACACTTGAGCCACAGGCATCACTTCCGGCTTTTTTTTCTGCTTATGTGGTGCTGAGGAATTGAACCCAGGGCCTCATGCATGCGAGGCAAGCACTCTACCACTGAGCCAACTTCCCAGCCCCGAAAAAGACTTTTGTCCGTAACTCAACTTTATGAATTTTTTTTTTAAAAACTTGGAAAATGTTACCAAAATACAGCCTTAATCTTAAGAAACTCATAGAAAACAATCAGAAAATACTGACTCCTTTAAGTGAATGGACAATCAACAATTCACAAAAGTGACCAACATGTAAGCAGTAATTATCCCATTCATAATGAAGCTACAAAAGTGAAATTAAAGCAAATATTATTCAGTATCACATTAGTAAAAGATATGAAGTTATGTATATGTTTGGCAAAAATGGGAGACACAAGAGCTGCTGTGTCCACATGGAGAATACAAAAGGAATCAACCCACTTCACTTTTGTTCAGTGTTACTATTTGGGAATACAATAGCATTCTATAAGATCTGAGAATTTTAAATCTCCATGGATGAAACACAATGGGGCTGACACCTCTCACATTGAGAAATGGGATTTTACAAAAGTTCTCTCTCCTTGGGCCTGAGAGGTAACCACTCTGACCAAAGCAGTATAGAAGGAACAAGGTTCTGTACCCCCCAAAGCTAAATCAGAATGGACTCAACTTCTACCTAATTCTCTCCCATCATCCACTACAAGGTGAAAAAGCCAAGCACCCACAGAGAAACGCCAGGTTCCAGACACAGCCCCAACTGTTGTGCCTCCCTAGTCTCAAAATACAGTCATCTATCGATGCCATGAGTAAAACAAATGAGCGTTTTTTCCTGAGATGTCTCCAACTTGCAGATTCATTGTAGCAAAATGTTTTCTCCACATCCCTACAAATGTAAGCAGCATGGGCTTACAGTCTTCAGTCCCCCATAAAAGGAATGCTTCCAGTAGGTTAAGATGATAATCTCATGAAACTGCAAGGCTGCCACTTATTCTGGCCTCTGTGTATCTTGTGAAAACAAAATGGGGCTGTACTGGCATGGGTAACTAACCTTTATCAGCAAGAAACCGATTTGCTGCTTTATGGTGTTGGTAGAGTAGTCTCTGTCTTGAACTCGGGATTCTCTGAGGCATATCTCAGTGATTTCTTAGTAATATATGGGATTATATTACTGGTGGTAATATATCAGAGCCTTATAGACTTTCCAAAGAAACACATCAAATCTTTGGTACACACAAAGACCAATGTCAGTCACCAATTCCACACTGATGGTCAGAAACACAGTGAGCCTACACATAGAAGGGGCAAGCTAGACTACACAGGCCTAGAAGAGTGAGCCTCTCAACTTCAGACGATCCCTCTTTAGAGCATCAAGTTTCAAGTACAGATGGTCAGGTTGATTTGGTAGAGAAAGAGAGGAAGTAGCTTCTCCCCTGCTGCTATACACCTCCACATTTATTGGTTCTAATCCCGTAAGGGATAAACTGTTCTCCTTTAATCATATTTGTTCCATACGGTTTGCAAAAGTATTTTGTGTATTACCATGTTTACCATAAAACTCAGAATTCCTCATTTTCCCTTTCTTTGTGATATTCCAACATTCAGAATCAAGATGAGGAACAAGATTACATTATTAAAGAAGAAAAACTCAAGTGCTTTTTGTTTCTTACAAGTGTTAGAAACAGAAGCTAAATAGCTCTTTAAATAGAAATAATTCCTTCACGGATTTGGCAATAAAATGTGGCTTCATTACTTAATATGCTTGAGTGTATCATCTTTAAAAATCAATTGTAACATTATCATATATTTAATAATGAAATCTTATTGGCAGAGCTGCAAGAATGTTTAAAAGTTACTTAAAGCTATAGTTCAAAACAAGATTGCTTAGAAGTCCAAAACCAATACCATATTAAAAATCAAAGCTTCAGGTGACATCAATCAAGATATACTGTATTCATAAACTTTTTTGTTTATGACAATTCTTTTATACACTACATGAAGACAATAAAAAGAAAAGGAAACAAAATCCAAAAAATTAAGCTTCAGACATTCAGTTTTACTTAAAAGTCATCCAATATTAAACTGGAATGTTTCAACCACCTAAATTGTCTCTAATAAATGTCTTCATACATCTTCTTATCTATATCAGTCCTGATGATTATGCCCTAAGGATATCAAAATCTGTCTAAAATTCACCAAAAGGTTTCTTCAAATGTATGCTTTGCAGGTGGTAATGAGAAGTATCACTTAGTCGAGATACTCTATTTTCCACTCTGTAATGTGCTTTATAAGTTAGTGACCCATTTGCTGACTGCATAGGGTGATAGAATCTTAAGAAAAACTGGAGCCATCAACACTGAAAGAGTTGTTAAAGATGTTAAAACGAAGAAGTACAGCTGGTGTCAGAAAAGCTACAGAAACAAGAATGAAAGTTGGCAAAAGTCCATAGAAAGTAAGATATCTGAGTAAAAATGCAGGGGAAAAGGAAACAATTAGTTGAACCTATGAGCTTTCTTTGTCTGACTTTATCTGAATTCTTTTCACATACCATCCAAACTGACTATTTTAAACTATAATCTCCAGCCAAAAATGCAATAAAAAATGTAAGCAGTATTTCAACAAAATACCATGTAACGTAATTTGCTTATAGGTTTCCTTTTCTACCAATGCTCTTTAAAAAAAAAGTATCCTTTAAAGGAATTTTGAGAGAAAAAAACAATATATCCCTCACCAATATATTTGGTTGGAAATAATGTTTTAGAAATTTTGTATGGTTACAAAAACAAGATCAAATATCTATTGTCGAAACATTAACATTTAGATAAAACTCCTTAGTAGAATTACTGGATCTATTGTAATATTATGTTTCATTTCTTGAAGAATTTCCATGCAATTTGTAAACAGTTCTTGAACAATTATTTCTATTTCTCTAACATTCTGAAATGTCAGAATTTTAACTTCACATGAAACTACTCACATTTAATTTTTTATTATCTCAAAAATCCTCTGAAAAATTTCATCTTAGTTAAAATATAAATTTCCTAGTACCATACAGATCCAGATGTTAAAAATTAATTTTAGATTAATACATTCAGTGGCAATACATACTTGATCAAAACACCATAAATGTATTATAAATTTTTAACAAGAGATGCAGTTTTCATGAGAATGTTCTCTAAATGAGGCAGAGCTGTTGGGTTTTATTTCCAATTAGGCCATGTATCCGTGAATGCATATTCTATTCAATAAATAGATAAACAGATAGATGGATGGATAGATAATCATTCAACACAATTGATGAGAAATTGCCTGTAGAGAAACCTTCCCCTGTTACCTCTTGTAAGTGGCAATGTGGAGTTAACAGAGACTGTGGAGTCCCAGCCCAATACTCACCACTCAGTTAATACCCCTGGTGCCTTCACTTCTCCTAGACTTCAGCCAGGCTTCAGCAATACATGCTCTGCGCTGGGCCAATGGGGCTCAGTTCCAGTCCCCCGTGTTACCCTTGTCCCAACTCAGAGGCTCTGCTTTTCTGACAACTACCCAAAGGGACTGACTGCATACACAGCCCACAGTGGATAGGAATAAGGCTCCATGGGATAAACGTAGACTAATGAAAGGTAGGATATATTTGGGAGCCCATAAATAAATTCCTGCCCTTCCTCTTCCTAACAGAATTGTGCTGAGACACCGTGCTCTATAGGTCTCTCTAGAAATGACAAAGTGCTCATGTGCCAGGTGCTACTGGCATCTTCACTGAAAAAGCTCAGGTTATCAAAATGAATTCCAGGAAATGAAAACAAGAGGATTTTTTTTCTTTTTTGCTCTTTTTGTTTTCTTTGCTTTTTGTTCTGTATGGCTGTTTATCTATCTTTGGGAGGGTAAGGGGAGGCACAGAATTGAAGGGGCAAAGGGTGAACAAATACATCAGTGGTATTCATTAGATACTATGTTGAAAATGAACAAAACAACTTGTAGGTGGGGATGGGAGGGAAAAACTGGGATAGCAAGGGAAGGGGCTACATTGTCAAAAAGAAATGTACTCTTTACCTGAGTTATGTAACTGTAACTCTTCTGTACATCACCTTTATAATAACAATAAAAAAATTTTTAAGGGGCTGGGAAGGTGGCTCAGTGGTAGAGTGCTTGTCTTGCATGCATGAGACCCTGGGTTCAATTCCTCAGCACCACATAAGCAGAAAAAGCCAGAAGTGGAGCTCTGGCTCAAGAGGCAGAATGCTAGCTTTGAGCTAGAGAGTGAGGGACAGTGCCCAGGCCCAGAGTTCAGGTCCCATGACCGGAAAAAAAAAATTAATTCAGGGATAGTGCCCAAGCCCTGAGTTCAAGCCCCAGGACAGGCCTCCTGTCTTCCCCCACCTCTGCCATAAAAAAAAAAAGTGTCCCATGTAACTATACATCATGTGAAACTGTGGCCTTTAGGATGCACTATCTTGTATTTGCTCACCATCCTTCAACATCGCCTTCTCTTTGGGATTCAGCCATGAACCTAAATAAAATGTTAACTCCTAAACTTTGTTGGGGCTTTGTTTCCTTGAGAATTCAAAAACGATCATATCAATACACAAAAGAGAATGGGAAGTGTTCTTTTATAGCAAGGTCACTCAACATTTTAAACTCTCAAATCACCATGACATAGCACCCAAAATTGGTTATGATGGTTACTGGTGAACCTCTTAAATACGTTTTCCTTCAAGGCTTTTGAAAATAAAGAATTAAACACCAACTTGCAGAAAGCTGTATTGTCAGGCACTGGAATGCCCACTTTCCTGACACATACACCAACATTCCAATTTTCTTTAAGTCTGATGACACCCCAGGGCAATGAACCAAACACTGGCATCCATACCAAGATGTGAAAATGAGAGACATTTTCTTTTCTTTGGTAAAATTAGAGGGAAAATGTCCACAGCTCAAGCAAATATGGGGAGAAAATGGAGCTTTGCTCTGTTCTTCCCAAGTTACTGACTTCATCCCTTCAGCACCTTCTCAGGCATCTGCCACATCCAGGAAGCTCATACCTTGAATCCCCGGTGCACCCTTTTCCTGGATGGTGCCAGCCTCAGGGACAAAGTCCTGCCCTTTCCTTTATTGTCTGGTTTCTTAATCCTCTCTAATTGTTCTAACATGAGACACTAACAAGTTTTAGGTATTGAGAAGCCAAGACTAACCAAAGAAAAGGCAACGCAGAAGAAAAATACTGAAAATCTAAGTTTCCACAACCCAAAGCAAATGCAAAACGAAGCAGGAAAAGGGCATGCTCAGTTTCCACAGAGAACACCTGTGTGTCCCTGTCTTAAGAATCAATCTCCTTTCTGTCTGGAACAGAACCGCTCCTCATTTTGCACAGTGCAGCTCTCCGACCTTTGCTGCATTTAGAAAATTCAATCTTCCAGCCAGAGATAGCCAGCTTTGAATATCTCTTCTTTTGCCCCAGGAGGTACTCCAAGGTAAAAATAGCCATTTTTTCCCCAGGCCTCAGCCAATTAAATGGGAACAGCATTATGAAAGGTTTCACCTGAGCTGTCAAAGTAGGTTTTCTTAATGTCTAGCACCACTCAGGACCTCTCTGCCAGTGAGATAGGTTTATACTCCTCTTTGTATTTCCTCTGTCCTCACATTAGGTAAGTATTGGACTGACAATGTACACGAACACAATGAAGACACATGCACACACATACACACACATACACATACCACCTAAAGAAAAAAAAATTTCAGAAACAGTACTGTTTTATATTGTTATTAAAATACTGTCCTGTTAAGATGATGATCAACTGTATGTAAATGAAAACCCAAAGAAGCAGCTTCACCAATGGAGAGGTTTGTTTCTTCACCATAGTAAGGAGGAATTGTTGTGGTTAAGATTGGAGCCCTAACTCTCCATCTGCAAAGACCTGGTCTTAATCATCATGGTTACAACATAGCTGCCTGATCTTCAGCTATCACATTTAAAATCCCACCTACAGAACAAAGGTTTTCTTCCCTTTGAAAGGAGAACTCCAAGAAATGTCACATTATACTTCCCTTTATATGTCATTGGCCAAACTCTATGAATTTTCCCTGCCCATAAAGGGTTCTGTGTTTTAAATCATTTTAACATCCTATTAATACCCAAAGCCTCTCATAAAAATAAGGTCCATCATGCTATTCAGCATATGCTATGTGGAAAATGACTTATGTAACATGTGGGCAGGGATGGAAGGAGGAAATTGGAGGAAAGGGAAAGAAGAGGTAACATTGTCCAAAAACCCATTTACTCATTACTTAACTTTATGAAATGGTAAGCTCTCTGTACTAAGGTATTCCTTAATAACAGTAAAATTACATTTAAAAAAATGAAACAAGGCTCATCACAATTCCTTACTGAACACAGAATAGTTTTAATTTATTTATTTATTTATTTATTTTGCCAGTCATGGGGCCTGAACTATAGGCCTGGGCTCAAGGCTAGCCCTCTACCACTTGAGCCACAGCACCACATCTGGCTTTTTCTGCTTATGTTGTGCTGAGGAATTGAACCTAAGGCCTCATGCATGCAAGGCAAGCACTCTATCACTGAGCCACTTTCCCAGACCCGAATAGTTTTATCTTTAAGAGTGGCCTGCACCTGACAATTCATTTTTATAATAATTTGATTCAAAATTTAGGTCTTAGTTTTGTTCATCCCTCTTATAGTAACCCTAGTACTCTAAAAAGAAGCAAGTAAAAAGAGTCAGTATGTACTTTTTCCAAAACATGTACTAATAGACAGACAGTAACTTTATTTTAGGTTTATTTACATCTTTCCACCTTCTGTATTTTTATTTTATCCTTAAACTGAACAAATCTAGTGGGCAACAGCTTCATTGATCATTTTATATAGCATGGAATGCAATTCCAAAGGTTAATGCAAGAAAAAGAAAGTGAAGTTTAAATGGTTCACTGATAAAATTCCTCATTGTAGATAAGAGTAGAGGAAAAGAGAAGTTTTAATAATGTAAATACTAAATGGTGTCCCAATGGCTTCTGCCAAGTTGGAAATGTTTTCAGGTAACCACCAAAAGCATTCCACATCCTACCTCGTAAAAACAATTCATGTAATCCATCAAGTGAGGCATCACAGAATATAAGAAATCTTGCTCAGACTTGGAAAATCCTTTACAAGAAGCACTTTTCAGAAATCCCATTCAAGCAAAGTTTCTAACATTTCAGTACAACCTAGTTTTGCACAGTAACCAATTGTGAGATTCATAAAGCTAATTGAAATGCTGGTAGTTAGTTAAGGTGTGAGTTTTCAACAAATGCATACATAATATCTGAGAATTCTGTTCTGCTGCTATACAGGCATAAATGAAATCTGCACCAGCACAGAAAGAACAATGATAACTGGCAGGCAACTGAAAAACCTTAAAACAGAGAGAGAGGAAAAAAGACTCAGGAAGAAATAAAATGCAAGAGATTTCTCTTAGACACGTGTAACACAACACATATTTAATTACTTGGTTGAAAGAAAGTTAAACAAAATAGCACACTGTACTGTACATGGTATGTATTTTACTATAAGAGAAGGAATTTATAAGACAGTATTTCAAACACTACATATAATCCACAGTTATCCAGGTCTCACAGACAGGAGTACAAGTTTACTCATATGAACAGTATGATGGTGAAAAATATGGAAATGGAGATGTGCCTCAAGCAGTAGAGCACCAGGCTTGAGTGAAAAAGCCAAGCAAGAGCATGAGGCCCTGAGTTCAAGACCCAGTACTGATACCAAAAAAGACCAGAACAGAGAGGCCCCAAACAAGTCATATATATCCACCTGTTTATGACAAAAGCTAGACTACAGTGCTATTGAGAAAGACAGCCCTTCCCATTAATGATGTTGGACCAAGGGGATGCGTGTGTGAGGGGAAAACGACAGCTTCACTCTCAGCCATGCATCACATATCCAATCAAGTCCAAAGAGACTGCAAGTCAAAACATAAAAGACAAATAGCAAACGTGAGAAACAACTTCATGAGCTTGAAGCAAGCAAGTATTTCTGAAAGAGAACATAAAAAGTTCTAGCCATAAAATATAAAGCCCAACTATGTTAAAGTTCTACTCTTTATGGTATCTTTACAGGACACTGTGTGAAAATGAAAAGCAATCCAAGGAGAACAAGTTCACAATACATAAACAATAAATGATTCATATCCACACAAACAACTTCCTGCACAGTAGTAATAAAAAGAATAGATAACACAATAGAAAAATGAACAAAGGATTTCACAGGACTTCCTCTTTACAAAAAAGGACATAAAATAACCAACAGACATATGAAAATGTATGAGGAAAAGAAAATCAAAATCAACCACAGCATGATACTTAATGTTCCACATCCACCAAAATAGATAAAATGAAAAACACAGAAAATACAAGTTGTTGGCAACATGAAACAACCTTAACTCTCAAACACTCCTGCTGGGAGAGTTAATGCATTCAACTCAGGGAAACTGATTCACGTGCCTGCCAAAGATGAATATGTACCTACTCTATTATATATCAATTCCACTCTTAAATACCCACAGAAATTACCTAAAGATTTGTACTAGTGGTAATATCACCAATGTTCAAATCTGAAAAAGGGCCCAGATACCCACCACTAAGACAATGAACAAAAAGAATATATTCAAATAATCAAACACTATCCAGTAATAGGAATGAACTGCGACAACATGGATGAAGTTACAACATGCAACACATGGTTGAATCTCATAAAAATACTGAGTAGAAGCAGCAAGATATAGAAGAACATACTATAGAATTCCATTATAAAAAGCATACAAACAGTATACAAAGTAGGCAGAATGAAGAGCAAGGAGGTTGCTGTCAGGAACAACGAATGAAAAGGAATCGAGAAGACTACCCGGATGCTGAATTATCTGTATCATTTTTTCTATGCCTACGTGCTGGTCACATGCAGCTATTGAGTTTGAAAAGTTTATCAGTCAGTAGACTCAAGACACAGACCATTCCCTAAGTGAATATTATACAATAATAATTTTAAAAGAGTGTTTGATGGGCTTTGCCAGGGTATGATTTTAGGCAAATGACTTACTCCTAGAATTTCTTGCTGATAAAATGAGGATAAAAGTAGTACCTGTTTCGGGGCTGGGAAGTTGGCTCAGTGGTAGAGCACTTGCCTTGCATGCATGAGGCCCTGGGTTCAATTCCTCAGCACCACATAAGCAAAAAGAAAAAAGCCGGAAGTGGCACTGTGGCTCAAGTGGTAGAGCGCTAGCCTTGAGCTGAAGAGCTGAGGGACAGCGCCCAGGCCCAGAGTTCAGGCCCCACGACCAGACCCCCAAAAAAAAAAAAAAAAAAAAAAAAGCAGTACCTGTTTCATGGAAATACAGAGGAGATTAAAACTCTACCATAATGAAATAAACAGAATCCCTCTAATTCAACTGAGTATAAATATAAGTCATATGGAAAGGAAATCAAATGTCAGGGCAAACTAAGAGTCCAGCTATGCAATACAAACTCTTCTTAATCTTGGGTTTAATTTGTCCTTGCTGAATAGCAAATGTCCATTCTGGTTTAACACAAATAGAGGTTATCTATAAGAGTATCTCAATGGTAGAGCATTTGCTTAGCATGCGTGAGGTCCTAGGCTTGATCCTTAGTGCTACAGGAAATGTAGATAGATGAATGAAGGATGAATGGAGATACATACATAGTTAAGAGAGATACACAGATTGACAGACTATACATGTGCTCTATGGAAAGCCATTTTCACTCTACTTCATCATCAGTGAAGAGATGGGGCTAGTTTCTTGCTTCTGGAGCCCACAGCTTTTCTCTTACCTCCATCTTCCTCTTTCAAGGGAAGAGCATTAGCCTTACACCCTTGTTTGAGGACATGATGTAAGCAAAGAAAAGAGGAGAAACATCACTTCTTTGATATCAGAATTTACATTTTGAAAAATGTGAAGATACTAAACAAACATGTTGTTTTGGCAAATAATAAGCACTTGATAAAGTCTTTGTCATTTCCTCCACAATTAGCAGTTGACACATTGACTTTGTAAGACCTCCACAAAAAACTACTTTCTGCAGTTCAGCGAATAACCCAATATGGGAAAATTACACCAAGTGAACTATTACTGTAATAGGACAGAGATTCTGCCTAGCAAGGAAAATTGTAATTGTTACTATTTAAATATATTTTAATTTTTTTTCTCTTCTTTTTTTTGCAACTATGTTTCTCAGGGGTTTTTTCTGGTTTTGTTTTTATTTTTGTTTTCTTGGTTTTTTTCTTTTTTCTACAATCCTGGTTGAATTTTTCTTTCTCATTGCTGTTCTTCAGTGTTGCATATACAACATATGGTGATCACTAGGCTTTCTCCCTAACTGTGTATATACTTAATTCAGAGTATAAATTGATTACCCAATTGTCTACTGTACAATCAGTATTTTATTTTTAGTGTTATTACTTCATACAAACATACTTGTTTTAATTTTTATCCCTTCATTTTTTATTTTTCTATATTTTTCCATATACATGCTTTTCCCTGTCCCACTCAAGCATTTCCCTATCAAGCTCATACAGAGTCCTTTGCAGATTTTCAATCTTTTCATTCAGCATGTTTGCCAGTAGTGTTTGTAGAGCATTTTGGGAACTCTCCTCTGAATTACTCATTAATAATTATCTCTATCGACTGATTATCATGAGTGAGAGTTGAGATACCTGGACTTTCCATTTGTCTTGTGTTTCTCCAGCTTGTTTTTCCCACTGTGTATGAAAGCAAAACCAATTTTGTGCTAGAACACTATTTTAAGGCAAGCATCAACCAGAACCCTGTAGTCGGAACTCTGTAGTTGTACAGATTGTTTGACATAGTCAAAATGAGTTCAGATAAAATCTAGTTCAACAGATACAATCTAGTTCAACAACAAACAATTATGGATTAATGGACTAAGAATGTCAAAGAAGGAGTCAGCAGACCAGAAATTAATAGGTTTAGGGAGAATTTTGGGTGGAAAATCAGATTAGAAGAATGTGGGGAGGGAAAAGGAGAAAGGGAACTTAATCAATACCTAAATTTCAGGAGAGGAAATAGATAGAAGGAAAGGAGGTGAGAGATAAAGAAATATGGAAAAATGAAAAATAAAATGTAAATTAAAAAATGAAACATTTAAAAATTATATAAGTGTAAAGAAACAATACTGAGAGAGGAAAAGTATAGAATGAAAGGAGGAGAGAGTTAAAGAAAAAAAGGAGAAATGAAAAAATAAAAAGTATGGGCTGGGAAGGTGGCTCAGTGGTACAGTGCTTGCCTTGCATGCATGAGGCCCTGGGTTCAATTCCTAAGCACCACATAACCAGAAAAAGCTGGAAGTGTCACTGTAGCCCAAGTGGTAGAGTGCTAGCCTTGAGCTGAAGAGCTAAGGGACAGCACCCAGGCCCAGAGTTCAGGTCCATGAACAATTAAAAAAAAAAAAAAGTAAAAATTAAACACTTAAAAATTATATAAGTATAAGGAAATAATACTACTATTAAAGGAGTTAAGGCTCAGAGTTTGTGAATTGAATACTCAATTTCTGAATTCAGTATGCACATAATGAAGGATAAGCTCTAATAATCGAAGACGGGTATAATCTGGGGATGAACAGCAATTAAGTCAAGCAAAAATAACCAAAAGGGAAAAGAGTAAAAAGAGTTTAAAACACAGACACACACACATCCCTAAAATAAAAATGATGAAAAATGGAAATTTTAAAATTTTTTTAAATTAAAAATTAGAAAAGAGTTCTTTGATTTTTTTTGGGGGGGGGGGGGGAAGAATCTTGTGTCTCCCCTGGGTACATAACCAGTCTCTTGGTGCAGTCTCTGGTTTGCTTCTGGTGTTTGGTTTTTCCTGTGGCTTGATTGGTTTCTTAAATCAGTTTGTCTGAGCAGGCAGAAAGAAGCTCTGCTTTACCTGGGACTTTATGACCCTCCTCCCAGGCTAGTTAAGCGGGAGGGAGATCTGCTCTGAGTACCACAAAAGAGGGATATGGCTGTTTCCTCTAGCTTGGAGTTGCTGTGATGGGGCTAAGTTAGGGGTAGGGTTGAAGCCTGTCAGCAATCAGTACCTTTGCCCGGAGGGGCTAGCTCCTGAGACACTCACAGATCCCAGTCTGAAGCCATTCTCAGGATTTATGTTTACTGAGTTTCAATTGCTTTCCTTTTACTCCTCCTGTCCTGGGGCTGCTGCCTAGTCTGCAGTGCGGAGGGGCAGCCTCTGTCTCTGTTTACCCAGTGAAGAAGGTCTCTCCTCCATGGGCAAAGCTTTCTCTGCCTGGGAAGGGCAACTTTCCCCTGGATGGAGCTGAGCCAGGCAAGTCAGTTTCCTGTGACCTGTTAAATGACGCTTATTGTCTTCTTCCAAGGCTTGAGAAATGGGCTAGCTGCTCTGGCCAGGCCTTTGTCAGTATCACAGGATGGAGTTTTTCTCCAGTGGTGGGGGAGGGGCTACCTTCCCACTGCTGCTCCATGAGAAGGAGTGAGGATGTCTTGGGGTACTCACGCCTA
This sequence comes from Dipodomys spectabilis, assembly GCF_019054845.1. Taxonomy (NCBI): domain Eukaryota; kingdom Metazoa; phylum Chordata; class Mammalia; order Rodentia; family Heteromyidae; genus Dipodomys; species Dipodomys spectabilis. The sequence continues at coordinate 6,744,931 of NW_024870716.1, read as the reverse complement.
TCCCTTGGTTTCCAGACCATCCATGGTCTGTGACTATCTGTGATAAGCAGGATGAAGATTTCCACTCCTTGTCAGTTCTTGCTGGTGGTGAGTAGAATCCACTCACACACAGCCTCTGGTACCTTTGTCCCAGGCTCTCTCTCTGTTCATATGGCAGCTGTGGCAGCAGCTGCTGCCACCACCACCACCACCACAGACACTGGCAAGTGCTCAACCTGTCTCCTTAACAAGCTGCCTGGATTTTTCCTCTCTGTACTATGATGAAACACTTGGTGTGACTTTCTAGCCTTGGACTTTTCATTGGAACACTAAAACTACTTTCTATGCGAGAGCTTGTTTAGCCCCCAGCTTCTCCTCTGACATCTTCCTCCAGACACTCTCCCTGTTTTTTAAAACAAAATACTTTCTTCTTTCTTACTCAGAACTCAGGTCTTAATCTTAATTACATCTCTTAATCTTTCCTCTAATTTCACCTCAACCCATTTTCCATTATTTCTGCTCCTTTATTCCCTCTTTAGTTTCTTTACTCTGTTGATCCCCAGGTATAAAACATTGACCTAGACTATATCTGTAGCCAGTGAGACTGTGCCAAAGTGGTTCACGGTGTTATCCTTTCAGTCCAAACCACTTTAAGCCTCATAACAGGCCTGCCCACTGATTATAACCATCTACAATCTGCACTCCTGAAAGACAATACCCCTCCCTGACATAGAAAAGCAGGATAAATAGGTCAATACCTATATATGATTGGGAACCTCTAAAGTTGGTGCAAATACATAGCCAAGGTGTAGAGTTTGTCTTAAAACTGTTCTCATGGGTGGTATTGGGCCTACTTACATATCCAATAGAGAGAGATACCTATTTTGTGAAACCCTGAAGACTGCACAACTACAGGGCTCTGAGTTAGTGATTATCTTAAATTGTGCTCTGGTGAGGGAGTAGATATACTTTCATCTCCAAAAAAGGAAAGACATAGTGAAAACACGTATCTTTGATTGTGACCCTCCAAAGTCTGTTCAACTACAGGGCTCTGGGTTCACACTTGCCATAAAATTGTGCTGTCATGTAGAATTGGAGATACTTTCAATTCCAAAAAGGAGAGATAGAGTGGAAATACCTATTTTGAGTATGAACCTCCAAAGATTGTACAACTACGAGGCTCTGTGCTGATGCTTATTTTAATATTGTGTTCTAGTGTAGAAGGGGATATACATTCATTTCCAAAAAAGGAGAAATATAGTAAAAACACCTACCCTTGATTATGAACCTCCAAAGTCTGTACAGCTACAGGGCTCTGGGTTGGTGCCTGTCTAAGAATTGTATTGTGGTATGTAATTGGATATACTCTCACTCCCAAAAAAGGTAAGACTGAGTGAAAACACCCATCGCTGATTGTGGAACTCCAAAGTCTGTGCAACCATAGGGCTCTGGGTTGATGCTTGTGTTCTATTGAGGAATTTAATTTGCTTTCATGCCCAAATGGGCAGAACAAGCCACAGAAACACAAGAAAAATGGCAAGTCAAGGAATCTCAACTCCCACCTGGGACAAACAGTTAACAGAGCAGTTAATAAAAAAAATCCAGAGGATACTTCTCAAAATACTTTACAAACACTACTGGTAAATATGCTGAATGAAAAGATTGAAAGCCTAATAGGGCTATGTGTGAGTGTGATAAGGCTAACCAAAGATTAATAGAGGAATTCATATAATCCACAAACAGAAAGCTGAATAAATTCCAACAAAAGGAAAGGGAGTCCAATGAAATCACTGTCACTCAAGTAAGGGATTTGAAAGTGAACACTGAAAACCAAATCAAGGAGGTAAAGAAGTCCATACAAGATCTAAAACAAAGGTTCAACCAAGAAATTGAAGCCATCAAAAGTGACCTATTAAGCCAGGCAATAGTGGCTCACACGTGTAATCCTAGTTACTCAGCAGGCTGAGATCTTAGGATCATGGTTCAAAGCCAGCCCAGGCAGAAAAGTCCATGAGACTCTTACCTATAATAAACCACTAGAAAAGTGGAAGTAGTGCTGTGGCTCAAGTGGTATAGTGCTCACCTTGAGCTGAAGAGGGCAGGGACAGCACCCAAGCCCAGAGTTCAATACCCACAACGGATTAAAAAAAACAAAACTGACCAATTAGAAGGAAGGGAAATATAAAACAAAGTAGAAAGTCTGGACAGAAGGCTAGACCAAGCAGAAGTCTGTATCTCTAGGATAGAAGATAGCCTAGACATTATAGAGAAAGAACAGACAAGTATTCAAAACAAATCAAGAAATTTGATAAATCAATTTAACATACAGAAAACACCCTCAGAAGGCCTAATTTAAGGTTAATGGGTGTAGAAGAGGGCCTAGAAACAAAGGCTGAAGATCTGGGAAATTTATTTAGCAGAATCCTAGCAGAGAAGTTCTCAAACATCCGTAAGAATAGGGCCATCCAAATACAAGAAGCCTTTAGAACCCTAAATAGACCAGACAGAACAGGAGCTTCACCATCACATTGTGATCCTAACAGGATCAATAGAGAGCAAGGGAAGAATCCTTAAAGCTGTCCAGGAGAAAAGATCAATCACCTATGAAGGAAAACCAATCAGAATAACTACAGATTTCTCAGCAGAGACCATGAAAGCAAGAAGAACCTGGAATGAAGCATGCCATGCCTAGAGACAAACAACTATCAACCAAGAATAGTGTACCCTTCATTACACTCCTTCATAACCATGGGAAAAGTAAACCTACCACAGCAAAGAAAAATTGAAACAATATATCTTTACCAAACCATCATTACAAAAGATACTTAAAAATGACCTACACTTAGAAAACCAACAAGAACACAATGAAGGCAGAGAAATGGCTGCCAAACAGAGAATCAGATAATCATAGTAAGGACCCTGGAGTCACAGCCCCTAAGAAGGTAGATAACATGGCAGGAACTACTAAACAACTTTCAATACTAACTCTCAATATTAAGGGACTTAACTCTCCAATTAAGTGACATAGATTGTCTATTTGGATCAAAAAAGCATGATTCTTCTATCTTCTGTCTTCAAGAGATGCACCTTGCTCACAAAAACAAACATATTCTGAAAGTGAAAGGCAGGAATAAAATCTACCAAGCAAATGGCCCCCATAAACAGGCTGGACTTCAAATTAAAAGAAAGACATTAAATACTCATAATGGAGTATCTCCAACAGGAGGATATAACAATTCTAAGTATCTATTCACCAAATACGAGAGCACCCAAATTTATCCAAAAAATACTAATTTTCCTAAAATCACATATAGATCCGAAGACATTATAGTTGGTGACTTTAACACATCACTTTCCCCACTGGATAGATCAACCCAGCAAAAACTCAACGGAGAAACCTCAGATCTTAACAACTGTATAGACCAACTAGACTTGACATCTACAGAATATTTCATCCAGCAGCATCAGAATACACATTCTCCTCAGCAGCAGATGGAACATTCTCCAAAACAGACTACAGTTTAGGTCACAAAGCAAATCTATACAAATTAAAAAATATTGAAATTATTTCCTGCATTCTCTCAGACCACAATGAAATAAGATTAGAGATCAATGCCAAAGGCCATCAAAGAAACACATGGAGACTGAACAACGCATTGTTGAATCACCAGCGGGTCATGGAAAAGATTAGATAGGAAATTCAAAAGCTCATAATATTTAATAAAAATGAACATAAAAATTACCAGCTCCTCTAGGACACAGCAAGGCAAGTTCTTATAAGATATTTTGTAGCTCTGAGCTCCTGTATCAACAAATTGGAGAAATATCAAACCAACAATCTAATGATGCATCTGAAGCTCCTCAAAGAGAGAAACAAGCCAAACTCCAATCCAGTAGACGGAAACAAAAAATCAAAATTAAATCAGCTTTAAATAATTCTAGACAAAACAAAACCATAGTGGGGATCAACAAAACAAAGAGTTGGTTCTTTGAAAAAATTAACAAAATTGACAGACCCCTAGCAAATCTGACCAAAAGAGAGACAGAGACAGAGAGAGAGAACACACTCGAATAAATAAAATCAGAGCTGAGAATGGGAACATCACAACAGAAACAAACAAGATTCAGAACATTATAATGGAATACTTTTTTTACTTCATGCTAGCAAATTTGAGAATACAGAAGAAATGGAAGAATTTCTAGCAAATATTGGTATTTGCTAGAAACTGAACCAAGAAGATCTAAACCAAATAATTGATGCATATCAAGTACTGAAATAGAAATGGCAATAAAGTTCCTCCCACCCAAGAAAAGCCAAGGACCAGATGGATTCACAGGTGAATTCTATGAAGGGGAACTCACTCCAATACTCCTCAAACTCTTCAATGAAACTGAAAGCAAAAGATCACTCTTTCTATGAGGCTAGCATAACCCTCATCCCCAAACCTGAAAAGGACCCATCAAAGAAAGAGAACTATAGACCCATCTCTTTAATGAACATTGATGCAAAACTTCTCAATAAAATTCTGGCCAATTGACTACAACATCTAATAAAAAAATAATTCAAACACTATGACCAAACAGGATTCATTCCAGGGATGCAAAACTGGTTCAATGTCAATTAATATAATTCAACACATCAATACAAACAGGGACAAGAACCACATGATCATTTCAATAGATGCAGAAAAAGCATTTGACAACATACAATACCCCTTTTTATGACAAAAGCTCTGGAATAACTAAGAATCCACGGAACGTTCCTCAATATAATAAAGGCTATATATGACAAACCTACAGCCAGCATTATACTTAATTGTGAAAAGTTAAAACCATTTCCTCTAAAATCAGGAACGAGACAAGGATGTCCACTCTCTCCAGTCCTCTTCAATATTGTATTGGAATTCCTAGCCAGAGCAATAAGGCAAGAGACAAACATAAAAGGGATCCAAACAGGGAAAAAAGAAGTAGCTCTCCCTCTCTGCAGATGACATGATCCTGTACTTAAAAGAACCCCACAGACTCCTCTTCCAAATTACTTGAGCTGATCCAAAACTCTGGCAAAGTTGCAGGGTATTAAATGAGTCCACAAAAATCAGTAACTTTTCTATATGCCAACAATAAGAAGAGCGAGGCTGAAATTAAAAAAGAAACTCCTTTTGTAATAGTGTCTTAAAAAAATAGCTAGGAATAAGCTAACCAAAGAAGTCAAGGACCTCTATGATGAGAACTTTAAAAACTTAGTAAGTAAAAGCAGATTTAAGAAAGTGGAAAAATCTTCCATGCTCCTGGATTGGGAGAATTAACATCATGAAAATGGCAATACTGCCCAAAGCTATCTACAAATTCAATGCAATACCCATCAATATCCCAACAACATTTTTTAATGAAATAGAAGCAATCCAAAAATCCAAAAGTTCATATGGAATAACAGAAGACTCGAATAGCAGAAACAATCCTTAGAGGAAAGAATAGTGCTAGAGGAATATCAATACAAACTTCAAACTCTATTATAAAGCTGTAGTTATAAAAACCCCTTGTTACTGCACAGATACAAGCCTGGGGACTAATAGAATAGAATTGAAGACCCAGACACGATCCCACGGACCTATGGCCACCTAATCCTAGGGAGCCAAAATGATCAGAAGAAAGAGAGCCTCTTCAACAAATGGTGCTGGCAGAATTGGCTGTACACATGTAGAAAATTGAAATTAGATCCTTATATATCACCCTGTACCAGAATCAACTCCAAATGGATCAAAAACCTTGAGGTAAAAGCAGAGACCCTGAAAATATTACAGGAAGGGATCGGTGATATGCTAGGGCTCCTTGGCACAGGTTGAAACTTTCTAAATAAAGTTCCAGAAGCACAACAAATCAAAGAAAGGCTGGAAAAAGGGGATCACATCAAACTGCAGAACTTCTGCATGGCAAAGGACATATCTAGCAAGATAAACAGAAAGCCCACAGATTGGGAGAAGATCTTCACTAACTATACAACAGACAAGGGTCTCATATCAAAAATATACCTAGAGCTCAAAAACTTAACCCCCTCCCCGATAAATCCTCAAAGAAACAATCACTCCATTAATACATGGACCAAATAATTAAAAAGAGACTTCTCTGGAGAGGAAATAAGAATGGTCAATAGACACATGAAGAAATTCTCAACATCTCTGGCCATAAAAGAAATGCAAATCAAAACCATTAAGATTCCACCTCACCCCAAGTAGAATGGCCATTATCAAAAAAAACATATAACAGATGCTGGTGGGGATGTGGCCAAAAGGGAACACTACTAGGCTGTTGGTGGGAATGTAAGCTGGTACAACCACTCTGGAAGGCAGTATGGAGGCTCCACAAAGGACTAAACATAGAACTTCCCTATGATCCCTCAATTCCATTCCTGGGCATTTAGCAAGGCCACACTAAAGCTACCAGCACAACGATGTTGATTGCAGCATTATTTGCCATACCTAAGATATGGAACCAACCCAGATACCCCTCAATAGATGAATGGATCATGAAAATGTGGTATATATACACAATGGAATTTTATGCTTCTATCAGGAAGAATGACATCTCCATTTTATAAGGAAATGGAAAGACTTGGAAAAAATCATATTAAGTGAAGTAAGCCAGACCCTCATTTGTAATCATTAGTATATGCCTATGATAGTCCTGGTAGAGAATCATAATAGCTCAAAGCTATGTACATATGACTATACAAAATAATTGAAATGAACTCCAAGACATAGAAACAACAAGTCTTTTTTTGGTTGTTGACCTTGTTGTCATCAATGTACTGTATCTAGTTCTTTGTTCTTATTTTATTTCATTTTTCTTTTCCCCTTTGGTTTATCCCTGGCAATCACTGTTTTTGATTCTGGTACCCCCTGTCTTGTATATACATTAATCTGATTTGGGGAAAGGAAAGGGAACAACAAAATGCTGAAAGGAAAAAGGATGACCCAATGCAACAATGATACTCCCAAGACAGTAGGTTGGAAATGAACTTTACAACTTCAGGGGAAAGGATTGGAGGAGGGAATGGATAGTGGGAGAACAATAAAGGAGTGGGTAACAATGTTCAACAAGAAATGCATGCATTACCTTACTCATGTAACTGTAACCCCTCTTTACAGCAACTTCTTCAAGATTTCCCCCAGCCATTTCCTATAGTCCCAACCGGATCTATTGCTATGCACTGGATCTCACATCTAAAGATATGAGGCTAACTAGCATAGGAACACTACATGCCAAAGCTTCACCTGCCCATCAACATAAAGTAACAGCTCTACTTTAAAGAGACAGCAAATTATTTATTTTGAGCCAAATAATGAATAACATTGTCCTGGGACTGAAATGCAAGTTACCATGAATGTGGGCTCTGCTATGGAAGAGGGTGCATGAATTTTTATAGCCACAGAACAAAGGAAGTCATAAATCAATACATTTTCCAAATACATTGGTGATAATGTTAAGCTCAGCAAAATGGGGAAATCTCTTATAGCATGCTTAGCTTTAGCATTGATGGAGGCTAAAGGTCTAAGCTTAGCAATATATTTCAAGAGTTGTAGCTAGTAGTTGTGACCATGTTAGGTGGGATAAAAAGGTTGAAAGTAAACGGCTATTAAAAGAACGAAGATAGTCTAAGATGATTTTGGATATTAACCTATAATTTTCCATCTTTTCAGCCAAGATCAAGCAGTCTGCAGTATCATTAATACTGATGTAAATTCTCTGAAACTTCAGTTCTACAGATACTCTGGAGTCTGCAGAATATCACCACAGCCAAACTGTGTATGCCATACCACAGTAAATAGATGGGGGGAAAGGGAAAATGGGGGCAGAGAGACAAGGGGGTGGGGAGAGAGAGAGACAGAGACAGAGACAGACAGAATGTTTCTCTTCCCATTTTGGACATTAGAAGTAAAACAAACGAACCCTGCCCTGAGTAACAATTGCTTTGTAGAATTTGGGAGGAACAACTCTAAAATCTTGATGTGTTTGGGAATCATCAACATGTAGAACTACTGAGTAGAATCCGAAGCCATGGGAGCAGACCATTGTACTGTGTGGAGTTTGGCCTCTCCGCTCAGACGCTGACCCATAGTCTTTGGGATCAGCATAACCATTCCGTTCCTTAAGATGATGTTAGTTCCTATAACAAGCACATTCTTGGCAAGCTTACCAAACTGATTCACTAGAAAAACCTAGGTATCTCGGACACTCAAGAAAATATATATGTTCTACTCAAAGAAGAATCCATCAAACATTTTAACATGTCATGCACTAGGGGCTCATATCTGTCACCCTGCTTAGGAGGCTGAGATCTCAGGATCCCAGCTTGAAGCCAGTCTGGGCAGAAAAGCCCATGAAACTCTTCTGTTCATTTAATCACCAAATGGCTAGAAGTGAAGATGTGGTTGGCAGAGCACCAACGTTGAGTGGAAATGCTAAGGAACAGTGCTCATGCCAAATTCAAGCTCCAATACATAAAAATAAATTTTTCATCATATATAATTTATTTTGTAAAATTCAGAGCTATAAGAACATTTTATATGTCTCTAAAAGTGGACAGCTGTACCAGTTATACACAATGGCAAATGGGATAAAGATTCTGGAGTCTCAAATAGGCTGCTGTGTTCAACAACTCTAAGACAACATGCAATGTCTCTCACAAGGAGACCATGTTTACCTGATGTGTCAATTTTTTCAGACTCCACATAACTCCCACTGTAACTCCACCCTTTTCTTCTACTCTAGAAGACATGTCAGAATGTAGACAATGCAAAAGGTGTTTAACCACTGACATAATCTTGCCCTGTACTAATCTACTAAAGCAGTAAGTCATGCACAAATGTTAGTTCCTACCTACTACAACACTAGTCCTTTTGGTTACATAATAGGCCACACTTCTGTGACAGTGGAATCAAGATTCATCAATGTATCAAAGCCGTAAAGTCTAAATCAAACTAACTTCCCTCCCCCCCGAAGTTGTACAGTTCATTTCCAACAGAGTGTGTAGTAGGTTTCACTGCTGCATTGGTTCTCCCTTTTTCCCACCATTTCTGTGTTTGCCCTTCCCCTCTTCAAACCAGATAAACTTATATACAAGACAGAGGGTAAAGAAATAAAAAACAGCAACAGAAGAGAATAAACCAAAGAAAAAAGGAAGAAGAAAAGGGGTAAAAAGAACTGCAAACAGTATAATTAAAAAATCCTTTTACTTTCATTTCTTGGAGTTCATTTCAATAAGCATCATTTCATATGATCATATGCACATAGCTATTGAGCCCTTGAGATTCTCTCCTAAGAATATCCTCCTTTGTTCTCACTTTGTGAATGCTTAGACTGTTGTTTAATTAATCAAATCCAGGTGTGATTATTTGTCTTTTGCTATCTATTAGGTCTACTTATAGATGTATAGGCACATTCTAGTTATTACAAATGAGGGAAAATATGCAGCATATATTTCTTCGGCTCTGGCTTGCTTTGCTTAGTATAATTTTTTCCAAATCTTTCCATTTCCTTGTGAATGTCATTCTTTCTGATGTACTCATTACCTGACTCATGTAACTGTAACCCCTCTGTACATCACCTCTACAATAATCTTTTTTAAAAAGAATACATAAAAAAATCAAACTAACGAAGAGAAAAAGGAGTATGTTTAAAGGAAAGCACAGGAATGCAGGAAGGATGAGGCAGATATTCTTCCTCTGTGTGTCATATCTGTGTCCATCTCTCATAATGTAGAGAACATGGCTGCCCAGAACTCCTGTGATTCTCAAAGTCTGAAAGGGTCCAAGTCTCCGCTTGAAAATTAATGGAAAAAAATGATTGATAGGGGGCTGGGAAAGTGGCTCAGTGGTAGAGCACTTGCCTTGCATGCCTGAGACCCTGGGTTCGATTCCTCAGCACCACATAAGCAAAAAGAAAAAAGCCGAAGTGGCACTGTGGCTCAAGTGGTAGAGCACTAGCCTTGAGCTGAAGAGCTGAGGGACAGCGCCCAGGCCCAGAGTTCAGGCCCCACGACTGACAAAAACAAAAACAAAAAACAAAAAAAACAGCACTTCCATCAGGTGCCTATCTTCCAAAAACCAGTCAGCAAGGGCCAGAAGGGCCTGGGCCCCAGGTACAGACAACCTATACAGACAACCTATCTATTACAAAGACACATTTCCTTCTGGATGTGGCCCAGTTTCTTTTCTGATTATGACATTTACTGAATGCAGGGGGTAAAACTAAAAGAGTAAGTGACAAAAGAAGGCAAAAATCGAAGCTGAAAAAGGAGAGACCAATACATAGTGGTTGGTTTTTGTTGATTGTGGGGGTTTTTTTTCCTGTTAAAAATAGCCAGACATTAGATTTAAATCAGAGTTGGATTGAATATCACAGCAGTGTATAAGTGAGTGAAAGGAAGGTGTTTGTGACAGTCTGATGGCTCCCCATGATAAGGCACTGATCTCCATCTTTAATAATAACCAATAATAAGCACACTGCATGACTTGCCTCTCTCTTTCTAATATTATGGGTAAAATTGTGCGGGCCGAATCAAATGCAATTACTGCTTAAGGCGGAATGGATGAAACTCATAGCTCCTACACATTAAAAAGATTCAGTGGGTGAAAGACCTAAAGAAGAAAGATGTAATAATATTTTTTATGATTATTACTTCCATTGTTATTATTTTGGTTTGGGTTTTTATAATTATTATTATGATAATTACTTTTTTATTGATACTTCCCCTTCCGTTTATCTTGAGATGGAAACAATAACTGCCCAGCAATCCTTGTAAAAGTGCCAGGGGAGTCGTTGGAGGTAATGATGAAAAAGTCTTTTTCTTTTATATTAGCCCTGCTGTAAAGGGGGTGGTTACTCCTTCTATAAAGGTAGTCTGTTACATAAAATAAAGGCACATTTTTTTCCCCAAAGCTGTTCACTCCAATCTGGAAGTAACTTCTTCTTTCTTATGAAATGGTATATTTGAGTGGTTATCAATCAAACTTCAGATCATCCCTTTCTTCGTTTCTATGCAGAGTTGATAAAAAGCACATGGCTCAGGTTTCTGTGCCTAAGTATCATTTTTACTCATGTTCCAGCGCTCCACTGACTTTACTGATTAAAGAGCACACAAAGCTGGGCCTTGTGTGATCAGTGGGTTTTAGAAGGAGAAGAACAAGGATTAATTGATCTTCTATCTCTGAATAATATGATTTGATGGAAATTTAATAGGATCGGGTAGATTTTAATATTACCAGAGAGCCGTAAAGAACTTGACATTTCAATTTGTTTCTGAATCATTCATATAGCCAAAGAGCCAGAAATATACATACATTAATAAGCTTTCTGACAGAGCAATGAAGAGGAGATGGGAAGAAAGAGCTACATGGATCATTCTCTCACATGAAACACAGCAAGAACTGAAACTGAGTTATACAGAAAGATTTCTTTTCAGTCACCTTTGCTGCCTAGGAATAAACAAGTGTATCACTCTGAGGGCATGTTGTACTGAAGACTTAGTGTTAAGGTTACACAAACTTGCAAGGCAGTAGAGGACTGGACAAAGCTCCTTCATGCTTCCTTGCTACCCAGATGGGCACTGGGCTGGGACATCATATAGGGTTCCTGCTCGGTGCCTCTAGTGTCATCCTTCTGCTCCTCCTTAGTAAGACACAGTGGTCTTTTTTTGGGGGTCCGGTCATAGGGCCTGAACTCTGGGCCTGGGCGCTGTCCCTCAGCTCTTCAGCTCAAGGCTAGCGCTCTACCACTTGAGCCACAGCACCACTTCCAGCTTTTTTCTTTTTGCTTATGTGGTGCTGAGGAATCGAACCCAGGGCCTCATGCATGCAAGGCAAGCGCTCTACCACTGAGCCACCTTCCCAGCCCAACACAGTGGTCTTCAAGAGTGCTTTTCCCTCCTTAGGTCTCAACCCTTTGTCAGTGTCCAGCAGCCACAGTGATAGAAGATGGCAACCCAAGTCACCCTCTCCAAGGCAGCATGTGGCTGAATGAGTTACCTCTGAAATGTGTGCTCTAAATGGGAGAAGAACTTGTTTAATAGTAGTTTTACTGCATCTTGCCCGCCGAAAATCTGTCCTCCTGGAATGTTATCTCCCACAAACCATAGTGACCTATTTAGAAAATCCCAGCTTCTAATCTGAATAAAGAAGCAGTTTTTTCCGAATGTCTTTTACTCAGTACATACACATGAGCCACCTTAAGTAAGCTTCATAATTCACCTTGTAGAGATATGTGCTTAACATATTTTATTAAAAAGCTAAGAGAGTTCACTCAAATGTGTTTTTCAGGGGTGAGGGGCTGGGGAGCGTTTACTGAGACAGAGTCTTACTATGTAGCCCAGGCCTGGCTCTATCAGTCCTCCTTGCCTTAGCCTCCCCAGAACTGGGATTACAATTATGTGTCACCACCCCAGCTGGGTTTATTTAATTAATGCAAATGAAAAATGGACCATTAAGCCACTTCCTGTTAAGATTCTTCTATCATGGAAACTAATAAACCATGGATGCCCTCTTAGGCTTTTGGAGGTCATTACACCCAGGCCAGTATTTGCATATTGTAATCAATCATCACACATCACCATGCTTCCAGACTTTCTGAACAAGTGAGCCCCCTGTGACCTTCACTGTTCTACACATTTGTTTGTCTGTAGATTTATCTGTTCATCTCACTGCAATGCTGAGTGAGTCTGCACTTAAGTAACTTTTCTTTCCATCTTGCCTTTAGTTTTTGGGAGACAGGGTCTCACTGTGTAACTCAGACTGGCCTGGAATTCACTCTCTTCCTGCCTCAGCCTCTCAAATACTGGACTGCAGGCATTTTGTTGGAATTACGTTTAGCCAGAAATGGTAAAATGAAAAATGTACCCTCGACCCTATAAGATGTCTAATCCCTGTGCTCTACTCAGTAAATACTTTCCTCATAAGGCAAAACAGTTTTGTATATATGATTAAGTTAAGAACTTGAAATAAAGCAATTAGCCTAGATTATCTAGGTAAGCACATGGATACAATCACGAAGATCTTTATAAGAGAAAGCTGTTTCTACTGAAAAGGACAAGGTGCTTGAATTGCAGTAGCAAAGACTAAAGTGATGAGCTCTGGAGATGAAGGAAGTGCCCACAAAATAAGAGATTCTGAGAATCTGCTAAAAAAAAAAAAGGCAGTGAAACATTTTTTCCTCAGAATTTCCAGAGAGAACCAGTCCTATCAACACATTGACTTTAACCCATTGAAGTGATTTCAAGACCTGTGACTTCTTGAACTATGAAAGAATAAATTTAAGTCACTGAAAGTCATGTATTACATCAACAAAAGTAAATCAATATGCCAAGTCTTAAATACTTAATTATCAGGTAAATATACAAAGACCCTTAAAATTAAAAGTATATTTCCAGTGATCTATTAATTTGGGAATCTTACAAGTCACACTCTTTCAGATTTAAAAATGTAAACACCATCTCATAATTATATGACTAACTGATCAAAAGTATTTACTAAATACCTATATGCACAAGTCATAAGACTGAGAAACAGTAACATAAGCATATTGCCCTCAAAGTACATGTTTTAAATGGTCAATCAAAATAAATAAATAAAGCCGGGCGCTGGTGGCTCACGCCTGTAATCCTAGCTACTCAGGAGGCTGAGATCTGAGGATAGCGGTTCAAAGCCAGCCCGGGCAGGAGAGACCATGAGACTCCTATCTCCAATAAACCACCAGAAAACCAGAAGTGGCACTGTAGCTCAAGTGGTAGAGCGCTCGCCTTGAGCTGAAGAGCTGAGGGACAGCGCCCACGCCCAGAGCTCAAGCCCCACAACAGACAAAAAATAAAAATAAATAAATATAAAATAAAATAAGATTATCCTGAGTACTTATCGTAATAACTCCAAAATACTTTCTGGCAAAAAGTTAATGTTATGTTTTGTACTGTGCTATATAAAGTAAGCACATGTGATATGAAACAGAAGTGCCAGAGTTATGGTGAAACAGCCTGTAGATAGCTATGAAATCATCTCATTTTAATTAAGGATGGGGGAGAGTGGGGAGGAGATGGCTGGAAACAGATGAAACAGGAAGCGTGGTCTCCCATCTGGCTTTCCCAACAGCTTAGCCCAGAGGATGTGTGGATTTTCAGGTATGGCCTTTATCAGTACAGGTTCGATACTCAGTTATCCAAGGCTCTGTAGGTTCTGGAAATCTCATCAACTCTAAGTGCTGTATTTGGAGAGAACTGGCATGCATATATACATATATACATACATATACACATATATGTATATATATACATACACATACACACACACATATATATGTATATGAGTGATAAATTTTACTTGGTGTGCTACAATGTTGTAAGTTAAGAGATCCAATCACAAAGAAATCAACATCAGGATCGTATGCATCTACAGCATCATTAAATATGACCAATGTTAAGGTTTGGATAGAATGTGTCCCCTGAAACGCTCATGTATTAAATGCCTGGTGCCCATCTGGTGACACTACTTACTGAGAAGTGACTGGATCAGGAAAACATTAATGTCATAAGTCCACAGACAGGTTCATAGCTGGAAATGAATGAACAAAAAGGAGGCAGGGCCTCCTTGGAGGAAGTAGGTCCCTGGGGGCATGGTTTTGAATGGTGTGTGTGGTGTGTGTGTGTGTGTGTGTGTGTGTGTGTGTGTGTGTGTGTGTGTGTGTGTGTGTGTGTGTGTGTGTGTGTGTGTGTGTGTGTGTGTTTCCCTCTTCCTCTCTCTCCCCTCTATGGCCTCTCTCCATCTTCCACTTCTCACTTCTCCTCCCTCTTCTTTTCCTTTCTTCTTGCCTTCTCTCTCCTGTCTTCCTTTCTGGTCCATATCACCTCTCTCCTATCCTCTTCCTCCAGTCCCCATGACATGAGCAGCTCTGAACCACCATGTTCTCTCTTCCATGTCCAGAAACAATGAAGCCAAGCAATCATGCAATCACCTATGAAACCGTTAACCTAAATTAATATTTCCTCCTTCTAAGTTGCTTCCTCAGCTATTTTGTTGCAGCAGCAGAAATCTGACCAACATAGCAAGGCAAGAAAATAACAGTAGGGTTTATTTTGGTTCATGATATGGGAGGTTTCAGTCCATGACCAAGCTGGTCTCCTAGTTTTGGGGCCTGTGGTGAGGTAGCACATCATACCTAAGAGTGTAGAGAAGCCATTCGCCATGTCATGTCAAGAAAGGATAAAGAGGAAGCAGAGACTGGGGTTCCAATATCACCTTCAAGAACACATCTTTCCAGTAACCAAAGGATCTTCCACTAGGCACCACCTCTTAAAGATTCTATCACTGCCCAACAGTGCCAATGACTGGGGACCACATCTTTAACAAATGGGCCTTTAGAGGACACCTATCTAAAGCATAGCAGCTAAAGTTACATTTTGATAAATACATTGTAAGTTGAAAATAGCATAATACTGGGCTGGGAAGCTGGCTCAGTGGTAGAGCGCTTGCCTTGCATGCATGAGGCCCTGGGTTCGATTCCTCAGCACCACATAAGCAAAAAGAAAAAAGCCGGAAGTGGCGCTGTGGCTCAAGTGGTAGAGCACTAGCCTTGAGCTGAAGAGCTGAGGGACAGCGCTCAAGCCCAGAGTTCAGGCCCCACGACTGGACCCAAAAAAAAAAGAAAATAGCATAATCCAAACTGGCATTTAATATACTTAATTTCATTGGCAAAGACCTTCACTCCAAATAAAATCACATTGTAAGCTGCAGATGTATGAAGATTTGGGGGGACACCACTGAGCTGGTTATAGGAAGGAGCTGTTATTTTTTTGTTACCCCTAGACCTTACCACAATATACAGTTCTTTCCTAATAAATGATTGAGTGAACAAATAACTAATAAATTCATACTCTCTAAATTCACTGGGGACACATTTATGCACTACAACAGCAGAATGTGTTATAGGCCTGGTTGCTGAGGAGAACACAGGTCAGTGGGATAAAAGGCCTACATCAGTAGATTAGCAAGGGATAAAACAATAAAGGCTGAGCGTGTCTGGACCATCATGGACTGTTCTCTGCAGGAAAAGGAACTGGAGCATAGTCACATAAAGGAGAAGCCAGAGACACAATATACTAAAAACGAGAGCAAGAGAGAGCAGATGATGTCTCAAGGTAAGAATTGAGGAAAGAATGAGAGAGTGTGAAACTATCAGGCAAACTCATAAATCTAATTGGCTTTACAAGTAAAGAGACAAAGAGAAGATAGATTTCCTATGCATTGCTATAATGAGCTGAATTTATGGTGCTGTGTAAGCATATAAATTTAATGGGATAGTTTTAATAAAAATTCATCTTTTAGAATTTAAAATAATTTCTGTTGTGATATGACTACATGCGATTATTGATTATATTGACTGTACAGATGTACAATTGAGATAATGACCAAATTTTTTTCCCTAGGCTTCCCTTCCCTTTAAAAAAGAAAAACATAAAGGAGAAATAAGTCATTAAAGCTTTGCTATTATGTGCTTTAATTACACATGTGACTTAGAGTAGATGATGATTTTTAGAATTCTGTCTTAGGAGTTCGATGAGAGAAGTTTTTGCTCTTATTTTTATCAGCAAATAACCTAAGCTCCTTTCCATAAAAACAGTCAAGAATTGACTATATAAAATAATAATTATTGAAATGAATTCCAAGAAAAGGAAGCAATAGGGGCTTTCGGTATTTTGGTTCTTTTTTTCTTCTTCTTCTCCTTTGTCACTATTTTTGTTTTTTTCTGCTTTTGTCCTCTGTGTAAGTTTATCTGTGTAGGCAGGCTAAAGAGGAGCACAGATATGGAGGGGCAAAGGGTGAACAAGTGCAGCAGTGACACTCACTAGACACTGTTGAAAATGAACTATACAACCTGGGGGATCACTGGAAAGGAAAAACTTAGAGAAAGCAAGAGAAGACATGACACTGTCCAAAAAGAATGTACTCATTACCTAACTTATGTACATCACCTTTACAATAACAATAAAATATTTTTTAAAATAAATAAAAGCCAGGCGCCAGTGGCTCATGCCTGTAATCCTAGCTACTCAGGAGGCTGCATTCTACCACTAAGCCATATTCCCAGCCCTAATTTTATTTTGTTTTTGTTTTGTTTTTTTTTTTAAAGAAGCACTCTTGCAAACTTTTCTGCCCAGATTGGCTTCCCACCATGATCTTCAGGATCTCAGCATCCTGAGTAGCTAGGATTATAGGCATGAGCCACCAGCCTAATCCAATTCTTTAACTATATGTTTGGTGTTGTTTTAATTATACAAGAAGTAATAGAGAGAGCACCAATTGAAAGTTCAGGCTCCTGAGACAAACATGTTCAGATCTCACCTCTGCCATTTCCTGGCCATGGGAAATCAACCAATAGAGTTAGTCACTCTGTGACCTATGTAAAAAATGGGGGCAATTACAAAACATACTTCACAGAGGTGTTGTGAAGATCAGCTTCAGTTTAAGATGAAAATTTGCTATCATAAAGAGGCATAAACACAATGGCACCCATGAACTCAATATCCAGTTTCAAAATACCTTATTTCACAGTATTTGTGTCAGTTCACAGGATATTTTTTAAAAAATAATAATAAAATGAAACAGCACAGACCCTAACCTCCCCTATTCCCTATCATAAATAATTATCATCAGGAGTAAGGCATATAGTTTTTTCTATTTTTTATTTTACTACATTTACAAATACATAAATAATATTAACATTGTACATAAGTCTCTAATTATATGAATGGTATCTAGTTTCAACTTGTTTTATATGTCTCTGAAAACATATGATATAGTTCAACCATATATAGTTTCTCTATGTAATATTATATAATATAATAATGCTGCAGTGTATATATTCTCCTATTAATGGACATTTTTTTGTTTTTCAAAAATAACATATTTCTGCTCTACAATATTTTTAGTAGTTGCTAGAGTGGGCATTTTCATTACATTTTCCCTAATAGAACTTGTACTTCCAAGCTTCTATTTCTTTTCATATATACCTCATTTTGAAAGCACTCTATCGTCTTTAAATATAAAACCCAAGCTCTTTAGCTTGGTGTGAGAATCCCATGTGTGCCGACCTTTGCACTGTCTCCTGCTGGAGGAAGACAACACTTCAGCCATAGCACACTACTGCAGAGTGCAAAGGAACAATGGCCTTTTTTTTCATTTTATGCTTTTTAGTTTTATGTTTCTTCCTGGAAAGTCTGTTGGACTGTCTCCTCTTTGGACAGAAATAAATGCTATCTTCCAGAAGACACTGCCCACAACTCTATTAAAGTACACAATGCCATGCTATTTTGAAAAGTGTGTTTTCCTCTAACCTGCTCCCAGCAAAAAGCAACGTATTCCAGTTATCTTTGGATCCTCAGTACCTGGCAATCTCAAAACAGCATAGGACCTCAAAAAACACTGAAGGAATGAGTTGATGAATGGGAATTTTTTGAAAGTAATTGAGAATAGAATGTTTTCAGCAAAGAGAAATAAAGACAATCTGGATTCTATTCTTAAAATCGCTTAAAGTAACTACTTAAAACAGCTACTTAAAAATACTATTAAGTTTCATCCTTGTGGATGGTAGGGGAAAAACAAAGGAGGAGGCAACAATGCTTGATAAGAAATGTACTCATTATCGTGCTCATGTAACTGTAACCCCTCCTCTGTGCAGTATTCTCATAATAAAAAAACTTATTTTTAAAAAAGTTTATGAACCCCAAGGTAAGGACTCAAATTTTTTTTTCTTTCTTGCTATTGCTTCTAACATATTTATAAGATATTTCTTTATTGCTTTGTATGTCCCTCCTCCACGGTATAACCCCTGTTTTCACTATATTTGATGCTGGTATAATTTGTGGAGGGGAGGTGGACCCATTGCAACAATGAGATGTACAAGACGTTATGTTGAAAAATGAACTTTACAACTTTGGCGTAAGGCAGGGAGGGAGGGGCACAGGGAAGGGGGGTTGGGGGGGAAGATGGGAAGGGATGGGACGGGGATACAAAGGAGGAGGCAACAATGCTTGATAAGAAATGTACTCATTATCTTGCCCATGTAATTGTAACCCCTCTGTACGGTATTTTCACAATAAAATAATTTTGAAGTTTCACCCTTGTTAGTGTATATTAAGTGATACTATTTAAATGGTAGATAACTCAGAAAAAGACATAACATTTTTCCTTCACATGCAAAAATCTAGACTAAAATCTAGACTGAAATGATGATATGATTGTAAAAGGGGAGTTTGTTCATCTAATCTTTGATAAGGGAGCCAAAAACACAGGAGGTCAGAAAGGCACCTCTTCAACAAATGGTGCTGGCAGAATTGGATATATGCATGCAGAAAACTGAAGTTAGATCCTTATATATCACCTACACCAGAATCCATTCCAAATACATCAAAGACCTCAATGTAAGACCAGATACCCTGAAAATATACAGGAAGAGATAGGAGCAACATTAGGGCTTCTTGGCACAGGTCGAAACTTCCTAAATAAAGATCCAAAATCACAACAAACCAAAGAAAAACTAGATAAGTGGGAGTGCATCAAGCTGAAGAGTTTCTGCATGGTAAAGGACATAGCTAGCAAAATAAATACAAAGTCTACAGAATGGGGAAAGATCCCTACTAGCTGTGGATCAGATAAGGGCCTAATATCTAGAATATATTCAGAGCTCAAAAAAATTAACCCTCCCAAAAGCAAATCCTCAAAGAAACAATAACCCAATTAATAACTGGGCTAAAGACTTAAAGAGGTATTTTTCCCAAAAAAAAAAAAAAGAATAGCCAATAGACACATGAAGAGATATTCGACATCTCTGGCTTGAAAGAAATATAAATCAAAACAACAATGAGAGTCCACTTTATCCCAGTTAGAATGATCTATATCAAGACAACTAACAATAACAGATGCCAGATGCTGGTGGGGATGTAGCCAAAAGGGAAGGCTATTACACTATTAATAGAAATGCAAATTTGTTCAACCATTCTGTAAAGTAGTTTAAAGCTTCCTCCACTCCTAGGCACTTATCCAAATGACCACAAACCAGGTTGCACAACCATGTTCACTGCAGCATTGTCTACCATGGCTGAGATATGGAATTAACTCAAATACTCCTCTGTAGATAAATGAATCAAGAAAATGTGGTATATATACACAATGGAATTCTTCTATCTGCAAGAATGACATGTCCTATTCATAAAGAGACTTGGAAAAAAATATACTAAGCAAAGTAAGCCAGACACAAAGATACATAGGCTGCATAGTTTCCCACATTTGTTTTTTTGTTTGTTTGTTTTGGGTCCGGTCGTGGGGCCTGAACTCTGGGCCTGAGCGCTTTCCCTCAGCTCTTCAGCTCAAGGCTAGTGCTCTACCACTTGAGCCACAGCCCCACTTCCGGCTTTTTTCGTTTTGTTTATGTGGTGCTGAAGAATCTAACCCAGGGCCTCATGCATGCAAGGCAAGCGCTCTACCACTGAGCCACCTTCCCAGCACTCCCACATTTGTAATAACTAGAACGTGCTTATAAATCTACAAGTAAATCCAATGGACAGTAAAAGACAAATACTTACATCTAGACATGATTAATTAAACAGCATCTAAACAACTCAGAGAGAACTAAGGATCCTCTTAGGAGAAGATCACAAGAGCTCAATAGCTATGTACATAAGATCATATAAAATGATGCTTATTGAAATGAACTCCAAGAAATGGGAGTAAAATGTCTTTGATTTTACTGTTTATGGTTCTTTTCTCCTTTCCTTTTTCTTTGATTATGCCCTTCTGTTTGCTGGTTTTTATTTCTGTACCCTTTGCCTTGTACATAGGTTTGTCTGAATTGGAGAGGGGAAAGGGAAGCGCAGAAATGGTAGGACAAAGGGGTGGCCAATTCAGCAGTGACACCCACTAGACACTATGTTGTAAATGAACTATACAACTTGGGAGGGAGGGGAAAAACTGGGAGAGAATGAGAGGATGATACTATTTTAGAAAAGAGAGAGAGAGAAAGAAATGTACTTCTGGGCACCAGTGGCTCACACCTGTAATCCTAGCTACTCAGCAGGCTGACATCTGAGGATCATGGTTCAAAGCCAGCCTGGACAAGAAAATCCATGAGACTCTTAGCTCCAATTAAGCACCAGAAAAACCAGAAGTGGTAATGTAGCTCAAGTGGTAGAGCATTTGCCTTGAGCTGAAGAGCTGAGGGACAGCACCCAGGCCCAAAGTTCAAGCCCCATGACCAACAAAAAAAGAAATGTAGTCATTACCTGAATCATGTAACTATGACTCCTCTGTATATCACCTTTACAATGAATTTTTTAAAAAAGAAAACTTACGGGAAAATGTCAAACAATCTTAAATAAACTGCTAATTTGAATATTTAAGTGGGGGAGGGGGATGTTCAGAGCAGGAATCAGCAGGAGTGGGAGGAGAAAAAAAGAAGATGATAAGGTGAATAATATTGAAGTTACATTATGTAGGTATAAAAATAATAATACAACCAACTGAAAACTGTTCAAAAGGAGAGGGAGTTAAGAAAGAATAATAAGATGAATCAAAGTAATTAAATATATGAATGTAAATATCATGAAACCCTGAGTATAATTAAGTTGTGCTAATAAATAAACAATGAGTGATATACCTTGTATTGTAATACTAAGCTAAGCTAAGCTATAATTGATTTCTGACCGTTAGGCAGGAGGTTGACTGCAATTAGCTTCAGTATCATATCCTTTTTCATAGTGTTTTGGTTTAGCCCTAAGCCCCTTTTTCATTTCCACCATAGGATATGTGTCATTTGTAGGTTTGCATCTCCAAAAGCTATTCCATAGTAAGGGACCTTAGGGCACTCATTCAGAGACTAGTGTGAGATAATCAGCACTTCCTAAAATAACATGGAAGCTAGGACATAGAAAATCTTTGTACTTCCTCTTGGAGGAGCTCTGATAAACAACTGTGTCCACATGCATGCTGGTGTCAACTGAACAACAGCTAGAAAGCTGGTGGCTCATCATGTTCATTTTACAGATGAGAAAACAGACAATAAGAGATAGCAGTCCTCTTAATAAGAGAACGGCTGTCCATCAGAAAGAATGACATTGCCCCATTTGTTAGGAAATGGAAAGACTTGGAAAAATTATATTAAGTGAAGTAAGCCAGGCCCAAAGAAACATAGGTCCCATGGTTTCCCTTATTTGCAATAACTAGTATATGTCTGAGTCAAGCAGAAAAGGTCAGATAAGTTGATGTTAGGGAAATGAACCCTAAGATATGTACTCAAATGTTTTTTTCTTTCATGCAATTGTTTCTAACACATTTATAAGATGATTTTTTTGTTGCTTTGTATGTCCCTCCTCCCACGGTATAACCCCTGTTTCACTGTTTTTGATGTTGGTATAAGTTGTGGAGGGGAAGGGAAAAAACAAATTGTGCAAATAGGGATACAGGTGGACCCACTGCAACAATGAGATGTACAAGTCGTTATGTTGAAAACGAACTTAACAATTTTGGTGGGGTGGGGGGAGGAGAGCTGGGTGGGGGGTGGGGAGAGGATGGATGGGAAGGGGAAACAAAGGAGGAGGCTTCAATGCTTGATAAGAAATGTACTCATTATCTTGCCCATGTAATTGTAACTACTCTGTACAGTATTTTCACAATAAAAAACAAAAAGAGAGAGAATGGCTGACCCTTGCGGAGGGTGTATTAAGCTATCATCTTAGTACTTTACATATACCATTATTTCCTCAAAGTTTTAGCCACAAATCCTTAATACTTCATTAATCTCCATTCTTCCAAAGGATGAAGCTGAGGCTTAGTTGGGTTAAATTACTTGCTTTATGTCACAAAATTGTAGGGAATGAAACTAGTTTTCACCACATCTTTCTGACTCCGATACCTTTGCTCTTCACTGCTTTCATGACATTACGATGGCAGCTGTTTCCACCCCATGCCTCATGTATGGGGCCAAATCCAAGCTAATGTTTTTTATCTTATCCATTAGTCAATTAAGAAAATTACTGACACATGCTGCGGATGTCCCTGCTTCACTTCCTCCTTTCCGGCAGTGTGCACACTGCCATTACTGAAGCCAAGAGGTTTTGGATGTTCTTCCTTTTGAGTCTTTCCTTTCAATGTAGTCAGATGGCCATGAGCAAATCTCAATTCAGTCTACCTCTCCCCCAAAAGGCTCACAAGCACTGAGAAACTACTAGGACCAATTCATTCCTAGCTCAAGCAGAAAAATTGCTGTAACACTTCCCCCTGAGACCCAGTAAAGCTGCCCAGGACTCGATATGAGAACTCACATCTCTTTCTAATGGATAGCATTTTTGCTTAAAATATCTAGTGTCATTTTCTGTGACTTAAAAACAAATAACTTGCCAGGTACCAGTGGCTTATGCCTGTAATCCCAGCTACTCAGAGATCTGAGGATCACAACTTCAAAGACAGCCCAGACAGGAAAGTCTATAAGAGTCTTCTCTCCAACTAACCAATAAAAAGAAGGAAGTGGAGCTGTGACTCAAGTGGTAGTGGCTTAACCTTGAGTGAAACAGCTCAGGGACAGTACCCAGACCCTGAATTCATCCCTACAACTGGCCCATGAATGCACGCGTGCATGTGCGTGCATGCACAGACACAGACACACACACACACACACACACACACACACCAAAAAAAAAAATCAAAAAACAAAAATACCTGTGGAGATTTCCCATTCCTATAAACTAATCCTTTCAATATCCTCTTATGGAAGATAATTTACAATATAAGTATCATAAAAACAACTGGACTTAATATAAATTTTTACTTTATCACTTCAACTAAGCACATTCACTTTTTACTTTGGTTTTGGGGGCACAATTTGCTTCTGTGAAGGCAGATTTTCATAAAATTAAGGGCAGAGAAACACTCAGCAGACCATACAATGATTTAAGCACAACTGAGGGCTTCCCTGCATCACAATGAATCTAAAATTTTTGTTTTGAAATATCTTTTTATTTTTTTATTTTTATTTTTTGGGGGCCGGTGTCGTGGGGCCTGAACTCTGGGCCTGGGCGCTGTTCCTCAGCTCTTCAGCTCAAGCCTAGTGCTCTACCACTGGAGCCACAGCATCACTTCCAGCTTTTTCATTTATGTAGTACTAAGGAATCGAACCCAGGGCCTCATGCATTCATGGCAAGCGCTCTACCACTGAGCAGCCCCCTGAAATATCTTTTGATATCCAAAAATAAGGAAGAGTTCATGTATCCTGTCATAACTTCAGCATCACAATCCTTCCAGCTGTTGGCTCAGAATGGCCCATGTTCAATGTTAACAGAGATTCTAGCATCTACCTCTTCAAAACTAGCTTCTTTGCAAAGAAGCCAGATGAACCTGTAAGATTCTCTTGTCACTTGCCTTCGGTGGGAAAAAAAATCTAAGAGAACACACACTGGTGGTGATCTTAACTCTATGGAATCTGACAAGGGACATAGGAGAGACAAATAAATACAACTATGAGGAAGAACAAGTTGGTTGAGTAATTCAAACCAAAATGACTTCTCAAAACTGAAGAAAGGGAACATAAAAAACAAACACAAAGGTGATATAAAAGGAAAGTAAAGCCAGGTGCCAGTGGCTTACGGCTGTAATCTTAGCTACTCAGGAGTCTGAGATTGAGGATCACAGTTGGAAACCAGCCCAGGCAGGAAAGTCTGTGAGACTCTTATCTCCAATTAATCACAGAAAAAGCAGGAAGTGGCACTGTGGCTCAAGTGGTAGAACAGGAGCCTTGAGCAAAGGGAGCTCAAGGACAGCATCCAGACCAAGTTCAAGCCCAAGGACTGGCAAAAAATATAAAATTGTAAGTAAAGTCAAGCCAGGCGCCGGTGGCTCATGCCTGTAATCCTAGTTACTCAGAAGGCTGAGATCTGAGGATCACGGTTCAAAGCCAGCCTGGGCAAGAAACTCTTATCTCCAATAAACTACCAGAAAACCAGAAGTGGTGCTATAGCTCAAGTGGTAGAGCACTAGCCTTGAGCTGAAGAACTGAGGGCCAGACAGCAGACAGTAGATATAAAAGCCAGTGCTAGGAAAGTAATGACCGTTCTCTGTGTCAGAGCATAACCAATACAATGGAAATTGCTCCTATCAATTAGGAAGTCATTATAAAAAAAGACCAGTAAATGGAAGGAACATGGGAAGACTTACCACTAATCATCCTAGAGACTGAAATTATACGTAACTTTCATTTTATGCCTTCAAGATAGTCTCAGCTTGTTCAACACACTAACAAGTACAGAAATTCCTTTCAGCGAAGACTATAAACACTGAATCTATACAGAACCTTCCTTGAAGCTGCCCAGATGTTGCCCTATGCTCCAGGTGTCTTCTAACCAAGCAAGAACTCATCTCTAGTTCCTGTTCTGGCTACATTTGTACCTTGAGTGCTTACTTTCTCTCTGGTTTTGTGCTTTAAATGTGTACTGGAGTTTGAACTCAGAACCTCACACGTACTTAGCTTTTTTCTTAGCTGATACTCTAACATACAACCCATGCCATCAGAGTTTTTGTTATTTTTGGCAATAGAGTCTTAAAGCACAATCCTCCATATCTCAGCCTCCTAGGTAGCTAGGACTACAGCCACGAGCCACCAACATAAGCTAGACCAATTGTTTTAACCCCCACAATAGCTTTATGAAATACAACCATTTATTACACCCAATGAATAGATAATAGCATTGGCACAAAGACATTTGCAAAATGTGATGAAGAAAAAAATGGCTTTTAGGAGCCTATATAGCAAAACAGTTGATTTGGAACATTTCTTTGACTGCAGTGACCCATGTTTTTACAGTCTTATAACCTTTTCTAGTGTACAGGAAAATAAGAATGCAATGTTGATACTAGAGTATTCCCCTCCCCATGTTCATGAAAGGACCATCTGTTTCTTGAATTGTATTCATCAGGAAACCTGAAAGAATCTCAAAAGATATATTCATCTGGAAAGAGGGAAAGAGAAGTGGGAATAGAGCCGGAGAGGAAAAGTAAGAGGGCAAAGAAAGTAAGAACAAACAGAGCCTTTAAAGAATTCTGAGGAGCTAGGCAAGGTTCTGACTCCTATAATACCTAGATTTTTAAGCAAAGGATCGTGTCTGAATAATGCTTGATTAAAGCAAAGGGTTTTTTTTTTTTGTAACAATGCTTATAAATGTTTCTGCTGCTAGTTATATTTCCCTATGAAGTGATAGTTGATTCTGTTTTATAAAAGAAACACCTCTATACTTTAAAGGATTTTGTTGTGAACATCTGGGCCTGAAGTAGTCATATAAAGGGGTTTCAATTCGACATGTCAACATGTAAGTACAATTCATCTTGATCCATGTCACTCCTACTATCATTCTCCTCCCTGCACATTTATTTCAACATCTTTGAACAACCACAGGTAATTTTTTAAAAGTTAAAATTTGCATCTTAGTAAATATTGAAGATTGCAAAAAAAAAAAAATTCTAAGGAAGTCCAGGGGAGAAACTAGGGGTGATGGCCATACTGTGATACACAAGGCACTGGAGACAGCGGCAAAGAGCTGTTAGACCGTTTTCCAGTAGAAGCATCATTGAGAGGCTTTTCCAGGCATTTTTTTTTTGCATCATAGCTAATACTTTCATGTTTTCATATTTTACTAGCAGACATTATTAGTAGAAGGGAGTTTTATTGTGATAATTCTATAGGTGTATACAGTGTGCTTGGATCAAATTCATCCCCTCTACTAATACTTTTTTGATGCAACACTGTGTTTAGAATTTCCAAAAAAGTACTAACACTAGTAAACTATTCTGTTTAATCCAATGCTAAAGAGAATGAAATATTTTTCTTTTAAAGATGAAACAGTTGAGTTGTAGCTTTTATTATCTCCAATAAAAAGGAGTCACCCCTTAGTACAAGTCCAATTCTAAGCCTTGGTGGTTGATTCTGCAGTTTACTAGCTATGCAGTCTTAGCAAATAATTCAATCTCTAAGTAGTATTCATCTTTAAATAGTCAATAATAATAATTACTTCACAGGGCTGGTGTGATAATTAAATGTTACTAAATATAAACACAGTGTATTTTCTCAATGACATAATTTATTAATATTTGCAATGCTATTTTGCTAATATTTGCAATGGGTATTTTGCTACATATAATCATAAACTATTCCCAATTAATACAGACTTTTATTATAGGGGTATAAATGATTAGCAGTGCCTCCCAGCAGTATTTTTACAAGTTTATAACCTACCATTCTTTAAATCAATGAGCATTTATTGATCCTGTTTTTTGTGGGGGGGTTTTCTTGTTGATTTTTGTGGGTTTTTTTTTTTTTGGTCGGTTGTGGGGCCTGAGCTCTGGGCCCCACAGAGCCACAGAGCCACTTCGGGCTTTTCCTGCTTATGTGGTACTGAGGAATCGACCCAGGGCCTCATGCATGCAAGGCAAGAACTCTACCACTGAGCCACCTTCCCAGCCTCTTGATCCTGTTTTTTAAGACTCAATTCTAAAAAGCAAAGGAATGAATATCTGAAGTTGGAATTGCTAGACTCAATACATTGCTGAGATATATGAGGTAAAAAGGATCACAAAAATCACTGAATAGACACAGTTCCCTTCATATACAAAGAACTAACAGTGCTTTACCCACTGGCTGTCTATGTGGTGGTAATGACAAGATGCTTATTCATACACAGTAACTCTTCCACTCTGTAGGTGGAATTGCTGTAGATGATGCCCCTACAGCAAGTTTTATACATGTCTTCATTCCTGCCTGAAGTTTTAGTGTGACCAAGGCACCTCTTACCACTGAATCACCATGCCCCCAACATCTACTCCTCGTTATGTAATAGCACCGGCTCTCTTTCCAGCACGCATTACAAAACTGTAAATCACATCCAGTTATCTCAAAGAGCTTGTTCTCTACCTGTAGGCTATTAAGTTCTAACACTGCAGATGGCTTCAGATCCTGTGTTAGAAGGTGACTGGGGAATCTTGGCCTTGGAATCAATCTGCTTTAACAAGAGAATGAAGTGAATAGACCCCTGGGAAAGCACCTGGTATCCCTATTCCCTTTTGTCTCATTGGACTTCAATTTTACAGACTTTGGAGAAAGCACTGACTCTGACAGAATTTCTTGGTAGTGGCAGTGTGGGTGCCAACTGGGATTTCTGATAATTTACCAGTAAGTCCTGATTAGCAGTCTTGTCAGTTCTTTCCATCAGGTTATTACAGCCTACCTATCTAAACGATTCTCTTCATTCCTCCTTTCCTTTTTCTTCTTCTTCCAAGAATTATTATTGATCAGGGCCAGGCAGATTTTCTGTATCAGCTATAAAAATAAATCTAGCCTCACTTTTTTCTATTCTCACCTTCTCCAAGTAGGAAGCTGTTTCGGGGCCCTCTTGGGAGAAGCCCTAAATTCCATGGAGTACCACCAGGGCCTGCCTTCTGTCTGATGAGCTGCAGCCCCAGATATAAGGAAGTCTACATGTCTGCAGCAGGTTCCACCTCCCTCTTCATGAGGAATGGGCTGATGCTTGCCTCCATCCAAGCCCTCCACACTCCAAACTTCCCCTGTTCTTCAGGAGCATTATGATGCCCAGACAGTAACTCTGAATGCCAGACTACAGTAGGTTTCACACAGGCCCACATGTTCAACATCACTTTACATGCTGCAGATTCCAAAAATAAATTATTAAAACTTTCAGTCAACTAACCTGACAATCCAGAAAAGCAAGGATTCATAGGCAACTGATGACACTTTTCAACAAAGTGGCCCAGCACTTTGGGAGTTTAGTCCTTGGTTTCCAGAAAGTGAGGAAAGAGATGCCATCAGGCCTGGTCAGGGCTGGTTGTCAAAGGACCTCTGAGTCCATATTTTCAGAGACAGACTGTGTTTTAAAAGCTGCAGAATTAGCTGGACGCTGGTGGCTCACATATGTAATCCTAGCTACTCAAGAGGCTGAGATCTGAAGATCGCAGTTTAAAGCCAGCCTGGGCAAAAAAGTCCCTGTGAGACTCTTATCTCCAATAAACCACTCAAAAACTGGAAGTGGTGCTGTGGTTCAAGTGGTAGGATGCTAGCCTTGAGCACAAAGAGCCTTAGGGTCAGTACCCAGGCCCTTAGTTCAAGCCCCAAAATCACACACACACACACACACACACACACACACACACACACAGCTGCAGAATTAGCACTCATGTAATTTATTTTGTTACTGTCTTGTCTTTCACAAGCCCTGATCCAACCAAGGAAGTGAGCTTCCAGGTTTAGAGTGGTCTAAAAGAACGGTAGTAAGCCAGGCCCAAAGAAACATAGATCCCATGGTTTCCCTTATTTGCAATATCTAGTATATGTCTGAGTCAAGCAGAAAAGGTCAGATAAGGTGATGTTAGGGAAATGAACCCTAAGAAATGTATTCAAATGTTTTTTTTCTTTCATGTGATTGTTTCTAACACATTTATAAGATGATTTCTTTGTTGCTTTGCATGTCCCTCCCCCACAGTATAACCTCTGCTTTCACTGTATTTGATGTCGGTATAATTTGTGGAGGGGAAGGGGAAAAACAAATCGTTTAAATAGGGATACAAGTGGACCCATTGCAACAATGAGATGTACAAGTCCTTATGTGGAAAGCGAACTTTTCAACTTTGGTGGGGGAGGGGGCAGGGGGAGCGGGGAGGATTGGATGGGGGGGGGGGAGGATGGGAAGGGATGGGAAGGGGAAACAAAGGAAGAGACTACAATGCTTGATAAGAAATGTACTCATTATCTTGCCCATGTAATTGTAACCCCTCTGTACAGTATTTTCACAATATAAAAAATAAATTAAAAAATAAATTGTGCAGTCAAATAACAAAAAAAAAAAAAAAGAATGGCTGAAGATGCCCTACACGCACACACTCCATATGGGGGAGGGGACAAAAGAAATAATGGACCTGAGTGTGGACTGAAGGTTCTCTACCACTCCATCTTCTTCCTTAAAGCTAATAAATGTGGTGTTACACTGAAGCTTATGGTGTCTTATGGATTTGACTGGCATCTTAAATGTTTATCAATCTCTTCCCACAGGAATGGGATAAAAACCATTTGGTGGTTTTTCTTAGAAAACAATGAAACACCAGTAGCATAAAAGTACTCTGTTGTATCTCCATCTTGTCCTTGTTGTCCTTTGAGACTTCTGCTCAAGCAGACTACCATCCAAGTCCCACTGCAGCTATCTTCACATTTCAGGCTGAGCCCTCCTGTCCTCATGTTCCACTGAGATCAGCCACGGCCAGGTCCTCTCTAAACTCCCAAAGTGACTGGCAGGCCCTGCATCACTCCTCAGAGAGCAAACACAGTCTTTCCATCCCCTGCTGCTTTCATTCCATCCAGACCTAACTTCCCTCAATCATAAAATAAAGTCAGAAGGATAAAGCAAAATAGAGCCAGAAACAAATCATTCCATTGGTTATTTTGATGTAATTTGACTCACATGATTCTTTTAACATTTCTAAACTCAAATTTGACACAAAGAAAATGTCTCAAAAGCAGGGACCAAGTATACTGAGCAGGAAAGTATGTATACTATGCTGCAGGTTGTATGAACCTAATATGGAACCAGCTGGTACAACGATAAGAGGATGTTCACACAAACAAGGCCATACTAAAGCTACCAGCACAACTATGTTTATCACAACACTATTCACCATAGCTAAGATATGGAACCAACCCAGATGCCCCTCAGTAGATGAATGGATCAAGAAAATTTGGTGTGTGTGTGTGTGTGTGTGTGTGTGTGTGTGTGTGTGTGTGTGTGTGTGTGTGTGTGTGTGTGTGTAATGAATTGACAGCACCCCATTTGTTAGGAAATGGAAAGACTTGGAAATGAAGTAACTCAGGCCCAAAGAAACACAGGTCCTATGGTTTCCCTTATTTGCAATAACTAGTATATGTCTAGGATAAGCAGAAAAGGTCAAAAGTTATATACATATGACCATATAAGATTATGCTAAGCAAAATGAACCCCAAGGTAGGGACACAAGAAGTTTTATCTTTCTTGTTGTTGTTTTTAATGTGCTTATAATGTACTATATAATTTTGTTTGTTTTACATGTTCTTTCCCTATGGTATAACCCCTGTTTTCATGGTGGTTGATTCTGTACCCTGCATCTTGTATATTCATTTCTATAATCTGGGGAGGAGAAGGGAAATAACAAAATGCAGAAATAAGGATACAGGTTGACCCACTGTAAAAATGAAATGTACAAGACACTATGCTGAAAACGAACTTTACAACTTCAGGGCAGGGAGAGAGGAGTTAGGGAGGTGGAGAGGGTAGGGATGGTAGGGGAAAAACAAAGGAGGGGGTCATAATGCTGGATAGGAAATGCACTCATTGCCTTGCTCTGTACAGTATCTTTACAATAAAGAATATATATATTAATAAAAGAGGATGCTCATTCTTGTTTGGGTTTTTAGTCCATGGAAAAGTCTGGTTGGGGGGCTGGGAAGGTGGCTCAGTGGTAGAGCACTTGCCTAGCATGCATGAGGCCCTGGGTTCGATTCCTCAGCACCACATAAGCAAAAAGAAAAAAGCCGGTAGTGGCGCTGTGGCTCAAGTGGTAGAGTGCTAGCCTTGAGCTGAAGAGCTGGGGGACAGCGCCCAGGCCCAGAGTTCAGGCCCCACGACCGGACCAAAAAAAAAAAAAAAGTCTGGTTGGGGTTTCTTTCAAGACTATCAATATAATCAAAAAGAATCAAATAGAAATCCTAGATGGTGGAAATAATGCATCCAATCAGACAAATTCAGAGACGTGCCATCCTCCCCTTTGTCTCCAGCTCTATAGTTGACCAACAAGCATTCATATTAAGAAAGATAAAAGAAGGAAGCACCAATCAGGATGGCATCACCTACTGGAACTCTCCTTCCATGTCTATCATTTTTCCAATTGCTCACATAGATCAGCACTGTATTTTGCAAAGTTTCTGACACTAATCAGGGGAGATTTATTGATAGCTTAACCCAGTCTATTTTCTACTGTACTCTTGCATGAAGTCAATGACCTACTAAATTGATTTTGTAACCCCACAACTAGTTTGGATCTAAAAGTTCTGGAGTTTCTGGATCAGATTATGTAAAAACTTTTTAGAAACTGTATGAAAATTCAGTTACTATCCTTACTTGGTGCTATGTTAACGAGTTTGTTAATTGGGCTCCAGGAAAAGCTCAAGCCTGCTGCTTTCCTATTATCTTTGTCTTTCCCCAAGAAAGGACTTAAGCTGGCATTTGGAGTTGAGCCATTGAGTATATGTGCATATATATAGAGATAGATATATACATCTATTTATCTATCTATCTATCTATGAATAAGAGCTTCCCTCTGGGAAGTCTTGGATAAGCAGTAGGATTCTTCCCTCCCAACTCTTTGGAAAACACTCCCCATACTTTGAGTGATGCTAACACAAATGGCAAATTACAAACCTCTTAGATGAAAACAGATAGTTCTTTCATTTCTCCTTGAGTTTGTGGCCTTGAGTATACCAGAGTAGTATTTTTTTTCCTTTTTGCTTATTTTTTAACTTTATCTTATTATAAAGATGCTGTCCAGAGGGGTGACAATGAGGCAATGAATACAGTACTTGTGAGTCATTGTTACCTCTTCCCTTGTTGTTCTACTATCCCTTCCCTCCCCCCACCTCCCACACTCCTCCTCACCCCAAGTAACTTCCTTTAATATGGTATTGCAACTGGAAACTCCCAAGACTTCTTTTTTTTTTTTTTTTTTGGGGGGGGGGGGTCCAGTCGTGGGGCCTGAACTCTGGGCCTGGGCGCTGTCCCTCAGCTCTTCAGTTCAAGGCTAGCGCTCTACCACTTGAGCCACAGCACCACTTCCGGCTTTTTTTTCTGCTTATATGGTACTGAGGAATCAAACCCAGGGCCTCACGCATACAAGGCAAGCGCTCTACCACTGAGCCACCTTCCCAGCCCCACTCGCAAGAATTCTATCAACTACTTTTTTCAAATTGGTAGAACTGCAGTGAGTAAAGAAATTCTACTGTTGGGTTTCTTGAGTTTATGTCCTACTTCTTACCCTACCCTCCAGACTTAAGACTTTGCTGAAGATGCAATTATTGGTATATGAACAAATCAGTCATCATTATCTTCTGATTGGTGTTCAGTGAAGAAAGCAGTCGTTTGAACTTTAGTGTGAGGTAAAAACAAGCAAAAGGGATCTTTTATACTTTCTAGAATCTAATGTCTATAATGTCTTACTTTATATAACCTACTACCTAAAAATTAAAGATCTATACATAATTCTATTATTTATTAACATATCTAAATTTGAGAAAACTGGGCTCTCAAAATAAAGAATTTGTGCAATAAAGTTTAGTACATGAAGAAAAATCCAGGTTCAAACAGTCTTGAATATGATCTGCTTGCAAAGCAGGAATGTCTGAATAATCCTCCTTGAATCTGATTCATTCAGAGGAGAAAACAGAAGCTTTGTGAGGATAAGGTGTCTATTTTATTCATTGCTGAATGATCAACTCCCAGCAACAAGGCCTCGGTTTAGAAAACAGCAGCCACTAAATATTTGTTGAATACAAACAAGATAAATACATAATAATGTGTTACTCCTGGGTGTACACCCAAAGGAATATAATTAACATAGAATAGAAACATCTACACACTCATGTTTATTGCACCACTATTCATAATAGCCAAGTTACAGAATCAGTCTCAATGCTCAACAAAAAAAGTGCATATATACATAATGGATTATTTAGTCATAAAGAAAAATAAAATGTTAGGTGTGGTGTTTCAAGTCTGTAATCCCAACTACTTGGAAGGCAGAGAAAGAGGGAGGATCAAGAGTATAAGGCCAGGGGCTGGTAAGGTGGCTCAGTGGTAGAGCGCTTGCCTTGCATGCATGAGGCCCTGGGTTCAATTCCTCAGCACCACATAAGCAGAAAAAGATGGAAGTGGAGCTGTGG
Organism: Dipodomys spectabilis; assembly: GCF_019054845.1. Lineage (NCBI taxonomy): Eukaryota > Metazoa > Chordata > Mammalia > Rodentia > Heteromyidae > Dipodomys > Dipodomys spectabilis. The sequence goes on along the minus strand of NW_024870716.1, from coordinate 6,710,914 downwards.
CTCTAGTGAGACAGCGCCCAGGCCCAGAGTTCAGGCCCCACAACCGACCAAAAAAAAAACTTCCATCACTGTGACAAAATACTTAAGGAAGTCAATTTGAAAGTTTACTTTGGCTCATGGTTTCAGAGGATTCTATCCATGACCAGCTAGCTCCATTGCCTGTGGCAAGCAGAACATGATGGTGGAGAAGTCAGGGTATAACACGGCTGGCTTGCTTCATGGGGCCAGAGGCATAGAGAGACAAAAAAATCCACAGCAAGAGGTGCCTTTCCAGAACACACTCCCAGTGACCTACTTCTTCCACCTGGGCCCTGCCTCCTAATAATTCAGCTGTGAACTCATCAATGGATTGACCCACTAATTAAGTGCCCTTATGAATCCAATCAATTCTCAATGGCACCACCCACTGGAAACCAAGCCTTCTGACACAGTAGTCATTCTAAAGGAAAGGTTCAGAGCCAAACTACAAGTATTACAAGGGGGTAAGAAAGAAGCAGAAAAGTTAGCTCTAACTATTATAAGTTAGAATGCAACCATAAGCAGGAGATCCAGAAGCCCAGAGAGTCCACAGGACCAGGACCCAATGGACTTAGCGTTCATAAACAGGGATTACTTTTTTTGGGGGGGATGTGAAGGGTTGGTTATAGGGCTTGAACTCTGGGCCTGCGTGCTGTCCCTCAGCTCTTCAGCTCAAGGCTAGCACTCTACTACTTGAGCCACAGCACCACTTCAGGTTTTCTGGTGGTTAATTGGAGATAAGAGTCTCATGAATTTTCCTTTTCAGGCTGGCTTTGAGCTATGATCCTCAGATCTCAGCCTTCTGAGTAGCTAGGATTATAGGCATGAGCCATCAGTGCCAGCTAAACAGAGCTATTTTAGAACTCCCAACTCTACACCAGTTCCCACCTACACCCAAGCTAGCAATGTGAAGCTGGAGGACTAACTGGTATCCTGCCAGCCTCTGCCAATTCTAGCCTTCTAAATGGCTTCAATAATTACAAACATTTATTGAACATTAATGACACTAAACCCTCCTGATAAAACAAATCCCAGAAGTCACCAAAATATCATTAAATAATGACTTTCAACATTAATATCCAGAGACAAATATGTATATAACCACAGAGGTTAAGAGCTCTGCTCCCAATTTCTAAAGGGCACCAGACTTCTTCATCTTTAATCATCTATTTTACTGCCACTACATTGTCAGATTCGTCACCATAGTACCTAGCACATTTTTATACAGTTATAATACAGACCTTTATCAGTGTGAGAAGTGTGTTCATTTATTCCTTTTAATGCCAGGCTCCTTCTATGAATTGGTTGAAATGGAATGAATGCTGTGTGGGATTAATGAGAAGTCATTCTTCCCTCTGAAACCTTTCATTTCTGGGCCCACTTGAACATTAATATGATGAAAAGATTTCAAAGAGACTAGGGCACAATTCCCACTTCAAGAGTTGATCCAAACACCCATCCAAGAAAGAAGGGCTTTTAAAAACAAGCATAAAAGCCTCTTCTCAAAGTTTAAACAGGATGGTGAATCTTAATCTCACATATAGCTCCGTATTTATTAACCAAAGGATAAAGATTAAAACAAAAAAGGTTTAAAAGAGAGATTTGCCCATCCAAACCCCCAGTTTTCTTCACCCAGCTCAAAGACCATTTCTGCTAGCTTTTCTTTGATAAAGAAACGACATATCACACTCAAAAGACAGTATGAAGATGTCAAATTGATAGATCGTATGCATGTATTGGTATCTGAATGCATTAAGTCACTACAGTAGACACTGTTTTAATGCAAGCCCATGAGAGGGCTTTAGCATAAAATTTCCAGCAGTCATTAGTACCATAAAAAGAAAATGTCAGGGACAAAATTTGGAATAAATAAAAGAATTTTAGTGCAATAGGCCAGGTCTTATTTCTTTCTTGACTTTTTGCTGCCTAATAACTGCTGTCAATCTTTCAGATTTTTTTATTTAACATTTTGAGGAAATCCTATCTATTTAACAGAATGAGCTGACTCTGCCTGGAGATTATTGGGTATTTTTTGAAGTGGGGGTGGGTTGGATGAAGTATTATTGGTTGAAGGTGGAGGAAATCATTATTTTTAAGTGCAAGCAGTTGAGGATAGTTTAAATTCTTCTGTGGTTTGAAAAACGTCTTTGCAATGAGCTTCTTGGTTATGTGAAAAATCTTCCATATAGTAAAGACCCAATCCTCCTGAACTGCACTGGCTAATCACTGATTATCTTTGTCAGAGGCAGCATAGTTCAGTGGCTATACATCAGCGGTGTCACTTTACTACAATTTGCTAATCTCACTGTGACTCAGTTTCACATCTGTACAACTGGATAACAATCTTCCTTATGGAACTACCTGAGGATTATATGAGTTGTTGTAAAGGAAACTGAGCACAGAACTGTAACACAGCTGTCTCTATGTATTCAGTATTTCGTTTTTCTCTGATGACCATGTTTCATCTCACGGATTATTTCCTTCTAGGAAAGGAGAAACGAGTTCAAGGGCAGGGAGATGGAGGGGAATTGGTAGCAGAACAGCACCTGGCCTCAAGAAGAAAATCACAGGTCATATGATGAGGCCTCATTGAAACCAGAGTCATATTTGGAATACATTTCTATTTTTTCAATTACAATCACTTAGATTCATTTTGCGTTTTTAATAAAAAATTTCACACACTTCACACTTGCATGGCTTCCCTGCTCACAACTAGTGCTCTATCAGTTGAGCCACATCTCCAATATGGCTTTTTGTTGGTTATGCTAGAGATAGAGCTTCAAGGACTGCTTCCTCCTAGAGCTGGCTTTGAGCTACAATCCTCCAGATCTCAGTCCCTTGAGTAGTTAGGATTACAGATTTGAGCCACTAGTGTCAGGCTAAACTCTTTTTAATATTACAGCCATCATTGTGAGAGAAATTATCTTTTGAAGATAGGTATAAAATGGGCCTATTCTGGCTTCAAGTGTAGATGGACTGGAACATGTCCAATGTTCCAGTCCATTCTATCAGCAAGCCCTGATACTTGACTTCCTATTTCTAAACCTTGGTGCATCTCCTACTCCCAAACTGGTACTAAACTGCATTTGACTTTAGCCAGTGATGACACAAAGAAGGGAGGCACAACATAAAGAACCAGTAGGAGCCCAGACCATGAAGCTGGTAGCAACAAAGTCCTTAGCAACCACTTCCAGAATATGAGTTGGGCTGTGGTCCTGATTGCTCAGCCCATCTTTCTCAAGATGGACTCTACACTTCCTGTCATTTCTGCATTCTATCCAATATCCTTCAAAAAATCCTTATCAATGGGAGAAGAGATTTTAAGACATACATCAAATAAGGGGTGAATATCCAAAAAATATGAACAACTCAATAGAAGGAAACAAATTAAAAATAGGCAAAGGACCTGGCTACATATTGCCCCAGATATACACAAACACCCAAAAGCTACATTTAAAAATGCTCAATATCACCTATCAGAAAGATGCAAATAAAATCACAATGAGATATCACCACAAACATTTCAGAAGTTATCAAAAACAGAAAGATGACAAGAGTTGAAAAGGATGTAGAGAAAAAAGGAACCTTTATAAACTATTGGTGAGAAATAAATTAGCATAGCCATTCTGGGAAATAATGTGGAGGTTCCTCAAACACTAAAAATATGCTAGGAATGTAACTTAGTGGTAGAGTGATTGCTTAGCATGCATGAAGTCCTGGGTTCGATTCCTCAGTATCACATAAGCAGAAAAAAGCCAGAAGTGGTGCTATGGCTCAAGTGTGCTAGCCTTGAGCAAAAAAGAAGCTCAGGGACAGCGCCCAGGCCCTGAGTTCAAGCTCCAAAAACAAACAACTAAAAATCCAGCAATTCCACTACAGGGTATATATCCAAAGGCAATAAAATTAGTACTCCAAAGATATATCTACCATGCCATGTTAATTGTGATTATATGCACAATAACCAAGGTATGGAATAAGTCCAAATGTTTATCAATGAATGAATGAAGAAATGTCCTACATATACACAGTGGAATGCTACCCAACCATTTAAAATAAGAAATATTACCATTTGTGACAACATGGATAAATTTGGAGTAAATTATATTAAGCAAAATAAGCCAGGTATAGAAAGACAAGTACAAGTCTCCTACATACATACAATCTGAAAAACTTGAACTCTCCAGATGCTGGTGGCTCACTCATGTAATCCTAGCTAGTTAGAAGGCTAAGATCTGAGAAATATAGTTCAAAGTCAGGCTGAACAAACAACTCCACAAGACTCTAATTAATCAGCAAAATGCCAAAATGGAGGCATGGCTCGAGCAGTAGAAAACTAACTATGATCAAGAAAGCCAAATGAGAAAGCCAAAAAGAAAACCCTCCAAAAAAACAGCTCAAGAGCTTGAGTTCAAATTCCAGTACTGACTCTATTCTCTTTCTCTTCTCCTCTCTCTCCTTCTCTCTCTTTCTCTCTCTCCCTCCCTCTCTCTCTTTCTCTCTCTCTCTCTCTCTCTCTCTCTCACACACACACACACACACACACACACGCCTACAGCACAGAATAGAACATTGGTTATCTTTGGCCCACAGGGTTAGAGGGCTAGAGAAGTGTTGGTCAAATTATACTGAATTTTCAGTAAACGAAAGAATGTGATCAACAGATTTATTGTACAACATGCTAACTACAATTAATATAATGCTTGAAAATTTCTAAAAGTGGATTTTAAGTGGTCTCACTGCAAAACAATAGTATACGAGTTAGTCATATGCTATTTAACTTGTTTTAGCCACTCTGTAACATATCATAACATAATGCTATACTCCATAATATTATTGTCTATTAATTTCCATCTCAAGTTAACATAAGCTTGCTTTCTCATTCTGTAAGGTTTGTATATACAATCATGAATATTGACCGCTACATTCAGGTCACTGGTATTATACCAGAAACATGAAAACAGCTTACTTTGGTGTTTCTCATAAACAGAAAATTAAAACACCAAGAAAAGAGTATTTTTGGAAAGGGACAATTTAAATCTAGCTCAAATATACAGACGTACACAGGATTATCCTGCCAATTGACTTTCCAGGTTATAAACATTTCTTGGGCTGAGTCATTTTCATGACTCTACCTGTACTGAGCAGAGTCATTGTGATGGGATTTGTGATGAGAATGTCCTTATGTGGACGAAGTGGTATACAATTCAGCAAATCTGAAAATACTGACAGTACAACCTGTTAGCCCAGCAGTCAGCTAACCAACCACATCCAAATGATGTCCTGTGTGTCCAGAACCCAGGTACAGAATTGATCTTCTGTTAAATAATTAGGCCTCACACTAACTTTTAGCTATAAAATGTTCCTAATTTGTTATGAAATAACAATGGATGAAGATCATAATCTGAACAGGCTTTTAATATCATTAGTTGACAGAGTACCAAGATGAAAACCATACTTTTTCTTAGCTACAGAAATCCAACTTGGAACCACTGATCTAGGGAACCCCTCATGCCCACTCTGTTCTGTGTGTTTTATTTCCTACCATTATTAACAGTCCACTGAATTCTCTGATGAGCAGCACACTGGGGAAGTAAAACTTTGATTAAATAGAGCAATTTTAGTAGAGTAATACAAGGAAGACAATTAGAAGCCCTAGCCAGAGAGAATGAGAGGCCTTACACGGAGAGGGGAGACAGGTTAACAATGTCTACAAATGGAGTATGGTTTTTCAGAAACATAATCGCACAATACAGCCAGTCTCTGTTCAGTAGCACTCTGTCATTACTTTTGTTTATCAGAGATGATCTCAATTAGAACAAAGTATTGTCTTTATTTCTCCTCTGTGCAGACACACCAAAGGAAAAAGTGTTCCGTTCAAATCACTCTTATCTACTGTCACAGCCAATTCATGACTATCTGTCATGAAAGGAAGCTTACCTCATAAAAACATTTCCTTCCTTACAGATGCTTACCTGGTATGTCTGCTTTCCAATTATCCAAACAAATAACATCTATGTTCAAGATATAAGACACTGTTCTTATTCTCATGAACACACTTATATTTGGTTATAAACTTCCCATTGCCTGATTTTTCCATTTATTCAAAACTAACTTGGGTCCTACTATGAGTCAGATATATTATGAAGATAAACACAGCATGTAGAACACAAACTCCCTGCTACTCTCCAAGAGCTCTTAAATATTTAAAGGCTGATTTGATTTCCTCCCATTAGGACTCTTAAAATCATAATAATAAATTATGACTTTTAATAATGAAAATGTATGCGTATTTATCATTTATGATTTCTTCACAATTAAAATCTATTCAGTAGATATCTATTTTGTATGTATCCATTCTATTCAATGCAGTAAACCCACTAACTGAAGTTTGAAGACTCCAGAGAAATTTGAAGAAAGATGAAATTATTTATATTAGTATTATTTAAAGCACTGAGCTAAGGATACTCCCATTTTCTACCTTAAAGTAATCAGCATAGGAGGGTAAGAGGGGTACTGAAGTCAGGGGGAGTGGAAGTCTGAGTGAATCACTGTGATGTTGCAATCTGAAGAACAGGGGAAGAAGGAAGGACTGTGGTCAGGAAGGGGAATGAGTTCCTTAAAGATGTTTGTTGTTGTGTTAAATCCTATCTTTGAGGCAGGAAGAGAAAGTGAGTCTATGATATGCCAGTGATAGAATCAGAACACAAATGAGTATGGGTGTTTCATTTGAGCGATTAACAAAACAGAGTGTGTGCAGAGGACTGCCTTTCGAAGAGAGGAGCCTTGCATTACTGGAGCTGCCAGTTGTACTCATTACCCACCTCTTCATCATTTAAACTCCTTACCAAATTAGAAGATATTTTCTAACAGGCTTAGCTTCTACATGATTGAATCTGACAGTGGCAATGGATAAGAACAGAAGCTTTTCAAAGCCTTACCAGGTCCAAAGAGCTCAGCACAGCTTGACTGATAACTAAACTGAGAGTAACACCAACGTAATTCTATATGTTGTAGAATGAATTATGATGTGCTATTACGCATCACATACATCAAACAGATCAAGCAAAATACTCTGCATAGCAGCCTCTCCTTTACCCTGGGCTGGTGTCTCATTTTACAAACTATACTCACTCAATTGTCCTGTGAAATTCTCAGAACAAAGCTATGAGTCATCAAGATGGGTGTCAGTATCCATCCTCATGTTAAGAGAAACCCGGAGAGCCCCAAATCACCAAACTAACCCAAACAAGCACAGTGCTCTCCACTGACTTCTGAGCCAGATCTGGGTTAGGATATGTCAGGATGTATACATCTGAATAACTATCAAATCATCCCAGCGCCACAGGTTGATACTTAGCCAGTGACAACTACACTGGCATATGCCAGAGCCGGAGGCAATGCCAGATATATAGGATGATTTTTGCAGAGGTTTTAGGACTCCCAAGCCTGTGTTCACACGAGTAGAATTGTACCTAAACATACTATTGTTTAATGTAAGTTCACAATTACTAAGAAACTAAATGCAATAGTCCTCGTATTCCTCCCTTCCCTTCTTGCTTCCTCCCTTCTTTCTTTCCTCCCTTGCTTCCTTGCTTCCTTCCTGCAGTTCTAGAGTTTTAAACTCAAGGCCTTGTATTTGCCACACGACCACTTGTGCCACACTTCTGCCCTTTATGCCCATGGCTATTTCTGAGACAAGGTCTTGTTAGGAAACAATATGCCTAGACTGTGATCAGCCTATTTTAGGCTTCCTGTAGTTGCTAGAATGAGAGGTGTACTCTACCATGTCATGTCTAGCTTCCTCCTCTGAGACAGAATCTCACAAATTTTTCTGCCTGGTCTTGTCAATCTCAATATACATTATCATTTGCATGTTAGGTTTTATTTCTTGAATTTCCATTTTATTCCCATTTTTAGGGTTTGTTTTTAAACAAAAATGAATGCTGAATGATAGTCCCGTTCATGAGAGGTAAAGATAGTCATATGATTTTTCTCCAGTAATGATTTACTTTTCACATTCCTAGAATATACTCTGGCTCATTGCTAGCTCATTATTTTTAAGCTGAAGCTTTGTCACAATATTTGAGTCAAGTTGATTCAAAGTTTTTATTATGTACATTGATGAGCAGGATTTGTGTTTATTTTTTTTTAGTGACCCTAGGATTTAAACTCGGTGTCTCACACTTGCTAATAAACTAGCACTTTACCATTCACCATTTGAGCCACTTTTCCAGTCCTTATTTGTGCTGGGGTTTTTTTGTGGATTTTAGGGGTTTTTTTCTTTTTGTTTTTGTTTTTGTTTTTTGTCAGTCATGGGGCTTGAACTTAGGCCTGGGAGCTGTCCCTCAGCTCTTCAGCTCAACAAGGAGCACTCTACCACTTCAGCCACAGCTCCACTTCCGGTTTTCTGGTGATTAATTGGAGGTAAGAGTCTCACGGACTTTTGCTGCCCTGGCTGGCTTTGAACCGCGATCCTCAGATCTCAGCCTCCTGAGTAGCTAGGATTACAGATGTGAGCCACCAGAGACCTGCTTGTGCTGGTTATTTTTAAGGCAGGTTATCACTTTATGCCTGAGCTGGCCTAGACTGCATTCCTCCTGCTTGTGCTTCCAAACATCTCTGGGGTGACAGGTGTATGCCTCTATGCCCAGCCATTATGGCACTCCTGTACCTTAGGATGGCAGGCATACCACTAGGTCCAGTCATCTGTGTATTGTGAACTTTTTTTCCCTGGTATTGGGTTTTGAGCTCAGAGCCTCACACTTTCTCAGCTTGTTTCATCATCTTGTTCGCTTTGATGGTGCTCTATCACTTGAGCCATGCCTCCAGCCCACCTTTTTTGCTGGTTATTTTGGAGTTGGGATCTTGAAGACTTGTTTGCCCAGGTGGCTTTAAACCACAGTACTGTGACTTTTGGCCTCCTAAATAGCTAGGATTATAGGTATAAGCATGCAAGTTCAGCTTGAGTTAATTCAATTTTGTTTTATTCTATATTACATGAGTATTTAAAGCTATATGTTCTTTATGTTTTATAATAAAATGCTGAGTATCTCATGTAATTTACTGAATATTGTACCATCAGTTTTAATGATCTACAGCCAAAGTGTTGCCAAGACACTGCTACAACTGAGCATCACCAGACAACACCACATTGCACAACACCACCATACAACGCGAAGCATGAGTAATCCAAGCACTCTATGCTCTCTTTGTGAAAAAGTCACTAAAAAGATAAACAAAAGGCAAGAAGGGTGCAGACATCCACTTATTAGACAGATCTTTGGGCTGCAAGTAACAGAAAACTCAATCCAGACCAATGCAAGAAAAGAAGGGAATTAGACTAATTGGATGCTAACTCAGAGAAGAAACGTGCTTTAGGAAATGGAGTCAGTAGACTCCATTTCTTCCCATTATTTTTTCTGCCTTCCCTTACATTAATTCACTGCTGATCTCAGTTAGCTCCTAATGGCTTCCAGAGTAATATGGTTCTCCTTCTACACCCAGCAAGAATAGAGTGCTCTGATTCTGACTTCTAAGCAAAAGTCTTAAGGTTTTTCTGATTTGAAGAGGTTAGGTCTTATGGTCATTCCTGCACTGATCTTTATGTCTCAAGAAGCACGCAATCTTGACTGCCTTCAGTTATAAACTACCTCTTCTGAAGCTATGGATGGAGCCAGCATATCCAGAGGTACTTTGATTTCCAAACAGAAATCACATAGTTGGTATCAACGTTCACCACAGTGCACTATGTCTTATGACAGATTATGACAGATTATCACCAAATTGTCTTCCAAAAAAAGTACACAATTACCCTACCATCAATCATGTATGCAAATAGCTATTTCTTAAATATTCTCAATTTTTTCTGATGTTTGTATTTTATTCATACTTAATTTAATACCAATGGGTATCTTTTTATGAGTTTTGTGACCATTGGTATTTCTTCTGCAAAATGCCCATTAATAGCCTCTTCTTGTATTTCTATTTTTGAAAGATTTGTAGCAGCTTTCCATATACTCTACACAATAATCAGTCAGCCATTTAATATGCTGCAAAGTTTTTTCAGCATATTACTCATCTTTCAACTTTATCAGGCCTTTTATTGTGTAGGGATAATTTTTAATTTTATGAGGTTTTATCTGCCAATCATCTTCTTTTATGGCTTCTGATATTTATGTCTTATTAAAGGAAGCCTTTTCCACTCCTGGTTTTATAAAAAATGATCTCTAATATAGTCTTCACTTTTAAGATTCTTTTACATTCAACTAATTAATTCATCTGTATTTTTTTCCTCTGGATGACATAAGATAATGGTCTACTTTTTCTTTTGTCTGAATCAAAGAATTTTCTTAGCGTTTTTATTATACAGGTTAAGCTCTCCCCCTTGGGTTTGAAATTCCAGCTTTACCTACATTTATATTGGTGATACATGGGTCTGCTCGGGTTTCCATTGTGCTGAGCTAGTATCTGCTCCCATCTTCCACATTGCTTTTGATGATGTCTTGAGCATATGTTTTAATACTCTAGAACATGTGTGAGACCTAACTTATTGGCATGACCTATAAGCATCTCTATGACCTATAAGCATCTCTAAGCTGTGTTAAAGATTATTCTCCAGCTCTTGACTTTGAGATTTTAGTAAAACATGTTCTGGAACACAGCATTGTTCTTTTGTTTCTTCTTCTTGGGAAGCCTTGCTCTCCTTCTTCACCTGTGTGACCTTTACTCATCCTTTAGCACTCATCTCAGGCAAAAATCATTTCAGAAACCTTTGCTTGACACGAGGTGGGCTTCTCTACCCCTGGGCTCCATTTACACCATGTGCTGCTACTAGACAGAGGCCCGTCTCCTGCCAGCTTTCCTGTGGCAGACATTTATTTTTCCTTATACATCTCATATTTACAAAAACCTTATTCTATTTCTTATTGATGATCAGAAATGTTGGGAGAAGTCTTTGTATCTACTTATTGAATTGTATTTTTAACCAGTTTAGAGACACAAACTAATGGATACTCCCTCCTTGATGTTGTTAAAATCTGAATAAATTCTCTTCTGAGTTTAGAATTAATAATTTAGATCCATTATTTCTAATATTCTTTCCCTGAGCAAAACCTGAATAAAATTAAAATAGTACTAAAGGCAAGGTAGTTACCAAAGCTCAGGTATAGCTTAGAAGCCTAGGTGAAAAATGCATGCCAAAGCATCTGACAAAGTGGCCCAAATGATTCCAAATCAGTCCCTGAGTGCACCATGTGCTGGGCTAGCATTACAAATTTGATGGAGAGAGAGAGAGAGAGAGAGAGAGAGAGAGAGAGAGAGAGAGAGAGAGAGAGAAGATATCAACAAGTCTGGGAGTCCACATTCTACAAAATAAGACAGAATATCCACATGAATAATTACAGAACAACAGGCTATACTGATATGTGGCAATTATAACAATACTCAGAACAATAGGATATATTGATATGTAGCAATCAGAACAGTACCCAGAACACTGATGACTGCGTTACAGAAAGTATGACAAAATTCTGTAAATGCCGTCATTGGTGGCTCATACCTGTAATCCTAGGTACTCAGGAGGCTGAGATCTGAGGATTGTGGTCCAAACCAACCCAAGGCAGGAAAGTCCGAGAGACTCTTATCTCCAATTAACCACCAGAAAACTAGATGTAGAGCTGTGGCTCAAATTGATAGAGCACTAGCCTTGAGCAAAAGAGCTCAGAGATAGTGCTCAGGCCCTGAGTTCAAGACCCACAACCAAAATAATTAATTAATTTAATTTAATCCCGTAAGCACTAATACTAGAGCTCCATTTCGTAGATTACAAAACATAGGCACAAGCTGGGTACCAGTGGCTCACGCTGTAATCCTAGCTACTCAGGAGGCTGAGATCTGAGGATCACGGTTCAAAGCCAGCCCGAGCAGGAAAGTCGGTGTCCGTGAGACTCTTATCTCCAATAAAGCACTAGAAAACCAGAAGTGGCACTGTGGCTCAAGCGGTAGAGTGCTTGCCTTGAGCTGAAGAATGCAGGGACAGTGCCCAAGCCCAGAGTTCAAGCCCCGCAACCGACCAAAAAAACCAAAAAACAAAAACATAGGCATAGGAAAGTAAATCAAGTCCTTCAGGGAAAGAGAGTTAATAGATGTTGTTTGACATCTGAAAATTTTGTTTAATGATATACATGCTTTGGTATTTTTATCTGCATAGCACTTTTAGCATTTGAGATTTTATTATAAGGATGATTTTCCAGAATACCTTGCTATGTGGATATAGATCTATAGTTACAGTTTAAAGGACTATATTTCAAAGGTGAAATTAATTGTTCTCTTGCTGATGAATTACTTTGTTTCCTTAAGTAGGTCTTTCTCATCCATAGGCAATATATTATAGTATCTGCAAACTGAACATTAATTCCATTGTCTCCCATGTTATTTGTACCTTTCTTAGACTTTTTTTTTTTTAAAATTTTTGTACCAAGCAGATGGACCCTATCTTTAGCTACCCTTGCAATTCAGAGAATTACCCTTGGCTAAATAATTTGGTTACAGGTCCCATTGAAAAGCTCACCACCCCTGGCCTAGAGCTAGCATAGAGCATAGAGGGCCAGTCCCTTTCTTCAAGGTAGGACCAACGTTGTACTGCAATTCCTACTCCAGAGCACCTCATCTGGGGATACAGGTCAAGCAGATTCCAGCTGAGACCACATCCTTCAGAAGCAACTTCTCCTCTTCCCTGTTTCTTCCACTCCTCCATTCCAAGACAGTCCCTGTATAAACCACATGCAGCCATGTCTCTGTTTCTGAGAGACTCGGCCTAATATCTGCTAGAGACTACGCTACCTGCTACAGCACAGCTCCGTGACATGATCATCAAAGCTCTATCTCAGGTTCTTCTATTTCTGTCCTCTCTTGAACCTATTCCGAAAGCTTTGCATGGCTATCACTCCATCAAGAGAGTTCTTGACTAAATCCTCCCATTCCTAGCCTGGTCCGTGTTCAACACTCTTCTTATTCAGACCACTATTTATACTGCATATACTTGAGTACTCCCTCCTTTGGACACTATATGTTCTTTCTCACCCTAGGACCACAACTCTCTAGATCTCTTCCATCTTTTGCTATTTCCTCCTGATCTCTAAATTTTGGGGTTTCCTCAGGTTTGATTCCTGAACTTCTATTTTTCATCAACATTTACTCCTGGTTGGTAAACTGTCTAATGTCATAAGTTAACATTCCCAAACAAGTATAACTAACCTTAGCTTCCCCCTAAAACCCAGCTAGATATCCATCTGACTATTTAGCACATTTCTTCAACATATTCAAAGCCACCTTCCCAAAAATGACCTACACAAGGCCCAAACACACTTCCTTTCCCATATCTTCTACTGTTTTAGGGGTTTGTTTGTTGTTGCCAGTCCTAGGGCTTAAACTCTAGGCCTAGGCACTGTCCCTGAGCTTCTTTGCTCAAGGCTAGTGCTCTACCACTTGAGCCATAGCTCCATTTTCAGCTTTTTGGTGGTTAATTAATGATAAAAATACCATAGTTTCACACCTGGGGTGACTTCAAACTGCAATCCTCAGATCTCTGCCCCCTGAGTAGCTACGATTACAGGCATAAGCCACTAGCACCAGTCCTTTGGGTTGTTTTGTTGTTGTTGTTTTCCTTTTTCTAACCCTTCTTTTCTCAAATCATAAATCAGAAAATCATTTTCTTACATTTTTCCTCCTCTTCCTCTTATTTTCTATACACAGAATCTGTTGAGAAACATGATCAACTCTACCTTCAAAGAAATACAAATTAACCCTTCTCCATGGATGAACTTATTACTTAGTGTGATCAACTGCTATCACCTTAGCCCAAACCATCACTAGCTGCCTAAATAATTAAGCAGTAGCCTAACAATCTCCTTTGTACCTTACCACCTGTTGATCACAGAATGCTCCCAGTGACCTTTAAGTCATATATCATTTCTATGTTACCTTCCTCTAATAGCATAGGGCAGTGACTAAGAGCACGGACAAGAGCTTTTTTGTGTCAAGTCCTCAAGTCCCAACCCATGGAAGATCCACCTTTCACTTATAAAATGAAAATGATAATAATAACTACCTCCCAGGGTTGTTATGCAGAGTAAAAGAGATTATATAACATGCACTGAAGGATTTGTTGTTAAGTGGTTCATTATTTGATAAACTAGCAACCGTTCTTGCTTAGAAATGTGAGCACTCATGTCTTAACACTCTTTCAGCCAACTGGGCTGGCTCACTTTGGCAGGCAGCACTGAACAATGTATTATTCAATCTTTCTTCATCTCTGCTATTTCTCCAAATATATGCACAAATTTTGTGCAGGCCTCTGCACAAAACCTGCCTTATCGATAAAGTTTTCACTGGGCATGAATAAAAGTCACCCTTAGCTGACATTCCTTCTTCACCTTGCTCCACTTCACTCTCCTCCAGATTGCTCATTTTCTAGCGTAGAATTCACTCATCCTTTTATGGTTTTCTTCCACCCCACTATACCACAGCTCTTTAACAGGAGAGCTTTCTCATTTGTTTTGTTCACAGTTCTATCTTGAGTGCCTGCAACAGTGTCCGATATAGAGCAGGAATTTAATAAAGATTTATTAGCAAATGAGTGAATAGAAGGGTAATGTGAAAGCTCTTGACCTATGGTGGTGATATAAATTAGGAAATCAGCAGCAGGAATAAGAAAGGTTAGGTAGCATAACCAAATAGACCAGAAAGAAAGATCAACAATATGAGAAAAGACACTGGAAAGATTATTTTTGAGATACTAGTAAAGATAAAAAGACTGCATAGAATGGCACTGTCCAACGGCAGCACAGAAAACACAAAAGGAGAAATCATTTTGAGGGGGAATACCACAAACCTAAGTTATGAGAAGGCAAACTTCGATGTGGCAGCTGGAATTCTGGCTTTATTACTGAGAGAAATCAGAACTGTAACTGCGGTTTTGAAAGTCACTGGGAAAGACGGTCATTCAAAGCTGTAAAAAGAAAAAAAACAGGATGCAGCCTAAGGGAAGAATATGATCAAGAAAAAGAAAGAAGACCGGAGGGGACATCCAACATCATAGGACTGCAGATAAAAGAGAAAAGAGGGGAAGAGACTGGTAGGAAGGAAAGCAGTAAGAACAAGAATGTCTTTTAAAATACAAAAATACAGTCAAACAACAGTAACTGCTGAAATCATATAAATTATTTCAACTGGAAACTTTTCAAGACTGCCAAAAGTCACTCACTAAGATAGAAGTAGTGGGACAAGGACTCCATACCTCCTGGTAAGACTGAGCACAGGCGACGTTATTGCCTGCTGCTGTGGAGACGAGGTCTTCAGGGCGGTTTCCTAGCTTACAAATGGGTTCAGGCTCTCGTGCATTTTCTAAGAGGCATGCGACTTTTGTACATTTGATACAGCCAGCTATATTTTTATTATCTCACCGCCCTTTGCCTTGGCTTTCAAGACTTGTTTCCCTAATAATGTTCTAAATACCTTGTATAAAGCCTCATTTCTTGAACTTTTCTTTGCTCTAAGAGCTTAAATTATTTTGTGGTCATTACTTTCTTACAACTTATAGTTCAAATCTGTTGTTTTCTGCATATTATCAGCAGCATCTTTAGAATTAAGCACCCCTCCCCCTTTCTCCAGCTTCTGGTTGAAGCAATTATCTTCCCCTCCTCATTCTGGTCTCCAGCAATAAGTAATTCATGGTATCCAAGTACCCGCATATTTTGCACCTAAAATGCTACCTTAAGCAGCGATGGAAATGGTCATTATTTACTCTGGAAAGCCTGTCAAAGTTACTGTTAAATCACTGCTACCGTGTGATTTGGACTAGAAAGTGTCTCCCATTTCTACTATTGATCTTATGGGGGAATTACTCTCAAAAAAACTTTTCAATGTGCTATTGGCTAATTCACTGCCAGCACAATATATTTTAAGCTGAGTGTGAATAACATACATCTTACTTGTAATGTGTTTTAGATGCACAAATTTAAGATTTATATCAACATTCTCAAGCAATGTAATATAGATGAAAAATACAATTTCCAATGTAATATCCAGTGTTCATAAATATGCCATCTTAGAAATTACAACAAGCAATGTAGAAAGTAAGGAATAGACTTTGGACACTAATACTGTTTCCCAGGGCTAAGGGAAACACACTTCTGTCTTAATAAGGAAAGGTTTACTATGTTGAAATAATGATTACACCACGTACCTGATTTGTGTTTCCCCCTAGCTGCCTGGTCTACTAGGTGGTGGCTGACCTACATACTGTCACACTGACAGGCAAGGAGAAAGGGCTGCAACAGCCATGGAAGGAGGCAATGGGGCATGGTCCTGCAGATACTCTACTCCCAACCACCACAACATATTCCACTTAACTTCTCAAAGGGACTCTGTTTAATTACATATACACATATTATACAGAAATACATATGCATGTAATTTTTTGGCTGGGATGATATAGCTTCAGTCATTCAATCTCCACATTCATTGGACACGTCCTTATGCTAGGCACCCTGACCAACATTAGGGGAGTATCAGTGAACAAGACTGCCAAAGGCTCTGCTGTTCCCTAGGTTATCATCCAGATAGACTGAGAAAATACAAGTAGTTACTGCCTGTCTTCATGTAACATTAGATTAAAAGATTCTAGATTGTGAAATAAAAGAACACGAAATTTAAAAAATGAATCTTACAAAGCAAGGATGAAAGCTATATGTAGTCAGACAAACTGACTCCATACACAGAAAGTCCTAAAGAATCTATACATCTCTTGAACTACTGAGTGAGCTTAAAACAAAGCAAAAGAAAGACTATCACTACACAAAAATCAACTGAATTTCATGTAAGAGTGACAGATAATTAGAAACAAAAGTTAACATGTACTCTTAACAGAAGAATCCAAAACACTAAAAAATTAGAAACAAATTTAATTTTAAAAGAAGCAATACTGAGCTGGGCGCCGGCGGCTCACACCTGTAATCCTAGCTATTCAGGAGTCTGAGATATGGGAATCGCGATTCAACGCCAGCCGGGGCAGGAGAGACCGTGAGGTCTCCAATAAACGACTAGAAAACCGGAAGTGGCGCTGTTGCTCAAGCAGTAGAGCACTCGCCTTGAGCTGAAGAGCATAGGGACAGCACCCAGGCCCCACAACCAACCAAAAAAAAAAAGATAAAAAAAAAAAAAGGAAGCAATACTTCTCCACTTCAAATCTGTGAAACATTGTACAAGGACATTTTTATCTAAATGGGTAGAGAGATACTTCATATTCAGAGGAATGAAATACATACAATTATGATACCAAGTTTATACAAATTCATTTAACACAATTCCAATTAAAATCACAACAGGGGGCTGGGAAGGTGGCTCAGTGGTAGAGCGCTTGCCTTGCAATACATGAAGCTCTGGGTTCGATTCCTCAGCACCACATAAGCAAAAAGAAAAAAGCCGGAAGTGGCGCTGTGGCTCAAGTGGTAGAGCACTAGCCTTGAGCTGAAGAGCTGAGGGACAGTGCCAAGGCCCCACAACCGGACCAAAAAAAAAAAATAAATAAAATCACAACAGGCTTTTAACTGCACTTTATTAGCAAACATATTAACTGTATAAAATCATGAGTTTTATTGTGATATTTCGTGCATTATATGTAACAAACTCTGAACATATCCACCCCATTCTACCCTCTTAATTCTCCCTCTTCCCACTAGTCCTCTTCCTCCACCCTAATAGCCCCCCAGTTAAATTCATGTCTGTTTTTGTAGATGTTGCATATGAGAAAAAACATGTTTGAGTCTAGTTTATTGTGCTTAATATGATGATCTCCAGTTCCACTTTCTTTGCTTTTTTCCTTATATTTGTATTATCTTTAAGTAGTTGCATGAAGGGGTTACCATTAAATATGTCAGTTTATGTGTAAACTGCATCCTGATCAATATCACCCCTTTCCTAGTTCTCCTCAACCCCCATCCCTCTGACCCCCACCCATTCCCTCAATTTTCCTAGTTACATAAACTATATATTGAATATTATGACTGCATTCTCCCCCTCCTCTCTCCATTTATCTACTTCCATCCATTTTCCTGCAAATAGCATAATTTTGTCCTTTGTGTAAATAAAACCCCATTGTGCATATGCCATGCTTTCTTTTTCCACTCATATGTTAGATACTTGGCTATTGTGAAAAGAAACACAATAAAAACATATGTTCAGGTGTCTCTAATGTATGCTTACTTAGATTTCTTGAGTATATAGCCTAGGAGTGGTACAGTAGGACCATATAGTAATTATCTTTTAGCTTTGTGAAAATCCTCAATATTTATTTCCATGGTGACTACCCTAATTTACATCTTCACCAACAGTGTATAAAATTCCTCTTTCCCCTTTGTCCTCCCTCACACTGTTTTATTTTTTTATGACAGCCATTATGACTGAGGTGAGATGGAATCTCAAGTCATTTTGACTTGCATTTCCCTGATATCTAAAAATATGGAATACTTTTTCATGTAACTACTGGCACTTGTTCTTCTTTTCAAAATTCTGTTATATCATATTTGTTCTTTGGGTGTTTAATTTTGGGGGTTCTTTATATACTCCTGATGTTAACCTCTTGTTAGATGAATAGCTGAGAAGGGGTTTTTTTCCCATTCTGTAGGCTGTGTCTTCAATCTGGTCATTGTTTCCTTTAACCTACCAAAAGCTTTAACTTTTGTGTTTATTTATGTTTTTATGTTTAAGTAGAAATTTTAATTTATGTAATCTCATTTGTGATTCTTGCTCTTATTTCCTGAGCTACTAAAGTCTTATTAACTTGTAGGTGTACTCATACACCTTCAAGTGTTTTTCCTATGTTTCCCTCTAGTGTTCAAAGATTCAAGTCTGGCAGTAAGATTTTCCATCTATTTTTATAGTTGAGTTTGTACAGGGTAAAAGATAGGGATCTTGTTTCAGTCCTCTGTGTATATCAATATCAAATTTTCCTAACATCATTTGTTAAAGAGGCTGCTTTTCATCCAATGTATGTTTTTGGCAGCTTTGCTGAGAATCAAGGTCCTAAAGCTGTAACCAGATCATTGATTTCTGTGTCCTCTATTCTAGTCCATTGGTCTACATATCTGTGTTTGTGTCAATACCATGCTGTCTTAATTACAGTGGCTCTGTAGTATAATTTGAAATGGAATATTATAATACCTCTAGCAATGTTCTTATTTGCTGAAGATTGCTTCAGCAATTCTGTTCTTTTGTGCTTTCAATTTTTTTGTGTCTGTGAAGAGTGTCATAATTAATCCTGCCAATCCAGGAACATGAAAGCTCTTTCCATCTTCTAGTGTCTTTTCCAGTTTATTTCTTCAGGGTTTTATAGTTTTCACTCTAGTAGTCTTTCACATCTTTGATTAGGTTTTGTTTTGTTCTGTCTTTGACGTTATTGTAAATTCAGCTGATTCCTTAATTTCTTTCTTAGCAAGTTCATTATTACACCATAAAATGCTACTAGTTTTCATTTTTAAAAACTACTGGAGTAAATACTAAGGTATAGGTAGAATGAATGCCACAAAATCATTTCTAGAGTGACTTACACCGTGAACATTACAAAAAGTTAACTGGGAAAAATTAATTGTTAACTAGATTTAACCTTACATAACATTTGAATCATTTGCTTGTTAAGGAACTGGGCTTCTCTCCTCATTAATGATAACTGGTATCACTTTGGTTTTCCTTCTCAAAAAGGAAAGTAAATGCATGTTAATTTGCAATGTCTGCCATAATATTGAAACCTTTCAGGAATCAGTTCTGCAACTCAGATTTATGTGTGAATCTGCAAATGATCCAACATTGAACCTCTCCTTTATCCATGAACTCCCTGCAGGAAGGTAATGTTACATGACCATGAAAATAGTTGAAGTTGTGTTGTTGAAATGGAATCACATATGTGGGAAATTGGACACCAGGAGTGTAGTAGCCATGAATAAATGGTTTATTGTGCTTGAAAAAAAAAAAAAAACTACTGGAGTATAAAAATGCTACTTGGCTGAATTTAGCAGGTCTATAAATCTTTTGATAGAAGTTTTAGGATCTTATAATTATACCATGTACAAATAGGCATATTTTGACCTTTGCCTTCCCTGATATTTCTTTTGTTTATTTTGCTTTATTACTTTGGCTAAATTTCAAAGTATCATATTAAAATAAGACCAGTGAGTATTAAATATAACCAGCAAGAGTAATGATCCTTGTCTTGTTCCTGAATTTGGCAGAAATTTTTTCAGACTTTTTTCCTATTCAGTTTTATGTTGGCTATAGTTCTGTATATGTCCTTTATTATGCTGAAGTACAAGAATTCCTATTTCTTTGGAAGCTTTTATCAGTGAAGGATGGATGAATCTTTCCAAAGGCTTTTGCTGAGTGTAGTAAGATAACTGTATGACTTTTGTCATTGTTTCTATTTAGGTATTTTACTACTCTGCTTATTGACTTTTTTTTGTTGTTGTTGTTGGTTGTGGGGCTTGAACTCTGAGCCTGGGCTCTGTCCCGCAGCTCTTCAGCTCAAAGCTAGCACTCTACCACTTTGAGCCACTGCGCCACTTCCAGTTTTCTGAGTGGTTTGTTGGAGTCTCACAGCCTTTCCTGCCAGGGCTGGCTTTGAACTGCGATCTTCAGATCTCAGCCTCCTGAGTAGGTAGGATTACAGGCGTGAGGCGTGAGCCACCAGTGCCCAGCTGCTTATTGACTTTTTGTATGTTGAACCATCCTTACATTCCTAGAACAAAACTTGACCATGTGTTAGAAATTGTTACCATGTTGTTGAAAATATTGCAGGCTTTATATATTCAGTAAGTACATAATAACTAAAATGCATGAGGACCACAAATAACTCCACAGCAAAAAAAAAAAAAAAAGAAACCAATTAAAAAATGAGCAAGTGGCACTGTGGCTCAAGCGGTAGAGTGCTGCGCCTTGAGCTGAAGAGCACAGGGACAGCGCAGCACCCAAGCCCAGAGTTCAAGCCCCACAACGGCCCAAAAACAAACGAAAGAATAAAAAATGAGCAAAGGACCTGAATAGATATTTGTCAAAAGAAGATCTATAAATGACTAACAGATAGATTAGATAGATAGATAGATAGATAGATAGATAGATAGATAGATATAAACATGTCCAGTGCTAATTATTTAAAAATATAAATTGAAACTAGATAGCCTCTCAAAATTGTCAGGATTCCTTTTATCAAAAAATGAAAGATGGTAAGTGCTAATGAAAATGGCCAATGGAAAAAGTCTCATCAAAGTCAGTTTATCTGAGATATGTTGTGCAGTGTAGTGAATATAGTTAATAATAGCATATTATTCAAAATTGCTAAGAAAGTAAATTTTAAGCTAGGCACTGATGGCTCATGCCTGTGATCCTAGCTATTCATGAGGGTGATCCTACCCACTCAGGAGGCTTTGATCTGAGGATCTGAAGATCAAAGTTGGAAACCAGTCCCAGCAGATAACTCTGTAAGACTCTTCTCTCCAATTAACCATCAAAAGCTGGGAGTGGATCTGTGGCTCAAGTGGAAGAGTATCAGCCCTGTGTGAAAAAGGCAAGTGAAAATGCAAGACCCCTGAGTTCAAGCCCCAATACCAGCATACATACAAAAACAGTAAATCTTAAATGCTCTCACCATAGAAAGTGAAAAGTATGTGAGATGATGAATATGTAAATTCATTTGATACATTGATATACTGGTCTAGGAAATAACACCATGATTATGCATTCATTTTTATAAGTGAGAAAGCTGAACCCTTAAGATTTTACACCTCATGGCTTGTATATTTCAACAACAAAAATGTGAAATAATTGTTATTTTTTAATTATTCTATTTTTCTTTTCTTTTCTTTCTTTTTGTTTTGCCAGTACTAGGGCTTGAACTCAGGGCCTGCACGCTGTTCCTGAGCTTCTTTTGCTCAAAGATAGCACTCTAGCACTTGAGCCACAGAACCACTTCCAGCTTTTTCTGTTTATGTGGTACTGAGGAGTCAAACCCAGGGCTTCATGCATGCTAGGAAAGCATTTTGCCACTAAGCCAAATTCCCAGACCTTAATTATTCTTTTAACAATACATATTTTTACATCACCATTTTAATATCATAAAGAATGTAAGATAAAGACAGGGATCCCTAGTCTCTAGATACTAAATGTATTGAAATATGTCTAATCTAGATACTAAATAGCTACTAGTGTAGCTAAATAGCCATAGCTAATATGCATATGTTTTTTAAAACAGTGATATGAGGTGCATTGTAGAGCCTGAATAAACTGACACAATTTGATTAGTTCAGAAACAGCAATTTATTCTTCCATGATTCTAGAAGCCAAAAATCTAAAATAAAAGTACTAAAAAGATCACAGTCTTTTCTAAGGCTCTCAGGGAAAATCTTTCCTTGCCTTTTCCAGGGCATCACCTTCATTTTTAGGCTTTCACAATGTCACTCTAATCCTTGCTGCTGTTTTATATAGCCTTGTACCTTGTACCGTGTGTGTGTGTGTGTGTGTGTGTGTGTGTGTGTGTGTGTGTGTGTGTGTGTGTGTGTGTGTGTGTGTGTGTGTGTGTGTGTGTGTTCCCCTCCTCTTAGTAGAATACCCAGTACCCAGTCAATGGATCTAACCCATTACATTTGTAATTTGATCAAAGCATTGTCATATGATCTCTTTTTCTTAGCTAGGTTCATCTGCCAAGACTGTATTTATAAATAAAATCTTATTTTAAGGTTGCAGGTAGACATGAAGCTAGAGCAAACATGCAACAGTTGGATCTTGAGTATCACCCAAAGAACAATGTGTTAAGGACTTGGTCCAAAGCCTGTGGCACTTCTGGAATGAGGTGGAACCATTAGAAGACAGGCCCTAGTGAAAGGAAATCAGGTCATTAGGGATGTGGCCTGGAAAGGAATATCAAGACTCCAAACCCATCTTGTCTACCTCTTTGCTTTCCAAGAACCATCTCAGTCATGTTCCCACTCCAGTGTACTGTGCTGCCACAAGCCCAAAGCAACAGAGCCAAACACCATGGAGCAAAACCAAGAACCAAAATAAACTTTTTTGTCCTTTTATGTTGATTTTCCCCAAATATTCACTGCAGTAAAAAACTAACACACTATTGGATCTACTATATAAAGCAATTTAAAGTTAAATTAAGTGCTGAATTGTTTAGGCATAGGAATTCAAGAAAGCTGTGATCACATCCATCTAAACAGGTGAGAGACGATATCACAGAAGAGCAAGCCTTTGAATTATACTGTGGAAACTGAGCAAGAATCAGGTGAGCTGGCAATCCAAGTGACTCAGAGGCGGGGCTGACTGACAGCAAGAGTTCTGCCTGAGAAGTGGTAGAAAACAAGATTGAATAAATAGAGGAAGCCAAGTTATGAGAGTCCTTGAGAGCCGAGCAGATGAATTTAGACTTGACCCAATAGGAAATGGGAAATAGCTGTAAATTCTCAAGTAGGGCAGTGAAACGGTGAAGGCAGTGTTTCAGGAAGATTATGTTGGTGACAGCATGCTAGATGGATGGGAGGCAAAGGGGACTGAAGGTTGATGTATTTTGTCTTTTCTATTCTGGATAATTGTAAGGCAGCAGGAGCTATGTGGTTTAATCTTTTAAAAGAAAGAGCACCACTGCAATTGCTTCGTAAGAAACTTCACAAAATCATGCAGAAATGGAAAAGTAGTCCACCCGCCATACCACCTGAAAATGTTCATTTTCAGAGGCAAATGTGATGGGTCCTTGTGATATAGGATGCAGAGTACCCATCAAGTGGAAACACATTAGAAATGCAGAGCCTAAGGCCCTACTCCAGACCTACAGAATCAGAAGCTGAATTTCTACCGAGGAGATTCATATGCTTTAAAACTTCATGTTAAAAGTTTCAAATGCATTGCTATGATTGATTTCTGTTGAGCTTCAGTCTGTGATAAATGTTGCTGTGCTAACCTGAAAACCCGATTATGGACTCCTTGTGTACTATGGTGAGTCCCAGAGCTGAGAAGCCTCCTCACATACCTACCTATTCTGGTGGGGGAATAACCATCAAACGGCCAAAATGGAGGCATCTAGTCGCCTTCTGAAACGTGTCACTCTATACATGCAGTTGAAATTGAGACAGCTGCTTATTTCTCACCATTCTGTGGACTCTTGTTCTAACTGATATTTTATCATGTGAAAGAGAAAAGAGTCCCAGATTAGAGCAGACAGTGAAAGTCAGCAGACAACACATGACTCACGGTCCATGGCAGGACCATTTTCCTTAGCACAATGGTTCCAACTCAGCTGAGCATCATTTCCGTCTAGCACTCCAACTGCAGTGCCCTGCATTGCCCCACATTATCAACAAGCATGAAAAAAATTTGGTAATTAGGAAGAACTGGGTGCTCAAGATTACTCACAGGCACACAGTTCCTCACACTTGAACACTCATACCAATTACCTGGGGATCTCAGGGATACACAGATTCTGAATCAGTATTTCCAGAATGTGGATTCAGAATGAGAATGAAGTCCTTATCACTAGCAGGCTAGCACATGATGATGACCTTGGTCATCACAGGCTGAGCAGCAAGGAGACTTGCTTCCCAAGGTTATATACTAGGCACATAGAGAAAGTAATAACAGAATGGAAATAGTAGAATAGTAGAAATAGTGGAATAGTAGAAATAGACTCTGTGGGTGGGAAAAAATAAAGATAACGAGATTAACAGAAATGGAAAAATAGAAAAAACAGTTTAAAGAAGGAATATTGATAAAAAAAAAAAATTAAATGTAAATGGGGATTTTAGATATGTTGGAACTGGGTTGGTCTAGAAATGCAGA
Source organism: Dipodomys spectabilis (assembly GCF_019054845.1). Taxonomy (NCBI): domain Eukaryota; kingdom Metazoa; phylum Chordata; class Mammalia; order Rodentia; family Heteromyidae; genus Dipodomys; species Dipodomys spectabilis. The sequence continues at coordinate 6,686,020 of NW_024870716.1, read as the reverse complement.
ATCTAGTTAGCAGCACTTCTACCAGAGACATCCATAGCTAGAAATTCTGGATGGGGATTTCAAATCCCTGGGCCAGGAGGATGATAGGGGGAAAATATTGACTCTGGCAGGCAAGATCTTCCTCACTGATCCTGGACATCTGCTCACTAAATCTTTCAGAAGAGCAGATTAGAGATGGTGAATTGAAAACCCCTCCAGCAGAGGTACCAATAGTGAGTTTGAAATGAGTATGGAAGCCAGCCAATCTCGGCCACCAGATTTGCAAAAGTACATTACATATTCAGTCTTGCAAATAGAAACTAAAGAAAAAAATTACCAGGCCATATTTTGTAAGACTCTGGAGGGTAACAAAGTCAGTTTCGCTGTAAAATGAAGACATTTAACTACCAACCAACATGTATCATGGCTCAATTAGGTCAAGCTACTGTTAGTTAAGGTAACTTCCTAAGGGCAACAAGAGAGCCTGGGCCATCAGGTTAGCATGGAAAACAAGCACAAATTATATTAAGGATGCTGCTCATGGGATAGTTGTTATGTAAAGAAGTAAAATAAAGGGGGAGAGTGATGGAAGGGGTGACATCCATCAAAATGCAGTCAATTCATAAACTGACTTGCTGAATGGTAACTCCTTTGTACAACTACATACAGATAACCAAAAAATAATTTAAAAAAGAAGAAAAATAAAAATACCTAAGTGTAATTAGCTCATAATTTTATTAGTGATTCATCGGGAACTGAGAGCATGCCTACGGTCCATTTGCAATGTGTCTTTCTCTAACAATAATATAAAAAAGCAAAAGGAAACAAGATAACACAAAATCAAACATCTATCATCCCAGAGAAATCTCCCAGTGCCATTATCCTGTTGCCTGATGCTGTCTCTAATGAGGGAAGCAGGTGATGAATCTAATTAGCACATCATATAAAAGTAAAAGTCTATTTTCTAACAGGAGCAAGTGCTACTCAAATTTCTATACTTTCTTATATTCTAATGTTGCCTTCCCTGATCCAACTTTAAGAGAAACTGGGCCTGACCTCCCTTAAGGGCCTAGCACAACATGATCCTCTGCTTGTCTTCTGGTCCTGCCTCCATGTCACCCAATGGGGGCTCTGTGGTGGTGAGTTATGTCTGCTCTCTCTATCTTACCCCTCACACACTATCTCTGATGGTGGAAAGAAATGAGAAGAGCAAGCCACAAACTGTATCTGCTCTCAGGTCTCAATTATACCTTGGCAGAGATATCATTCAAGATTACCAGAGCACTGTGACCAACCCTTCTTATAACATACCCCAAATCTGGTTTTTGATTCAGCTGTAAAGTTGAGTAGGAGGCATGACCCCAAATATGAATAATTAACACAGCAGCATGTGGAAAGTGGGGAGCACTGAGATGCTAAGCTACAGTAGAAAAGTATAGAGACCACCCAGCGCTACTCTCTAGTTCAGATTCCAGTTCTGCCACTTGGCAGTAGGGACCCTGTGAGCTACTGTTTTCTCCAAGATAATGATGTTGATAATCACAAGCATTTGAGGATCAAATGAATGTTTGTTGGGGATCAAATGAATGTATTTCAAAGCAGCTGACACATGATCACTTGTTATACAAAGTTTTTTTTATTAGCTTGTATTAGTTGTGCAAGGGTATTTTATTGTGGTATTTCCACATGCATATAATGTGCCTTGATCAAATTTACCAGCTCTGTTACTCTTTCCTATCCCTTGTGCCTTACAAAGTTTTTATCAGGAGTCTGGCCTAGGAAAAAAAGAACAGAAAGACTAATAAAATTGGTGAATACAACTGTTCTAGTATCATTTGAAGACAAAAACTAAAACACCTTCTTTGTCTTATAATTCCTCCTTTAACACACAAATTTACCAAAATAAATTTACCAAATAAAAATGTCTGCAACTTTTCTCTGGTGTTCTATATTCCTTGGAGGCTATTCTTAATTATTTAGACTCTCTGCTTAGGGCCATTATAATCTTTCTTAGATGCTTCAACATGTTCTGTTTGGGAATATTATCAATCTTAGCATCTCTATGAACATATTTGATGGATTAAGTTAATGGCTGTCACCGGAGGTTAGGTATCCTCTTGCCTAGCACATAAATTAAGCTCTGCCTGTCAGATGATGAGGGTTTTCTGCCTGTTGGTGGTTTTCACAAAGTAGGACATGATTCCTTGAAGATGGGGGAAATTGCAGTTCCTCCACCTCCTCCCTAGCTCAGAGACAGCACAGAACAGATTGTGCCTGCTTTGGGGGTAAAGCCTGCAAGGCAAAGCCTCTTGGCTTACGGAGGATTCTGACTTGTGCTGGAGGCTGAGCTTGCCAGCCCAGCAGCAGTCACATGGGTGGCTGGCACAGCAACAGAAGCTGTGAGGCAAGCCTGCAGGAGCCACATCCCACCCTCCCTCAGGCACATGCCTCCTCCTGTCCCCATCTGGCCCTTCCTCCTTCACAACAGCTTTGCTGACTTCACGCTCAGTGTCTTGGGTCTTCCCGCTATGGGCCGTGGGACCTTACTCAAAACTATTTCTTCCCACCAAGGACATAATGGTTATGTGTTCTCAACAATATAACCATCTGGGCACCTGACACCAGCCACCAAGTAATTAGTGGGAAATGTGGCAACCTAGCCAGAAATACTTAATAAATATTTCCTGAAGGAATATGGAGATCTCGGAAATTCCACATGTGCTTCCTCCTGGAGAAATAATAGAGGATTATCTTTGCACTTCTCTGGATCCTTCTTAGGTACCCTTAGGTAGCCGCCATTTTCTGCCCACATCACCTGGGTTATGGGTAGCAGCCCCACCCTGTAGTACCCTGTGGTACTAAAAATGACTCCTTACTCATGCCCATAGGGCAGAAGAGCTTCCATCAAGGTTGAGACACTGGAGCCTGCAGTGGTGGAGCTTGGAAGCAGCTGGGGAAAGTAGGCAGGAAGAAAGGGATGTTGAAGCTGCCCACAATCATTCCTGGGAGTCCCTGCCCACTCTAAGAAGGTCTACCTGAAAAACCTGTCAGTAGTACCTCACTAACTAGCATGGAAGATAAGCGTTCCTGCCATGGCATGGACCAGTCCAACAGGCAAAAGCAGCTATAAAGATTCCCCATAGTTAGTGCTCCAGGTACATTCTGAGGAATGCATACTCTTCTTCATACTGGCCAAATCCCAAAGCTGGTCTGACAAGCCCACAGAGTCTGTATCCAGTCAGAGAAGTTGGCAGAACAGCTTCCAGTAAGCCCGTCCTTCATCTTCACAGACTGAAATGATGTAAATATGAAGCAGATTCTGGGGAGGCCTTAAAGGGCTTCTCTTAGGCTACAAGCCTGTATCCTGTTGCTGCTCCTGTCATTCTATACTGTAATTATTCTAATAATTCCTTGGATCCTGAATTAATTGACCACCTCCTTGAGAACAAGGGAAAGGTAAAGACTAAAATCAGGAGCACATGTTAGAAAGCTTATGACTAGCACATCTAAGCCTTAGAACTAATGGTGCTGCCCAGCCAGGATCCAGAAGGCAACTCTTAACACAAGCCAGTGAGGATGAAGAGCAGTCTGTTATGAAGTGTGTTCTGTGCTGGAAAAGGGGGTGTTTGGCCTCAGCACAGAGCAAGAGTCCCCTTTACATTTGGTCTGGTAGATTCTGATGGATAATGTTACAGAGGATGCTCATAGAGACGCTGTAGCCATTCACCGAATTCAATACAAAGGAAAGAATGAATCATATTCATGTGAATCCCTCCTCATGTGCTCCAACAGTCAGGCTTGTGCCAGTGTCATCACAGCCCCACTACAAGTGACCTTCTCTGAGCTGCATGTCACAAGATGGGGTAGAAACAGAGAGACAGTATGGTGCACTCAATAGCTGACCAGCTCTATCCAATAATGCGACTAGGTGAGGGAAAACTTTTCCTTCCTCTCCTGTGACAGACTCTTTCTTCCTATGTGTTCTAACTCTTTCCAGGGCCACACATAACCCTGGTATACCTCTCCTGCCTCCATCCCTGTTCTGTTTCAAGGAAAGTATGGAACTGGTAGACATGCTGGAATCTTGCTGTAGTTCAGAATCCTCAGTCTCCCAAGTACACCACCATGCCCAACTCCAGGCCTCACTTACTAAGGTGCTAACCCCATATCCCATTCATGAGAGTTCCACCCTCATCATCTCATCTCCTCCTAAAAGATCTTACCTCCTAACACAATCATGTGAGGGTTAGGATTTCAACATGAATTGCAGGAGTGGGAAACCAACATTCAACCCATAATATGAATGTTTAGTCCATTTATTCAGCTGACTATTCATACAATGCCAGGCATTGTGTGCTATGACCCATTATTAACTCAGAGTTATATGGACATAGTTCCCAGACACATGATTAACAGTACCTTATGGAAGATGTACTGATTAAGTTATCACCCAAAGCTGGGAGCTGGTGACTCACACCTATAGTCCTCAGGAGGCTGAGATCTGAGGATCGCAGTTCAAGGACAGATTGGGCAAGGAAGTCCATGAGACACTTACCTCCAATTAACCACCTAAAAAGTGGAAGTGCAGCTGTGGCTCAACATGGTAGAACGCTAGCCTTAAGCTAGAAAGCTCAGAGACATTTCTCAGGCCCTAATTTTAAGCCCCATGACCAATAAAAAGTAAAAATAAAAAGTTATCATCTAAACAGAAAGGCAATTACAAGTTGAGGTAAATGCTGATTAGGAAAGAACCAGCTCCATAATGAAGGAAATATCTTGACCTATCAGTTGGCTAAAGGCATCTTCTCTAAGAAATAAGACGTGGAAAGAATGGCATCACCTCATTCATTAAGGAAATGGAAAGACTTGGAAAAAAATCATATTAAGTGAAGTAAGCCAGGCTCAAAGAAACATAGGCTCCATGGTTTCCCTCATTTGTAAAAATTAGTATATAGGGGCTGGGAAGGTGGCTCAGTGGTAGAGCGCTTGCCTTGCATGCCTGAGGCCCTGGGTTCCATTCCTCAGCACCACATAAGCAAAAAGAAAAAAGCCGGAAGTGGCGCTGTGGCTCAAGTGGTAGAGCACTAGCCTTGAGCTGAAGAGTGGAGGGACAGCGCCCAGGCCCAGAGTTCAGGCCCCACGACTGGACTCAAAAAAAAAAAAAAATAGTATATATCTAGGATAGTCCTAGTTGAAGATCATAATAGCTCAATAGCTATGTACATATGACCATATGAAACGATGCTAATCAAAATGAACTCCAAGATATGGAAACAGGAGATCTTTTTTGTTGTTGACCTTGCTGTTATCAATGTACTGTATCAAGTACTTTATTTTATTTTATTTCTTTTTCCCTTTGGTTTTTCCTCAGTAGTCACTGTTTTTGATTCTGGTACCCTGTGTCTTACATATACATTTATCTGATTTGGAGAAGGGAAGGGGAATAACAGAATGGTGAAACAAGGACAAAGTGTGACCCAATGCAACAGTGATACTCACAAGACACTATGTTGGAAATGAGCTTTACAACTTCGGGGAGCAGAGGGAAGAGAGGAGGGAAGGGATAGTGGGAGAAAAACAATGGAGCAGGTAATAATGTTAGCATGAAATGTACTCATGACCTTAGTTATATAACTGTAACCCCTTTGTACAGCACCTTTACAACAAAATAAAAATACAATAAAAGAAAGAAAAAAGGATGTATGAATTGAGGTTTGAAGAATCAAAAATAACTAACTAGTGAAAAGGATTAGCATTAAAGGTCATCCAGAGTAAAAAACAGCATGCTTGAAACTTTTTCATGGTGAAAAAGAGGAGAAAATTACTCATTGCTCTTCTCCATCCACCCTCTACCCTTCTCTATCCTACGTGATTCGTAAAAGGCTAAAGGATCATCCAGATCCTTTACTCCCTGGCTCCTGCTTAGTTTTAGCCAACTGTTTAGGTATTTATTCATCCAGCTCTCTTCCTGAGGAGCCAGGAGGTTGACAATAGCTGACCCCCTTCCTAGAGATAAAAAAAAGAGCCTAAGATGTATGCAACCTACAGAGAAACCAGAGTCAGGGTATAAGTTTCTCATACATATACAACAGGCAACTTTATTCTAGAGCTAAAATCTGGGATACCTTAGGTACCCATAATCATTCCTTACACCTACACAGACCCACATCTGGTAACACCTCTTGTTGGCTTCCCTAGTGTCCTTGTGAATAGCCCCTCAAGTTCTGTTAGCTGGATTGGCCAACTAGCACCTGCTGAGAATGGGATATAATGTGTATGAGAGAAACTGAAAAATGGTGATACAAAATGAAAAGTGAGATGATAAAAGATGTGGCTAGAGATCTCCACAATAACCACACCATCTAGAGCCTTCTTCAGCACTTGGTGAATTTTTATTTTTATCCTGAGCAATGACCAGACATTGAAGAGAGGGTGGCAGAAGGGATATAATAAGTTTTGCTATTTTGGTCGAAGCTAGAGTAGAATAGGCAGAGACCTAAGTGAGAAGTAAAAAAAATGCAGATAACAAGGATTATCATCATTTGTAAGAAGTTTAGTTTTGAGGAAATGAAAGCCTTAGGGCAATAATGAGGAGAGGGATATAGATCAATGGGAGTTTTACAAAAGATAAAAGAAATATGAAGAGGGATGTTCCAGTAGGAAAGTACAGTAGCTTGTGCATGAAAGGAAAAGAGTATGGTTAATATATGGGCACAAAAAGCAGGCAAAAAGATACATTAGCCATAAATACGAAGAGGAGTCCCTGTTCCAAGGAAACAGAAAGAAAGAGGATGGATGAAAATGCAAGCCTTTACGTTTGCATAAGTTTTAGGTAGCAGGAAATTGACGATAGAGCCTTTCATCTGTTCACCTCAATGTTCTTAGAAGGAAAGGCTGTTCACTTCTGAGATTCACAGAAAAATCAGGGTGAGGTGGAAGACATCAGAAGCTTGATAGCAGTGGAAACAGTTAAAATGTTTGTTGTTAGGAATGAAAGTATAACTTGGAGTACAAGTTGGTTGTGGGAGTGGCAAGCAGTTTTGAGACCGTTTCTTGAGTTTCAATATTGACATGCGTGTTCCCTGAGCCTGTTCAACCCAAAAGATTTAAGTAGATCTATCCTGAACCATAATCCTACAAATAGATATAGGAGTGATTCTTGAGTTATTGGTCTAGGATGAACATGTGACCCACGCATGTCCATTGAGAGTCTAGACTAAAATTCCACTGTTATTCTCATGAAAGATGACTATTCATTGCCAATAAAATGCATACAGATAACGTAAGTCTAGTTAAGACTACTAGATGCCATCTTGTCATCAAACTGGAGAGAAGAGCCCTCGTGATAGCATTTGAACATCTAGACTCATTCTGAAACTTTACAACCTTTCAGCTTTTTTTTGCATAGGCCGAAGCATTTCCATTTCTGCTTCAGATAGCTTTGTTTGGATTGCTTTCTACTATATATGTTAGATATTTATGTAGAAAACATAAATGAACAGTCTCATCAATATTTCCTCTTGCTGTCTCCATAGATGTTGTGCTGCTTGAACCAGGCATGGAAAAATATAGGTTGACCAGGAGGGCATTTCTGAAATAAGGGGTTTTACTAAGAAAGTTAACAGTAAAAGGAAAGGAAAAAGAGAATATGCACAAGCCTCCTGGCTGACATTTTTAGCCTCCACGACCATCCTTAGGTCTTAGGTTAAGTCTTAGGATGACAGCTGAAGGCACGTTCATTGTCATCCATTCCACCCTCCATCCAACAATTCCCCTACCACTGGCCAAGACAAGGAGATTCCTGGCAAGAGTAGAACTCACACACACACACCCATTTCCCCTTTCTCCCTCCCAATCTCCTCTCCCCTTCTGTGTGTGTGTGGGGGGGGGGGAGTGGAGAGTGCCAGTAGTAGGCCTTGAACTCAGGGCCTGAGTATTGTCCCTCAGCTTTACTCAAGGCTTGGCACTCTCAAGTGAGCCACAGCTCTATTTCTGGCTTTTTTGCGGCTAATTTGAGAGGAAAAAAAAGTCTCACAGACTTTCTGCCTGGGCTGGCTTTGAACCATGAGTCTTATATCTCAGCATCCTGAGTAGCTAGGATTACAGGTGTGAGCCATCCAGCTAGCACTGACTACTTCTGGAATAGCATACTACTGACACTGAAGAAAGAAGACTAGGATAGAGAACAGAAGTAGATGAGGATCATGAGGAAACATGAAATAAGCCTAGCATTACACAGAGCTTAGTCTGTTACATATGTTTCCAAACCTATCAGCAGTGATATCAGCAATTGTTGAAATCAAGACAAAGCATGGTGTGAGTCTTGTCAACTTCACACTCACATGTGCTCATCAGGGACAGGGCACAGGAAAATGCCAGAAGTCCATGAATCATCGACACTTGTACTTGGCAGGAAACTTCTAATAATTTATACATTCCATCTGGATGCAACTTAAAAGACTAATTACCAGTGATACCAACTAGTACCAGTGATTAATGAATGAAGGTTCCAAGAATGAGGCCAACAGACGCCCCAAACTCAGCGTGAGTAGGAGCAGACAAAAGTTCTCCTCTGACTTAAGCAGATGGTATTGTGAGCATCAGATTTGATACAAATGCAAGGCAGTCCCCTTATTGAGTAAATTATTTAAACTTCACTCCAAGATCAGTAATTTAAAATGTCACTTGTGTCTTTGCATTATCACTTCTACCTTTTAGATAGCTATGAACATAAAGAAGTTTTGAAAGAAGGAAAGGCCATCTGGTCTACCCTAGTTGCCATTTATGGTTAATTATTATTAATAATTTTACATAAAAGCACACAAACCTGGAGGCTTCTAAGTCCTTCAGTAGACATTCCAGATCGGGTAAGTCTTGCCAAGACACAAAGCTGAGTAAGTAATTAACTAGTAAATCCCACTGAAAAAGCATTTAATCAAAATAAAAGTTGAGCTCCTGTACAGTCTGTAATGACCTTTTCCTGAAAGGCCATATATTACCTAGTCCCATTTTCATACCAGATCCAATTCCCATTACCCTTTCAAGTCAAAGTCACCCCTGAACACAGAAGACACAGCTGGAAACTTGGAAACAAATGGGGAAGAGAGTTCTGACTATATTCTAGCTAACTTTATGAAGCATCATTCATGCTTGACTAACACACCAGTGGTCACTTTAAAACCATAAATAACTTTTTTTTCAAATGCCTTTAGTTTCAAGGAGACATAGCCTTATAATGTCTGTTTTGATTTACTTTCAATGTATTTTGTACAGAGGAGAAAGCAGATATTTTATCCCATCTTAAGCTGAACATCAGAGAATTCTTATGGTCTGACTGAAATGATAACTTCAGTACTCAGGTGTGTATCATCTAGGTTCATTATTCAAACCACTGCCAGTCTCTCAAGCTCTGTTGTTCCATATACTTTTGGGGGGAAGTACCTCAGAGACTCCCATTTGCCAGGCTGGTATGCTACCACACCCAGGCCTCCAGCCTGTTTTCCACTGGTTATTTTTGAGCTGCAGTCTTACTTCCTGCCCAAAAGCATTTCCATCCATCTATGTTAGGTTTCCTACCATTTCTTGGATGACAGGTACTCATTTTTGCATCCAGTTTGCTCTATTGAGACAGTCTAGTGGACTTTTCTTCCTGGGCTGGCCTGATTTTCCCAGTCTCACCCTCTCATGTAGTTTAGGGTAACAAGTCACTGCAGCCAGCAATCAGTTGAGATAAGTTCTCACAAACTTTTCTCAAACCATGATCTTCCCATTCTCAGCCTCCCAAGTAGCTGGATTACAGGTTTGAACCATCAACATCTGGCTTTTTGGTCCTTTTGAGACAGGTTCTTGCTCTACATAGGTTCAGGCTGTCCTCCAACTCACAATGCTCCTGCCTCAGCTTCCACAGTACTCAGACCATTTTGTTTTTTAGTTCACAGTATCTCTTCTTTCATAACTCACATTCTACTAACAATAAATTACAAAAACTTCCAAAATTAGTCACATTGACTATGTCATTATAAGACAACATAGAGCACAATGAGGATTAAACAATGTCATGTACAAATGCAGTTAATATCTTAAAGAAGTACTAATATGGAAAACTCATCATGCAGAGAGGACTATGTTTCATAAAAATGGTAATGATTATCATACACACAGTTTTGTGTTTTCTCCTGCCTTTGGCTCACTTTTCTCTATCTCTCACTCCATGTTGGACTATGGTCTCTGACACTTACATATTACCTGATCATTGGCATCCCAGAGAACTATCTCACTATCCCACAATGCTTAGCTATTTCTTTAAGTTCCCAAGTAGCCTTTTTCTTCAAACTGCAATCTTCCTAATCACTGTCAGACCTCTTTGTTTTGTCTCATTTCCAAAGGACCTTTCAACAGCATTCTCCAAGAACATTTTCCTGGTACCATTATCATACTACATCCATCTTTTTTCAGGTACCCAAAGTTAAGCCTGATAGGTTACCCACACCTAATTTACAATGCCAACTTACTGTCTCTCACCTTAAGTCAATAATCTGTACACTGGCAGCCAGGGGGAAATTCATCTCACCTAAGTAGATTTTCCAACCTTCTGACAGCAATACTTCCCCAGCCCATGCTCTTCAAGCCCTTCCTACTTTCATACTGTTTAAAATGGAAAAGGATAGGGGGCAGAATGGCTGACTCAAAAGGAGGCAGCATCTAAGCCCAGTTCTGATTACAAGTGTCAAGTTCTTTGTGAAATATTTCTCAGGAGTGAGAGAACAAGCAGATTTATAGGGTACATACTTCACTGGTTTTTATTTTGGTGGTACGTGTAGATGAGAAAAGATTAAAAGCCCAAACAAATGTCTAAATCATTTCACACACTCCTGCAGCGCATTTCTCAGCCATTGGCACCATAGACAGCACTCTACAAGGGAAAATAGCACCCTGGCTTGTTCCTCTCAGGAAAAGTAAAGGGGGGAAAAAACCCAAAGAATCAAGAGGGACGTACTAAATTGTCAAAATATCATTCTCGAGAAATATATCATGAGAAAAAGTGATTCCATTTTTAATATGAGTTTTCTTTGAAGTTTTAAGTACCAAAAACTAATTCAAGGGTTTGGGTACAGTGTAATTCAAGGTGTGATTTATGATTAACATTTAAGAGTGCAGGGTATTATTTCTTCCAGATATACAAGTCTAGATGATGAAGTGACACAGTGACTGAAGACAGTTTCATGTCCCATGGTCCTGAATTCAAATCCCAGCATGAACACTTTTTCTTAAATTTTTATTTTAAAGGGGTTTTATTTATATAGAGGGGTTACAGTTACATAAGTAAGGCAATGAGAACATTTCTTGTTGAACATTGTTACCCCCTCTTTGAACTCTTTCTAAATAAGTGCCATCAAGTTTTATTGGCAAACCTCTCAAGTATCTAGGCACTACGTATTATTCTAACTTGCCTAAGAAGTATCTGTAAAATGGGGATATAAGTGCTTTGCTCTTGGATTTAACTTAGAAAAACACAAGGGGTATTACTTGCAACCATTAAACTAATGGATAGCAATTATTATGTCAAACTTATTTTTTTAAGGTCATCAACAGAGAAATGAATGCTAACCAAGTTTCTATTTAACACTTGAGACTGTGAAGTCTTTCCAAGCTTTTCAAATGACATTAAATAAGAAGTTGGCTTCTTTTCCCAATTGAACTCTAGCATACAAATCTAAATCACGGTCTGTCGAATTCCTCCAAATATCCAACGCATAACCACTTTCCAAGTGAGGATGCTTGCCTTTGGTACTAGTTTTCCTTTTTTCTTTCTTTCTTTTTTTTTTTTGCCGGTTGTGGGGCCTGAATGCTGTCCCTCAGCTCTTCAGCTCAAGGTGAGCGCTCTACCACTTGAGCCACAGCGCCACTTCTGGCTTTTTCTGCTTATGTGGTGCTGAGGAATCGAACCCAAGGCCTCATGCATGCAAGGCAAGCATTCTACCACTGAGCCACCTTCCCAGCCCACTAGTTTTCATTTTAAAGGTTATTTTGTGGAAGCAATCAACTTACACACACACACACACACACACACACACACACACACACACACACGCGCGCGCACGCACACACACACACACACAGAATTAGCATTCAGTATGCAAACAAAAGATGTTTATTTCCAGAAGCTTTAGGGATGGTGCAATAATAAGGGTCAGATTACTTATGTGATCAATTTTGGCCTTTTGCATGTCAATTCACATATCACACTAGAATGCTTTATTGATAGCAAATCCTATAGAGGGATGTTATTATGCTCATATTTTAATGTCATAAGGGTCAGCATCTCATGAACAGATATCTACTGGCATATATTCACATGCAGAATTGCCAGCTTTATCATTTTAAGTGATTTAAGCCGATGAAAGAACACTCCATTTGTTTGCTCAATAGTCAATTGAAATGGAAACGGTTAGCTGAGTGCATCTCCCCTGAAAGTCTCTTCCCCTCTAGTGCCAATTACAGAATATGAAAGGCACATTCCGCACAGCTTGCTCAGGATAATAAATCACTAAATTGGAAGCTTCAGTTACCTTGCTGATTTTGATAAGAAAATTAATAGAATTAGCAGCTTATCTATCTGTCCAGGAGATTCACATTAGAAAAAAGAGGATAGGGGAGGGAGAAAGAAAGAGGTAGAGAAAGGAGAGAGTGGGGGGAAAAAAGAATGAAAAGGAAAAGGAAAAAAATCTATTTCCAAGTCTGGGGTTGCCTGTCTTTCTTCCTGGTGACAGGGAGACAGTTCATATAGTTTCTTTTGGTCAGTCCTCTTTATGGTGATAAAGCTAGGGTGAAAACAATGCAAGTGGCACTATCAATTATTGTCTACTTGTTCTGTTTTCATGCATAATTAAAGCAAGACAAAGCCAACATTGGATCAGACATTAAATAAGGCAGCATCAGGCAAAGTCCAGCAGCAGCCCAATTACTGGTAAACAAAAATTCTAAACAAATTGAAATGGAAAATGGGGAGACTAGGATTATTTTCTCAAAGAAGATTGACTACTATCTTGTTTTTCTTGGAAAAGGAGATGGCACTTTTCTTCTTTTTTATCCACAGGAAGATAATTGTTTGCTGTTCTCAAATCAGAATGGAAAGAAGACCCTTAGTAGCCTTCCTCTTGCTCCTTTTTTTCTTTAAGTATACATGAAGATCTGTAATTATGTCTCTGAAGCGTGTTCCCCACAGCTGTAAGTGATCATGAGCCAATCACCGTGTGCTCTTTTCTTCCCCCCAGCAGCTGCAGAGCTTCCCATTCAAAGCAATTAATTGATATTTGTGAAGTGCTTTGAGACGGAGAAGTGGAGCTTCCCCAGTGCTAAACATTGTTCTTACTGCTGCTGCCTTAGAGAAGCCAGACCCTCTTCCGACAAGCCTTTGACGAAGCGCTGCAATTCAATGTCTAAAACAACCTAAAATCTACAGGCCAATCTGACTCTCAAAAATTATTCACATCTATAGACCCCATTAAGAAGTATTTTAACAACTAAAGATAACTTTGCTGAGAATATCATGTTGAACAGAGTAAAGCTTTAACTGTTCTACATGTATCATTTTCACAAATTCACACCAAAGGTGTCAGTTTGTACCACACTTTTTCTCAAAAAGTTATTCTAAAGCAATGTGTGTTGGAAAAAGATAGTGCTTGTTTGTACAACACATCTAAGTTAAGGAGGTCATGGATTATCAAACCAATTTAGAGAATATTTGCCCTTGTTTTACCAAACCAGAAAATACTACTGATTAACCCAAATTCTCTCATTTTGTCACAATATCTAGAAATTTGGAAAGACTTGGGCACTGGATATCATTTATGGTTTCCCAGGGTTTTCATTCAGTATTTCAATTCTGAAAAATTCACAGTGATAAAACCTACATATCTACTGGCCATATCACTGACAGCATTTGTGATAAGAAGGTTTGGGACACTGACATTATGTGTTTCCAGGCACAAAGTAAGAGAGTCTTTATAGAGATATTTCACTGAGATAGCAACGATTGAAATACTATTTCTTAGAGCAATAACTCTAGAGATGGAGTCATAAACCAGCTGGCATCCATTCCTGTTAAGAAAAGCTATGAGTGGCAAAATTCTGCCCCAGTCACAGACCAGGTACATGGGTAGGTTTTCTTTCCCCTGGTTCTGAAAAGCAGCAGCTAACTTGAAAAATCCTATGTTGCTAAGCAATTCCTTGTTGACCGTTCAATGCCATCTCTTTATTAAGAAATGAAGGAAATCACAGATGGTTAGCACATACATGCTTGCACACACATTTTGAAACCAGAGATAGATATTTGTAAGTCAAACAATGGAACTACTGGGCATGCATACTTAACAACTTACGGGGGGGGGGGGGGGGGGGGGGAGGGATCACATGAGAACCATGCACATAAGACAATACCTTTATTTTGATGCCATTTAAACTAAACTTGTAGTCTATGAAAAACTGGCTTTGTTGGTTGTACATAAGTTTGAAACTCTTAATTTTAAGATTGTTTTAAACTGATGGTTTTAATAAAGACTTCGAATTCTGAGTTATTTTTAAATGTTCTCATTGTCAACTTAACAGTCTGAGCATAAAAAACAAAGCTTTGTGAAATTAAAGCAAGGATCTCTAGGCTCCTTTTTACTATCATTTTAGCTGATATTGGTTTGGCAAAAAGAGAGCAACTTAATTCCTCTCTAATATCTCAGAAATGGACAAAATAGAGCAATAAATAACAATACTGAAATAACCCAAAAGAGAGAAAGAAATAATACTAGAGACCCTTTCATTCCAGATTACTGAAGAAATCTAAGCTAAGTCTCCAGAACAAGAACTCCAAAGCTAGCATTCACTTTTAAAATATTTCTGACCTTTCTTAGAACATATCAACATTAAGGTATCTCCTACCAAAGTAGCAGCTTAATTCAAAGTTTCTGTCTTCTAATACATAATGGGACAAAAGAAAATTACCTCACCACCTCTTCTTTCAACTGAGACTTCGTCATAGTTTAAAATGATAGAAATCAAATCACTGCCTTCCTCTTATACCTCTCCCCCCCAAAAAAGAGAATTTGAGGGAAAGAATAGAAGTTAATTCTGTTATAAATGTATTTTTTAAAATTTTTATCACTTTACAATTATGCTCTAATTCCATCCTTGCAAGATTGCATGAAAGGTACCACTATATTCATTTATTTTTTTTTTCTTTTGCAGAACTGGACATTGAACGCAGGGCCTTGTTTATATACGCTAGGCAAGTGCTGTATCTCTTGAGCAATAACCCATACATACCCCATTATCCTCACTTTAACAAATTTCTGAGTTTTAGCTGATTAATATTCAATGTACCTATGTGAAACAGAACTAGGTAACTAGAGAAAATGAGTAGAGTTGGGATAGACTGGGGGAAAACAATGAAAAACGCATTGGACTCATAAATTGACATGATACATTGAAATCCCTTTGTATAACTACTTAAAGATAATTTTTTAAAAGGACAGAGAAGAGACAAAAAATGAATTTTTCTCAATGATGAAACCAATCAAATACTTTTAAAAAAAGGAATATGCTACAAGAACTAAAGGAATGTAATAATGGAGGTGAACTTACTCAAAGCATACTGTATACCTATAATAGAATTATCACAGTGAAAACTCCCTTATACTATCAATGTATGCTAATAAAAATAAAAACTATAAAAAGGCAAATGAAAAAGAATTTTACTTAAGAGACCAAAGGGCCAGAATTTAAATTTGGACATAGGACTGAGAATTTCCAAAGTACATGCAAATCCCTACATGAGGTAGTTTCCTGGACTGTTATCAACTGCGAAACTTTTTTAAGTCATTGGCCAAGCCATATGCACAATAAGAGAAAATAGTGTATTACTATGGCTAAGGGGATGTACCACGGGTCAACTTACCAATTGTGACCTTGGTAAGATTCCTTAGTTTCTCTGCAAATTGGAATAATAGTACAGCAATGCCCACATAAGCTCTTCTAATATCAGGTATCACTTTTGAGGATTAAATAATGCTTATAAGTCTCTTAAGAAAGTAACTAGCCTCTAATGGGAGCTTAATAGGTGGATTCCATTATTTATATCCATGTTCCAACAGCTAGTACAGGGCAGCTATTCTGTCATGATTTCCTTAATAAAAAAACAACAATATTGCACTTATTTTTAACTACTAAAGAAACAGCAAGTAGCTAGCTGATCTCACAGGGTGTCTGTCTAATCACCTGAAACGTTCCTTCAAATAGCATCAAATGAATGCGACTTCAAGAACGGTTTTCATCCATCCTTGGGTGAGCACACCTTTCAAGACTTGGCACATTTGTTCCGCACTAATAACAAAATTAGATTATGCCTACCTCATATAATAAGAAGCTAATCCCTCATAAAGCACGATCTGATAAATTTTTTCTTTAGCTATGAATCGACTAATCTGCTGACCAAAAATTTCTCAAAATGCCTAGTGAGTACAATTCTTCATCTCATAATTTACTTCCTGACTTTGTTCATTTCCAAGAGATGAACTCAAATCACATATGAAGCCTGGTGAACCTGAGCTCATAAATTTCAGTCGACCTATAATTTGTGATACCAAAAAGTCAATACAGTAAACTGAATTCTTCCTTCCTAAGCTCAAAAATGTGCCAGGTTCATTAAAAACAAACCAGTGAACACCTGTTCTAGAAATATGGCAGTGTGTCAACAACCAGACCTTGTTTGCCTTGCTGAGTTCACAGCACAAAGACAGGAGAAATTTAGAGAGGATCGCTTCAAAATCCTTTAAAAGCAAACTAAATAAGAACCAAAATGAAATAATCCCATTATACCCTCAAGAAACTGTGAAGGGCTTCATTTTGTATTTAATTCTTATTAAAGCAACATTTTGTTGTTGTTGTTGTTGCTGTTTGGGTTTGGTTTGAACTCAGAAGATTGTGGATGGTGGGAACACAGGTCCAGGTCAAATGTACCTCCTCTTATCTATATTTCTCTCCTTTGCTGTGGTGACAGATGCACACTTCCATGCCCAGGTTTTCGTTGGGTGAAGTAGGGTCTCACACACTCTTTTCCTGATCTGGCCTCAAACCACAATCTGAAATCCTCCTGGTCTCTGACTCCTAAATTACTAGGATTAAAAGTATGAACTACTGTGCCCAACTAGTGCAGCAACTCTCAAACCACTTAATGGTCATAATCCCACAATCACAGTATATATACACACACACACACATATACACACACACAACACACACACACACACACACACACACACACAACACACACACACACACATAGGTCTGATTGGCCCTGACAGGGGTGCTCTAACACGTAAATGAATAGGTTTTCACCCACAACTCTGAATGTCACAGCAATAGGGTGTAGTGTGAAGTGTTTCTTCCCTCTACCTCAACTCCTGTTAAATATAACCCCTAGTACTGAAGAATTTTACTGCCTTAGAAAATACTACCTTTACAGAGGTAATCAAATTAAAAGAGGCCATTAAAGTGAGTCCTGTTCTATAGTGACTGGCATCCCTATAGAAAGAATAAGTTTGAGCCTGCCACTGGTGGCTCATGCCTATAATCCTAGCTAGTCAGGAGGCTAAGATCTGAGGATCACAGTTCAAAGCCAGCCTGGGCAGGAAAGTCCATGAGACTATTATACCCAATCAACCACCAGAAAACCAGAGTGGTGCTGTGGCTCAAGTGGTAGAGCAGTAGACTTGAGGGGAAGAGCTCAGGGACAGCACCTAGGCCCAGAGTTCAAGCCCCATGAACAACAAAAGAAAGAAAGAAAGATAGAAAGAAAGAAAGATAGAAAGAAAGAAAGAAAGAAAGAGAGAGAGAGAAAGAGAGAGAGAGAAAGAAAGAAAGGAAGGAGAGAAAGAAAGAGAGAGAAAGAAAGAAAGAAAGAAAGAAAGAGAAAGAAAGAAAGAAAGAAAGAGAGAGAGAGAGAAAGAAGGAAAAGAAAGAAAGAAAGAAAGGAAAAGAAAAGAAAAGGTTTGGACAGAAACATGCACAGAGGAATGACGATGTCAGGACATGGGTGAAAATGGATATATGACTATAGTAATACATGCACAAGCCTCACATGGCAAGGATTACCAGCAAATACCAGCTACTAGACCCAACATCTTTATTTGTTTAACTTAAGCCATCCCATCTTTTAGCACTTTGTTCTAGCAGTCCTAAGAAACTAATAAAGCCCCCCTTATGATTCCATGTCTTCACTGCCTATTTCTCCTGGGATAAGAAATTCCAGGAGTTGAAAACTAGTTCCAAAAGGAGAGGTAAGGGTTTTCAAAGTACTTTCATGAAGTGTGAAAGTAGAACAATGAGCTGTGTACTGGTGGCTCACACCTGTAATCCTACCTACTCAGGAGGCTGAGATCTGAGGATCACAGTTCAAAGACAGCCTGGGCAGGAAAGTCCATGAGACTCTTATCTCCAATTACTCACCAGAAACCTTGAAGTGGTGCTGTAGCTCAAGTGGTAGAGTGTTTGTCTTGAGCTGAAGAGCTCAGGGACAGCACCTAGGCCCAGAGTTCAAGCCCCACAACCAACAACAAGAACAACAACCAAAAGTAGAATAATGAAACATATGGTGCCCGGGGGGGGGGGGGGGGGGGCGGGGGGACTGGACAGTCTTGGGCTTGAACTCTGGGCCTGAGCGCTGTCACTGAGGTACTTATGTTCAAGGCTAGTTCTGTACTACTTGAGCCACAACACTATTCCCAGATTTTCCTGAGGTTAACTGCAGATAAAGAGTCCCAAAACTTTCCTGACAGGGCTGGCTTCAAACTACAATCCTCAGATCTCAGCCTCCTGAGTAGCTAGGATGACAGATGTGAGTCACTGGTGCCTCGCTAGGAAACACATTTTTTAAATGTTTCAAAAGTAACAGAAGCAAATTTAACCAAAGTACATTGAATTCATGTATAGAAATATCACAAGGAAACCCCTGTGAAAACAAAACAGGGGTTATACATGAGAGAAGAACATACAAAAGAAACCCAAAAAATCACATAGTACATTCTAAGTACATTAAAAACAACAGCAACAAAGATAAAACCTCTGTGTCCCTGGTGCCCTGCATCTTGTATATACATTTTTCTAATTTGGGGAGGGGAAGGGAAATAACAAAATGTTGAAATAAGGAAACAGATTGACCCACTGTAACAATGAGATGTACAAGACATGCTGAAAAGAAACTTTACAACTTTGGGGAAAGGAGGAGATGGGGGAGGTGGGGAGGGAAGGGATGGTAGGAGAAAAACAGAGGAGGGGGTAACAAGGTCTTATGGGAAATGGACTTATTACCTTATTCATGTAACTGTAACCCCTCTGTACAATATCTTTACAATAAAAAATATATATTAAAAAATTTAAACCTGTGTACACATAATATGTACTAAATTCCAAACACACTGATGGCAACCCCCCAAGACAATTCTGATCAACTATTATGGATTCCTGGAGACCTGTGGAAGGGCTGGCTCTCAGGCCAAGTCCAGGCTCTACAAGGGGGCACTTCCTTCACCAACACATGGACAAAACAGCCCCCAAAGGGCTCTGATACTTTATCAGGAAATACAGTTGAAGGTTAAAAGAGAAGAAACCATTAGGTTCCTGTTTATAAGCAATGGCCCAATATTATGGGAAAAAAGCAATTTTTTTTTGTCATACTGACATTCCACATCAATGACTGAATATTACAGTAATTTTTAAAAAAACCAACCTGCTGGTACAAGAAATCAGAAGACCTGTGTTTAAGAAGAAATTATTATGTAAGCTGGTTGTATGTTACATCAGACAAAAAGGATGTAAGTTAATAATTAATGTTCAACCAACGTGTTAACCACCTGAGAGAAAATTAATTCAGATCTTTACTCTCACATAACACAGAACAAAAATGTTATTAAATATTTAAATTCAGAATCTAAATATTTAATACAAAATTTATTTCAAAAATACAAGTAATATTTGTGTAATCTAGGTATGGGAAGGCTATTCTAAGAATGACCCAGAGGCCTAAAGAAAATACTAGTAGATTCATGGCAAATCTATATATAAATCAAATTGAATGCTGATTATAAAGATTGTGCCAGTGAGTCAAGGCGGTTCATGACTGTAATCCTAACTATTCAGGAGGCAAAGACAAGGAGGACTGAAGTCTGAGGCTAGCCCAGGAAAAGGGTTTGCGATGCAGAACCTCAACCAACAAGAAAGCTAGAATTAGTGGGTGTGTTCTTGTTGGCTAAGACCTTACTCAGAAACATTTTTAAAAAGCCAAAGGTGCCAAAGATGAGAGGCCATGCCGAGAGTCCGAAATTTTTCAGCATGTATTGAGTTCTTCCCATACAGAAATGGTCACGGCTGGAAAAATGGCAAAGATTTCATAGAAACTGGGCCATGGATCATCCACGGCTCCCACACCTTTTGAAGGTGTGTTTTTTACCTTAGATGGTCAGACCAAGTCTTTCCACTTTCCATGGGTGGTTAACAGTTGTTCTGTTAATATCATCAGGCCAGGCTGTGGTTTTTATTAATATGCAAGCATTCTCCATCAGGTTTCCTGACCCCTTGTCTAACCCATATGTCAACTGTATATGACATTTTTATATGACATGTAAATATCCTTTTTTCATTGTGAAAATACTATACAGAGGGGTTACAATTACATGGGCAAGATAATGAGTACATTTCTTATCAAGCATTGTAGCCTCCTCCTTTGTTTCCCCTTCCCATCCCTTCCTCTCCCCACCCCACCACCAAAGTTATAAAGTTTGTTTTCAACATAAAGACTTGTACGTCTCATTGTTGCAATGGGTCCACCTATATCCCTATTTAAACGATTTGTTTTTTCCCTTCCCCTCCATAAATTATAACAACATCAAATACAGTGAAAGCAGGGGTTATACCGTGGGTAAATATCCTTTTAAAAAACTCAACTTGGGTGGGGGGCGTGTAGTCAAGGAGATGGGGAGGGCAGGGACGGTAAGGGAAAAACAGAGGAGGAGGCAACAATGCTTGATAAGAAACGTACTCCTTACCCTGGTCATGTAACTGTAACCCCTCTGTACCATATTTTCACAATAAAAAAATACTTATTAATTTAAAAAACTCAACTTACCTATTGTAACTAAAATAAGAGATAGGAAAAAGAGACAGTCTTACAAATGTTTTAGATGAAATTTACAATTTAAGCATTGCTCCCTGAAGCCCCTGAATAAAACAATCATGGCTAAACAGAAAATTCTCTCAAACATTTAGAAATACTGCAGTCTTTCATTATCTGCAGTTTCAGTTTCCAGGCTCTTAGTTACCTTACATCAACCACAATCTGAAAATATCACATAGAAAATTCCAGAAATAACTCATGGGACTTAAATTGCATATCACTCTGAATTATGATGAAACCTACCTGTATGATAAAAACCTAACGCCATCCCACTTGATCCTACCCAGAATATGAATGCAATCTACATACATGAATGTATGCATAGTTGGAAGAATTGTATTAAAGCCTGGAGTTTCAGGCATCTACTGGAGGTCTTTAAATTTATATCCATAGCTGAAGATGGACTACTGTAACAAAAATTTTAAAACTATTTCAGAAGACAGAAAGATAGGGAAGAATTACTCATTTGGTGTGGCCAGGTTTTCCTTCCAATGAAAAATTTGTGCTGGTTGTGGTGGTACACACCTGTAATCCCAGCAGGAGAAGCAATCAGGGGTTCAAAACAAGCCTGAGCTGCAAGTCCGAGGCCAACCTAGGCTACAGACTCTGTTGAAAAGAAAGATAGGAAAAATAAGGGAAAGTAGGAGAAAGCTGGAAAGCAGAGCTTTAAAGAAAATTGACATTAGACAAAAGAGAATCCCTGTGGGAGGAGGAGAAAGCATGTTCTGTGATTGCCTGTGCTTACTTTACTGCCTTGAGATAGTTTCTAGGTCACAAACTAATGATGGAGCTCTCACAGGCAGGGACCAGGAAGGAAAAGCAGTTGGACCTACAGGGTAAAGGTGAATTCCAGAGATCTACAGAGATTTGTCTGAAGTAGTCAGCAGAGAATTAGTTCATATGGTCTCAATTCTCTCACCAAAAGAAACAAACTGACAGAATGGATTAAAAAGACTAGATCCAGTGAACCATTTGTTGTCTACAAAAACCAGTGAATCATTTGTTGCCTACAAAAAATGTATCTCACTGGCAAAGACAACCCATGAAAGAGATTTAATAAATTGTAAATATATAAGCACTAGACATCAGCACAAGCAATTTCATTTTTTAAAAATAATTGGGTAGAAAAACACAGATAAATCACAACACAAAATAATATAGGATTTCAATACTGCAACTCCCATTAATAGACAGATCATCCAGACAAAAATACCAACAGCTGGGAACAGTGGTTCTGCCTAAAATCCTAGCTTCTCTGAACAAAGAACAGATTACAGTTTATAGCCAGCCAAGACAAAAAAAGAGTTCATGAAACAACCATCTCAACAGAAAAGGCTAGCACACTAGTACGTGCATATCATCCCCAGCTATGCAGGAAGCATAAATAGGGGAATGCAGTTAGGCTAGCCTGGACAAAAAACAAGACTAAAGCAAAATGAGCTGAAAGCATGGCTAAAGTAGTAGACTAACCTGCCTGGCAAGCACACAGTCCTGAGTTCAAACCCCAATGCTGTCAAAAGTGAAGAAAAATCAACAAAGAAACTTCAAAAGTAAATTGACCATATACCAATGGAATTATATCTATGGAATATACACCTAAGAGCTACAGAATTTACGTTCTTCTCCATATCCCATTCTCCACAGTAGATCAAATTGCATGACCTACATCCTGCCTTGTCTATAAATACAAGAAAATAAACTTCAGGGCTTGAAATACCAGGTCTTCTCTCATAAGAAGAATTTAGAGTTTAAAAAAATTACATGAATGTAAGAGGGGGACTATTTGGAGAAGGAGGCAGCAAAAGGGTTTGAAGGAGAAAATGATATGAGTGGTGACTATGATGGAAGTATGAAAACAGAATAAAGAAACCCACTAAAATTTAAAAGGAGAAAAGAGGGAAGAAGGATAAGACAGTAATATAGTGGGTAAATTTGATCAAAGTATACTATATGCATATGTGAAAATATCACAATGAAACTTCTTTGAATAATACATACTAATTTTTTAAAAGGTAGATTCACATAGCATAAATTCACCACAAATTAGCTACATATTTTGTAGCGTTAGTATATTCCCAAGGTTGTAAAACCATTGTTAAAAATAGCTCGGGATGTTGGAGTGTTAAAGGACACAAACTGGAAAGGAACTCAGCAAGGCAGAAGGGTGTGCCATCAGCCAAAAATCTGGCAAGCGAGCACACAGAGCAGGCAGGCTGCTCCCTTTTTATCCCTTGCCCCTCTCCTCAGATTGCCTGAGCTCAGGTTCACAAAAGGATGTGGCTTACTTAACAGGATGTAACTCAAATTCAAGAACTTCTAACAGAATGTCCTAATTAACGTGCAGCAGAAAAAGGATGTAACTAAAATGCAATCATCAAGGGCCAAGCTACCATGTCAAAGCAGGAACTTTTCAGGAAAACAATTCTCACAAAGTTAACAGAAAGGAAACAAAAGAATTTGATAGAAAAAAATGCTTTTCTCAGCCCATCACCAGGATCTAATTTAACAATATTCCCACTTCCCCAAAAATATTTTGTCTGTAAGGATTAAGAAAGGAGACCTCTACACGGTTGTTCACGTAGAAGAGTTTATTAGGAAGAGAGAAGCTGCCAATCCACACAAGATGGAGGTGTGGAGAGGGTACACCAGATGGAGGTGTGTAGGGCGGTGAGGCACTGACCTCAGAGCCTGAAGGACCGCCCCACTGCCCCCAGGTGAGGCATTACCTGGGCTACAGACACTAGACGGGGACTTCTAGGGAAAGGGCCACATGTGCACAGAGGAAGAACAAAGGAAAGGAGCTATTTTTCCTGGGCAGACCTAACATTCCAGTCTTTTGAGTTATAAAGGGGCGCCAATTCTCTCTGGCTACTTCCTGCTGGCAAGGGGCATCAACATTAGGGGTAGAAGGCAGAGATGCCGTCTGGTCTGGGAGAAGGCAGAACAGTAGTTCTTTGATGATGAATGTGTGAATGGATGAAATCTGAAAGAAATCTTATGAGAGCCTACAAACAGCAGAAGGAAGGGCAGCAGAAGGAAAAGAAAACCTGGATGCCTTAGCTAGTTCCAGTCTCCTGTATTCCAGTGATCCTGGAGTTGTTAGATCATTCTTGAGTACATCTGACTGAATAATATCTGGCAACTCCATAGGGAAGAACATAATGGTCTGGTTAGAAATAACCAGTCAGAAGCTGGAGCTGGAATGGAATGGTTAAGGGCCCAGTGGGAGGCCTTGAACAATAGATATCTGGATTACATAGTATGGATGGGAGACCCAGAAAGGTGCCAAGGTAAACTATCCTGAGTCCAAGATTCATTATAAATAGAAATAGCTGGTAACAAAGGCAAGAATGCAAGTTCCTGTCCACTTAGAAGACAGGTATGAACATTAGAAAGGCATGCTTATTAGCTCTTTTCTTTTGACTAACAGCTCTGGTTCAAGTTTTGAAAGGGCAAGCACAAAGTGACTCCATTTGGGATCTGACTCTATTCCCTCTGATCTGTAGTTTTTAACTGCCTCTGGATGGACTCGTGTTGCCAGGACAAGCTTTGTGCTCCTTGCTGGGATAATATCCCAGGTGGCATTTTTGCTTGTTGCTGTCCCACGTTGGAGGAGCAGTTGACTGACAGATCAAGTGAGAGTCAATGCCAAGAGATCCTTCTTATTTTCAATTGAAGCAACAAGTAGATCAATAGAAATAGTTTTTAAGCAGGGCTTACCTGGAACTTGTTAAGAATAGAAATTAAGTCTGACCAATAAATACTTGTAGTAAAAGTTTCTCTGTGGGTATAACTAAATGCTGCAGAGGGTAAAAATCTGTAATGACAAAACTCAATAGTAGACATGATGAGCATTTTGAAGCAGCTAATGATTAAACAATCTAGTTAATTTTTATCTGAATATAGCACTTTAGGATACTAATTTTATTGAAACCATTGTCAGCTCTGTATCCAAGGAGGCTTACATACTTGGGAAACAGACATTAGATACATTTGTTTGCACCCAAACCTGGTGAGCTTCTTTGCAGCCTGAGTTTTTTCCCTTTGGCCTGAAGAGCCGGTTAAGGCATGGTTATCTTAGAACTGCGAGGTTTGAGTTTAAAGCTGCCCTTTTTGACTACATATGGAGCTCCCTATGACCTAGCAATCCCACTTTCAGGCATTTACCCAAACTATCACAAATAAGGCCATACTAAAGCAACCACAACTATGTTTATCAGCACTAGACTAAGATATGGAACCAACCCAGATGCCCCTCAGTAGATGAATGGATCAAGAAAATGTGGAATATAATGAAATTCTATGCCTCCATTAGAAAGAATGGCACTGCCCCATTTGTTAGGAAATCGAAAGACTTGGAAAAAATTATATTAAGTGATGTAAGCCAAGCCCAAAAAAACATAGGTCCATGGTTTCCCTTATCTGCAATAACTAGTGTTTGTCGAGGACAAACAGAAAAAGTCAAAAGCTACGTACATATGACATATAAGATGATGCTAAGCAAAATGAACCCCAAGATAGAGACACGAGATTTTATCTTTCTTGCTGTTGTTTTTAATTTACTTATAATGTACTATGTGATATTTTTTTGTTTCTTTTGTATGTTCTTCCCCTATAGTATACAACCCCAGTTTTCACTGTATTTGATTCTGGTACCCTGCATCTTGTATATATATATTTCTAATTTTGGAAGGGGAAGGGAAATAACAAAATGCTGAAATAAGGATACAGGATGACTGACCATTGTAACAATGAGACGCACAAGACACTATGTTGAAAACAAACTTTACAACATTGGGGGAGGAGAGAGGAGTTGGGGAGGTGGGGAAGAAAGGAGATGGTAAGGGAAAAACAAAGGAGGGGGTAACAATGCTGGACCAGATATGGATTCATTACCTTGTTCATGTAACTGTAACCCCTCTCTACAGTATCTTTACAATAAAAAATATATTTTTAAAAAACTGCCCTTTTTTTTTTTTTGGCGTTTAGTCTGTGGAACCAGTTAAGTCTTGTTTACCAACAAACACTTAAAATTACTTTGGTCACATTAGCATACAAATGGACCTTTGAACACTTGCTAAAGCATAGGAGTCACATGAAAACCCACTATGTGGCCAAGATGGAGAATTTCTGGACATGGCACAACAGTAAGAAAACTTGGAGCTTTATTAAGTAATTAAGCAAGTAAGCAAGCAGGCAAGCACACAAACAGACAAGGAGGAAGGAAGGGGCCCACTCTAACAGAGTGTGGGTGCTCTAAATGAGAGACACTGAAACAGCAGACAGTTCTGGCTGATAATCCAGACTGGAGAGAGGAAAAATGTAGTGACAGAAGCAAGGAAGGAAAAAGGCTTGGGCATAGGGAACCTCTGACCCAGGATGAGTAGTAGCCTTCAAGAGGGAACCTAAAGGGGGCCCCCAGGACCCAGCCTGTCTCTCACTCTTACGGGCACAAGCCAAAGGCCTGTCAGCTGGAATGGAAGTAATCCAATGGCAAGAGATCTTTGGTCTGGAGGTGGTCAAAGAGAGGAAGAGAGATTAAAGAAAAGGAAAGTTACTATCTAGAGGAGATGGCTAGGAGGCACAGAGGTGAAGGATGACGGAGGGAGTTTGTTTAAACCAACAAAGAGAATGATGAGAAAGGAGAGCAAAGAAAGCCTGAATGTATCTTCTGACCATTGACCATTGCATGGGCAAAAACTGCATCAATAAAAATAAGGTGTTTTGGCTTTATGGAGTTCTTGAATGAAAGGACAGCTAGAGAGCATGATAAACACAAGGGGGGAGTGCAGAGAAAGAGGCTCTGGGTACAAGACATCCTTGAGAGTCAAAGTCTCCATTCAGGAGGCCCTGAAAGGAGAAGAAACGTGCCATAAAAGGCATGGGGCAGGGGAAGGTGGCTCAGTGGTAGAGTGCTTGCCTTGCATGCATGAGGCCCTGAGTTTGATTCCTCAGCACTTAAGCAGAACAAGCCAGAAATGGCGCTATGGCTCAAGTGGTAGAGCGCTAGCCTTGAGCTGAAGAGCTGAGGGACAGCGCCCAGGCCCAGAGTTCAGGCCCCACAACTGACAAAAGAAAAAAAAAAAAAGACATAGGGGATGGGGAGGGGAGTACCTCTGGTATGTCAAGAAAAGACAGCAGACAAACAGAGGGGCCCATAGATGGAAGTCACTCACCAGAGGTAGAGAGGAAATGGTATGGTAGATGCATAGCCAGCAATGGTAAAAAAAAAAAAAAAAAGGAAGACTGAGGTGGTGTTCCTGGTGCTTTTGGCAGTTTGGGTCAGAGGAGGGGCATTCAGGAGGCGGACTGACCCTTGGAGAGAGAAGAGGGGATCCAGCAACTCCTGACACTATCTCCTCCCCCCAGGTTTCAACACCATGTGTAAGGTTCAGAGAAAGGAGACTGCCACATGAATCAGGCAGAAAAGAGTTTATTGGGGAGGGGGGGGCCAAACTGCGGATCCATATAAGATGGAGATGTGCAGAGAGTGCACCAGATGAAGGTACACTCAGAGCCTGGGGGACCTCCCAGTCCCCCCAGGTGTGCCAGTTACCCAGGTTACAGATGCTGGGTGGGGACTTCTAGGGAAGAGGCCACACTTGCAGGAAGGGAGAACAAAGGGAAGGGGCCATTTTTCTCAGGTGGACCTAACATTGTCCCAAACCCTCATCCCCTCAAATTTTATGAAAACTACTCAGCTCTTTCTCTATGGAGTTGCCACTTTTGAACGTTTTATACAAATGGGACCGAAAAGCAGGGAAAATATAGTCAGCAGCCACACAAGATGGAATTCTAGTAAGCACTGAAAATAACTAACATGGAACACTCTCATAAACCTAACATTGATTAACAGGAATCTGGTGTGACTTAGGCATTAGCTATAATTAAGTAATTCTGTAGATTTCAAAATAGGCAAAACTAAGGCTTGGAGTTTATAGATGCTTATTTGGATGGAGAAACCTTAGAAAACTAAACAAATGATCATCATTTAAAAAAAAAGATAGGGGCTGGGAAGGTGGCTCAGTGGTAGAGCGCTTGCCTTGCCATGCCTGAGGCCCTGGGTTCCATTCCTCAGCACCACATAAGCAAAAAGAAAAAAGCTGGAAGTGGTGCCGTGGCTCAAGTGGTAGAGCGCTAGCCTTGACCTGAAGAGCTGAGGGACAGCGCCCAGGCCCAGAGTTCAGGCCCCATGACTGGACCCAAAAAAAAAAAAAGATATTGGTGGGGAAGGATAGGGCACTTATTTATGAGATACTCAAAGTACATCCTAAAGTATTGCCATGTATATATCTTCATTTAGAGCATAGCTACATGGTATTCATTTTTTAACAATTCACTATGTTTTTGCAGGTTTTCACAAGTGGGACATACTTGAAAACACAAATGCTTGAGGTGGAGCTCTATTTTCATTATAGTAGAACTTGGGTTGTGGTCATATGTTGAATCTGCTCTTTAGTTATGAAACACTGTAATATTTTCATTCTATGTAATTTCATTCTATGGTGCATATTTTGAAAGTAATTACCTATCATTTTCATGATTAAAAACAACAGCTTTCAAAGTATGGTAAAACCAATAAGTGAGTGATTTCTGAAAGTGAGTGAGTGTTTAAGATGATAGAAGTTTGATCAATAACAAACAGCCTTTCTCAGCTATCTTCAACTCTTCGGTAGAGTACAGTAGTAGAAGAGAGTAAACAATATCTCTGCTTCTTTCATTACTCAATCAAAAGCACTTAGCCCTCTCCAGGAGTATAATGTAAATATGAATAATGAAATTGATTTTTTATCAAACATACAAGAATAAATCAGATGAGCTGCACTCCCTTCAAGGTATCCATCTCAGAAAGTAAGACACTTTTTCCAATGACGCCTTTATGAACGCAAACATTCTGGCATGCCTCTTGGAGAATTGCTTTCCAAGCCCCTGGCATTCTTTAATAACCTCCAAGATGGCAAAATCAGCCTCTGAGAGTGAGCTGAGAAAGTTATTTGGCTCTATGCCTGATAAATAACAGAGATAAATGCACTCATTCAGAGTTTATTGATTTGATTCAAAAATTAAAGAATAGTTGTAAACGAATGGGACTGACTGACTAGTCTTAGAGAAAATTCCCAAGGAAAAGCTCAAAAGAGTTTTGAGCAAAATAGCATTATTGAAAGAAGCCTCTTGCATCTTAAATAACTGCTTTGGAAATGTACTCATACTCCATTCACATATGAACAGATGGGTACTGGAGTCCTTCTGAGCCAGACGCTGTGCCAGACCTGTGAGAGCTGGAGCCTTGTAGGAAGGATGTGGTTAATGGGCTCTCAGACTGGGTACCAATCCTGAGAGCATCTCCAAATGCATCCACTAGTCACTAGCTCATAATCAGCAGCCCTCATCTCTAACAGATAAAGCCCTGCACTGAGTTACTTGATAGGTGCTGATTAACGCTCTGCATCTAATTTACAGGGACATTTTTTTCCTCCTGAATTTGTGTTTTCAGTGGTTAAAACCGACATCTTTCCTAAAGCAGATCTGTGTTTACATCTCCTTATCTAACACAAGGCTAGTTACTAGCTATATATGTAAATGAAATCCCAAAATGCTTTTGCAGTGGAGAATTACACATTGCTTATTTTAAATCAGAGTTTTAGTAAAGAATTGCAGTTGATGCTATTAAAAAAAAAAAGCAGGCTCTGTTGACAGGTGCCAGCAGGAGGGGGTGAAGGAGGGTGAATATGACACTACTGCTTTATATGCATCTATGGACAACAAAGCAGTGAAACCTGCTGAAATTGTTTTAGGACGTGGGAGGGGGGGTGAAAGTCCCCTAGCGTTTATGCCTGTCATTCTAGCTAATTAGGAGGATGACATCTAGAGGATCATAGGATGAGGCCAACCCGTTCACTAGATTCCATTTCCAAAATAACCTTCAAGGAGCAGGGTTGCAGGCGTGACTGTAGGAATGGGACAACTGGGTATCAAGTGGGAAGGGATGGTAGGGAGAGGGTTTGCTGGGTCCATTGCTCCTATGTACAGAAATGACACAGAAACGCCCCTGAACAGCTAATAAATGCTCATTAAAATCTAAAGTGTGTTTTGTTTCAGAGAGGACCCTTACATCCATAGGCCCAGGACGTCACTTCCACGGAGCCTCGTAGGACGGATGTGGTCAACGGGCTCTCAGACTGGGTACACCCTGAGAGCATCCCGCTAGTGACTGAAAGCCGCGGCGTGAACGTCTGGAAATGAGAGGCTGCACGGCAGCTGGCATACTAATCAAACTCTCAGAGGTGCCAGAGATTGTGATCACACGCGCACACACGCACGCACACTCCTGTACCACCGCTCGCTGCTCCGCATCTCTGATGCTACCTCATCCCAACCTCTTATTCCATCCTAAAGGTGAATGAAAGCCTGCGCCTAACTTCCAGACACAGCCGCCCCAGCGCTCAGCCGAGGCACGCAGCCCGCGTGGGGGGGAGGGGCGTCCGCGGGGGGGAGGGGGCGCCCGCGGGGGGGAGGGGGGCGCCCGCGGGGGGGAAGGGGGAGCCCGCGGGGGGGGAGGGGCGCCCGCGGGGGGGGAAGGGGGAGCCCGCGGGGGGGGGAGGGGGAGCCCGCGGGGGGGGGGAGGGGGGCGCCCGCGGGGGGGAGGGGCGCCCGCGGGGGGGAGGGGCGCCCGCGGGGGGGGGGGAAGGGGGAGCCCGCCGGGGGAGGGGGAGCCCGCGGGGGGGGAGGGGGCGCCCGCGGGGGGGAGGGGGAGCCCGCGGGGGGAGGGGGGGAGCCCGCGGGGGGGAGGGGGGAGCCCGCGGGGGGGAGGGGGCGCCCGCGGGGGGGAAGGGGGAGCCCGCGGGGGGGGAGGGGGCGCCCGCGGGGGGGAGGGGCGCCCGCGGGGGGGAGGGGGAGCCCGCGGGGGGAGGGGGGAGCCCGCGGGGGGGGAGGGGGGAGCCCGCGGGGGGGAGGGGGCGCCCGCGGGGGGGAAGGGGGAGCCCGCGGGGGGGAGGGGGGCGTCCGCGGGGGGGAGGGGGAGCCCGCGGGGGGGGAAGGGGAGCCCGCGGGGGGAGGGGGCGCCCGCGGGGGGGGGAGGGGGGAGCCCGCGGGGGGGGAGGGGGGCGCCCGCGGGGGGGGAAGGGGGAGCCCGCGGGGGGGGGAGGGGGGCGTCCGCGGGGGGGGGAGGGGGAGCCCGCGGGGGGGGGGGGCGGAAGGGGAGCCCGCGGGGGGGAGGGGGGGCGCCCGCGGGGGGGAGGGGCGCCCGCGGGGGGAAGGGGGCGCCCGCGGGGGGAGGGGCGCCCGCGGGGGGGAGGGGCGCCCGCGGGAGGGGAGGGGCGCCCGCGGGGGGGGGGGAGGGGGCGCCCGCGGGGGGGGGGGAAGGGGAGCCCGCTGGGGGAGGGGGCGCCCGCGCCTCTGCGCCCTGCCCCGCCCTCCCCGCCTCCCCCCTGCTGGCGCTGCGCCCCGCCGCCCTGGCCTCCCGCTGTGCCGCCTGTTCTGCTTCCTGTTTTCCAAGCCTAAGTGCTTTTTAATTAGCCTCCATCACTTCCCCGATCACCCCAGGCTCCGGCCGACACCCCTCCCGCTGGCGTCCCCGCGCCGCCCTTCGCCCGATCATCTCCGGCTCCTGCGCCCCCACCCCGGTTCCCACCGTCCGGCTTTGGACGGCGGCTTTCCCACAGGCCGAGAGAAGCTTGCCGGGGCTGGGCAGGCTCCTCTTCCCGGCCAGGCCTCTGAGTGTGACCGGTCCACGTGCGGAGCGTTTGGAAAGGGATGCTTTTGCCATGTCTCTTTTTTAATTAAGTTTTTTATTGTGAAAATACTGTACAGAGGGGTTACAATTACATGGGCCAGATAGTGAGTACATTGATGATCAAGCATTGTAGCCTCCTCCTTTGTTTCCCCTTCCCATCCCTTCCCAGCCTGTTTCCCCTTCCCATCCCTTCCCAGCCTGCCCTCCGCCCCCCCCACCCAAACCTCTCCCCTCCCCCCCACCCCAAACCTCTCCCCTCCCCCCCCACCCAAACCTCTCCCCTCCCCCCCACCAAAGTTGTAAAGTTCGTTTTCGACATGACAACTTGTACAACATTGTCGCAACGGGTCCACCTGTATCCCTATTTAAACGACTTGTTTTTCCCTTCCCCTCCACAAATTATACCGACATCCAATACAGTGAAAGCAGGGGTTATACTGTGGGGAAGGGACATACAAAGCAACAAAGAAATAATCTTATAAATGCGTTAGAAACAACAGCAAGAAAGAAAAAACCACTTGTGTCCCTATTAATCTATCATTTAAATATTTGGGTTTTGACATCTGCAATTAAAATTTTCTCTTGTAACACACTTGTTTAAAGGCATCTTTGAGGAGGAGAATAAAAATGTGGCTGCAGCGAGGAAGGCCAGACCAGATCCGAAGTTTTCGTGGACTCTTGGGCTCCACCCACCCCATAAAATCCAACAAGTAAATTGGAATCAGCAAGTAAGGCTGAGAGTGGGAGGGGCCTTGTCGGAGACCTTTCTCCTTTGTAGAAAAGAAACAAAAGGCCATCAAAAAAGTTTACATGATCTCAGCTCAACCAGTAATGACCAAACCGTAGATAGGTTTCACCCTACAACAGGCCTCTGACCTCACTTTCCTTGAGCATTTGCTTTATAAATTTTGCATTTAAGTTTTTTCTCCACACCCCCCCCCCCACCCGCCTTGGTAATATAAATCCTCTCCAGCCTCTTGCCAGTTTTACAAGACAAGAAAACCCTTCCCAAGGACCTGAGCTAATCCTCTGAAATACAATTATCAAGGAAGATGGCTTCCCTAGCTTGCTAGTCCTTGGGAGGTAGAAGTCTCATTTCCTTAAGAACCAATTACAAACACAGATGGCCAAATCAGAGACAACTCCCCCACTCATACCCAATGTCCAGTACTTCCCCCACTTTACTCTGGAGACTAAACGCTCCTCTACCCTAGCCTTGCTATAAATCTTGCAACCCTGAGTACTTCAGAGGCTGAGATCAAGAGTATTACAAAACCTGCAAGTCCCACTTTCAATCCACAGCTGGGTGAAGTGGAATATGTGTGTCACCTCAGCTATGACTAGAAACCTGAAATTGAACACACTCCAGTAGGAAGCAAGACTATCTTAAAATAATTAATAATAATAATAACGGGGTAGAGGAAAGGAGATGCCAGAGGTGTGGACACTCAGCATGAAGTTCTGTGTTCAAACCCTAACACTACCCGCCCTCCAAAGAAAACCAGTTGAGTGTGATAGGGCAACACCTGTCATCCCAGGTACACAGTCTGGGCATAAGTGTAAACCCCATCTGAAAGTAACCAAAGCATAAAGAGCTAAGGATATGACTCGAGTACCATCAGTGAGGGAGTACAATAAACTCAAAACCCTGAGCTCACGTCTCAGAACTACCAAAAAGAAAAAAAAAAAAAAGCAAATCCTCTTCTGCCTTTTGTTAGAAAAGTCAAGTCACTCTCTGCCCTTTATTGCAAAGAATACCTGAAACCACAAAACTCTTACAGGAGAACATAAAGGAGATGCTCACTACATTATTAGCCTCAACATTTTTTTTTCTGGATATCACACAAAAAAACAAAGGCTACAAAAACAAGTTAATGGGACTACATAAAAAGAGCGCTTGCCTTGCATGCCTGAGACCCTGGGTTTGATTCCTCAGCACCACATAAGCAAAAAGAAAAAAGCCGGAAGTGGGCGCTGTGGCTCAAGTGGTAGAGCGCTAGTCATGAGCTGAAGAGCTGAGGGTCAGCGCCCAGGCCCAGAGTTCAGGCCCCCACAACCGGACCCAAAAAAAAAAAAATTAAAAAGCTTCTACAGAGCAAAGGAAACAATTGTCAGAACAAAACAGTCTATAAAATGAACTAAACTATTTTGAAAATCATAAATTTGACAATAGATGTCTCTAAAATCTACATATGTGTATAACAAAAAAAAATTAAAAATGGGTCTCAAGCCAGGCACCTATAATCACACCTATAATGCTATCTACTCAGGGGACTGAGATACGAAGTAATTTGAAGCCAGGCCAGGCAAAGGAAGTCTATGAGACCCTTACCTCCAAAAAGCCAGAGGGAAAGCTGTGGCTCAAGTGGGTAGATCACCAGCCTTGAACATAAAAACTAAGAGATAACACTCAAACTTTGAGTTCAAACTCCAGTGCCAGCACAGTAAATAAATCATAAAATAAATAATAAATTAAAATTAGTCTCAAGACCTGAATAAACATTTTCAAAAGATATAAAAATGGTCAACAGGTACATGAAAGGTGTTCTATATAAGTAGTCATCAAAGAAATGAAAAATAAGAACTACTATGTCACCTGACACCTGTTAGGATGGATACTATCATAATGACAAAAGATATTGCTCCCTTCTTAAAGGGGACATGGTAGACTGGAAAATACACAGAACCCAGTGGACTGTGGAGGCAAGCCAAGCACACAAAAACAGGCTAAATGGCAGGTAGTAGTAGAAACCAAACTGCTAAGATGTTCTTCTATGTGTGCACACCTAATTCAAAACATGTTCCAAGAAAAAAATAAAATGATAACCCAACCAGCAAGGTCCAGGAAGAGAACAAATAGCCAATCAGCAACCCCCCTAGTAATCCCATAAAAGCCTATC
The DNA here is from genome assembly GCF_019054845.1 of Dipodomys spectabilis. Taxonomy (NCBI): domain Eukaryota; kingdom Metazoa; phylum Chordata; class Mammalia; order Rodentia; family Heteromyidae; genus Dipodomys; species Dipodomys spectabilis. The sequence continues at coordinate 6,651,192 of NW_024870716.1, read as the reverse complement.
CCCAAGCTCCTATCAGTGCAACAGCAACTGCAAAGCAATGCTCCTTCGCTTAGCTGCCACCAAAAGTGGTGCCAAAAATGACACGAATGTTGGGGAAAAGAGAATCCTTATTGCACACTGTGAGAATGGCTCATCCATTATGGAAAAACATATGGGAGATTCTAAAGACACTGAAAAACAAAACTGCCTTATGACCTACCAAATCCTCCTCTGGGAATGTATCCAAAGAAATGAAATCACCACCTCAAAAAGATAGCTTCACTTCACTATGCACTGTAGCCTTTTTCATATGGCAAGGTACAAAACAACTAAGGGTCCACCAGTGAAGAACTGGATAAACTTTTATACACACATATGTTTGTATTTATATACATATGTAGATATATGTCTATTTATATACAACAGAATATTATTTAGCTTTTATATAGTAGAACCTGCCACTTACTACCACATGTATGTACATGGAGAGAGAAAAGTCAGAGAGATGTAAGTCAGAGGATAAAATAAAATACATAGTACATAACCAAAAAATATATAGTTAATAAAATAGTATGTCAGAGATTTCTGCTAAATGTGTAGTTCTGTCTCCCCCCTTGGACTCCCTCCCCAGCTACACACACAGGGTAACTGCGAGATAATGGACATATTAACTTGCTTCACTGTAGCAACCACTTTGTTATTCTGTATACATCCAGTAATATCAGCAGTGAGCCCCTTCCAGATGAGAGGAGGGCTATACTAATCCTTCGGAGTGGACAGGAAGTTTAAGGGGCTAAAGATATATAACTCAGTGATAGAGCACTAATTTACCATGTGCAAGACCCTGGGTTCCATCCCCAGCACCTCACTCCAACCAAAACTAAGGCAAAAATCATAATTTCATTATGAGGTATGTAATAATATGTATGTTTCAGCAAACAGAAACACAAATATGGTAATCTCTGAATTATTTACTAATAGTTTGACTTAACAATATTACCAAGTACACAGGCTTCCAACTCAAAGGAAAGGAAGTCAAGACAAGCCTCCTGTGATTTAGTTGTTATATATAAAAATATAGGCAGGTACTGGACTCACACCTGTAATCCTAGCCTCAGGAGACTGAGATCTAAGGATCATAGATAAAGCCAGCCTTAATAGGAAGGTCTATGAGCCATTTATTTCCAGCTAACTATGGAGGAAAAAAAAAAAAAACGGAACTGAAGTTGTGGCTCAAGTGGTAAAGCACTAGCCTTGAGGGAAAAAAAAAAAAAAACAAAATAGCACCCAGGCCCTGAGTTCAATCCCCAGGCATTGTGAAGAAACAGTAGGCAGAGAAGTAGGCCACTTGGTTATTTATGTTTTAAACATTACTTTTTGAACAGGTGCCGGTGTCTCACACTTGCAATTCTAGCTACTTGGGGCTCTGAGAAAGGGAGAATCAAGACTGGAGGCCAGCCTGAGCAACAAGATTCAAAAGACCCCTTCTCAACCCATAGCAGAGCACAGTGTCTTCCACCTGCCATCTCAAGCAATGTGAGAAGCTGAGGTTGGAGGATCACAGTTTCAGGCAGGCCAGTCTGGGTAGAAAAAAATCTCAAGACTTCATCTCCATGGAGGGAAACTGGATCTGAGCACCACAAGACAGGAAGCCTAAAGTAGGTGGGTTGAAGCTCCAGTGTCTGCCCTAGTAGGAAGAGAGACCCTATCCTTAAAATTAAAAAAAAATCAGTGAAAAGTAAGGCTGGGGTGTAACTCAGTGGTATTGATTCAGTCCAGCAACTGTAAGGCCCAAATACTGCCCCCCACAAAAAAAAATTAATCTATTCATGAATTTTTCTCACAAATCTTTAAAAACTGAAGTTACATCAGTGGGATGAAGAGAAAGAGAAAGAATTGTTTTTTTTTGTTTTTTTTGATGTTGGTCATGGGGCTTGAACTCTGGGCCTGGGCGCTGTCCCTCAGCTCTTCAGCTCAAGGTCAGTGCTCTACCGCTTGAGCCACCGCACCATTTCTGGTTTTCTAGTGGTTTATTGGAGATAAGAGTCTCATGGACTTTCCAGTCCGGGCTGACTTTGAACCATGATCCTCAGATCTCAGCCTCCTGAGTAGCTAGGATTACAGGCGTGAGCCACAGGCACCCAGCTTCCTTTCCTCTTTTTACTCTTCCCTGTTTTCTGTGTATTGGTACTACAAGTGCGTATTAGTTCCAAAGTCACAAAACTGCAGTTGTTGCGAAGAATGCCTTTTGTCTTCCAATATCTGTTCACCATGTCTTCCTAGACAAAAGAATCCCAGGGGTTTACTAGCCAGCTTAGCAGAGGCTTAAAGGGCTGTTGGGTGACTGGAGCCTGGCTCAGGTGGGTGTCAGAGCTATTTCTAAGACAAAGCCCACATTTTTTATCATGCAAACCTTCCTGGCACAACAGGAGACAAGAAGCCTGAGTCTCTGACAATGTGGAACTATTTCCCAAGTTGTGGACTAACCTATTCTAGAATACTTTCAGATGGGAGAGAAAGAACACTCAGCTTTACTTAAGTCATTATTTTCAGGTCTTTATTGCTCACAGCAATTTTGATTGAAGGATCTATTTTGATTGAAAAAGTAAAAAAAAAAATCTTTAAAAGTACCTATACTCTTTAATATCTGAATTTCTTAACATTTATGATCAAAAGCTACCTATAACCTAAAAATAGAAGAAAAAAAAGGCGTGCTATCTGAAAATAAGTCAAATAAGCTTAAAGAGAATAAATGTGAAGATATGCCCAGGATCAGATAAATGGATATCAACTCCATACTAAAGAAAAAAGCTACATTTTTAGCATAATTGGTCACCTGTAACTCATCCTAAATTAAGTTATCTATATTGCACTTCAAATCAGCATTGTCATGAGGAACACATGATCAGTTAGGCAGAAGTCGAAGCTGACCAAGACAGGTGGAGACTTCTCGGGCAGCCCCGGGCTACTGCAGAGCCTCCGCATGAAGGACCTGGGTGCCTAAGAACAGGATCCCAGAGCTTTGAAAAAAAGAAAGAGAAAAATGAGGATGAAAAGGACAAACACTGCACCGTGCTTACAATTTTGCCCAAGGCTCTCTTTTTCACTAAATCCCATCACAACATCTGTCATAAATAATATCAAATTATTTACTCAAGATCTCATGGTACAATAAAGGACAGGCATGAAATAATAAACACTACTGAAGGCAGAGGGGGAAAGGGTGGTGGTAAAGGAACTCTATAAAAGGGATTTTTCATCAGTTAAAAGGATTTTCAGCTTCAACAATAATAAAAAAAGGAACTGTTGTAATCTGATTTAGAGGAGAAAAGGCTATTAAAAAAGCACCATTTGAAGGTGTGGCTGAGGGACTCATTTAATCCTCAGGTCTACACTATAAAATGGCAGCCCAATAACTCTGAAGCTCCATGGGGATTTACTGGCCTGACACAAAGTCACCTCGTGCTTTGAGGGATGTGTGGGGCAGGTCTTGGACTCACATACTGTCTCAAACAGACCCACTTTGCTTATAGCTTCTCAATTCCTGCAGCTACCACTGATTCAGTACCTCCCAGAACTGGGACAAAGAGGAGGAAAGCACGGGTCACACTGTTAGGGGAGGCTTACTGCAGGGCCCTCTTGAGTTCTCCCACTGTTTTGTCTTGAGAAATAAAAAGGCTTGAGGACTCTGTGAGTGATTCCCCCCAAGGCTTGAGCCAAAGCCCAGGAGAACACCTAACACCTGATCCCTTGTTATAGTGTTCCAATAGTTGTCCACAATGTGGAAAAAAAAACTAGGCGCTCACATAAGCCAAATTCCTTAAACTCTCACACCAAGTCCACCTCCTTTCTGTGAGCAGTGCCCATGGACAGGGCTAGGTAGAGCCACTGTGTGATCCCTAGGCAGTGCCCTCTGTAGAGAGCTTCTTTAGAATCTCAGGGCCTTTCCTTCTCTTTTTCAAATCTCTGGGATGTTTGGAGCCCTCCCTCATGGAAGCGTTCCTGCTGCTACTTTTGGGGTAACTCCTATGAAAGCAGAATGAACCACCACAGATTAACTAGACACCAGACAATGATGGGAAAGGTTAAAACGCATAGGATTAGCATCTACAAAAGGATGAACTGAAGCCTAACGCAGAAGCCATCTGAGGAGTCTTTACATGGGAAAATAAGATTAGGAATAAGACTCCAGGGTGCGGGGCTTCGCCCTCACCTCACAGGCAACAGGGCCTTTCTAACAAATGTTAGCACTGACTGACATGTTCGCTTAGAGGACTCATTCAGAAAAAGCTAGTCTTGGCTAGACTACTGCCAGTTTGAAAGGTTACAAAATTATGAGTGATGCTAGTTGAATTTCAGCTGAATACATTTTAATAGTGATTGTTAGAGTAAATTAGACTTTGCCAGAAAGCCACGCAGACATCCAGGTACAGAGAACAAAGAAAGGTTTGTTGCCAGGGAAGGGGCCGGCAAGACCTCTTCTCACAAGGTAGAAGTGAGAAGAAGCACGGGCTATTTTCTGAGGTGACCTATATAACCTAGAGGTTTAGAAGTGTCTAGAAAAGGCTAGGAGGCGGAGACCCTGGTGTGGACGTGTGGGCCAGGGGCTTCATCCTGGCGGACTAGGATTTATGGCTGCTATCCAAATAGTAGATAAGGGTCCTGCAGCTGCCCAGACCTGAAGGTCACTCTAAGGGGCTCTTGTTGCCTTATATGGTGGTAACTGCCCCAGAGAAGTGGACTGGAGGCTGATTATTTACTGCCTTTACTAAATGGGCCTAGTGCTGCCTAGGAAGGGAGCATGCTAAGCTGTGGAGAGGGGAAGGAGTGTGCTAAGCCAAGGGAAGGGAGCTAATTTCACTAACAATGATAACGTTTTTCTAAGTACCAGGAGATGCTGTGCTTTTCAAACACAGGACACAGGCCCTCCAGAAGACAAACACAAAGTTCACATGTAGAAATGGGAGCAGGATTTGGGGGGAAATTCTTGGCCAACAGCCTAGGAGTGTCCTAAACTTAAAAACAGTTTCTGGCAGGCTACTGGTGGTTCACATCTGTAATCCTAGCTACTCAGGAGGCTGAGATCTAAGGACTGCAGTTCAAAGCCAGCCCAGGCTGGCTTTCCAATTAGCCTGGAAGAGGAGTTGTAACTCAACTGGTAGAGCACTAGCCCTGAGCAAAATAATGCTCAGGAACAACGCCCAAGTTCAACACACACACACACACACACACACACACACACACACGTTCAATTTGTATGCAAACATAAGAAAGACTACATCAGGAGCATCTTCCCTAGATATCAGCATGATGCACTCCCTCCTTTCATTCAGGTCAGTCCCACAGACTTCTTTTCCTATTTGACACAGCAACCCAGTAGCTCTCCAGCAGCACCTGTCCACCTACATACTACATACCTATTTACCTATTTACAGTCCATTTTCTCACTAGTATGTTAGTCCAAGTATGCAGGGGACCTGTTGGCTTATTTCTATATCCTGAGTGCCTGGGACAATGTCTCTCTATCAAAGCAGGCCTACCATAAGTATCTGTTGATTAAATATTCTAAACAACTCACATTGTTTTCCAAGCCCTCTATTAGTGATATTTTTCTCTGAAATATTTACATACCAAAGCACTTAGTCACTCCCTCAACCTCTTTTCAGTTAAAATGAGGAAAACGAGATTTCTCCATAGTTCACAGTGTGTTAATGTAATGGTAAGAGTTGGACCCCCCTTTTTTTGCATTGAAGCTCAAGCTCAGAGCCTAGGCACTATCCCTGAGCTACCAACACGCAGGTGACATTGGATCTTTTATTTTTAAGTAGGAATATAGTAGGACAGGCATCCAGTGATAGTACCATCCATCTTTTGGGGATTATTCTTTTCTTTCCTCGATTCCCACAGTATTTGTTAACGATTCATTAAGAAAAATTAGCCAGGCATTAGTTGTTTACGCCTGTAATCTTAGCTACTCAGAAGGCTAAGATCTGAAGCACTCAGTTGGAGGCCAGCATAGGCAGAAAAGTCCCCTTGAGACTCTTATCTCCAATCAACCACTCAGAAATGGGAAGTAGTGCCATGGCTTAAAGGGGTGCAGCACTAGTCTTGAGTACAAAGAGGCTCAGGCTCAGTGCCCAGGCCCTGGCCCTGAGTTCAAGACCCATAACTAACAGAAAGAATGAAAGAAAGAACTAAAGAAAGAAAGAAAGAGAGAGAGAAAGAAAGAGAGAGGAGGGAAGGAGGGAGGGAGGGAGGGAGGAAGGAAGGAAGGAGGGAGGGAGGGAGGAAGGAAGGAAGGAGAAAAGAAAAGAAAAACTATTCCTTTGGCCACACATAATTCCTATTTCATAGTTCAGTGTAACATAGGTCAGTGAAAACTTCTGTCCAATTCAATCCAAGAAATTCTTTACATTCCAAAATTATTTACACTCTGAAAGATACAGCCTACTTTACCTCCTCAAAATGTTTCACAAGCATAATTTCTGTGGAACTCTGCAGATGCTTTCTTTCTGGGGTCAGCCACAGCAAACTTAGAGAAAGTTGCAACCTCCAGAGAGACATAATGAACACTCCAGTGATGTGCATCCACCTGTGCTGAGCCAGAATATCCCACATCTGCAGGTCCATCAAAGCACTGCAAGTCATGGTATAACTCCCAAAACTCCAGTGTCGCCCACAGTTGCTGGATGAAGACCAGCCTCTTTTCTTACATTAAAAAAAAAAGTCAAATGAACAGGCAAATAAAACTTATCATAGAGGCAACTTCAAAACTTGGGGATCATCATATTTTGTCATTTCTTGCTCTCACTGAATCATGTCCCCCAAAAGTCATATTGAAACCCTCACCTTAAATGTGACTGTAGCTGAACACATAGCCATAAGGAATTAATTAAGGCTGGGTGAAATCCCACAGTGGGGCCCTAATACAACAAGACTGGTATCTATGAGAAGAGAAAGAGACACTAGATCTTCCTTCCTCTTCCTCTCCCTCTTCCCTCCCTCTCTTTCTCTCACTCCTCTCTCTCTGTCTTCTTCTGTCTGTCTCTCTCATACACATGGAGGAAGAGCCATGTAAAGACAATGAAAAGTGACTAGCTACAATCCCCAAAGTAACATCACGAAAAATCAAATTTTCTGCACTATGATCTTGTAATGTGAGAACGTAAATTTCTACATTTTAACCCACCCAGTCTGCGGTATTTTTATGACCATCAGAGCAGAGGAGTCTATCTGTTTGTTGAAGTACTTGTACATTTTCTTTTCCTTTCTGGAGGGCACTAAGGTCTGAACTCTGGGCCTTGAATTTGCCAGGCAGGAGCTTTTAAGCCATACTCCCAGCCCTTTTTACTTTATTCTTCAGATAGGGTCCTGTATTTTGCCTGGCCAGTTTGGGATTGTAATCCTCCTACCAAGGGTTCAGACATAGATGGGATCAGATCAGAAACTTGTACCATCACACTTGACTTACTGGTTGAAAGGGGGACTGGCTTCAAACCGTGATTCTCCTGATCTCCACTTCCCAAGTGGCTGAGATTCCTGTAATGAGTCACTGCACCTGGACACATGTACATTTTTTTCTGAAGAGAATGGAATGCCCAGTCCCTGCAAATCCTAGTTTTCTGCATGGTGAGTCTATAAATCATTTTTTCACAGATGCAGAAGTGTATGTGGCAAGTGGCTGAAAGTTCCAGGCAAGACTGTTCAAGGCAGTATACTTCTCAGCTCCAACTGGAACCAGCCAATGCATCCGTATTGGGAAACTTCTGCTGGATTGATGTTTTGAAAGGGCATATGCCATAGATAGAGAGAAGGGCAAGCGAGTAGCATGTGTAAGATTAGGACAGGAAAGTTAAATAGCACAGTGAGCTAAAGCTTAGGAGGAAATGCTAAGACAACATGAAGGTTAACCACATTCGATAAATCAATGAAAATGGAAGCCTACTTCCTGAGGAAGACTGTGTAATAGTAATATATGATGGAGAAAGAAGAGCATACATGTCCTTAACAACCTTTGTCTTCACCAAAAAAGAAAGACATTTAGATTGGGGAAAGAAGAACAAACATGGCTTCAGAGAAAATTGAACAGCTAAGTAAATTGCAGTATTTCCATCTTTAGCACATTAGGCATCCACTAAAAATCATGTTTATGAAGAGTTTTTAATGGTATGGAAAAGTGCATGACATAAAAGTAGGGGAAAGCAGGAGACAAAATTGAACCACAGATAATCTTGATAGGAAAAAGTCTGATCAGAGTAGAAAACTCCAATGGCTGTATGCCAAAATGACATGATTGGCTCTAATTAGTAACATTATGGGCATTTTTTTTTTTACTCCTGACTCTGACAGTTTTTGAAATTTCAAATAATAAATGTTTGTTATCTTTTAAGTCAGAAAATGAAATAGAAAAATAGGGATCCCTGATAGTTGAGGATATTGTAAAGCAGCCTCAAGCTGTATTAAATGAGAAGGCAAGAATCCAGATCCAGGAACTGTGATGAAGGAGTCAGTATCAGTAACACCCAAGGACTCCTTAGAACCGGGAAAGCTCTGGTTTTCAAAATAATAGGAATCTGAAACCCTGGGGCACTGTGTCTTTGAAAAAGTCTTGATTTGATAGCTTTAAAAACCTACAAAGGATGATAGAAAAGGAGCAGGCTTACCTTCATTCTGCCCATCACTCCCCTAAAAGTGAGCTTTGTTTTACTGGGATCTATCTATTACCAAAGCCTCAGAGAAACAATACGCAGAGATCCTCCTTCTCACCTACCCCCACCCCTGCCCTACACACACAGATTCAGCACTGCGGTCTCTGGGTCCCAACCCAGGCTACTTATAAAAGCATGCATTTTGTGTTTCTAATGCATTTATAAGATTATCTCTTTGTTGCTTTGTATGTCCCTCCCCCACAGTATAACCCCTGCTTTCACTATATTTGATGTCAGTATAACTTGTGGAGGAGATGGGGAAAAACCAGGTGTTTAAGGATACAGGTGGACCTGTTGCAACGATGAGAAGTACAAGTTGTCATGTCCAAAACGAGGGGGGGGGGGGGAAGGAGAAGGACTGGGATTGGGGGGGAGGGGGGAGGCTGGGAAGGGATGCGAAGGGTAAACCAAAGGAGGAGGCTGCAATGCTTGGTAAGAAATGTACGCATTATCCTGCCCATGTAATTGTAACCCCTCTGTACAGTATGTTCACAAATAAAATTAAATTAAATTAAAAAAAATAATAAAAGCATGCATTTGGGAATTGGGGCCTAAGTTCTCTCTTTTCCCCAGAGCCAACTCTTTCCCCCCCACCCCCACCCCATACCCATACCCCCCCTCCCCCCCCCTCCTGTCCTCACAGCATTCTATCATCTCCCTCTGCTGGCCTCTTCCTGTCTCAACAGTGAACTGTGCTATCAACCCCACTCAATATGTCCTACTAATTCCTTCCAGTCTCTGTCTTCCACAGCAAATCAGACTTGATTAAAGTACTGGAATATTTCCCATATCAGATTTTTCTTAACTAGCCCTAAATGATACTCTAGGACAAATTCCTTGATCAAAGGGACCAATGACTTAAAATCGGGGAAATTCCCCTCAAGAGATTCAGAATGCCTGTTCGCATAGTAAAGAGTTGGAAAAGGCTAACAATAAAGAAACTTGCGGCCAGCGCTGGTGATTCATGCCTGTAATCCTAGCTACTCAGGAGGCTAAGATCTGTGAATCATGGTTCAAAGCCAGCCCAGGCAGGAAAGTCCATGAGACTCTTTATCTCCAATAAACCACAAGAAAACTGGAAGTGGCACTGTGGCTCAAATGGTAGAGTGCTAGCCTTGAGCTGAAGAGCTGAGGGACAGCGCCCAGGCCCAGTGTTCAGGCCCCACAACTGACAAAAAAAAAAAAAGAAACTTGTTTATATGTGAATACATTTAGTAATTTTTTAAACATGTGTATGTAAATATGTGTGTGCATATGTGTATATGTTAGTACTGTGGTTTGAATTCAGGGCCTGGGCAGTCCCTTAGTTTTTTTGTTGAAGGCTGGCATTTTACCACTTGAGCCACAGCTTCATTTTCAGCATTTTGATGGTTCTTTGGAGATAAGAGTCTCATGGACTTTCCCTCCTGGGCTGGCTTCAAACTGTAATCCATATATCTAAGCTTCCTGAATAGCCAAGATTACAGATGTAAAACACTGGCACCCTGCTTATAAAACCTTTAAAAGGAAAATAAATTACCAGGCACTGGTTGCTTGCACCTGTAATCCTAACAACTCAGGAGACTGCAATCTGAGGAGCATGGTTCAAAGCCAGCCCAGGCAGGAATGTCCATGAGACTCTTATCTCTAATTAACTACCAGAAAACCAGAAGTGGCACTCTGTCTCAAGTGGTAGAGTGCTAGCCATGAGCTGAAGCACTTGGGAACAGCACCCAAGCCCAGAGTTCAAGACCCACAACCTCCAAAAAAAAAAGGGGGGGAGGGAAATTCTGCATCCAACAATACTGATACTGAAGATCACCTTGCTAGCCCTATACTTCTAATGTAGCTTCCTTCTTATTTATACCTGACCTAGAAATAGTCCAGTTTTTGTGTCCTTGTCTACTTTCCTGATATTGGAATTGTGACAGCAAGTGCCCTTGAGGGCATCAAGCAGCAGGTTCTGAATCATCCTCATGATGAAGTTGGACCTGCACAAGTGGCCAACTAGAGGCCCCATACTCCCGTTTCCTTCTCTCACATCTTTCTCTGGAGCTATGTTTTGCTTTTCATGTCTCTTATCCTATACCAGTGACCACTGTATAAAAGTTCAGACAATCAGCAGATAGTAGCATAGAAACAAACAATCAAATAGCCTGTTACCCAGTCCTGCTCACTACGTTCTTTTCCAGAGAATTTTTAGAAAACATCCTAAAATCTTTCTTGCTTTGACAATGAACTCATACATGAGCGCTCTCTCATTCCTTCAGGAACACATTCTTTTTTTTTTTTTTTTTTTTTTTTGGGGGGGGGGGGGGGGGGTCCGGTCATGGGGCCTGAACTCTGGGCCTGGGCACTGTCCCTCAGCTCTTCAGCTCAAGGCTAGTGCTCTACCACTTGAGCCACAGCGCCACTTCCGGCTTTTTTCTTTTTGCTTATGTGGTGCTGAGGAATCAAACCCAGGGCCTCAGGCATGCAAGGTAAGCGCTCTACCACTGAGCCACCTTCCCAGCCCCCAGGCACACATTCTTAACCAGATAATGTCCTCCCATCTGTAATCCCATACCTCTTTGGCACCCTGTACTGTCCCAAGAAGTATCTATAACAATTACACTTGTGTAACTGGGAAATTGAGGTCTTTTCCCTCATGACTGCTAATCCACAATAAAAACTGTTTTCCATACTGTGTTACATGTTTCTTATACTGTTTTGCCCAATTAAGCATGAGGCGAAGGAGGATCAATTTTATAAGGGAACAAACTGAGAAACAGAATGGCCAAAGCTTGAACACAATCACTAGCTAATAAATGACATAGTAGAATCTGAATTTAAACTTCCTGATTGTAGACTTCTTATATTTAGCCACTGAACTCTATCATCTGGTCAGTAGACACCAAATTCCATGGATACTTTGTCTGACTTTGCTTTCGGCTGTATTCTGAGTATGTACCACAACTATTGTTTGATAGACACACGCATAATATGACTATATATATAATACTTCTCTATTTCATATATTCTGTGTATTAAATATATTTTTAACTTTTTGGTGATACTGGGATTTGAACACAAGTCTTATGAAACACTATACCACCTGAGCCATGCCTTTAGCCTTTCTTTGCTTTGGTTATTTTTCAGATATAGTCTTGTACTTTTTGTCCTAGCCAGTACCTGACCACAATTCTCCTATCTCTGTTAACTGCATAGCTGGGAATACAGGCATGTAACACCTAGCCCAGTTTTTGAATGAATAAATAAATAGGTGCAAGGATAAGCTCAATTTAAAACTCAAACATTTCAGAAATATAAAATATCCAAACTAAAAGTCAATCTAATTCCTACCTCCACCCTTCCCAGAGGAAAAAAAAGTTTTTCACCAGTTTTCTAATTGTTCCTTACAAAACAGAATTTCACTGGGTACTATCATAAAGTATACTGAGTTTATGGCTAATTTCACTAACCTTTACTGGGCTTCATAAGGATAAGAAGTTGTCCCTCAGGGCATTCCATTATATTGGTACTTTCTTCACTCATATTACCTCCTACCACCACTAAATACACTTGCATACCACTTAATGTTAACAGATGATGGATAAACTAAGGGTTATCACTGAAGCAACAGCAATACCATTCACAATATTGTGTATTAAATATTGTGAATGGTATTGCTGTTGCTTCAGTGATTGCTTCAGTGTCGCTTCAAAATGATTACACAAATGCAAAACCAACGGAAAGAAGAACAAACCCCAGAAGAATAACTGATAAATGTTAAAAGTGGAAAGAGACCTGCAAGTAACATGCTGACTGTTCTGACTTTCTATCTTCTTTTTTTTTTTTTTTTTGTCGGTGGTGGGGCTTGAACTCTGGGCCTGAGCACTGTCCCTCAGCTCTTCAGCTCAAAGCTAGCAATCTACCACTTGAGCTACAGCGCCACTTCTGGTTTTCTGGTGGTTTATTGGAGATAAGAGTTTCACGAACTTTCTTGCCCAGGCTGGCTTTGAACCGAGATCCTCAGATCTCAGCCTCCTGACTAGCTAGATTACAGGCGTGAGCCACCGGCGCCCGGCTCTGTTCTGACTTTCTAGCAAACATCTTAATGAAAACAGAAATCATGTTGATCATTTCTGCAGATAACAGCATCAAGCTAAGAGTAAGATATCCCAGATGACAAAAGCAATTCTTAAAACTACTCCAACCAAGGCAAAAGGTGAGTCAAAATCAGTAAGATTCTATTTAGCAGAAATCTGCTAGGTTTCTAAAGATCTAAAATTTAATAGTATAAATTTAGGATAGGGGCCTCATTTTCTGTTAGCTTATGAAAAAATTACAGGGACACAGCCAGAGAATAATTAAGTAAACAACACACAATTTTGAGGTGGGTAGTTGAAGCTGCTGTCTAATAAAATCTATCCTTCCCTTCCTCCATTATAATTGAATTGTAGCCAGTTACAAGACTAGATTCTCCAGCCTCCCTTCAGCAGGTATAGTCATGTGTCTAAGTTCTTACCAGTGGAACGTAAATGGAAGGATGTGTGGCACTTCTGATCCCCAAAGAGCTCTATCTTATTCATGCTGTCTTTTCCTATCTTTCTATCTAGAATGTACACATGATAGCTGCTATCTATTTTCAAACAAGAGAATTTCAACACCTGATGAATGGCAGGAAGACACACCAGAAGGAACTTAAATTCCTGAATGTCAACATGAAGTAGCATTACTACTGTCTAGATTTTCATCTCTATTACATGAAAAAGAAGTTAATTCTTACTGATTTAATTTACTGATTTCTGGAAGCACTGTTTTGATAACTTTTGCCTTTCTAAATAAATATAATGTACATCACTAGAAGTCTCATTTAGCACGAGTCAATTATGTAACTTTTCTTCAATCATCAAACCTGTTAAATTGATACCATGAAGGGTCCACAAAGAGCAAAACTAACTCACAAGGAAGAATAGATAGATGGTGACCAAGAGAGAAGGGTTGAAGCAAACTTTATTAAGGTCCTATGACAAGCACTTTTCATGGCTTTCCTTGTATCTAATGCCATTCCATTCTGGGAACTGTGTTTAACATGGAGTGGGAAATGCTACCTTTGCCTACCTGAAAGGCAATTCTAAGGGAGAAGATAAATCTCTCTCTTTTTTTTCTAATCTTATTGTAAACTTCTTATATATGGATATAGTTTCTACAAACAAAGCAGGAGAAAAACTAAATCATGATCATCTCTGTTCAAGCCTCTTCTTTCTAACTCATCATTTCCACAGTAATACTGGTTGACAATTAAGGGTATATCCATCTATAGATTCAGTATTTGAAGCTCAATGTAAGCACCAAAGCAGATGAGTGGCCATAACCTCTAGGAAGCCATCCTTGACATTCTGGGTCTCAAGATGAGCTGAATTTGCTCATCTACAACTATCTTCTATCTTTGTCCTTCAACACAATGATAAGAGTTTTGTTTTTTTTTAATTTAATCCTCTGTCTTGCCTGGTAGATTGTATGTTCTTTGAGGACAAGGAATCTTTTAGTTATCTAGACAAACATGGAGACTTTATAGTGGGCTCATCAGATTTTTCCCAAGGTGAATGAAAGTGAGTCAGAGGATGTTTGATTTGATTCAATAAAGACAAAGTCAAAGATTTAAGAAACCACTGTTCAAAGTAGAATCAAATGCTTGGAATTAACCATTTTAAAGTCAAAGACTTTATAATCAAAGGGTTTTATTCAGTCTTACATTGTGAGCGAATTTATTCATCCATGATCAATATTTCTTAACTCTAAAATGTTAATCCCCCATAAATCCTTGTTTAACTAAATTTTGTGTGTGTGTGTATTTCCAGGAGCTGTAAGAGAGAACCAAAGATCTAGTGGGGTTCCTCCTTGAGTTATGATTCTTTTCTATTATTATCCTTCCTGGTCTTTCTTCAAGATTTTGAGAAAAGACTAGGAAGTCAAAATTTAGTTCCAAAAAGAATAAAATCTCTGGGTCCTATTCTCCTTAAATGGCTTAAATACAGATTCTTTCCTTCTTTAACAAAATAAGGTGAAAATAGTGGAATTTTTAAAGCAATATTCCTACAACATATATACAGAAAAATAAGCATGCTTTTATATTTACCAAGTTCTTGGATACTGATAATTTAGCTTCTCTAACCAGAATATTTCACAGGAAACCGCACTTCACATTAAAGCTGAAACAGGGTCATTTTTCTTTTCTTAGGGATAAAGAAGAACTAGATTAAATTTGATTTAATGAGATTTTTTTTCCTCTTTTTGTTTCCTGTTTCCTCTACTTTTTACGTGTTTCTTCTTTTAGATCTATTATTCCTATTAAATTTTCATAATACCCCATAACTCAATGAAAAGAATTCTGCATGATATGAGATTAAAAGAATAGCATTTCCTTTCAGTATTATCATGAGAAATTTTTGTGCTAAAAGATGTTTTCTTCTTCCTGTGGACCTTTGCTTTGCTCTCTTTCGGGATTTTCATAATTATTCTACTGTTATCAGTTCTCCCTTAAGGCCAAACTGAATTGCTTTGAGTTTATCTCCAACCTTTAACATTACTTTCAGATTATTGGGTATCTAATTAGAGATGGTTCTTTCATAAATAACATTTCAAAACTATCCCACTGAATGGCAGAACACCTGCTGTTACCTTCCCCATCTATTCTCTCAGGTTCTCCTAAAACAGCCTTAGCGGAACCAGTGAGTGCTGTTGCTGTGCTGCAAAGATGAAAGCACAATTCCATGTGTGAAACCCAAATTAAAATCACAGAAGGCAGGATTCACACTGCTAATTGTTGCTTAGCAATGAAATGTGCAAAACATGCTAATGGAACAGTAACACCAGGCTCCGGAGGAGTCTGTATCCACACTGGTAGTAAATCAGGGAATTCGAAAACGGGAACTGCAAGGAAAGGAATTCCATCCCTTAGGAGTCCAGGGAGGGCTTGGCCCCCATTCCTCCTCTCTGCTCAGTTGAAAGCAAGTCCCCTTCCCCATTAGATACTACTGTTGTGGTACTTGAAGACTGCAAGGAAATAGATGCTCAAAAGTACTGGTGAGCCTACAGGACTCTTTTTTTTTTTTTTTTTTTTTTTGCTGGTCGTGGGGCCTGAGCTCTGGGCCTGGGCACTGTCCCTCAGCTCTTCAGCTCAAGGCTAGTGCTCTACCACTTGAGCCACAGCGCCACTTCCGGCTTTTTCTGCTTATGTGGTGCTGAGGAATTGAACCCAGGGCCTCATGCATGCAAGACAAGCGCTCTACCACTGAGCCACCTTCCAGCCCTAACAAGAATTCTTTAGGTGCTACCTATGACACAGTATATGTCTGTGTTTCAAGAACAAAAACATATATATTTTAATGGCCTTAATACAAAGGAATAAAGTGACATGGAGTCTTAATCTGAGAACAGACTCCAACTTTCTCTTCTCTCATTTTTTTTTGAACTTTTGTTCTACCTTCATTTGCATTTGAGAGGGTTTCTGAGAAAACGTGTCCCAAAGGAGTCTGGGGTTGCCCAGGATCTCCAACTTTTCTAATTACATTTCAATAAGCAGGATGATGGTCAGGTATACATGTTTGGGGACTACATCAATAGAATCTTGCTTCATAGCCTATCAATTGTAAGGAAAACTCAGAGACAAAGAGAGACAGAGTTTTCAGAGACAGATGAAAACTCCTTTATTGTCACGTCAAACCACACCAGGCCCTTCCTTACTATCTCTCAGGAAAGCCTTGCTGAACCTATCTACCTGGCCTACTCCTTGTTTGGGCCTGCACAAGTATTTTATATTTTGTCCTCTCAACACAACAAACATAATATGCATGCCCCAATCAGGGACATGCAAGAGACTATATCAAACTAAAACATCTTCTATCCCCATAGTGCTCCCAGACACATAATGCATGTTCCTAAAACCACCAGACTTTCTATGTGTGGTAAGTGCCAGCCCCAGGAAGTAACACGGGCAAGAAGCAAAGGACTTTCTATGGGCAAACAAGGCTGAGTTCTCAGCCAAAGACTGAAAGTATGAGGAAAATTACGCTGAGACTTGAATTGTTGAGCCTGGGTAGAGATCAAAAAGATGTGGGCATTTTGCCTTGGTATTAGAAAAGAAAAAGGGGCCAACTCAAGTTGAAAGCTTCAGCATTTTTTTTTCCAGTTCTAGGGCTTGAATTAGGCCTGGGTGCTGTCCCTGAGCCTCTTTGTGCTCAAGGGTAGGACTCTACCACTTGAGCCACAGCTCTACTTCCAGCTTTTTCTGAGTAGTTTATTGGAGATAAGAGTCTCACGGGCTCTCCTGCCCGAGTTGTCTTTGAACCACAATCTTCAGATCTCAGCCTCCTGAGTAGCTAGGATTACAAACATGATCAACTGGTGTCTGGCTCTTTTTTTTGCAGAAGAAAGACAACAAAATCTTAAGGTTATATTTTAAAATAAAGGGAAAGATCTCCCTACTGAACACTAATTCATTTATTTTGTAGAATTAGCTACCTTCCTTTAATGGCAATCTACTCCTTAGGTTGGCAGATAGGAAATGAGAGTGCTTAGCGCCCAACAGCCACGTCCTAAATACTCTTGTCTCATGACACTATAACTCACACACTGTCACATTCGCAATTTGCAATCATTTAGCTCAGAGGATTCTCACTCACATCATAAATATGCTTGAAGCCACCACAAAGATCAAAACATATTATAGGACAATATCACAATCACTCTAGCTCCATGGGCAACCATGTTCTGCCTTGTACCATACAGACCAACTGCTTTCTGCTGAACTTCATATAAGTGAGGTCACATTACCCTTTAATATCTGGCTTCTTTCACTCAACATGATGTCTGGGAGACTTACTCATGTTGCATATAATAACAGTTTATAACTTCCATTGCTGTACAGAATTCTGCTGTATAATCTACTGTATCTATCCATTATCCTTTGATGGACATTTGATGGCGTTTTCTTCCATTTTGAACTAACAGGAATTAAGCCACTATGAAGTTTTGTTTATGTGTCTTTTCAAGGATAGGTTTGGCTTTGGCAAATACTGTTGGTTTTTTAAGTAGTTTTTCCAAATGACACACCAAGCAGATGTAAGTTTTACATGCTCTATATTAGTCAACATTTGGTATTATGAGTATTTTAATTATAGCTTTAGTGGTAAAGTGTATTTTGCAGTTTTGTTATTACCAATAATACTGAGGTGCTCATTACCTACTTGAGTATTCTCTGTAATGAATACAGAGGCTCAGTTTCAAATGATAAATATGTAAGTATGCTGATTTGGTAGGGCCTCAAAGAGTCTGTGCTCTGATTTGCAAATGATGCCAGAGCTAACATATGTTAAAAAAAAAAAAAAAAGCAGCCTGGAGAGTTAGCTACCAGCTAGATGCCAGTGGCTCAAGACAGTATTCCTAGTTACTCAGGAGGCAGAGATCTGAAGGACTGAGGTTCAAAGCCATCCTGGACAGAGAAGTCCACTAAATCCCATCTCCAAAATAACAGGCAAAAAATGAGACTGGGGGCATGGCTCAAAAGGTGGAGCACTAGCTAATCAGGTCAAGCAATCATTAGACCCTGAGCTCAAGCTCTAGTGCCAGAAAAAAAAGAGCTACATATCACTAGAGCTATTTGAGCAAAGACTAAACAAAAAGGAAATCTGTATAGGAATAAAAATGTGCAGCTAGAAAGTGAGATAAACTTACATATTTCTTCCAATACTTCTGTGTCTTCAGGGAATTCAACTGCTGGTATGATCAGTGAAAAATGAGAAGCTGAGAACAAAAGCAGAAGAATAAAGTTTTATCTGTGGAGCATCTCTTGTCCAGTAAAGATGGTATTAAGCCTTTACATGCCTGATTCTAGTTAATTCTCACAATGGTCTTATAAGGGAGGTATGACCTATACTAGGTATCTCTTGTTGCATAACAATATTACCACAAACTTGGCACTTTAAGAAAATGCACACTTATTCTCTTCTACTAGGAGTCCAGACCTGCTCCATTGCTGGGCTTCAATCAAGCCATGGAGCAAGACTAGGTCCTCATGTCAGGCTGGACTGTGGAAGGCTCAGCTTCCAAACTCTCATGATTGTTATCCCTCAGGTTCCCACGGGCTGACAGACTGAGGGCCTCAGCTGGCTATTGGTGTCTCAGTCTTTGCCACATGACCCTCCCCACAAAGCAGTTCATAACACATAAGCTAGATTCTTCAAAGCTAACAAAGAAAAAATATTCTAGCAAAGAAATGCTGCAAGCATATATAACATAATCGTAAAACATAATCACATATATTTTATAGCATTTGACATAGTCTACCAGTTACAGCAAGTCATAGAACTTGTAGACATCTAAAGGAGAGAAGTTTTGGGGGGCTGGGAAGGTGGCTCAGTGGTAGAGCGCTTGCCTTGCATGCCTGAGGCCCTGGGTTCAATTCCTCAGCACCACATAAGCAAAAAAGAAAAAAAAAAGGAAGTGGTGCTGTGGCTCAAAGTGGTAGAGCGCTAGCCTTGAGCTGAAGAGCTGAGGGACAGCGCCCAGGCCCAGAGTTCAGGCCCAGGACCAGACCCCCCCCCAAAAAAAGTTTTTTATTGTGAAAATACTACACAGAGAGATTACAGCTACATGAGCATTGTTGTCTCCCCCTTTGTTTTTCCCCTACCATCCCTGCCCTCCCACCTCCACGACTACACTCTCCCCCACGACCACGCTCCCTTGCCTAAATTGTAAAGTTTGGTTTGATTTTTGACATAGCGTCTTGTACATCTCATTGTTGCAATGGGTCCACATGTATCCCTATTTAAACATTTTGTTTTTTCCCTTCCCCTCCACAAATTATACCAATATCAAATACAGTGAAAACAAGGGTCATACCATGGGGGAGGGACAAACAAAGCAATAAAAAAATCACACAGTACCTCATAAATATGTTAGAAACAATAGCAATAAAGAAAAAAACCACTTGTGTCTCTATCTTGGGGTTTATTTCACTTAACATCATCTTATCTGACCTTTTCTGCTTGTCACAGACATATACTAGTTATTGTAAATAAGGGAAACCATGGGACCTATGTTTCTTTGGGCCTGGCTTACTTCACTTAATATAATTTTTTCCAAGTCTTTCCATTTCCTAACAAATGGGGCAATGCCATTCTTTCTGATGGAGGCATAGAATTCCATTGTGTATATATACCACATTTTCTTGATCCATTCATCTACTGAGGGGCATCTGGGTTGGTTTCATATCTTAGCTATGGTAAATAATGCTACAATAAACACAGTTGTGCTGGTCGCTTTAGTGTGGTCTTGTTTGTGATCATTTGGGTAAATGCCCCAAAGTGGGATTGCTGGGTCATAGGGGAGCTCTATGTGGAGTCTTTTGAGGAGCCTCCATACTACTTTTTCCAAAGTGGTTGAACAAGTTTACACTCTACACTCCCACCAACAATGCAGTAAGGTTCCCTTCTGTCCACATCCTCTCCAGCATCTTTGTTATTAGAGTTCTTGATTATAGCCATTCTAACTGGGGTGAGGTGGTATCTCAATGTTGTTTTGATTTGCATTTCTTTTATGGCTAGAGAGGTTGAGCATTTCTTCATGTATCTATTGGCCATCCTTCTTTCCTCTTCAGAGAAGTTTCTCTTTAAGTCTTTTTTTTTTTTTGGGGGGGTCCAGTTGTGGGGCCTGAACTCTGGGCCTGGGTGCTGTCCCTCAGTTCTTCAGCTCAAGGCTAGCGCTCTACCACTTGAGCCACAGCGCCACTTCCGGCTTTTTTCTTTTTGTTATGTGGTGCTGAGGAATCGAACCCAGGGCTTCATGCACGCAAGGCAAGCGCTCTACCACTGAGCCACCTTCCCAGCCCCTCTCTTTAAGTCTTTAGCCCACTTGTTTATTGGGCAGTTGTTTCTTTGAGGATTTGTTGTTGGGGGATTTAATTTTTTGAGTTCCAAGTATATTTTAGATATGAGACCCTTGTCTGTTGTATGGCTAGTGAAGATCTTCTCCCAATCTGTGGACTTTCTATTGATCTTGCTAGCTATGTCCTTTGCCATGCAGAAGCTCTGCAGCTTCACGCAATACCATTTGTCCAACCTTTCTTTGATTTGTTGTGTTTCTGGGTCTCTATTAAGAAAATTTCGGCCTGTGCTAAGGAGACCTACGGTTTCTCCTATTCCATGCTATAATGTTTTCAGAGTGTCTGCTTTGACTCCGAGGTCTTTGATCCATTTGGAGTTGATGCTGGTGCAGGGTGATATATAAGGATCTAGCTTTAGTTTTCCACAAGTAGTTAACCAATTTTGCCAGCACCATTTACTGAAGAGGCTGTCTTTCTTCCATTCTATTTTTTTAGCTCCCTTTATCAAAGATTAGATGGCTACAGGTCTGTAGGTTCATTTCTGGGTTTTCAATTCTATTCCATTGGTCCTGAGGTCTATTCTTGTGCCAGTACCAAGCTGTTTTGATTACTATGGCTTTATAGCAGAGTTTGAAATTTGGTATTGATATTCCTCCAGCACTGTTCTTTCTGTTGAGGAGCGTTTTTGCTATTAGGGGTCTTTTATTGTTCCATATGAATTTTTGGATTGCCTCTTCTATTTCCTTGAAGAATGAGGTTGGAATATTGATAGGTATCGCATTGAATTTGTAGATAGCCTTGGGAAGTATTGCCATTTTTACGATGTTGATCCTTCCAATCCAGGAGCATGGGAGGTTTTTTCCACTTTCTAAGTTCTGTTTTGATTTCCTTTTTCAGGTTTTTAAAGTTTTCATCATAGAGGCCCTTCACTTCTTTGGTTAAGTTAATTCCTAGGCATTTTATTTTTTGTGGAGCTATTATAAAAGGACTTACTTTCCTGATTTCAGCTGCACGCTTCTCATTGTTGGCATACAGAAAAGCCATTGATTTTTGAGGGTTCATTTTATACCCCACTACTTTGCCAAAGTTTTGAATCAGCTTGAGTAATTTGGGAGTGAAGTCCATGGGATTCTTTAAATACAAGATCATGTCATCTGCAAAGAGGAAGAAGGCCGTGGCTGTCACTGCAGTCACTGCAGCCGCGGCTGCTGGCAAGTGCTCAGATCTGTCTCCTTGCCTGGATTGTCCCACTCTGGCCTAACTCCCTGTACTGTGATGGCGCACTTGGTGTGATTCCCTGGCCTAGGACTGTTCACTGGAACACTGAAACTGCTTTCTATGCAAGAGCTCGTTTAGCCTCCAGCTTCTCCACCATCTTCCTCTTGTCCTTTCCTCCTTTTTTATGACAAATGAATAAAGCTTTTAAAGAAATGTCATTCCAAAGCTAAGTCAGAAGACTTTGAGACTCCATCTGTAATTCAGCAAACAAGCCAGAATGCTGGTGTGGCCCAAGTGGCAGAGTACCAGCTGAGCATAAAAGTTGAGTGAGGCATGAGATCTTGAGTTCAAGCCCCAGAATTTACAAAAAATAAATAATAATAATGAAGCCAGAATTTGAACACATGTGTATCTAAATCTAGGAATTCCCTCTGTAACACCAGAGAAGGAGCAAAGGAGTTGAGATCAAAGATTCCAGAGAGGATGGGTGTTTTGTAGGATGGCGAGGAGCTGGATCCTACTAGAAATGGTTTGTTTGTCGGGGCAGTGGGTGATGGAAAAGACTGGACAGCTGGATTAGCACTCCATGTCTAGAAGGAAACAGTTATGCACCTATCCAATGCAGTATTCAATTGGGAATCGCTATAAGTTGTTAAGCAGAAGTTTTTAAAACACCAAGAGAAACCAAGCATCACAGCCTCATTCTAATCAATATATCTGAAGCTTCTCAAAAGAATAAATCTTGATGTTAACCAAAGTAGATATCCATCTCTACTGTGCAAGGCCTTTTAAAGAACATCTGCAAATGATCTTGACAAATCAATATTGGCTGTTAACTTACAAATATTTCTCTTAGGAGCATCATGGTTGTGATCTAAATGGAAGAAGACTTTTCAAGACAAAAAGTAACTCTTTTTAGGGGGACTTCTTTGGTCTACTCAAGTCGTAAATCCCAGAGCCTGTGCTTTCTTCAATTGCTCTGGTCAATGGAGAGCTTGGAGACAGGACATTGTGGAAATCAGTGGCCCTGGAAACACTGGGTCATCCAGCTCTTCTACCCAAAGGTGGTCAGCCAGTCCAACCCTCTAGGGGTCTTATGATAGAAAACGGAGGGGGAGAAATGCTTTTTTAAAATATCAGTGGAAATTATAAAATCAACTGGTTTTTCTATCCAACATTCACATTGCTTTCCTTCCTCTCTTCCTCTTTTCAAGTGAACAAAATCACCACAATATTTGGTGTTAGATAAATGAGAGGCTATCTGCCTGCTACTCATCTAGCATGTAGGGTTACAAGTCGGGCTCTCTGGTCAGGATCCTCTCCCCTCAGCTTGAGAACTGAATGGCCACAAACAAGCCACTTTACTAGCATTCAAATCCAGTTCCTCATATTTCAAATGGCAAGTAAAAATGAGATAATGCAAGTAATCTATGCAGAAAGACAAAATGAGATAATGCACAGAAAGGGTTTCATATGGGCGAACAAACTAGACATATCATAAAACATTCATGATTTTATCATTAGCGCACAGTATAATGATTTGCTAATAAAAGTGTGATGAATTCTGTTGAATAAAACATCCCATAGAAAACAAAATCATTAATCCTTTCCCATCTTATGCTTTTCCAGTAAGAATATGTGTACCTCCAGGGAATACAGACACAAGAGGAGTAAGCATGAGGCTCCTTTCTGGAGAATCCATTTCACCAGGAGGTTTTGAAGAGGAAAGACATTTAAGTCATACTTGTCTTTTCAATTACCTTGGTATCAAATTAATGTTTTGTTGGTCATGGGGCTTGAACTCTGGGCCTAGGCACTGTCCCTCAGCTCTTCAGCTCAAGGCTAGCATTCTACCACTTGAGCCACAGCACCACTCCTGGTTTTTGAGAGGTTTATTGGAGATAAGAGTCTCACGGTCTTACCTGCCCAGGCTGGCTTTGAACTGTGATCCTCAGATCTCAGCCTCCTGAGTAGCTAGGATTATGGGTGTGACCCATTAGCACCAGCTTGAGAAATGTTTTGTATGGTTGACTATATATATATATATATATATATATATGTATATATGTATATATATATATATATATATGATTTTGAACAATTATTTCCCAAATAATTACAAATATCTACAAGTCTACTGTATGTTTGTGTGTCTGTGTATATGTATGTGTGTCTGTCTGTCTGTGTCTGTATGTCTGTGTTTGTGTGTATGTTTCCTAGTTCTATGGCTTGACCACAGAGCCTGGACACTGTTCTTGAGCTTTTGTGCTTAAAGCTAGCACTCTACCCCTTGAACTACAGCTCTACTTCAGGCTTTCTGATGGTGAATTGGAGGTGATAGTCTCACAGACTTTCTGTTCCGAGCTGGCTTTAAACCGTGATCCTCAGACCTCAACTTCCTGATTAGCTAGGATTACAGACATGAGCCACTGGTTCCTGGCTTACAAGCCTACTTTTTAAAGTCCATAATTGAGGATTTATATGTTCAACTTTATATGTTATAGCAGTAAATTTTTGTTTCAAGTATGGAGTCAAACAATCCCATTCAGAACAAAGACTGATTCATGATACCAACATCTTTCTCAGTACATTTAATTTTGTTTTATATTTTTTGGTGGCACTATGGTTTGAATTTATAGCCTTACTCTTGCTAGAGAGACACTCTATAACTCGAGCCACATCCAAGCCCTTTTGCTTCCATTTTTTAAGAGTCTCACATTTATACCCCAGCCACTACAGACTGTGACCCTTCTATTTACACTCCCCTTGTAACTGATTTGACACATATGCATTCCACTTTGCCCAGGTTTTACTGAGTTTCTTATCTTCCATACTTTTTGCTCCATTTGGCCTCTAAACACTATCTTCTCTATCTCCACCTCCTACATAGCTACTATTACAGATAATAGCAACCATGCATGGCCTACATTTTTTTTTAATTTTATTTTATTTTATTTGAGAACATACTGTACAGAGGGGTTACAATTACATGGGCAGGATAATGTATACATTTCTTACCAAGCATTGCAGCCTCCTCCTTTGTTTACCCTTCACCTCCCTTCCCAGCCTCCCCCCTCCCCCCCACCCAATCCTTCCCCCCCTCCCCCCCACACCGACATTGTAAAGCTCGTTTTTGACATGACATTTTGTACTTCTCATTGTTGCAACAGGTCCACCTGAATCCTTAAACGACTTTTTGTCCCCATCTCCTCCACAAGTTATACTGACATCAAATATAGTGAAAGCGGGGGTTACACTGTGGGGGAGGGACATACAAAGCAACAAAGAAATAATCTTATAAATGCGTTAGAAACACATGCATGAAAGAAAAAAAACATTAAAATACATATTTAAGGGTTCGTTTTCCTAACATCACATTATCTGACCTTTTCTGCTTGACTCATACATATACTAGATATTGCAAATAAGGAAAACCATGGGACCTATGTTTCTTTGGGCCTGGCTTACTTCACTTAATATAATTTTTTCCAAGCCTTTCCATTTCCTAACAAATGGGGAAATGTCATTCTTTCTGATGGAGGCATAGAATTCCATTGTGTATATATACCACATTTTCTTGATCCATTCATCTACTGAGGGGCATCTGGGTTGGTTCCATATCTTAGCTATGGTAAATAATGCTGCAATAAACATTGTTGTGCTGGTAGCTTTAGTGTGGTCTTGTTTGTAAACATTTGGGTAAATGCCCAAAAGTGGGATTGCTGGGTCATAGGGGAGTTCTATGTGAAGTCTTTTGAGGAACCTCCATACTGCTTTCCAAAGTGGTTGAACAAGTTTACATTCCCACCAACAATGAAGTAAGGTTCCTTTCTGTCCACATCCCCTCCAGCATCTGTTTTTGCTAGAGTTCTTGATTTTTGCTGTTCTAACTGGAGTGAGGTGATATCTCAATGTTGTTTTGATTTGCATTTCTTTTATGGCTAGGGATGTTGAACATTTCTTCATGTGTCTATTGGCCATCCTTCTTTCTTCTTCAGAGAAGTTTCTCTTTAAGTCTTTTGCCCACTTATTTATTGGGCAGTTGTTTCTTTGAGGATTTGGCCTACATTTTTAACTAGATATTTCAATTCTTCATCTGATGTAAAAAATGCTAGTGCAACTTTTGTGTCAAAATAAATTTTACCATGAATCAGAAGTAGGTATGATACAAAAGATAAAAAGATGGTCCATAGACTGGGCCAGATGGATTGGGACAGGGCCAGATTCCATGCTGCTATTTAGAATATTGCGTCATGTAAAACTTGGCAACTGTTTCTAGAATTTCTCATACAAAATTTTTACTTTTCTAGAATTTTTACCTCCAACATTTTTGAATGATTAACTTCTGGTAACTGAAATCTCAGAGAGTGGTAAAACTATACACATGTTCAAGTACATTTCCATAGCACAGGATTCCTTTTAAATACATTCTGAACATTCAGTAGGTCTTTATATTCCTTAAGTTGCAAGCAGAACTCTGATTTCTGAAAGGCTCATTTTCCCCCCCTCCCAAAGATTTTTTTCTTCTACAACTTTCTTTTCCGAATAAAAGGGTATCAACAACTCTCAGGTATATGCTCCAAGAGAGCCAGGTCACATCCTTATATTCCTTCTTAAAGAAACAAAGCAAGGTTATCTTTGTATGTCCTTTTTTTTTTGATCGGTCATGGGGCTTGAACTCTGGGCCTGAGTGCTGTCCTTCAGCTCTTCAGCTCAAGGCTAGCAATCTACCACTTGAGCTACAGCACCACTTCCGGTTTTCTGGTGATTTATTGGAGATAAGAGTTTCACGGACTTTCCTACCTGGTCTGGCTTTGAACTGTGATCCTCAGACCTCAGCCTCCTGAGAAGTAGGATTACAGGCATGAGCCACTGGCACCTGGCCTCTTTGTATGTCTTTGCTACCAAATATGGAGATTCCTCAACTAGCAGAGAACTGTAAAGTGGAGTTACTTGATATTCCATATGCACCAGAATGGCGGTATCTCCTTTACTGCCATACACCTGTACAATAAAATAGACATCTTGAATCTATGGTTTCCACTATCCCCCACAGGTGTGATATCATTTTATCTTTGAACATGTATGACATCATTAGCTCAACCTCCTTATTCCTGCACATTGCCATGTGGCTGGTGATCTGATTCGTAGTGCTTCTAAGACACAGGAGAACTCTATCTGAAGAGTGACAGTAGCACATGTACTAAGGAAAGGCAGAGGGTTGGAATAAAGAGACAGCAACATTTATCAAGTGTTTAGTATGTTCCCAGCATCTATGCCAGGTATAAAGCAACCAAAGCTTTTAGTTGTTGTCCTTGCTCCCAGAAGTTCACATGCTAATAGACAATAAAGCTGACACACTGAAGATATCTGCCAACTTTTTTCAGAGATAATGAGGCATGGACTTGAAATTCATGTTCCTTTTTTTTTTTTTCTTTCTTTCTTTTTAGAGGGCATGGTAGTTGAAGTAGGAAGAGTCTAGCCTAGGCTAGCCTCAAACTCAAGATTCCCCTGTCTTCATCTACTGAGTTGTAGAATTATAGACATATACCACCAGGCCCAGCCTGAATCTGATATCAAAGTTTTCATTGCTTTTCTGTTACTATGTTGGTATCTAATATCATTTCCCCATTGAGAACTATCTAGACACTAACATCTTGGCATTCCCTTAAAATTCTATTGCTTTGCTCCCCTGTTGGTGTTAAGATGACCTTGGCCACGCTCAGACTTCGTTTTAGCTGCTTTTTCCTGACATCTCACAGTCACTGCCTTAGTCAGAGCTTACAAGAGAAGCAGAACCCATAAGTATATAGAGCCAGATAGAGACTTAGGTTAGGATTTGGTACAGGCAATCATGGAAGCCTAGAAGTCCTACCCATATATGCCATCTGTAAGCCACACACCAGGAAAACCAGTGACACTATTCAATCTGAGCCCACTGGCCTGCAACCAGGAAGCCAATGACGTAACTCCTAGTCAGGTCCAAAGGCCTACCTGGAGGCACTGATGTAGGTCTCAGAGCCCAAAGGCTCCAAAACCAGGAGCTCCAACATTGAAAAGCAGGAAAAGACCTACACCCCCCCACTCAAGAAGAGAAAGAGACTCCATTTTCCTTCAATTTTTTTATTCCTTGCGGCTCCAGTGGGGATGACACCATGCTGAAAGCACACGTTGCTGAAAGCAATTCTTTCCTCAGTCTATCAATGACAATGCGAATCTCTTCTGAAAACAACCCTGCAGACCCATCCAAAAGCAGCATCAGGTCTGCACACTGGACACCCCTGATCCCAGTCAACTTGACACAGAAAATTAATCACCATAATCACTGACAGTTACCTAATAAGTTATATCCAAAACAGCCCAGTCTCCACTGGCCAAATGTAGCGTAATTCTAGCTTCAAAAAGAGCAATGAATTAACAAAAAGTAGAGTAGCATCCAATAGGGTAAATTTGATCAAAGAACATTATATGCAGGCTATAAATAACACAAACCCTTTTGTACAATATGTGCTAATAATTTTAAAGGAATAATGAGCACTGTAAAAAGTTTTGACAGTTCCTCAAAGAAATAAACACAGAATTCCATTGAGTTACAGAGTTGATCCACTGCACATGACTAATAAGCCTAGCTACTTGTGCAGCTGATATCTGAGGAATCATGGTTGAAGCCCAGCCCAGGCATAGATGTTTATAAGAATTTGTCTCACTCAACGGCTGATCTTGGTAGTACATGTCTGTCATCCTAACTGCAGGATAAGTTCAATGGCTAGGCCCACTGACACAGATCTGTCATCCTCAGTGACATGGGGATGCACAAATCCCATTTCAGGTCAACCCAAGCACAAAATGAGACCCTATTTGAAAATATCAAGGCAAACAAAAGGAATGCAGGTGTGGCTCAAGTGGTAGAGTTACCTGCGTAGCAAGCAAAATGCTGAGTTCAAACTCCAGGACAGAGAGACAGAGAGAGAGATGAGGGGAAGGCAAAGGTAGGGAGGGGAAGAAGGGGAGATGGAAGGATGGGGGAGGGGAAGAGGGGAAGGACAGGGGAGAGATGTGGTATGGATAGAGAGAATTCTTCATCCAGAAGAGGAAATGAAATTCTGACACATTTTGTGCATTGGACAAGGTTCAGAAGTGGAATAACACAGATATACAAGGAATTGGCTCGTGCAATTATGGAAGCTGAAAAATCCCAACATGCAGAAAGAGTGCTGGAGACCCAGGGCCAGTAGTGAAGTTCAGGTCTGAATCTGAGAGCCTGAGACAAGGAGAGCAGATGGAATAACCTCCTATCTGAAAGGCAACAGGCTTGAGAGCTAAGAAAAGCCAGCACTTCTGTGTGGTTCTTCAGTCAGAAGACCACCAATGCCTCAGCTCAAGTGTTTAGAGAGACCAGTTGTGATACTAGTGCTGTTGTGTACACTCTCAACAAACAAGGCCTTCTGCACTCCCAAGAGCTCACTTAGCTCTTTCTAGAAACTTGACTAAGGTCCTTAATGGGTTCCCAGGAGCCCACTTAACACTGAACACTGCTAGAAGGCTACTGCCTTCATTAGAGATTAAAAATGGTACTAGTAGACTCAGACCTTTTGATTTGGTGAAGCTGAGGTTGGAATTTAGAACCCTGTCATTGCTAGGCATGTGTTCTACAGGGTCCTTTTTTTTTTTTTCTTCATCTTCAGATAGGGTCTTTTTCTGTCCAGGCTTGACCTGGACCAAGATCTTCCTCCTCCTACTTATTCCTCCCTATATATGAGCCACCATACCTGGTCACTAGATGAGGTCTCACTAACTTGTCCTCAGGCTGGCTTTGAACCCCAACTCCCCTGAGTAGCTCAGACTACAGTAGCAAGCAGCCTCACTCAGATCTCAGATAGACCTTTTTGGGAGAGCACTTAATCTGCAGATAAATTGAGTTATTCATTAAAACATTCAGAGCTTATGTTGTAGGAAAATGTCCTACTTCATAGCGATGTTGACAAATTTAAATAACAGTTTTCCAGATTCAATCTGGAAGGACTTTTCCTGCAGGTGCCAATCTCAAATCTCAACCAACAAATCACAGCAGTGTGCATTTTGTAGAATCTGAACTCAGAGTTCAGACCCTCATGCTTGGTAGGCTAGTATTGGACCATGCCTAGTCCCTTTTACACTGGTTATTGTCTAGGTAGGTTATCACTTTATGCCTTTGCAAGCCTGCATTGTGATACTACCATGCGTCCCCATATCACTGGGGATGACAGGTGTGCACCACTATGCCCAGGCCATGCTTGAGATAGTCTCATGGCCTTTGATGCCTAGGCTGGCATCAAACTCTGATCCACCTATCTCTACTTCCCAAGTAGATAGGATTACAGGCTGAGTCACTATGTCAGCTTTGGAATTCTTTTTTGCTTCCTTATTTCATACATAGGTGTGAAAAAAAAAAACCAGTAAAACATTATATGGAGCCAGGTGCTGGTGGCTCAAAGTGGTAGAGCGCTTCTAGCCTCGAGCAAAAAGAACTCAGGGCCCAGAGTAAAAGCCCTACAACTGACCCTGCCCCCAAAAAACATTATGTGGAATAGTAAGCCACAGAAAAAAATTTTAAAAATACATGACAAAAACATTAAAATGTAAACTTTGTAACTCCCAAAACTCAATAATAAAGAGATTCCAGTAAAATATAGCAATAGAATTGGACAGACACTTCAAAGAAGAATATATATGAATTATTTATAAGTTCATGAAAAAGTGTGCATCATTAATCATCACAGAAATGCAAATTAAAATCACAACAAAGTACTCTATAGAACCACCCAAAGTGTTAAAATTATAAAGACAACAGCAAATATTGAAAGGGTGTGAAATAGATAGAACTCTCCTACCTTATGTACCAGTGATTCTTCACTTACATTTTCACCCAAAGACTAGTCACAGAAAGACCTGAATAAAAACATTCACAGCAGCTTTATTTAAAGTAGCCAAAAATTAGAAATGGTTCAGTTATCAATAGGAAATAGAGGGACAAACTGTGGTATATCATGCCATGAAAAAATAATGCTCATCAATGAAGAGGAACCAGTTATTGATAGAAGCAATAATGTGGGTGAGTCTCAAACACTATGCTGAGCAAAGGATAAGAGTACTTACAGTATAGTTCCTCTTATATGAAACTGTGGCACAAGAAAGTTAGAGTACCTGGGAAATGGCATGAAGAAACATTCAAGAGTTATAACGATGCTTTGGGCACTGATGTGTTTTGCATTACACAGTAGTTTGTATTTGTCAAATTCTCAATAATTCTATGGTCAAGGTTCATTCATTCATTTCTTTATATCTAAAGAAGAATAACTAGCTAGGTGCTAGTGGCTCACGCCTGTAATCCTAGCTACTCAGGAGGCTGAGATCTGAGGATCATGGTTCAAAAGCCAGCCCAGGCAGGAAAGTCTGTGAGACACGTATCCCCAATTAATCACTGGAAAAAAAAAAAGTGGAGCCGTGGCTCAAAGTGGTAGAGCACTCACCTTGAGTGAAAAATGTCAGGGATTGTGCTAGCCTTACGCAAAAAAAAAATCAGGGACAGTGTCCAGGCCCCAGTTCAAGCCCCACAACAGACAGAAGGAGAAGGAGGAGAAGGAGGAGAAGCAGGAGAAAGGGGGAGGGGGGAGAGGAGAGAACAAGAGGAGGAGAGTAAACAATTACTAAACTGTTTAGGGGGAACTGTATCAATGCCTGCCAGTTTACTTGGAATGAGTCAAAAATTCAAATGGGTTAAAAGATGACAAAGGACAAAGAACTGAATGGCTATGCGTTAAAAACAACTGGAATAAAATGTTTACGTTGAATTCTAGTCAGTGAGGAGAGGAGTATTCACTGTAAAATCACTTGTTTTTACAGTAAAATATTGGGAAGTATTTTTAAGGGATATAAAACTATTTATTGACCACTGTTCATCATTATTTACAATAAAGTAAACAATATACAGTTGAGTAACATTCTGCTTACAACAAAGTTCTTTTTCTGGCTTTTGTGAAACCAGTAAAGCAATACTGAAAAAAAAAGCTTACATTTAAGGAATGAGTTGGGGTAAAAAAAAAAAAAAAAAGAAAAGAAAAAAAAAACAAGCATCCAGGTCAATAATTATAAAATTTTTTTCGTTCATTTAGATTTTACATTTCTATGAGCTGAGTCTTAGCCCATTATCCATGAGCTTTTAGTATACAGACTCTAATATTCTGTAAATGAATGCTCACTACATAAACTTCTAATGAAAGGAAATCAAAATGTGTCATAAGTTTTCTCATCTGTATGAGGGAAGTTTTTGGGTAGCGATACATTTTTTTCCTTTCAAGAGATTTTGCAAACCTATTGCATTTGTGTATCTATGGCAGAGGCAGGAGGACCTAAAGTTTGAGGCAAGCCTGGCTACCTAGTAAGTTCAAAGCCAGCCTGAGCTGCCTAGTGACCCTGTCTCAAAAAATAACAACAACAACAACAACAAAACTAAAACAAGGGGCAGCGTTGTGATACATCATTTGCCTTAACATATGCAAGGCTCTGGGTCCGATGCCCAACACCTCTAAACAAGCAAAATATCCAAAACAAATACTACCTATGTAAGTATTTTATGTTTACACACACACAAACACAAAAAAATGCAGAGTGTCCTTCAACATAGTAGGTAAAAAGTTATAACCAAAAAAAGCCTAATATTGAAAATACACTGTTTCTGAATGCAAAAGAAATACACCATGGTATTAAATATTTTTTTCTGATAAAGGAAGCCAACTACAGAAAGCCTTTATTATATTTGTTCAAAATAACCAGTGCTGTTGAGGAAAACAAAAAAATCTCAACAACTGTCCCAATACTACTTTCAAAACCAACATATCAAGCTTGATTTTCACTAAAATGTAGTCATTGTTTCACACTATTAATTCAAAAACCAAGACTCAGATTTTATATGTATACACACACACACACACACACACACACACACACACACACACACACACACTGCAAACAATTATTGAGCTTTATCTTCTGGACAAGAATGCCAAGTTAGTCTCTCTTCATAAAAAGCAATTACAGTCTGAGGACACTACCTATTTGCCTCTTTTGCCAGCTGCTTCATCTGCATTTGATGAGAAGCATCAGTTTTCCACTACTGTGTGGCACCAATTACTCATTCAAGATCTAGACCCCTGGCAAAGCCCCTTGGTTTGCCAGCAGCATCTCTTTTTCTTCTTTAACTCGTTATTATCAGATTCACTGTCTGATAAAGTTTTTCTTTTGGTATCGTCCTTTTCTTTACCAGCTTTGCGAGAATTAAGAAATGCTTCAATTAATTCTAAATTTTCTTCAGCTTCCCAAGTCATCAGCATCTGAAAAATCCCTTCCACTTCAGGAAATACATTATTCTACCTTCCCATTCACTACACACTGGTCCAGTACATTTTCCACAACAAATTCTTCACGCTCTGCTTCTTCAACATGTATACTCTTTCCATTCTGTTTCTTTCCCATTTTTTTGCAATGTAGTTTTGTTAGAGGCCATTTTTCACTGTAGACCTGAAGAGCTATTTCTCAGAGGCGCTGGGTCTCAATCCTGCAGCAGCATCTCTGGCCTGCAGGCTCCCAACTCCAGTCGCATCCAAGGGTAGGGGGATAGCACCAATACTGGAAAATGCTGAATGATTTCAAACTGGACTGCAAAACTCACTGATGGGAAAAAAGTCACAGTAATTACTTGGGATCCTCAAAAACTTCAGTCATTGCTGGGCACATTCCATGAAGGGAATAAATATTTGTAAACCCCAGAAACAAATGTACACATACAGCCCTTTGTAGTATAATTGGTGTTTTATAGAGCATTTAACAATACTTTCCACTATATACAGTAATTCTTTTCCTCCAAAGACACAAGAAAATGTTTTTACAAATTACAGTAATGATGAAAGGACGAAATAAAAGCTTAAAAGAGGACTTATTTAAAATACATAAGTATATATACATACATGTTTAGATATGAATATGTATTTATAATTGAAAGAATATTCTTAATACAAGATCTCAATCTCAGAGGAGGGTGATGAATTCTTTTATCACCAAAAATACTATATTCCTAGGAGATAATATACAAGAAAAGAAATGCGGGGGGTGGGGGAAGTGTGGGGTGTAGTTGAGGAGGTGGGAGGGAGGGGATGGTAGGGGAAAAACAAAGGAGGCAACAACGCTGAAATGGACTCATGACCTTGCTCATGTAACTGTAACCCCTCTGTACAGAATTTTCACAATAAAAAACTTACTAAAAAAAAAAAGAAATGAATGCAGTTTTCTCCACATTATATTACCAACTTCCATTTCTCTATTTCTCCATTGCTGTCATTCCTACACTTGGACTTTGCAGTGTATTTTTAAAGCTTTTTGCTTACATTTTATTCTTATTGCCTTTAGCATACATTTTCAACATTTAGTTCTTCATTTCCTGCATCAGTCACTGGAAATATATGCTGAAAATTCAAATCTGTAGGATCAATCCATACCAGGAATCCAAATCTGAGAAAGGTAGTGTAATTTTTTTAAAATTTTCCATACATGATTGAGCCAGAATTGAAAACTAAGATTTGGGTCCATGTCATGATTAGATACCAGATATGCTCTGACAGCAAGGGGCACATAATAAAGACTCTGGCAGTCTCCCCATGCTCTCCCACCAACTCCTAAATAGCTCCTGGTGTGTGGTCCCCAGTTACTCCTCTCCTTCTTCATGGACACACTTAGTGGTCTCCTGTGAGCAAGGCACCAGCTCTGTAAGTGCAGGCTCATTTTCCAGATGATTTATAGAGTAAGGCTGATTGTTACGTTGAGAGTAACACGGGATCACTTAAGATGTAATTTCCACGGCTCCCAGCCAGGACTGTATAATGGGATGTGCAGTGCATACTAAGCATAAGGTTTCTTAAACAGGAAAGGACTCTGACTCCCATCACTGCTTTTAGTCACTTAGTAATAAATGATTTGCACATCTATGGCAAAGAGAGCAAGTACTCTCTTCTTTTGTCCTGCAGAAAGAGTATTACCCGCCCCACGCGCCCCCCCCCCCCCCCCCCCGCCTCACCCTCCCTAGGAAATACATGCTCATGGTAGACTCCTGTAAATGACTTAGCAGACATATACCTTCACTCTTTACATAAAGAACTAAACGGACTATGCTGAAGAACAATCTTAATGAGGAAAAGGAAAGCCATCACCTGGAGATATTTGGGAGAGTGGTGGGGCAAACCTAGCCCAGACAGGTGCATTTGTCTGCCACTAGAGATTAATGACCCTTTCTTGTCTCTCTGCTAAACAATTCACATGCCTAGTACCTAAAATTCTTGACAGGAGTAGTGTGCTCACTCCAGGGATCTGGAACTACTGTCCTCACTGGCCAAAACACTTTTTCCCGCAGACCAAGAGCCACAGGAA
The DNA here is from genome assembly GCF_019054845.1 of Dipodomys spectabilis. Classification (NCBI taxonomy): domain Eukaryota; kingdom Metazoa; phylum Chordata; class Mammalia; order Rodentia; family Heteromyidae; genus Dipodomys; species Dipodomys spectabilis. Next base: position 6,615,987 of record NW_024870716.1, on the reverse strand, counting down.
AATGAGTTTTGAGAATTGTAGACAATATACCCTTCTGGTTCACTGCAAGGCTCATCAAATTAATGACTGCGAAATTCTATTCCAACAAAACTTAATTTGAGTTTCCTTCATGCTTTTCTGAAATTTATGTAACTGCTAATGGTTTTTCACACCTAACAAATAAATGAATACCCTGAAAAACAATACTTTGGGATTGGCCATGTTGGTGATGCCTTTGTCTCCTCACATTCTCTTTCCAGACTGCCCAAGACAGGAACCATATACCATGTTTTAACTGTCCATAGTTCCAGATAAGATGCTCATTCCATATCCCAGACTCAGCCCTGCCATTCTCAGAGCCACTCAATACAAATGAAAAGTGTGGGTCCCTTTGTCAAATGCTTTCATGCCTGTAATCCTAGCTGCTCAGAAGGCTGAGATGTTAGGCTCTGGTTCAAAGTCAACCCGGGACAGGAAAGTTCTGAGACTCTTCTCTCCAATAAATCACCAAAAAGGCAGAAGTAGAGCTGTGGCTCAAGTGGTGAAGAAGTAGCCTTAAGAGGAAAAACAAAAACAAAAACCCAACCTCAGGGACAGAGCTCAGGCCCTGAGTTCAACCCCAGGACCAGCACACGATCACACGCGTGAGTGCACACACACACACACACACACACACACACTTGCAAAAGAGCCACTACACACCATAAAACAAAGGTCCTCTTTAGCCTGAGCCTTGTGTGACTATGAAAGCTGCATACCAATAAAATCAGCCCTGCCATCCCTGCCTCTTCTTCGCAGCCCAATCAAGAAGGAAGAAAAAAAAATAAAGTAAAATAAAGAAGGAAACAGCTTAATTAATAAGCTATAATGTGGGCTGAAACTAATTACATTAATAGAGGCAAGGCCTTTATACTACCAGAGAAAGTGTTTTACTTGACAATAAACCAAACATAAAAAGCCCATTTAAATCATGGGCTGAATTTTTCAGAATACTTTATAAAGGAAGGTTGCAGACAGAAAAACATTGTGAAAATATTTCACAGGTGAAAAACTGAGTTTAGTCTACAACATGATTAAGGAAGGAAAAGAAAGTTTGGAGGTCAGAAATGAACAGAATGGCTCCTATCAGCTACCAAGGCTTTCTAAAGGTAAGTCTCGAACTTGTTTCCAATGTCTATATAGAATTTCATGCGGACTAGAAGCTGAAGCTCCATGAATGACGAATATGTATCAACTCACAGAGGAACTTCCTGATGGGACCCTCTTGCCACATACATAAAAAGGTAGGTTTCTATGCTATTTCTGTACTATTCAGCTCTTAAGACTTTTTTTCTTGCCAGTCCTGGGACTTAAACTCAAGGTCTGGGCACTGTCCCTGAGCCTCTTTGTGCACAATGCTAGCACTGTACATCTTGAGCCACAGTGCCACTTCTAGCTTTTCTGTTTTTTTGTTTTGTTTTGTTTTTTGTTTTTCCTGCTGGTCATGGGGCCTGAATTCTGGGCCTGGGCACTGTCCCTCAGCTCTTCAGCTCAAGGCTAGTGCTCTACCACTTTGGGCCACAGCGCCACTTCCAGCTTTTTCTGCTTATGTGGTGCTGAGGAATCGAACCCAGGGCCTCATGCTTGCAAGGCATGCATTCTACCGCTGAGCCACCTTCCCAGCCCCACTTCTAGCTTTTTCTGAGTAGTAAGCCTCAGGAACTTTCCTTCCCCAGGCTAGCTTTGAACTGTGATCCTTTCTCTCAACATCTCATGTAGCTCTGAATGATAGACACATGCCACAGCACCCAACTCTGGGTTTACAAGTGGTCTCATGAACTTTTCTACCCAACCTGGCCTCAAACCACAATATTCTCATTCTCAGCCTCTCACATAGCTAGTATTATAAACTACTCTATATTGAGATGAACATGTAAATTGGAGATTTATGAAAAGGGGCATGAAGGAACTTTCTAAATGATATAAAATGTCAGCCTTGCACTAGTGGCTCATGCCTATAATCCTATTCAGGAGGCTGAGATCTGAGGATCATGGTTTGAAGCCAGCCCTGCCAAGAAAGGTTGTAAGACTCTTATCTCCAATTAACCACCAAAAAAAGGCAGAAGTGGAGGTGTGGCTCAAGTGGTCAAGTGCTACCCTTGAGCAAAAAGCTTCAGGATAGTGCCCAGGCCCTGAGTTCAAGCCCTAGGACTGGTGCATGTGTGTGCACATGCGCACACAAAAGAGATAAATGAGAAATGTAGACACATATTATGTGTGTATGTTTCCTATACTGAAAGATGTTTACAAGCAATAAAAGTTGTTATCAGCATTTGAAAAAGACAATAACAGGTGCATCCTGACACCATGCACTGAGAATGACACATGTATATCACTTCCATGGTTTGCTTGCCAGAAGTGGACAACTCAAATCTAATTGTGAGGAAACAGTAAACAAAAGAACAGGTCTGTACTATTCAAAATTTTAAAGGGAGGAAAAACAAAGTAAAGGCTGAGGAGCTGGTCTGGACCGGAAGAGAGTAGAGACACAGAAATGAGATAATGCTGAGGTAGTGCTGGAGAACTCACAAGGCTTGAATATGACGGTTTGCTGGTTATTTTGGAGATAGACTCTTTTAGACTTTACTGACTAGTCTGGCTTTGAACCATGATTCTCACTTAGCTTCCTGAATGGCTACAATACAGCTGGCACCTGGCTGCTCTGGTTATACCTGAGACAGGATCTTTTTTTTTTGGCCTGAAACAATCATACTACCTACATTTCCTATTAATAGCTAGGATGAGAAGCACATTCCACCACACTCAGCTTTTTCTGTTGATATGGAGTACTGGGAACTTTTTTCCTAGGCTGGCCTAGAACCATAATCCTCCATCCTCAGCCTCTCAATTAGCTGTGATGACAGGCACATACCACTGCACCCAGCTAACTGGTTGAGATAAAGGGTCTCACAAACCTTTGCCTGAGCTGGCCTCACAAGGTGATTCTCTAGTTACCACAAATGAGAGAAACTATGCAGCCCATGTTTCTTTGGGTCTGGTTTACTTCACTTAATATAATTGTTTTCCAAGTCTTTCCATTTCCTTATGTTTTTTGGGGGGAGGGGGTTCGGTCGTGAGGCCTGAACTTCGGGCCTGGGCACTGTCCCTCAGCTCTTCAGCTCAAGGCTAGCACTCTACCATTTGAGCCACAGCACCACTTCCAGCTTTTTTCTTATGTGGTGCTGAGGAATCAAACTCAGAGCCTTAGGCATGCAAGGCAAGTGCTCTACCACTGAGCCACCTTCCCAGCCCTCCATTTCCTTATGAATGTTGCAATATCATCTTTTTGATGGAAGAGTAGAAATCCATTGTCTATATATATATATATATATATATATATATATATATATATATATATACCACATTTTCTTGATCCATTCATTCAATAAGGGGCATCTGGGTTGGTTCCATATCTTGGCTACCGTAAATAATGCTGCACTGAATATGGTTGTGCTGGTAGCTTTAGTGTAGCCTGGATTGTGGTCAACTGGATAAATGTCCAGGAGTGGGATTTCTGGGTCATAGGGAAGCTCTATGTCTAGTGCTGTTTTGTTTTGTTTTGTTTTGGTCATTCATGGGGCTTGAACTTTGGGCCTGGGCACTGTCCCTGAGCTCTTCAGCTCAAGGCAAGCATTCTACCACTTGAGCCACAGCACCACTTGTAGTTTTCTGGTGGTTAATTGGAGATAAGTCTCATGGACTTACCTGCCCAGGCTGGCTTTCAACTGTGATCCTCAGATCTCAGCCTCCTGAGTAGCTAGGACTACAGGCATGAGCCAACAGTACCAGCTTATGTCTAGTCTTTTGAGGCACCTCCATACTGCTTTCCAGAATGGTTGAACAAATTTATATTCCCACCAACAGTGTAGTAGCTTTCCCTTTTGGCCACAACCATGTCAGCAATTATTATTGTTAGTTTTCTTGATAATGACCATTCCAACTGGGGAGAGGTAGAATCTCAATATTGTTCTGATTTGCAAGTAAACACACTGGATGGTTAAAAAAAAAAAAGGTTACAGTGGAACATGATAAATTATACAGGTCTGTAGGTATTAACACACTGTGAGACCAAAAGGGAATATTCTTAGGAAAGAACCACAAAGGTGCAATACCTACTTCTATCTGATCACATAAAATAAGAAAATAATATTTATTGAAATGAACTACAGGAAATGGAAACAAAATTTTTTTTCTATATTGCTGTTTTTGTTTCCTTTTCCTTTTGTCCTAATTGTTCATTTATCTGTCTTTGGGAGAGTAAGGGAGCACAAAAATGGAAGGACAAAGAATGAAAAAATGCAGCAGTGGTACTCACTAGACACTGTTGAAAATGAACGACACAAGTTGTAGGTGGGGATCAGAGGGAAAAACTGGGTGAGAGAGAGGGAAGGGGTGACGTTGTTTAAAAAGAAATGTATTCTTTATCTGACTTATAGAACTGTAATCCCTTTGTAAATCACCTTTAAAATAACATCTTAAAATTCATTTAAAAAGGTGATTCTCTCAATCTGTATCTCCCAAGTAACTAAGATTACAGGCATGAGCCATTGGTGTCCAGCATAGTATTTGAATATAGACTGGAGAGTCATTCAATGCATTGTATCAATGTTACAATTCTTTAATTTGATTATTACAACTAATATTTATTTAAGAGGTTTCCTGGGGCTAGGAAGGTGGCTCAGTGGTAGAGTGCTTGCCTTGCATGCCTGAGGCCCTGGGTTCGATTCCTCAGCACCACATAAGCAAAAAGAAAAAAGCCGGAAGTGGCGCTGTGGCTCAAGTGGTAGAGCACTAGCCTTGAGCTGAAGAGCTGAGGGACAGCGCCCAGGCCCAGAGTTCAGGCCCCATGACCGGACCCCCCCCAAAAAAAGAGGTTTCCTTGCTCAGAGGAAACACACACTGAAACATATTGGTAAAGGAGTATGATATATCAAGTCTTCAACTTACTCAAACGATCTAGCAGGAAAAATAATCATATTTCATACAAAGTACATATACAAATAGAATGATAAACAGTATATAAGTTCAAGCCAGGTACTAGTGGCTTATATCTATAATCCTAGCTACTCTGGAGGCTGAGATCTGAGGATCTTTGGGATCAAAACCTTCCCAAGCAAGAAAGGTTGTGAGACTCTGATCTCCAATTAACCACCAGAAAACTGGAAGTGGAGTTGTAGCTCAAAGTGACAGAGCACTAGGCTAGTAACCTTGAACACAAAAGCTCAGGGAAAGTACCTGGGCCACCTGAGTTCAAGCCTCATGATCAACCCTCAAAAAAGTTCAGAATTGGTCCATCTGGACAAAAGGTATATGAGAATTCTTATGTGAATCTTATAAGTTTTCTGGAATTCTGCTATAAATAAAAATCTTTTTTAAGGAATATTTAAGGATGTAGCAAGACTTTCAATTCTAAGCTATCCCATTAGGATTTTGTGACTGAGATCATGCAGAATCCCTAGTTTGAATTCATAGTGGATCCATGCAGAAGGATGCACAACTCTCTCTCCATTGAAAGTCATATTTGCAAACTTTACAAAAAGAAATAATTTCCTTCAGGGTACCCTACTGCTTTGTTGGTGGGAGTGTAAACTTGTTCAACCACTTTGGAAAGTAGTATGGAGGTTCCTCAAATAGAGCTCCCCTATGACCCAGCAATCCCACTTTTGGCCATTTACCCAAATGATCACTAACAAGACCACACTAAAGCTACCAGCTTTAGTTTATTGCAGCATTATTTACCATAGCTAAGATATGGAACCATGGGCTGGGAAGGTGGCTCAGTGGTAGAGCGCTTGCCTTGCATGCATGAGGCCCTGGGTTCGATTCCTCAGCACCACATAAGCCAGAAAAAAAAAAAGCCGGAAGTGGCACTGTGGCTCAAGTGGTAGAGCATTAGCCTTGAACTGAAGAGCTGAGGGACAGTGCCCAGGCCCAGAGTTCAGGCCCTCTACCGGACCCAAAAAAAAAAAAAGATATGGAACCAACCCAGATGCCCCTCGGTAGATCAATGGATCAAGAAAATGTGGTATATATACACAATGGAATTCTATACCTCCATCAGAAAGAATGGCATTGCCCCATTTGTTAGGAAATGGAAAGACTTGGAAAAAATTATATTAAATAAAGTAAGCCAGGCCCAAAGAAACATAGGTCCCATGGTTTCCCTTATTTGCAATAACTAGTATATGTCTGAGACAAGCAGAAAAGGTCAGATAAGATGACATTATCCAAAATGAACCCCAAAATAAGGACACCAGTGTTTTTTTTTCTTTCATGCGATTGTTTCTAACACATTTATAAGATCATTTCTTTGTTGCTTTGTATGTCCCTCCCCCATAGTATAACCCCTGCTTTCATTGTATTTGATGTTGGTATAATTTGGGGAGGGGAAGGGAAAAAAAAAAACAAATTGTTTAAATAGGGATACAGGTGGACCCATTGCAACAATGAGATGTACAAAATGCTATGTTGACAAACAAACTTTACAACTTTGGCTGGGGAGTGGGTAGTGTAGTCATGGAGGTGGGAGGGCAGGGATGGTAAAGGAAAAACAAAGGAGGAGGCAACAATGCTTGATAAGAAATGTACTTATTACCTTGCTCATGTAATTGTAACCCCTCTGTACAGCATTTTCACAATAAAAAAAAAAGAAATAATTTCCTTCAGACTCTCAGACAAAGCCTTCGTGGGAGGTTAAGAGCATGACTCAAGTACTAGAGTGCTTGGCTAGCAAGTTTGAGGCTTTAAGTTCAATCCCAGTACCTCAAAAAATTTTATATGTATAATTATATGTACATAATTTTTAAATATATATCATGGAGGAAGAATTACCATTGTTGAAGATCTACTATATGAGAGGGAATGTAATAAAAACCCAGGATGTGGAAATTATATACCCACATTTAAAGCCTACCGCTAGTCTTTGCTATGTAACATCAACAAATCACTCAATTTCTCTATTTTTTTATTATTAAAATGGAAATAAAAGTACCACCTAGTACAGCTAAATAAGGAGTAAAGGGAAATATATAAAGCCAAGTGCCAGAGATTTGTGTCTATAATCCTAATTACTCAGGATGCTAAGATCTGGAGGATTGAGGTTCAAAGCCAGTCCAGACAGAAAAATCCACAAGATCCTATCTCTAGCTAATGAACGAAAGTGCCAGACTGAATACTTATCTTGGGGTTCATTCCCCTAACATCAATTTATCTGACCTTTTCTGCTTGACTCAGACATATACTAGTTATTGCAAATAAGGGAAACCATGGGACCTATGTTTCTTTGGGCCTGGCTTACTTCACTTCCAAGTCTTTCCATTTCCTAACAAATGGGGCAATGTCATTCTTTACAACTTTGGTGGGGGGGTGAGGGGAGAATCGGGTAGGGAAGGGGGGGAGTATGGGAAGAGATGGAAAGGGGAAACAAAGAGGAGGCAACAATGCTTGATAAGGAATGTACTCGTTATCTTGCCCATGTAATTGTAACTCCTCTGTATGGTATTCTCACAATAAAAAATAAAATAAAATAAAAAAGGGCTGGGAAGGTGGCTTAGTGGTAGAGAGCTTCCCTTGAATGCATGGGGCCCTGGGTTCGATTCCTCAGCACCACATAAGCAAAAAGAAAAAAGCCAGAAGTGGTGCTGTGGCTCAAGTGATAGAGAGCTAGCCTTGAGCTGAAGAGCTGAGGGACAGCACCCAGGCCCAAAGTTCAGACCCCATGACCGGACTCTCCCCCCAAAAAATTAAAAAAATTAAAAAAAATAAAATAAAATATTTTAAAGAGTGCCAGACTGAAGATATAACTCAAGTGGTATAGCATGAGCACCAGCCATGATAGAAAAATGCTAACTGATATATGAAACTCTGAGTTCAAGCCCTGGTGCCAATCTGCAATCACAGAGAGGAGAGTAAGCATCACTTTGGCTTTTATATTTTTAGAAAGCAGAGGCATACCAACCAAGTACATCACACAACGTACAAGTATCACCCTAATGTGACTGATCCCACAGCCCACACTCAGCTGACTGAGCCACACTACCGCACAGGAGAGTAACGATGTGGCCTCAGTATTACTGCAGTCAAAACAACCCTGCAGCTAACGGCTCAAGGAATACCCAGTGATCTTACTTAGCCTGTATTTGGAGGACTTCATTTGCATCTCCTTAATAAATGATAGAATAACTTGAAATGACATTTTCATTATTACCTCACACCATAATGCCAAAAGACTGCCAGTGACATGTCAATTATGTGCTGTTATACTTATGAATCTTTCTCCATCCTTTTTTTCTGCTGTTACCAGCATGTCTACTGGCACTGGCATTATTAAGGAATGTCAATGATGAGTCTAGAAATCTTTGTTATCAAGTTTATCATCCTTTGCTTTTAAGGCAAATTACACAGGCTACAGTTTGGACCTTTAAAAGCCCTCAGCTATGAGTTACAAAGTACATTTCAATTCCTGTACTTCAGTGGGATGTTAATACTCTCATTTTGCAGATGAGAGAACTCCGTGATTCCAAGCGCTTCTGAAAACCTCATGCCCAGGGTTTCCTCAGATCTGAGACTCATTAGCCAGACTGGTGTAAACTGTCTTAACTGCTATGGGAGAGAGAAAAACTTCTAACAAAAATCGGTCAAAAACTATCTAGGCTTGTTTTAATCAGTTATGTGAATTGACCCCAAACCCACAAACTATGTCTGTGGAGAAAAAGAAATCAGGCTAGTTGCAAAGATAAATGATTCATATGCAGAAATATTTAAAGTATATTTAAAAAAGCACATTGACCTGTATATTCCTACTCTTAGTTGGACACAAAAGAGATATGTAAGTGCTTGGGTAGGGAGAAAGAAGAGAGGAAGGGAAGAAAGAGGAAGAAATGAAGAGAGGTGCATTGAGGGAGGAGAGGGAAGAAGAGAGAGGGAAGGAGGAAAGGAAGGAAGGAACAAGGGTTTTCCAAGCTGACTGAAGACTAGTGCATGTACCTATGGCTAAGAAGATATTTTTTTTTTAAGTTATAAAAGTGAAAATTCTAACACAGTAGGGCTTAATCTTTTTTTTTTTTTTTTTTTTTTTGGTCCAGTCGTGGGGCCTGAACTCTGGGCCTGGGGGCTGTCCCTCAGCTCTTCAGCTCAAGGCTAGCATTGTACCACTTAAGCCACAGCGCCACTTCCAGCTTTTTTCTTTTTGCTTATGAGGTACTGAGGAATCGAACTCAGGGCCTCAGGCATGCAAGGCAAACGCTCTACCACTGAGCCACCACACCAGCCCGGGCTTAATCATTTTTAACCAATCTTAAGTCCTGCCATGCACCATGGATTAAATTTGCCACTAAATAAGAATTCCTAACTCTCAAAAATTACATACCAAACATACTGAAATCTTGCCTGTTTTCATAAAAGCTGGGTCTTGATCCATACTTTTTTCAAAAGCATTTATATACTTGTGTTCAACTGGAATAATGAAGGAAATGTCTCTCTTGCCCATGGCAATGTGGCTACCATGATAAGGTAATGACATTCACACACAAACACTGCATCCACACATGCACACATGTGCACGTACACATACACTTTTGTTTAAAAACACTAGAAAGTAGTGGTCTTTTTTATTGTATTTTTTAAGCCAGGCCCTGGTAGCTCTACCTGTAATCCTAGCTAATCAGGAGGCTGAGCTCTGAAGATTGCAATTCAAAGCCAGACTCTTATCTCCAATTAACTACCAGAAGAACAAAAGTATAACTGTGGCTCAAAATGGTAGAGCTAGCCTTGCATAAAACAGCTAAGGGACAGCACCCAGGCCCTGAGTTCAAGCCCTACAATTTAAAAAAATCACAACTATAATTAATAATAATAAATTATATTTGTATTGCCTTTAAGTAGTTGTACAAAGGAGTTACCATTCAACAAATCAGTTCAGGAGGACAATGCTTCTTTTTGGTTTTTGGTTTTTGTTTTAGTTTTTTTTATTGTAAAGATACTGTACAGAGGGGTTACAGTTACATGAGCAAGGTACTGAGTCCATTTCCTATCGAGCATTGTTACCCCCCTCCTTTGTTCTTCCCCTACCATCCCTTTCCTCCCCAACTCCCCATCTCCTCTCTTCTCTCTTTCTCCCTTCCCCTCTCCCCCTGCAAAGTTGTAAAGTTCATTTTCAACACAGTGTCTTGTACATCTCATTGTTATAATGGGTATCTGTATCCTTATTTCAGCATTTTGTTATTTCCCTTCCCCTCCCCAAATTAGAAAAATGTATATACAAGATGCAGGACACCAGAATCAATTACAGTGACAACAGGGGTTATATCATGGGAGCAGAACATACAAAAGAAACCAAAAAAATCACATAGTACATTATAAGTACATTAAAAACAACAGCAACAAAGAATAAAACCTTTTGTGTCCCTATCTTGGGCTTCATTTCACTTAGCATCAGATTATACAGTCATATGTACACAGTTTTGACCTCATTCTTCAAGGAAATAGAAGAAGCAATCCAAAAATCCAAAAATTCGTTTTTGTCGAATAGCAAAAACGATCCTTAGCAGAAAGAACAGTGTTGGATGAATATCAATATCAAACTTCAAACTCTACTATGGGGGCGGGGAGGGGGAGTGGAAAGGGGGGGGCAGGGGAAGGATGGGAAGGGATGGGAAGGGTAAACAAAGGAGGAGGCTACAATGTTTGATAAGAAATGTACTCATTATCTTGCCCATGTAATTGTAACCCCTCTGTACAGTATTTTCACAATAAAAAAAAAAATCACGCATGGAAAAAAAAAAACTCTACTATAAAGCCATAGTAATCAAAACAGCTTGGTACTGGCACAAGAACAGACCTCAGGACCAATGGAATAGAACTGAAGACCCAGAAATGAACCCACAGACCTATAGCCACCTAATCTTCAATAAGGGAGCTAAGAAAAAAATAGAATGGAAGAAAGACAGCCTCTTCAGTACATGGTGCTGGCAAAATTGGTTAAACTCTGTAGAAAACTAAAGCTAGATCCTTACCTATCACCCTGCGTCAGAATCAACTCCAAATGGACAATGCTTCTTGATCAGTATATCATCCCTTCCATCCTTCTCCCTGGTCCCTCCCAGTTCAATCCCTCTCTTCTGTAGCTGTGTTTAGGGAAGGCTACCACTGAATCCAGCTAACTCCTGTTTGTTTCTAGCTCTATCTTGTTTCCTTTCCTTCCTTCTGAGTTCTTCTGAGTCTTCCTCCTCAACAATCACCTTATAATCTATGAACACTGGCTTGATTGTTGATGAAGATCTTAAGATAAAGGGTCAAAACTACTCCAACTTAAATAGGGAAGAGCATGAGCAAGAAGCATTGTACTCATAACCTGACTTGTGAAATTGTAACCTCTTTTTACAACTACTTAATAATACAAACACAATTTAAAAAAAAACTATCCCTATGCAACAAATAGCAGCCTTTTTTTCTGAGAGAGAATTTCATGACATAGCCCAGGCTGGCCTCAAATTCACAATCCTCCTGCCTCAGTATCTCCAGTGTTCAGATTACAGGCCTGTATACCACCATATTTGGCTGAGAACTTCTTGGCACCAACAAAGAACCCTGCAGGGATAATCCTGAGATAATGCTCAACCAGACCACAGCAAGACTAGGACTACCTGGACTGCTGCCAAGGAAATCCTTAGTTCTTGCCTTTCTTTTTCCTGTGTAACACTGGGACTGCTGTAAGCACCGTGAAGACAGAACTGAGGTCATTAGATTTCTGGCCTTCCCAGTACAGATGCTGGAAAAGTGCAATCTCTTTCGCTGACTTCACCACTACTGTTTCCCTCACTGGTCTTCCAGGATGGGTGGTCCATAGGAACTCCCTGGAGCTAGGGCTTTTGCTTTACAAACTTCAGTGCCAGGCTGGCTCCGGGCTGTGTATGACACAGATCTAAAGAGGTATGCATTATTGCTGTTGTTATTGCTGTTATTAAATATTATTCAGGCAATTGATGGCCACACCAAAGTCCATGGTTAACTCAAAGTGCACAGATAGGATTCCCTAGACCCGCACAGGACACAGCTCTCTGTGGAGGAGCAGCTTTCCTGAACGGCAGGCCTTCAAGCTCAGGGCTCAGGAAATGCAAGGTAAATACATCCAACTGCAAGTGCTCAAACACCTCACCCACAAGGCAAAGGGTAAGAATAATAAAAATAGAAACTTTTCATGTAATAAGCTGAATACACTGGTCATTTCATGTACCTCGTATAATTCTCACCAATTCACAATGTAAGAACCATCATTACTCACCACAGCACAGACAAGTAAACTGAGACTCAGATACAATATGAAGTCATTTGCCCAAAGGCACAGAACAAGGGGAAAGTAATTGAAGGGGGCTTCCCAACTGGATTTCCCTAACCACAGTGTCAGAGCTGTTAACCACGGTAAACTGTAACTCTCATCCATCCTGCAGGTTGAGTGGAGAAAGAGATGCAGGTCTAAAGAGGCTAATAAAAGAACAATTAAAAGGATGGCTGGGGTCCAGGGCGCCTTTGCATTTGAAAAGCCCAGGGCATTAAGCAGGCTTGTCATCAGTGGGAATTCCACCAGTTGTACAAATCCATGCCCCTATTAAATGCACACTAACAGAAAAGCACCAACATCGGTAGCCTTTGTAATGGCATATTTGTCATGGTTTTGAGGTTTCAGTTCTCACAACTCACTCTGATTTAATAGGTTTCTACTTCTGGCCTATTGATAAGACAGATCTTTCCCATTCCATTCAGAAGAGAGAAGTCCCAGCAGAAGAGAGACTTGCACTGAGCTCTGGCAACTTGCCTTTGAAATATGGGAGTTTGTAGCTAGCCTTTGAATGCCCCAGGTAGACTGTTGGGAAATACCCCTGACTGTGTCCACTGAAGCCCCAAAGCCTTCTCTTCTCCAGAGTCCTCTATTAAAATGCAAAAGTCTTCATCACTGCCAGACAGAATGCCTGAGCCCTGATGGTTCCTGCAGAGTTCCGGACATGGCTTCAGGCCACTGGATTCACAGAACCTGCCAGAACCTCTTCTCGCCAACTGTATTCCCAGCCTGGCTCCCTGGCCAGCCCAGGCCTGTTGCTACCCAGCCAGGACCTGGCAGGACTTTCTTCCCATTATGCCCGTGCTGTGCCAATTCTTCAATCTCATGCTTTCTCCCCTGATTACCTCCCTCATCCTTCAACTACTGTGGCAGCATATGATTCAGCAACCACACCAGGATATTTGAACAACCTACATCCAGACCCCACCCCCACCCCCACCATCAAACACCCACTGGACTTCCCAATCGTCAAACAAAATTACTAAATAATACTTATCAAGATGAACTCCAGGAAATGGAAACAAGAGGGCTTTTGTTTTGGTTTTTGTTTTTGTCTTATTTGTTCATTTTTTCTGTCTTTTGTAGAATAAGTAAGGGCACAGAAACGGAGAGACAAAGGGTGAACAAATGCAGCAGTGGTGCTCACTGGACACTATGCTGAAAATGAACTTTACAACTTGTAGCTAGAGATGGGAGGTAAAAACTGGGAGAGAGCAAAGGAATGGGTGACGTTGTCCAAAAAGAAATGCACTCATTACCTGACTTATGTAACTGTAACCCCTTTGTATATTACCTTTATAATAATAATAATAATAAAGAAAAATCGAAAAAGAAAACAAAAATTACAATTAATTTTGTGCCTCTTTTAGAATCTTATCTAATTTCTTCCCTTTCTTTTCTTTTTCTGTGGGTGTGTGGGTGTGTGCATGTGTGCACACTGCCACTAGAACCTCAAACTCAGTGCCTGAGCACTGTCCCTTATCTTTTCCACTCTACCATTTGAGCCACAGCGCCACCTCTGGCTGGTTTACTGGAAGTAAGAGTCTCATGGACTTTCCTGCCCTGACTGACTTCGAACCTCTATCTTCAGATCCCTGAGTAGCTAAGATTACAGGCATGAGCCACTAGCACCACTTGATAAAAATCTTCCCCTTTCATTTCTGCTGGAATTCTAAAACTAGTTGTCTGTGTATACGGCCTCCACATACTCACCTACTTTCTGCATAGCAACTCAAAGCTCCTTTTCATCCTTGTTCTCCTGGATCTCTCTGCTCTGCTTGTTCCTAATCAGTTTTCCATGACCTAACCTTTAGCTTCCTGATGATTTCAGTGTCTCACCTGTTCTTCGCGTGTCCCCTACTATAAATGACAGATACCTTTCAAATATTTGGAAAATGCTTTTTCTAAATGAAATCTCAGTTTGTCTTCATTTAAAATAATTATGTGAGGCTCTCTGCCTGGCTATTTCCTCCAGGTGAGCTCTGGGTCACCAACATTTTTCTCCTAGAAAGGAACCCAAACCCTACCAGTGTAGAGAAACTCAAGACTTTCCCTTCCATTTTCCTGTCTCCTAGTCCAGCCATACACGGTCTTAGCTTTAGCTGTAGCCTCTTCATTCTGGAAGCTTCAATCGTGGTCAGAGTCAACCAAAAACTCCTAAGTACTGCTTTAGAAATTTTTACTAAGTTATTTTCTTCCATCTTGACCTTGAATGGTGGATTCTTTTTGTCAGCCGAAATATAGGATTTTACATTTATTCCAGTTACATTTCAACATCTTCATTTCAATCCTATTTCACAGCCTGTCAAGACCCTTTTGAGCTTTAATGCTACCATCTATCACGTTAACCCTTCTATTGAGTTGCCTACAAATTTGATCAGCATCCCTTATATGATTTTCTCTTCTCTATGTCAATTTCAGCTGGGAGAAGGCTGATTTTTCAAAAACAAGTGTTAAACGACCTTTTGGCTACCTCTCAGCTGCTCTCTGTGGGTGTCACCAGGAGTTCTCACTTCCCGGCTACAAAGTTATTGCTTCTGATGCTTGGAATGGTGGTTCTCAAATGTTAGTGGCTGTATTTGATTTTGGTACCCTGGTATTGTATGTACGTTTATCTGAATTAGGGAAGGAAAGGGGAATAACTCAATGGTGACACAAAGGACAAGGGGGGAACCAATGCAACCGTGACATTCACAAGACAATACTTTGGAAATGCTCTGTACAACTTCGCAGGGGATTGGGGAAAAGGAAAGTAGGAGAAAAATGTGGGAAGGGGTAACAAGATTGACAAGAAATGTACTTATTACCTTACTTAAGTAACGGTAACCTCTCTGTACATTACCTTGACAATAAAAAAAAAAATCTGTACAAGAAAAAAAAAATCAAGTGTTAGTGGCTATTGGCATTCACTGTCACATTTGTCAAGATGCTTATTTCCAGGGACCACCTTCATAAAAGACTGATTTAGTAAATCAGAGCAGAATCCAAGAATAAGTACCTCTGACAATCATCCTAGTGATCATAAAAATAATCTACTTGTAGCCAGACACCAGTGGCTCACAACTATAATATCAGCTGCTCAGAAGGCTGAGATCCACAGGATCGCCAGCCTGGGCAGAAAAAAAAATCCAAGACATTCCATTTCCAAATTTGCCAGCAAAAAGCTGAGTGGGAGAAATGGTGTAAGTGATAGAGTACCAGCCATAAAAACAAACTCAAGGCTCTGAGTTAAAAAAAAAAAACCAGTCCCTGCAAAAACTAGATAATGAAATAAAAGTTCAAGATTCAAACAATTCTTAGGATCCCCAAACTTCTGCCTTCCTGGATCTGTGGTGGGCATGTGGGAAGGAAGGACACGTAAGTTATATTTTCTCACTGCCTCCTCAGTACTCAAAGTCTTTTAAAAAGGATTGAATATGTCACTGTGCCTAAATTCAGCTGGCCTTCATTCACTTTTTCTAAGGTAAATTCACAATGTCAAGAAATGGTGCCAGATAACTTCTTAAAGAACCAAATATCTAACTAGAAATTATTTAATGATGTGAACATATTTAAGTGGCTTCTTTATGATCTCAAGGTTAAACAGACTGGGGTCTTAATTTATGTTTTTTACCTTATATTTAGAAAATAAAATTCTTCTGGTCTACAATAAATAAACTGTCTTATTTAAATTATCAAAAAGACTTTCAAGTATTTCTACTCATAATTTCTAGTTTAATTTAAAATTGTATCTTGTATTTACCTTTAAGTCTGCATTATTTTGTTTTTAACTTTCCTTTTAATCTTCTTCCATTTGCCTCCTTAAAAATATTTTATTTTGGCTGGGCACCAGTAGCTCATGCCTGTTATCCTTGCTACTCAGGAGGCTGAGATCTGAGGCTAGTGGTTAGAAGCCAGCCCAAACAGAAAAGTCCCTGTGAGACTTTTTTTTTTTATTTTTTGTCGGTCACAGGTCTTGAACTCTGGGCCTGGACACTGTCCCTGAGCTCTTCAGCTCAAGGCAAGTGTTCTACCACTTGAGCATTACTTCCAGTTTTCTGGTGATTAATTGGAAATAAAAGTCTCACGGATGTTCCTGCCCAGGCTGGCTTTGAACCACGATCCTCAGATCTCAGCCTCCTGAGTAGCTAGGGTGACAGGGATGAGCCAATGGCACCTGGCTCCCTTGAGACTCTTCTCTCCACTAAACCACACAAAAACCAGAAGTAGTGCTGTGGCTTAAGTGGTAGAACACTAATCTTGAGCACAAAATGGCTCAGGGACAGCACTGAGGCCCTGAGTTCAAACCTCACCATTGACAAAACAAAATAAATTAAAAAATAAAATATATCACAGCCAATTTTTTAAAAATCTAAAAAACATGTGTAAGTAGATCTTAAATAAGCATGATTAAGCTAGGTAATAACGCTAACAGAGCCAAAAACGAAGCAACATTTGAAAATATATATCTAAACAGACAGACAGACAGACAGTGGCTCACACCTGTAATCCTACCTACTCAGGAGGCTGCAATCTGAGGATCTGGGTTCAAGGCTAGCCTGGGCAAAAATGTCTGTGAGACTCTTATCTCCAATAAATTACCGAGAACACAAAGCCAGAAATGGAGGTGTGGCTCGAGTGATTGAACACACCAGCCTCCAGCTAAAGAGCTGCGGACAGTGGCCAGCCCCCGAGTTCAAGCCCCAGGCCTACACACCACACACACACACCACACACACCACACACCACACACACCGCATGCACGCACACACATACACCACACACACCACACACACACATACCACACACACCACACGTACACCACACACACACCACACACTCCTCACACACCACACACACACCACACACACCTCACATACCACACACACACCACACACACAAACCACCCACACCATACACACACCGCATGCGCGCACACACACACACACACCACACACCACACACACACCACACACAGCACACATACCACACACACCACACACACACCACACACACCACACACACCACACACACACCACACACACACCACACACATCTCACATACCACACACACACCACACAAACCTCACATACCACATACACACCACACACACCACACACACACACACCATAAACACACACACCACACACCACACACACACACCACAAACACACCATACATACCACACACACCACACACACACACCACATACACACACCACAAACACACACACCACACACTCCTCACACACCACACACACACCATACACACACCATACATACCACACACACCACACACACACCACACACCTCACATACCACACACACACACCACACACCACAAACACACCGCATGCGCGCACACACACACCACACACCACACACACACCACACAGCACACACACCACACACACCACACACTTCTCACACACCACACACACACCTCACATACCACACACACACCACACACACACCTCACATACCACACACACACCACACACACACCACACACTCCTCACATACCACACACACACCACACACACCTCACATACCACACACACACCACACACACCTCACATACCACACACACACCACACACACACACCACACACATACCACACACCACACACACACACCACAAACACACCATACATACCACACACCACACACACACCACACACACACACACCACAAACACACCATACATACCACACACACCACACACACACCACACACACACACACACCACACACACAGCACACACACCTCACACACACACACACACTCCTCACACACCACACACACACCTCACATAACACATACACACCACACACCGCACACACCACACACACACCACACACACACCACACACCACACACACACCTCACATACCACACACACAGCACACACACACCTCACATACCACACACACACCACACACACACCACACACTCCTCACACACCACACACACACCACACACACACCACACACCACACACACACCACAAACACACCATACATACCACACACCACACACACACACCACACACACACACACACACCACACACTCCTCACATACCACACACACACCACACACACCTCACATAACACATACACACCACACACCGCACACACCACACACACACCACACACACACCACACACCACACACACACCTCACATACCACACACACACCACACACACACCTCACATACCACACACACACCACACACACACCACACACTCCTCACACACCACACACACACCACACACACACCACACACCACACACACACCACAAACACACCATACATACCACACACCACACACACACACCACACACACACACACCACACACTCCTCACACACCACACACACACCACACACACCTCACATAACACACACACCACACACTCCTCACACACCACACACCGCACACACACCACACACACAGAATTCAATACCCCTTACGATCAAACTTGTGAAGAAACTAGAAAATAAACGTCCTACCTCAGACTAGGGCTGCGCCGGCGGGCACTTGCGCTGTGGCACCCGTTGCCTGCGTCACACTCACCACCCCTCCTGGCCCCCACGCGCACGGCACGCAGGACTCACGACGCATGCGTGAGTCACGACGCATGCGTGGTGCGCGCCGCCACGGCCGCCGCCGCTGCACACGAGGGCTGGTGGGCGTGCGTTCATCCTCTAGGTTCCCTTCTTCTGCGCTTCGCCTCCTCCTCCGCGCCGTGCATTCTGGGAATGGAGGTACTCTTCTGCAGCCACTGCTGCCTCCTGAGGGGAGCGAACCCAAGGTCACGATCTGGTGGGAAATGCCGGAGTCTCATCGACTACACAGACACCACAAAGACCCGGCCACCCACTAGCTGGGCCCTCTGACCTGCCCTATTCACATGCAGAATGGTGTGGTGACTGATGGCCATGGTTCGAAGCCAGCCTGGGCAAGAAAGTCCATGAGACTCTTAACTCCAGTCAACTGGCCAGGACTGGAGCTGTGGCTCAAGAGGTAGAGCACAGAGCTTGGGCAGAAAAGCTAAGCGAGGCGCCCAGGCTCTGAGTTCGAGCCCCAGTCCCTGCACACACAAACACACACAAGAGGTAGGAATTTATATACATAGAGTATACATATACGTATAATATATAGTATATGTATATGTATACTCTGTATGTGTATATAGTATACATGTATATAGTGTATAGTATATGCATGTAGTATACATATACGTATATATTACATTGAGTTTTGTGTTGAAGACAATAAAGATATCAATGTAAACTGTGAAGATCGACTTCCTGTTGTCTCGGAGGAAGGAAAGGAAATTGATCTTTTTCACTCTATTGATCCAAATGATTCCAAGCATAAATGAAAAGACAGATCCATTTTATGTTAGTTCTGAAGAAGAGATTCCTGCCAGTTTCATGGCCTAATAAAACAAAGAGCAAGGCTTTAATAGGCTCAGAGCCAGCCTATCGCTGGTGTAACCCTAGCTACTCGGGAGCCTGACATCTGAGGATTGCAGTTCAAAGCCAGCCCTGGCAGGAAATCCATGAGACTCTTGTCTCTAATTAACTTCCAAAAACAGAAAAAAACAAAAAAGGAATGGGAACTGTGGCTCAAGTGATTGAGTGCTAGCCTTGGGCAAAAAAAGCTTAGGAACAGTGCCTAGGCCCAGAGTTCAAGCCCAGAACCAGCACAAAAACAAAAATAAATAAATAAATAAATAAAAACAGGCTCAGTGAGGATTTCAATCATTAGAAAGAGTAAGAAGATGATTTCAATAAAGACATGTCCTCTAACATGAACAACATGGGTGGGACAAAGAGGCAGATTAGTAACCCACAGGAAAGTGATGATGGGAAATTGCCAGCTCTGATGTTCTTACCTGGATTTTGAGAAGGAAAAGCAACTTTTCTGCATGATTTCATAAGGAAATTTTTGCACTCAGAAAGCAGAAGTTGTATTTGCCTCTTAGACCTTTTAGATCAATTTTAAGTCAGCTAAGGCAGTATCTTTAAACACATTTCCAAAATTAGTTGTTCCAAGTCTTAAGCAATTGTCACAGCAATTATGATGGAAAACAACAAAAAAAAATGTTTTCACCAAAGTTTTATTTGGCTTTGTGTCATTGTGTGTGTGTGCTGGTCCTAGGACTTGAACTCAGGATCTGGGCACTGTCCCTGAGCTTTTGTGCTCAAGGCTAGTACTCTACCACTTTGTGCCACAACACTGCTTCCAGTTTCCTGATGGTTAGTTGGAGATAAGGGTCTTACGGACTTTTCTGCCCTGGCTGGCTTCAAACCTCAATTCTCAGATCTCAGCCTCCTGAGTAGCTAGGATTACAGGCATGAGCCACAGGAGCTTGGCTTTACCAAAGTGTTTTTTTGTTTGTTTTTTCAT
The DNA here is from genome assembly GCF_019054845.1 of Dipodomys spectabilis. Lineage (NCBI taxonomy): Eukaryota > Metazoa > Chordata > Mammalia > Rodentia > Heteromyidae > Dipodomys > Dipodomys spectabilis. The sequence goes on along the minus strand of NW_024870716.1, from coordinate 6,595,240 downwards.
ATCATACCTTATCTACAAAGTTTCCAACTGTGGAAAGTTAATGAAATTTTTAGATTCCAGAACATGAACTCATCAGTGGCTGAAACAAATCAACACCTGAAACTGATAACCTGCCATTTTTAGGATTGTTCCACTAAAGGATTTTTTTTATAGTTATTCTACATGATTGTATGCAAATGATCATTTGTCAATGTCCCAGATGTATCCTGGCTAAAACTAGTGAATGCCCTGACTTGTATGATTTTGGAAGCTTGTACATTTAGTATTGTTTAGCCCTGAAGATTGTTCTCTGAGCATAGAGAACAAAGAAAGCTGCACATTGTTGCTTGAGTCTGCTCATTTTACACCAGATTTGGTGCTTGCACTGACTGTCAGTATGGCAAATGTGTATGAGAAAATATTAATACACTATTGGCTTTTTTTATTTCCTTCTTTTTATTCACATTAAAACCAAGATGAAAAAACCTCAATTTATGTCCATGACACAGAGGATTTTTCTTAACATCTACGTTCTTTCTAATAAACTGTTGGATGATTTTAAAAAATCATACCTCAACATAATAAAGGCTAAATATGACAAACTGATAGCTAACATCATACTAAATGGGCAAAATTGAAACAATTCTGAAATCAGAAAGGAGACAAAATTGTCCACTCTCTGCAGTTTTATTCAGCATGGTATTTTAGTTCTTAGCCACAGCAATAAGGAATGGAAAGAAACAGAAAGATACATATGTATTTAAAAGGAAGAAGTCAAATTGTCCTATTTGCAGATGATATGATCCTATACTTAAAAGGGCCTAACAACTCCACCAAAGAAACTCTTATATATGATAAATCGGTTTGGCAAGGTAGTAGCAAGATACAAAATCAATAGCCTTTCTAGATAGCAAATAACATATAAACTGAACAATCAGGAAAGTGATCACATTCATAATAAACTAAAATAACAATAAATATCTATAAATAATCCCAATAAGAGAGATGAACAATGTCTAGACTAAATACTATAAAAACCAGCCTGGTGCTGATGGCTCATGCCTGTAATCCTAGCAACTCAGGAGGCTGAGATCTGAGGATCAAGGTTCAAAGCCAGCCTTGCAGAAAAGTCTACAAGAGGGCTGGGAAGGTGGCTCAGTGGTAGAGCACTTGCCTTGCATGCTCGAGGCCCTGGGTTCGATTCCTCAGCACCACATAAGCAAAAAGAAAAAAGCCAGAAGTGGCGCTGTGGCTCAAGTGGTAGAGTGCTAGCCTTGAGCTGAAGAGCTGAGGGACAGCGCCCAGGCCCAGAGTTCAGGCCCCACAACCGGACCAAAAAAAAAAAGAAAAGTCTACAAGACTCTGTCTCCAATTAACAAACAAACAAAAAAGCCAGACTAGAGGCATGAATTAAGTTGTAGAGCATTAGACAAGAGCCAGCAAAGGCAAATGACAGTATTTGGGGCCGGTACAAGCACTGGTACCTGAACAAAAGAAGAAAGAGGGGAAAAAAAGATGAAGAAAGAAGAGGAAGAAGAATGAAGAATAAGAGAAAGAGGAAGAAAGAAAGGAGGGAAGGAGAGAGGAAGGCAGAAAGGGAGGAAGAAGGAAGGGAGGGAAGAAGGAAAGAAAGGAAGGAACAAAGAAATAAAAAGAGGGCTGGGAAGATGGCTCAGTGGTAGAGTGTTTGCCTTGCATGCCTGAGGCCCTGGATTCGATTCCTCAGCACCACATAAGCAAAAAGAAAAAAAAACCGGAAGTGGTGCTGTGGCTCAAGTGGTAGAGCACTAGCCTTGAGCTGAAGAGCTGAGGGACAGCGCCCAGGCTCAGAGTTCAGGCCCCATGACTGGACCAAAAAAAAAAAAAAAAAGAAAAGAAAAGAAATAGAAAGGAAGGAAGGAAGAGAGAAAGAAAGAGAGAGAGAGAGAAAGAAAGAGAAAGGAAGAAAGAAAGAGAAACCAAAGACACTGGAAGATGCAAAGACCTATTATGATCAGGAATCAGCAGAATTAATACTATGAAAATGGCTGTATTACCCAAAGCAACCTAGAGTTTCAATGTACTTCTCATAAAAATTCCATTATCATTCTTCACAGAAATAGAAATATCAATCCTAAAATTCATATGGGAGCATCAAAGAGCCAGAATAGCCAATGCAATCATGGACAAAACTAGTAATGCTGGAAGTATATCACAATATTACAGAGAGCCATCCTGACAAAAACATTATGATACTTGCACAAAAACAGACATATAGGCCAACGGAATAGAAGACCCAGAACAAACCCAAACAGCTGTAGCATCTGATTTTTAACAATTAGGCCAGAAACATAAGGTGTAGAAATGTTGCTACCTTTGTGGCAACAGATAGTGCTCAAAAAATTGGATGAGCACATGTAGAGACTGAAACTAGACCCCTAGCTCTCACCCTGCACACAAGTCAATTCCAAATGAATCAAAGGCCTTCGTGTAAGGCTTGAAACTTGGAAACTACTACAGGAAAACACTTGAAGATACAGGCATACAGAACAAATTTTTGAATAAAACTCCAGTCTTTCTAGTAAGAGATAAGAGCAAGAATTGACCAATGGGATTGCACCAAATTGAAAGGCCTCTTCACAGGAAAGCAATTAGCAGAATGAAGAGACAGCTTACAGAGTGGGAGAAAATCCTTGCCAGCCATTCATCAGAGAAAGCATTTTAATATCTAGAATATATAACGAGTCCCCAAAAATCTAAACTCTTGCTTGGCACTGAAAATATATGTTTTGTAATCCTAGCTATCGGGGCAAAGAACAGGAGGGCCATGATACCAGCCCAGGCCAAAAAGAAAAAAAAAAGCTTTTGAGACTATCTCAACCATAAGCTGGTATTGTGGTTCATACCTGTTATTTTGCGTCTCAGAAGGCAGAGACCAGAAAGATCTCAGTTCTAAGACACCTTGAGCAAAAATTTTCACCAGACTCCATCTCAACAGAGAAAGCTGGCATGGTGATTCACACCTATCATCCCAACTACACTAGAAGCATAAACAGGACAATTGTTGTCCAGGCTAGCCTTGGCAAAAAATGATAACCTGCCTAAAAAATAACTAGACAAAAAAGGGCTGGGAGCATGTCTCAAGCAACAGAACACCTAGCATAAAACACTGGGTTCAAACCCCACTATTGGAGCCAGGCATCATGGCTCAAGCCTGTAATCCTAGCCACTCAGGAGGCTGAGATCTGAGGATCACGGTTCAAAGCCAGCCCCAGCAGAAAAAGTCCATGAGACTCTTATCTGCAATAAACCACTAGAGAACCGGAAGTGGCACTGTGGTTCAAGTGGTAGAGTGCTAACCTTGAGCTGAAGAGCTGAGGGACAGCGACACTCAGGCCCAGAGTTCAAGCCACACAACCAACAAGAAAGAAAGAAAGAGGAAGGAAGGAGAAGAAAAGAAAGACAGAAACCCAGTATTGTAAATAATAATAATAACAACAACAACATTAAGAACAGCTGGGCACTGGTTCATGCCTGGAATCCTAGCTTCTCAGGAGGAGGACTGAAATTTGAAGCCAACCCTGGCAGACAAATCTGAGAGACTCTTATCTCTAACTAACCAGCAAAAAGCCAGAAGTGGAGCCTTCTAAGCAGCTTGGGTTACAAGCATAAGCCACCAGCGCCAGCTCTTTGCTGGGCTTTTAAGAGGTGTTTTATGTAGCAACTGAGTTTAATATTGCATTTTTCAAAAATAACCCAGGGATGGCTGTTTCATGCCATCAGCTCAGTAAATATCCTTGACCTTGTGCAGGAAGTTCAACAGGGGATAGAATTAACATTCTTACGTGAAAATTGAAAACACTGACAAGCATAAAAATAGAGGATCTCACTTCCTCTAAAGGAGGTGACCTAAGGGAACATTTTGGGGCTGGAACAAAATTGTCCTTTGAAAGTAATTTTGAACCTTCTATGTTACATAAATTGTTACATAAATGTTTCATAAGGACTGGGAAGGTGGCTCAGTGGTAGAGCGCTTGCCTTGAATGCATGAGGCCCTGGGTTCGATTCCTCAGCACCACATAAACAAAAAGAAAAAAGCCGGAAGTGGCGCTGTGGCTCAAGTGGTAGAGCGCTAGCCTTGAGCTGAAGAGCTGAGGGACAGCGCCCAGGCCCAGAGTTCGGGCTCCACGACCGGACCCAAAAAAAAAAAAAAAAGTTTCATAAATACATATTGAAGTAAAAAACTAACAATAATCCCTCTCCTCTTCCCCCGAAAGTTGGATTACCACAACTTTTGCCTGGAAAAAAAAAAAAACAAAAAACAAAAACAGAAACTTAAAAGGGTTGAACTCCAAAAATCAATTACAATAAAACATCTATGGAATAGTTAACTACTGGCCATTTTCAGGTTTACCCACCCTGAGAAATTATCTGTGAACTCATCACTAGTGGATCATGCCTATAATCCTAGCTAATCGAGAGGCTAAAATCTTAGGATCCAGGTTTGAAACCAGCACAGGCCAAAAAGTCTGTGAAACTCTGATCTCCCAATTACCACCAAAAAGCTGGAAGAGGAACTGTGACTTAAGTAGTACAGTGCTATCTTTGAGCAGAAAAAGCTAAGAGAAAGCCTTCAGGTACCTGAGTCAAGCCCCAGTACTAGCACAAAAGAAAAGAAGGGAAAGAAGGAGAGAAGGACAGAGGAAGAGAGGGAGGGAGGGAAAGAGGAAGGGAGGGAGGGAGGGAGGGAGAGAGAGGAAAGGAGGGAGGGAGGAAGATACTTCAATATATCCACCATGTGGTCTATAATTCAAATAATAACCCACCAGTTTATCTTGATAACACATTTCTAATGTCCTGAGTTTAAGACCTACTGTCAATAATCCCAGTTGAGAATTCAACTTTAGCAATTGTCTCTCAGCAAATAACCTTTGGAAGTCGTTTAGAAATAAATATTCTCTGTCCCTAAAGGATCTAATCGGCCATCCTATGGATTTTCTTTTCCAATCAAGTTCTAGTTGTCAATGGTAATTTGTAAAAGAAACTGGGAGGAAGTTTAGAAACAAAGATGGCAATTATCCAGCTAATCTGGGTTTTGTATACAGCCATGCACCTGTCAGATATGTGTCAGAATATTTCTATTTGCATTGACAAAATTTCCAGATAATTGCCAAGATTCTTTTTCATTCTAGTGGACAAATAGCAATGTGCAAAACTGAAATATAGACGTACTCCAACGCCAAACTCAGTGACTGCCATCCCTTGAATTTAGAAGGGAAGATGAGTTGTTTGAAAGACCTGCAGTAGGGGATTAAAAGTCACTTTGGGCCAGGCGCTGGCAGCTCATGCCTATAATCCTAGCTATTCATGAGGCTGAGGTTCCAAGCCAGCCTGGGCAAGAAAGTCCATTTCACCAGCAAAAAAGCTGGCAGTAGAGCTGTGGCTCAAGGGATAAAGTGCTCACACACACACACACACACACACACACACACACACACACACACACAGAGTCAGTCAGTCAGTCAATAACTTTGGAAATACAAGGGAAGTGATCCTTCCTACTCATTTTGTACTTTGCACAGGAAGACACAGGATCTCAGGCATTTACCTCATAAAAGCCAGGGCACTGACACCAAGGAATGCTCAGCATTGTGGTGATAACTCAGAAAGCTGTCTGGATTTGGAGCGACTTTTCTGTCTGTTGGTTGGTCTTCCTTCCTTTTTCTTTTCTTTTTTAGGTCTAAGACCACAACTTGAACTCGGTAAATACACTTTCGCTCCCTGGTTGGTGCTCTACTAACTGACCCACGCTTCCAATATCCTCTTTTCTTTCTTTCTTTCTTTAGCACCTGTAGGGACTTGAACTTTGAGCCTCACACTCTCTCTTGACCTTTTCCTGAAATCTTGCACTCTACCAGTTGAGCCACAATTCCACTTCTAGCTTTTCGCTGTTTACTTGCAAACAAGAGTCTCGCAGACTTTTCTGCTGGCTTTGAACTGTGATCTTGGTTCTCAGTCTCCTGAATAGCTAGCATTATAGGCATCAGCCATTAAGTGCCTGGCATTTGCTTGTGTTTCTTCATTGCCTTACTCACCAATCAGTTTCCTCCTGATCTATTTCTTTTTCTGCAGCAGGCAGGGTCACTGGGTGTGGAGAGTCTTGTGCTGTGGCTTCCCTTTGCTTTGACTTTGTCATGGGTCCCTTACCGGCTTCACAGCTACTTCCGTTCCATTTCCTGCCATGCTATTTGCATCTGTGTCTTTAACTCATTGACGGGAGGGGGCCAGCAAGGCTGGCTGCACAACGAAGCCTCAGTTCAGCACACAGGCAACCTTCCCTTCCTCCTGAATACCCACTTTTATTCACGACCCAGAGCTCTGAAACTACTGCTCAGCCTGCTTGCTTTCTTGCTGCATCAAAAGGAAGGTCAGCAATCTACTTGACAGAAGATTTTAAGACATAAGAAGCTTAACTATCAGGTCTAGGAATTTAACCCTCCCTGTCCCTGCCCAGGCACTCCTAAAGGAGCTTCATCTCCATTTCCAACTGGTTTTCCACAAAAACAGATCAGAATAGGAGGACCTCCACCCTCTCCCCGTCCCATTGCTCAACATTTATGCAGGAGGAGCACGTTTTTCCTAGGGAATCACAGGGCTATAACAAGCACCTCGACTCTAGTTTAGGAAGTAGTTTCCAAACTGATCAACCCATCAACCCAACCAGCCTCAGCCTGTCATCCATGAGCAGAAATTTGATTAGAACCTCATTCTTTGTGACAGGCAAAATGAGCCCCCCCCTCCTCTGTAATAAATAAATAAATAGTTATATTTAATGGTGGATATTTGACCACTGACAAATGAATTATCTGGAAGAATTTTTTTTCACTCTCACTCAGATGTTTCTATTTCCAAAATGCACATGCATACATTTGTTTAAAAATAGCTGCCTTCGTTAACATAATGATTCCTCCTCACCCAGTGTTGGGGGCAGACAGCCCTCAGGGAATTAGTGGCAAATGTAAATGTAATCAACTGTACCACCAAGCTTTTAAGATGGCAAGTGCAAACCATTTGTGTCTTCAATCCTGGTGGAAGAACAGGTCAGGGGGTTGGGTTTTGGTTTGGTTTGGTTTTTGTTTTTCTCTGCCAGTTCTAGGGCTTGAACTCAGGGCTTCTCTTGCTTGGCATTTCTTCTCAAGGCTGGCGCTCTTCCACTGGTTAATTGGAGATAAGAAGTCTCTCATATTGGTCTGCATGGGCTGCCTTTGAACGGTGATCCTCAGATCTCAGCCTCCTGAGTAGCTAGGATTACAACAGCTGTGAGCCACCAGAACCTGACTTGACAAGTCAGTTTTATCACCAAAAAGAAGCTTAAAAGTAATCTGATTACCATCGACTTGATTTCCTTTTTATGTTTGTCTTGTCTGAAAAAAAAACTACTCAGTATTATGCTTATAATTCTAGTGAATTTTACTAATAAGAGTGCAAGTTGGGAAGCTGCTGGGAAATAATCTGCCAAAATACGTAAAAAACCTGAAAGTGTGAATGCATTCTACCCTAGAAATTTTACTTCTATACATTTACCCTGACATGGTGGCGCTTGAAAAAGTAGATGTAGGGGCTGGGAAGGTGGCTCAGTGGTAGAGTGCTTGCCTTGCATGCCTGAGGCCCTGGGTGCAATTCCTCAGCACCACATAAGCAGAAAAAGCTAAAAGTGGCGCTGTGGCTCAAGTGGTAGAGCACTAGCCTTGAGCTGAAGAACTGAGGGACAGTGCCCAGGCCCAGAGTTCAGGCTCCACAACCAGCAAAAAAAAGAAAAAAGAAGTAGATATATATACATTGTGTTACTGGCTATAATAGGAAATATTTTTTAAAGGAAATAGTTTTAACATTTAAGAAAAGTCAGCTGGGCGCTGATAGCTCACACCTGTACTACCTACTCAGGAGGCTGGATCTGAGGATCACAGTTCAAAGCCAGCCTGGGCTGGCTTTATCTCCAATTAACCAACAGAAAACCAGAAGTGAAGCCATGGTTCAAAGTGGCAGAACATTAACTTTGAGCAAAAGTTCAGAGACAGTGCCTAGGCCTTGACTTCAAGCCCCATGACTGAAAAAAAAAAAAAAAGGAAGGGAAGGAAGGAAGGAAGGAAGGAGGGAAGGAATGAAGGAAGAAGGAAGGAGAGAAAGAAAGAAAGAAGGAAGGAAGAGAAAAGGCAATAGTCTAGTAGGGTAGGGCATGCAAATAAAATTTAACATGGTAATTTCAAATGTGGCATAAATACTTGCAATATTTGAGAATATTATAAATTAGGGATTTTTTTTGGGGGGGGGTCTGGTCGTGGGGCCTGAACTCTGGCCCTGGGCACTGTCCCTCAGCTCTTCAGCTCAAGGCTAGCGCTCTACCACTTGAGCCACACGCCACTTCCAGCTTTTTTCTTTTTGCTTATGTGGTGCTGAGGAATCAAACCCAGGGCCTCACGCATGCAAGGCAAGCGCTCTACCACTGAGCCACCTTCCCAGCCCATAAATTAGGGACATTTTGTTCAATAAATTCAATTTACATAAGTTTTATCCAGGCAACAAATATTAAGCCTTCACTAGGAGATATGTTCTTTTTTTTTTCCCCAGTCCTGGGGCTTGAACTCTGGGCCTGGGCACTGTCCCTCAACTCTTCAGCTCAAGGCAAGCACTCTACCACTTGAACCACAGTGCCACTTCTGGTTTTCTGGTGTTTGTTGGAGATAAGAGTCTCATGGACTTTCCTGCCTGGGCTGGCTTTGAACCGAGATCCTCATATCTCAGTTTCCTGAGTAGCTTGGATTACAGGCATGAGCCACCAGCTCCTGGCTAAGAGGCATGTTCTATAGTAGAGATCATCCAACTTTTTTTTCTTTCTTTTCTTCCTACCTGCCTGCTTTCTTCCTTTCTTTCTCTCCCTTTCTTTCTTTTTTGCTTTCTTTCTTTATTTCTTTCCTCTCTCTCTCTCTCTCTCTCTCTCTCTCTCTCTCTCTCTCAGTATGGGACTTGTACTCAGGGCTTCATGCTCTTGCTCTGCTTTCCTGCTTATTGGGCACAGTGCTCACACCAAGCTTTCTGTAAAAGTCCACATAGTGAGTGCAAGTCCTGCGCTCCCTGTATAACTCCACCATTGTAAAATGAAACAGACATGAGCTATTTGTCATTGAATGAGTATTTGCTGTATTCCAACAAAACTTAATATACAAGCTGAGCACTAATGGTTCATGCATGTAAGCTAAACTGTTCAGGAGACTGAGATCTAGGGAATTGAGATTTGAAGCCAGTCAGAGGAAAAAGTCCATGAGATTCCATCAGCAAAAAGCCATGTGGGAGGCAAGGCTCAAGTGGTAGAATACTAGCCAAGCAAGCAAGCTGAGAGAGAGAGAGAGAGAGAGAGAGGCACTAAGTTCAAACCCTAGAACGAGAGGGTGAAAAAAATGTAATTTTCTAAACATAGAGTGCTGGGTAAATTTGGATCCTGGCTGTTAAATTCTAGATAAATGGAATAGAAAAGTGAAATAAAACATTCACAAAGTTCCAACTTTATAAGTCTGATGTTACACCATTATCTGTTTATCTATGAATGTAGATGAATAATACAATTCAGTAGTCACTGGTCATTTACTAAGCAAACCTTTGGGGATCATGCCAGGTAACTCTGCTAAAATTGGCTAACAATTCACATAGCAAACAATAGCAATATGGTCTCTGTCCTCATAAAGCTGATGGTCTGGTGAAGATGACAGATAAATAAAAAGCATTAATTACCATTTGTTAAAACTAATGCAGAAATGTCAAATTACACGGTTATAACTGGGCAATAATGAAATGGGTATTTAACTTTGCTTTCTTACTTCCCTCTACTGATTGAATTTTTTATAATAAGCATGTCTTCTTGCTTCCAAAATAATAAGAGGAGTCTCAAAAAGTTGTACGTGATACAAAAGGATAAAAGCCTGATTTGTATTTCCTTTTGAGTGTGTAATCCTAGTGGATTTAGAATGGTGTACGAGCGCTACATTTTTACAGTAGTGATTCCAGTTGTCTTTGAAGCTGTCTGCCTTGTGTAAAAAGAAAAAAAAATCTTCCTATTCTCTAAAGAAATAAATAAACCAAAATCCTTGTCTTTGCTACATGGATGAGGGGCTTAGGAAGCGACAAAAGAACCCCACTTCTCCATTCACTCATTAATTTCAAGGGTAAAACAAAGAGCTTATGGAAGCATAGGAGAGAAATCATCCCAGACTAAAGAGCCTTCTGATGACACTGGATCAAAAAAAATTCTTTTCATGTTCATTCTGAAAGAGATGTTTATAAAAAAAAATAGAAACTTTTTCCAGAAAGAATATCTGACTTTTACCCTCAGCTTCTGGGAGGGCCATCTTGTCTCACACATCTGATTAATCATTCTTTGTGTAGGGATGGAGAACTGGTAATACCCAAAAGATCAACCACATGACAGAGTGAGAATCTCAGGTCTAGTGTGGTGTTTTGCTGGTTAATTGGAGATAAGAGTCTCATTGACTATTCTGCCCAGTGGGGTTCTGAGCCAAGATCCTAAGATCTCAGCATCCAGAGTAGCGAAGATTTTATTTTTTTTTCACATTTGTAAAAGCACTTTTATTTTTTTCTCTTTTTTTGTATTTTTTTTTATTGTGAAAATACCGTACAGAGGGGTTACAATTACATGGGCAAGATAATGAGTACATTTCTTATCAAATATTGTAGCCTCCTCCTTTGTTTCCCCTTCCCATCCTTTCCCATCTCTCCCCCCTATCCCCCCTCGCCAAAGTTGTAAAGTTCGTTCTCATTGTTGCAATGGGTCCACCTGTATCCCTATTTAAACGATTTTTTTCCCTTCCCCTCCACAAATTATACCAACATCAAATACAGTGAAAGCAAGGGTTATACCGTGGGGGAGGGACATACAAAGCAACAAAGAAATCATCTTATAAATATGTTAGAAACAATTGCATGAAAGAAAAAAACATTTGAATACTTACCTTGGGGTTCATTTCCCTTAGGCATGAGCCACTGTCTCCCAGCTTACAATGATTTTTGTCTCTCAATTCTTGGCTCCTGTTTCCCATGCCTGGTTTCTGCTAATCTACTCTGTCTAAGAAGACAGCATAATGGTGAAATGTAAGTTCTCAAGTTTGTAGTAAGACTTTATACTCTGCATATTCCCTACTGATGCTATCTCTGGATCCAAGTATCATTCACTAGGATCAAGAGAAGGAATATGGCCTAGTGCACTCAAGATTTTACAAATATGCATATACTTCTTAAAAAAAAAAAAGGTATGGCCTAGCTGGGCATTGGTGATGGCTAAAGCCTATAATCTTAGCTACTCAGAAGGCTGAGATCTGAGGATCTCGGTTCAAAGCCAGCCTGGACAGGAACATCCATGAGACTCTTATCTCCATAAATTACCAAAAAAGCCAGAAATGGAAACATGGGTCAAGTGATAGAACACTAGCCTTAAGCAAAAAAAAAAACCTCAGGGACAATGCCCAGGCCTTGAGTTCAAGCCTCAGGAGACAGTCACACACACACACACACACACACACACACACACACACACACACACACACACACACACACACACACAGAGGTATGGCCTTAGGATATATTTAAAAATATTTCCTAATTTATCAGTTTTGCCTTCAAAAGACAGAAATACAATCTTCCTTTCCTCTTTTACATGAGACACAAAAAAAGACTGAGACTCCAATCAGTGTATTTCTTTCCCACAAAGAACACATGTTTTGCACATCTTTCAAATGAGTCAAAAAAAAAAAAGGAGGGGAGGAAGCAGGCACAATGGTTCACACCTCCAATCCTAGCTACTGAAGAAGTTTGAGATTTGTGAATTGCCATCCAAAGCTAGCTCAGACAGACATATCTGATACTCTTCTCCAATTACCCAGCAAAAACAGCCAGAAGTGGAGGTGTGGTTCAAGTGATAGAGACCGTCTATGAATAAAAAAGCTAAAGGTGAGTGCAAGGCTCTGAGTTTAAGCCCCAGGACCAGTACACACACAATATAAAGTTCCAATATTTTTCCTGATTTAGTCTTTTTAAAAGATTGTTTCTTTGGGTAGATGGTACTGGGGCTTGAACTCAGGGCCTTGAACTTGCTCTAAGAAGCTCACACTTATAATAGCAGTTATTCAGGAGGCTGAAATCTAAGGATAGAGGTTTGATGCCAGTTCAGGCAACCAAGTCCATGAGACTCTAATCTCCAATTAACCACCAAATAGCTGAAAATGGAGGTTATGGAGCTCAAGTATTAGAGCACTAGCTTAGAGTGAAAAAGCTAAAAGAACCCAGGCCCTGAGTTCATGTCTCAGTACTGGCACATACATACATACACACAAATCCAGACAGAAAAATTTACACAGTGCTGCTGTAAGGCTACAGAGCAAATGTACAGTATTTACTCTGCTTTGCAATGCACTTATGTAAGTCATTTATTATTCAATTTGAGGGCTTGAATTCAGGATGGATTCAACCTCTAGAAACTCAGTCTAGTTCTGACTTTGTCCTTGGCTCTTATGTTCCAGTGCCTGGCACTTCAAAAGATCAGGTACAATTCAATTATGAAGTCGTGTCTGACTTTTTGAAGTGTAAATCCACTGCACTTGAAAATGGCAAGTGTAAAATCCATTCTTAAAAAGCACTTGACATTTTCACATACAGCTTTACAGCCCTGGAAAATGTGAGCTTGCACACAGGAGATGGCCAAGAGTGGCTTAAAAAAAAAAAAAAAAAGAATTAGTAAAAAGAAAAAGATCTTCATTTGAAGCAGAAGTCTTATTTTTAGCGTTTTGTTTTGACTCGTAAGTAAAAACTTCTTTAATAGCTACGCTTCATAGAGCACTTCTGTGAGATGATTTTTTTTACAATGCCTAAATATTGATTTATGTGCCTAATATAGAAGACCTTTGTCTTCATAAGGACTTCAGTGGTTATCCTGGGCCTTTGCTACATATTTCCATCCTAAAGTCATTTTCTAGATTAGGGATTGACAAACTTTTTCCCTAATGGACTAGACAGTAAATATCTCTGGCCACATGGTCTCTATCAGTTCTGCTATTATAAATTGAAGCATCTATAGGTAATATGGGAACAAATAAGCTTGACTCTGGTCTGTTCGAATTTTATTTATGGCCAGGTGCCTGTGCCTACTACAATCCTAGCTACTCAGGAGGATGAGATCTGATGATCAAGGGTGGAAGCCAGCCCAGGCAGGAAAATCCACGACACTCTTATCTCCAATTAATCACCAAAAAGCCAGAGGTGGGGCTGTGTCTCAAATGGGAGATCTCTGGCCTTGAGTGTAAAAGGTTAAGAGAGAGGGGCTGGCAAGGTGGCTTAGGGGTAGAGTACTTGCTTCGCATGCATGAGGCCCTACATTCGATTCCTCAGCACCACATAAACAGAAAAAAATGGAAGTGGCACTGTGGCTCAAAGTGATAGAGCACTGGCCTTGAGCTGAAGAGCTGAGGGACAGCTCCCAGGTCTAGAGTTCAAGCCCCATGACTGACCAAAACAAAAAAAAAAGGTTAAGGTACAACACCCAAGCCCCAAGTTCAAACCCCAGTGCACACACGCACACACACACACACACACACACACACACAAATAGTTCCTTCTACTAGATGAAAGATTTTATATGCTCAGTCTGGCTGAGAAAAGACAACTCCTTCCATTGATGCTAACACATATAGAATCAGAACTTGAATGGTTATCTAAACATTGTCAATACCTTTTCTTAAACCTTTTGCAATAGGAATTGTTAAAACAGATCCACTTTTTCTTATTTTTTTAACGAATTCAACAAGGAAATGGTTAATGCCAAAGAAATATCATTAAATGAGAGTTTATGCAATCACTTTTTCTTCCAAAACCATTGTACAGCACCGCCTATTTCTCCCTATTTCTCACTCAACTATAACATTTTCTCATTTTCTTTCACTTTCACAGATTAACTCTCCAGAAGGAGTGTTACCCTACTTGATATTCAGTATATATTTTCTGGTGACAGTTTTATGGTACAATTAAATTTCATACATTTTTTTCTGCCTTCCCTGAATATGCATTAGAAAGGCAACCATCATAATTCTAAACCAATTGGCTTGATTTGCTTATGTAAGCCCACATCTCATGGGCCTGTGAATTTTCCACACACCTCCATCTATGCTCCATCCTGCCCAGTATTATTGATCATGCTGACAGAGGAGAAAAACAGAGCACTGAGAGCCTAAATAGACTTTTCCATTAGGAAGTGCTTTTGTGAAACCAGAGGTCTGTGGCTCATGCCTGAAATCCTAGCTAGTCAAGAGGCTGAGATATGAGGATCATAGTCCAAAGTCAGCTTGGGCAGGAAAATCTAAGACTCTTATCTCCAATTAACTACCAAAAAGTCAGAAGTGGAGTTGTGACTCAAGTAGTAGAGTGCTAGCCTTGAGTGAAAAAACTCAGGGACAGAGCTCAGGCCCTGAGCTCAAGCCCCAGTAACAGAGCACTCATGCACACATGCACACGCGCACACGTGTGCATGCACACACACATACACACACACACACACACACACACAGAATGCTTTGAAAAACACTTTAAATTTCAATAGTGACACTGCAGTAGGGCAAATCAGTCAGGTTACAGAAGGAACTATATATTGATCATCAACAGCAGACTAGACTTGCACTTCTTAAAACTTATTATCAGAGTTTAGCCTATAAGACATTGTTTTCACAATTAAACATGAGGGAAAAATCCTGATGTTTAGATGGACTAAGTAACTTAATAAGACTCATTTGGATGCAAAAATAAATGAGCATCAAGTTAACATTAACTTTTAATGCTTGCCATTTTATGTTAATTCGTATTCTTAAATTATGGCTGATTCTTCGCAATCAGTCTATGGCTAATTATATCTCCAACATGTAAATCTGACTGAGTGCAGAGACCAATGAATAACAAAAAAATCCAACAAAGACCTTGGAGACTCAAAACTATCACTCTGTTAACGAATAAAATCCCAGTCAGCTGGGTGTCAGTGGTTCATGTCTATAATCCTAGCTACTCAAGAGGCTGAGATCTGAGAATCTTGGTTCAAAGACAGTCTGGGCAGGAAAGCCTTTGGGGTTCTTACCTCCAAATAATCAGCCAAAAGTCAGGAGCGGAGCTACAATTTAAGTGGTAGAGTGCTAGCCTTGAGTGAAAAATCTCAGGCACAAAGCCTCAGGCACATGCGCGCGCACGCGCGCGCGCGCGCGCACACACACACACACACACACACACACACACACACACCAGTTTGCAGATCAATACAAGCTCTGCACCAGGAACCATTTCTTCTTCAAGCATCGAAGCTAGGCTTGATTAGCCATGTAAACCAGATCGATTCATCTTATTTGCAAGTATTTTTCTTGGTATTTGATGATATGAAATCTAGTGTAAGGTAGATGCAAACTGGATAGAATTTTTGTTGTTGGATTTGAACTCAGGAACTCATATTTGTTAGGCAAGCACTCTACCATGTGAGCCACAGCTCTAGACTTTTTTTTGCTTGCTATTTTTCTAACTAGACCTCATAATAGACCAGTCAAGACTTTGATATCCCTGTTTATAATCTTATACATAGCTGGGATTACAGAAACACACCACTATGCCCAGCTATTGGT
This sequence comes from Dipodomys spectabilis, assembly GCF_019054845.1. NCBI lineage: Eukaryota > Metazoa > Chordata > Mammalia > Rodentia > Heteromyidae > Dipodomys > Dipodomys spectabilis. The sequence goes on along the minus strand of NW_024870716.1, from coordinate 6,579,572 downwards.
GGAGATAAGAATCTCAACATTTTTCCCAGACTAGCCTCAAACCGCAGTCCTCCCAATCCACCTTCCAAGTAACTGGAATTATAAATGTGAACCACTACACATAACCAGACTTGAGTTTTAGAAAGCCCCCAAATGGAAAACATATAAATAAGAACTGTGTAAGCCAGAAGCTGGTAGCTTATACCTATAATCCTAGCTACTCAGGAGGCTGAGATCTGTTGATCATAGTTCAAAGCCAACTCTGGGCAGGAAAGTCTACTAGACTCTTATCTCCAATTAACCACCAGAAAACTGGAAGTGGTGTTGTGACTCAAAGTGGTAGAGCAGTAACCTTGAGCTGAAGAGCGCAGGGACTCTGCCCCCAGGTGCTGAGTTCAAGACCCACGACAAACAAACAAACAAACAAAAAAAAAAACCTGTATAGTTAAGTACATGCTTAATACTAAGTTTAAGTGTTTTTCTACTCTATGCAAAAAAAAAATATCCTGAGCCAGTGCTATTAATGAAGATATATTCTAAGGGCACAGTCTCATCAGAAGTTTAAATCCTAATAATATGAAATACTATCTACCATTTATTAAGAGTCTCCCTCAACCAGGCACTTTGTAAATGCTATTTATCTTTTTATATGAACCACTCATGAGAAAGCCAAAAACCATTTATCAAAGTTGCCAAGCAAAGCAGTGGCCAAAACAGAGTGGTCTGAGTAGAGAGATGGGTAGATCGGGATTGGTCAAAGCCAGAGGCAAGTAGTAGATACCCACAAATCATCAGCCCTAAGAAACCAATTTCTGTTTCAGTGATGAAGACCGTGAGCCCCGGAGAGGACAAGCAACTTTGTTGGACTCAACACAGCCAAGCAAGCTAGTGGTATATCCAAGACCATAGATAGATCTCCTGTGTGCCAGCCCCCATTTGTCTCCCACATCAGGGCAGCAAAACTTAAAAAGGCAAATGAGCAGCCAGGAGCTGGTGGCTCATGCCTGTAATCCTAGCTACTCAGGAGGCTGAGATCTGAGGATAGGGGTTCATGGCCAGCCTGGGCAGGAAAAGCCCGTGAGACTTATCTCCAATAAACCACTAGCAGTCAAATGGTAGAGTGCTCGCCTTGAGCTAAAGAGCTGAGGGACAGCGCCCAGGCCCACAGTTCAAACCCATGACCGACAAAAGAAAAAAAAAGGCAAATGAGCTGCGTGCCCATGGCTCACACCTATAATCTCATCTATTCAAGAGGCTGAGATCTGAGGATCACAGTTTGAAACCAACCCATCCAGCCAACCCAACTAACCACCAAAAAGTCAGAAGTGGAGCTGTGGCTTAAGTGGTAGAGTGCTACTTGAGGGGGAATAAAAAAGGTTCAGGGACAGGACCCAGACCCTAAGTTCAAGCCCCAGGACTTCAAGAGAAGTACAAAGACCTTAATGCAAACACACCTTATTAGGTGCAGCCCATGAAGCCAGTCTGGTCTTCAGTCTGCGAAGCTCTCTCACCCTTTGCCTCTTCATTCCTCTGTACTGTTGTTGGTTTTATTTTCACCTATCTTTAATGGTGTGTTTGTGTGGTGCACACATACAGTGACTAACCGTGTCAGGTTTCCTGGCATATAAAACTAGGAAAACCCTGGACAAATCAAGTTCTTTGGTGATTCTACTGGTTAAATAGCAACATTTTACCTGGTCTTTTCTCTTAAGTAATTGAGATCCTTCAACATTTCTCTGGGCCTCTTATTTCTGCTCCTTGTGGGAGCTTGGTGTGTGATGTTGATCATAGTCTCATGATCACCAAGCCAGACCTCCTGAATCAGAATTTTGCATTGAGACAAGATTCCCAAGTGGTATATACATGAGTGTGTGTGTGTGTGTGTGTGTGTATGTGTGTGATTTCCGGGGCTGGAACTCAGAATCTGGGTGCTGTCCCTGAGCTTTTGTGCTCAAAGCTAATGCTCTACCACATGATCCACAGCTGTATTTATTTTTGGTGGTTAATTAGAGATTAGCCAGTACCCTACTGCTACCTTATACTTCTTAATGATGTTTATTAATTTATAATTTAGATACCATAAAATCATCTCTAAAAATGTATAATTCTATGCCAGATGCCAATGGCGCACACCTATAATCCTAGCTACTCAGGAGGTTGAGATCTGAGAATCCTGACAGCCTGGGCAGAAAAGTCCATGAGACTCTTATTTTCAATCAACCAGCAAAAAGCCAGAAGTAGAGCTGTGGTTTAAGCTGTAGTGTTCCAGCTTTGAGTGGAAAAAGCTATGGGACAGTGCCCAGGTCCCGAGTTCAAGCCTCAGGACCAGTGTCAAAAAAGAAATAAAAATTAAAAGGTCAGTCATTTGAAAGGTGTTAGTCAACACATAGATAGAAAACCAGTTTGCACTGAAGGACAGATTTTAACAAGAGGACATGCAATTCCTCACAGGGCTTTCCATTCAAAGGCAACAGAAAATGGAAGGCAGAGTCACAGCAAAGTTGGAAATATGTTCTAAATTTGCCTCCGGATAGCTCTGTTTGCCTACATCTGGGCAAGCCCGAGAACCACTTTGCTCAGACATTTTTTCTCTTGCCAATGCCTCGAGGCTGTTCTGCCTGGCTGGATTTATGAAGGAGATTGGGGCATTTTTTTTTTTTCTTTGCAACACTGCCTTTTTCCCTGAGGATTTGTTAATTGAGGTATCACGTGTAGAGAATCATTGAGTAAAACTAATATATTACATTGCCTGTTGCTGATTTCCACTGGGGCAATGATTTTTCTGTGTGCGTGGAAGACCATGCTGTGGGTATGGAAGACCATGCTCTGTGTGTCTGTGTCTTGTGTATCTGTGTGTCTGTGTGTGTGGACCAGTACTAAGCTTGAACCATGCCTATAATCCTAGCTAGTCAGGAGGCTGGGATCTGAAGATCAAAATTCAAAATCATCCCTGGCAAACAATTCTGAGAGACTTTTATTTCCAAGTCATTAACCAGCAAAAAGCCAGAAGCAGAACTGAAATGGAGTTCCAGCCTCCGCCCTGAGTTCAAACCCTGGTACTGGCACAAGAGAAGGCGGGATGGAAGATACAGATTTCCGAGTTTAAAAAGCCCCCCAGGCTTCTAGGTGATTCTGACGATACATTCTGAGAACTGCAGTCCTAGCCAGTCCCAATGATGTACATACACTCATGGTCTCAGTGTCTTAGGAAACAGAGGTATTTGAGCCCAAGAGTGTGAAGAACCCACCTAGGTAACATGGCAAGACCTGAGTGTAAACAACAAAAGCAACAACAACCCTGCACACCCCCTATTCCAGCGAAGACTTCACAATACTGATAGCTCCTGCAGGAAAAAAAGAAAGAAAGAAAAAAGAAGGAAGGAAGGGAGGGAGGGGAAAAAGAAACAAAAAAAGAAAACCAATCACCCACCTGGGGTTCTATCAGTGATGCCCACTCCCGCCCCCTGCAGGCCAAGGGGTAGGAAGGGCAATGCATCAAACTGACCATATGCAAGACCCTTGTGGGAGCCAAGAGAGAAGCCGGCTTTCCAAGCCAGGTGCCCCAACAAGCAGCAGAAGCAATGCAGTGATATTAACCACAAGGTCAAAATTAGAAATCGAACTGTTAAAGACACAGCCTTTGATATTTACCCTGTCAACGGCTTTCTGTAATATCCCAAGGATCTAACAAATAGCACCTTCCTGCGTTTTTTTTTTCCAATGCTCATAATGTGCTTGATGTTTCATAAGCCGTGGATACAGACATCGACCTCATCCTGCTCTTAAAACTCCCTATTTGTCTTGCCTCCATGCAAGCACACCGTGTTTACAAGATGCACAGCCCATTTCAAGCACCAACCGCTGGGCCCTGCCTGCTCTGACTCACCTGGGAGGCAATCCTCGGAGTCTTTAGCTTCTCCTTGTAATGGTTCATATGGGTTCTGTTATTAAAGCTTCCTCCTTAATTACTGACATACATGCAATTCAACTTACTTTCTTGCAATTATGTTATTCAGCAATAATTGGATTTCTCGTTTTAATTGGACCCTAAATTAGTAATAGCTTTCATGAAAGCCATTACAGTGATTTCTAACTACGGTTTTTGCTACTTTTGGAGTACATTATATTTCAAATAGAATGATTCCCCAACAGAAGGAATCACAACTGTAGTAAACCCTTACATGGGATCCCATTAATGATCACTCATAACTAAGGATTTGCTAACCATTGAGCATTGGGCTGGGGGGGGGGCGTCTTTGGGGGAGGTGCCCCCTGCCTGAGATTAGAGCTCACCACATGGTTTGGGTTCATGATCCAGCCATATGGATTAAAGATCCATCCCTTAACTCAGGTAGATGGGAAAGAGAAGCTATTTTTTACCTCTGGCTACTTTAGATAAATACTTTGCCATAATACAAATATTCTCAAAAACTCTGGAGATGAAAATTTTGTTGAACCTATAGAAAACACAGTTTCCTTGAAGTCTTCCTTTCCTAAAGGGATTATTTATTCAAATCAGGCCAAGGTATATGCTAGTTATTGCCAAGCTAGAAAGCGCCACTATAGCTGTGTATTAAGAACATGAGCTTTAGCCAGGTACTGAGGCTCATGCCTGTAATCCTAGTTATTCCCAAGGCTGAGATTTGAGGATTGTGGCTTGAAGTCAGCCTGAGCAGGAAAATTCTTATGATTCTTATTTCTAATTAACCAACAAAAATCCAGAAGTGAAGCTGTGGCTCAAGTAGTAGAGCACCAGCCTTGAGCACAAAGCCCTGAATTCAAGACCCAGCACTGGCACCAAGAAAAAAGAAGAGAAGAGAGAAGACAAGAAGAGAGGAGAAGAGAAAGAGAGAAAGAGAGAGAGAGCGAGAGAGAAAGAAAGAAAGAAGAAAGAAAAAAGAAAGGAGGAGAGAAAGAGGGAAAGGAAGAAAGGGGAAAGGAAGGAAGCAAGCAAGCAAGCTGAAGACAAGAGGAGAGGAGAAAGAGAGAAATAGAGAGAGAAAGAAAGAAAGAAAGAAAGAAAGAAAGAAAGAAAGAGAAAGAAAGAAAGAAAGAAAGAAAGAAAGAAAGGAAGGAAGGAAGGAAGGAAGGAAGGAAGGAAGGAAGGAAGCAAGCAAGCAAGCAAGCTGAAGACAAGAGGAGAGGAGAAAGAGAGAAATAGAGAGAGAAAGAAAGAAAGGAAAGAAAGAAAGAAAGAAAGAAAGAAAGAAAGAAAGAAAGAAAGGAAGGAAGGAAGGAAGGAAGGAAGGAGAGGGAAAGGAAGAAAGCAAGCTAGCTAGCTGTAGGGCAAAGAAAGAAAGAAAACTCTGGGGGCACATTTGTTAGGAAATGCAAAGACTTGGAAAAAATTATAGTAAGTGAAGTAAGCCAAACCCAAAAACACATAGGTCCCATGGTTTCCCTTATTTGCAGTAACTAGTATATGTTTAGGACAAGCAGAAAAGGTCAAAAGCTATGTACATATGACCGTATAAGATGATGCTAAGAGAAATGAACCCAAGATAGGGACATAAGTGGTTTTATCTTTCTTGCTGTTGTTTTTAATGTATTTATAATGTACCATGTGATTTTTTTTTGTTTCTTTTGTATGTTCTTCCCCCATGGTATAACTCCTGTTTTCATTGTATTTGATTCCAGTGTCCTGCATCTTGTATGTACATTTTTCTAATTTGGGGAGGGGAAGGAAAATAACAAAATGCTGAAATAAAGATACAGGTTGGCCCATTGTAACAATGAGATGTACAAGACACTATGTTGAAAATGAACTTTACAACTTTGTTGGGGGTGGGGGAGGGGGGAAAGAGGAGTTGGGGAATTGGGGAGGAAAGGGATGGTAAGGGAAAAACAAAGGAGAGGTAACAATGCTGGATAGGAAATGGACTCATTACCTTGCTCATGTAAATGTAACCCCTCTGTACAGTATCTTTACAATAAAATATATATACAAAAAAAACTCTGGGGGCAGAGCTCAAGTGGAAAAGCGACCTAGATTTAATACCCAGGGGATTTTATTAATCAAGATATATTATATCTATAAATTGCTTTGTTAAATGGCAACTCCTTTGTACAAGTACTTAAAAATAATTTTTAAAAATTTTTAAAAAATTATATATATCAGGATATATGATATAAATGATATGAAAAAATAAGACATTTTAGAAGTTTAGGGTATCAGAAGTAAGATTACTATTTCAAACAAAATGAACAAGAAAAATAAAGAGACATTAAGGAAAGTCTTGATAGGAGATGGGAGGAATTGCATTGTTTTGACCTGCGAGGTCATTTCACCCAAAGAATGTGTCAGGGGCTGGGAAGATGGCTTAGGCTCTAGGTTTGATTCATCAGCACCACACAGAAAAAGCCAGAAGTGGTGCTGTGGTTCAAGTGGTAGGGTACTAGCCTTGAGCTGAAGAGCTGAGGGACAGTGCCCAGGCCCAGAGTTCAGGCTCCACGACTGACCAAAAAAAAAAGAATGTGTCAATAGTGGTGGTATTTATTAGAAGCAGCACAAGAACAGATTCAAAACTCCTTGGCCTTTCTCTGCCAGTTGATTCCTTCTGAAAGGACAGGTTTGGGCTAGGTCATTGTTAAGACTGTGATTTACACACCCTATAGTAGGGAATCCTTGGAGTCCCTAAAGGGTGATAATAGTAGAGATCCAGCAGACAAATACTTCACACCTTGCTCTATTTAGACAATGCCACTGTGAATCACATTTTGCTTGAACGAGTATTTTCCTATGCACCAAAAACACAAAGTCTAAAAACCATGTAATCATGATTATAGATCCCTTTTCTTTTAAGTAATTGTCATCATCATCCAAAGGAAAAACTATGACAATATTATCTACCACAGGCTTTAATTCTTCATTTCTCACAGCTGGCCGTGATTTTGCTCCTTCTTTTGGTTCTGTTCCATTACTCCTCACACAGAGGTATTTATAGTGATGATAATGAGTTTCAAGACAAATCTAATGAAATGTGCATTTCTCTAGGATTATGAGTTTCCAGGATAAACAAGTATTGATTTGGGGAAACAAATTATGGAGCAACTTCTCCTGGCTGGCTTTTGGAGAAGGGCACCCCCTGGAGAGGTAGGTGCGCAATGACCCTGGCACATACTCTCTCAAAGCCCGGGTGTCAGTGTCCACCCTCTGCAGTCTCTACAATGAGGGAAGACTCCTTAGGATCTCCACAGGGAGTAGAATGGAAGCCTCGGCCTGCAGTAGGCCAGACCTAGTGTTGGTACATGTTACCTTTGCAGTCTGAGCTCCTGCTAGGATCCTTTCATGCTTCTCTTCATAGTCATCCTTCTGGTAATCGTGCTGACCATTGCAGGACTCCTACAACACAAATACAGTCAGCATTAGTTAAGATCTGCTGTGCTTTTTGCTATCTTAAATTAGAACTGTCACATGTTACCCTTCTCTCAAAAGATCCAATGCCATGGTCTGTGACACTGCAAAGGTGTTTTCCTGAGGATGTGTGTGTGTGTGTGTGTGTGTGTGTGTATGAGTGCACATGTGTGTGCTGGAGCTTGAACTAAAGGACTCAAGCTCTCACATAGCTTTTTCACTCAAAACTGGCATACTACCACCTAAAGCATAGCTCTACTTCTGTCTTTTTTGCTGGATAATTGGAGATAAGAGTCTCTCAGACTTTCCTCCTGAAGTTGGCTTTGAACTGCTATCTTCAGATCTCAGCCTTCTGAGTAGATAGAATTGCAGGTGTAAGTCTATAACTAGCCTGACCTATTTCATGAGGTAATTGTGTGTGTGTGTGTGTATGTGTGTGTGTGTATGTGTGTGTGTGTGTGTGTGTGTGTTTATACTGGAACTTGAACTCAGAGCCGAGGCTCTGTCCCTGAGCTACTTTTGCTCAAGGCTATTGCTCTACAACTTGAACTACAGTTCTAGCTTTTTGGTAGTGTATTGGAGATAAAAGTCTCACAGACTTCCCTGCCCAGGCTGGCTTTGAACTACAATATCTCTGATCTCAGCCTCCTAAGAAGCTCGAATTACATGCATGAGCCATCAGTGTCCAGCCTGAGGTCATTCTTTTTTGTTTTTTTGGGTTTTTTTTTATCGGTCATGGGGCTTGAACTCTGGGCCTGAGTGCTGTCCCTCAGCTCTTCAGCTCAAAGCTAGCGCTCTGCCATTTGAGCCACAGCTCTACCATTTGAGCCAGAGAGCCACATCTGGCTTTTTCTGCTTATGTGGTGCTGAGGAATTGAACCCAGGGCCTCATGCATTTGAGGCAAGCACTCTACCACTGAGCCACCTTCCCAGCCCCCTGAGGTCATTCTTTATGGCAGTTTGGAGTACAAATATTCCTTGGTGTTACTCCTCTCACGTATCTATTTCATACAGTGAACCAGCATTTTACCACTTCTAAAATCTCCCCAGGGCAATTGCTGCTGGGCTTGGTGTCTGCAGCCCTGAGGGCTGAATAGTGAAGAGGGCAGGGGAAACTAGGGGCACTGGAGGGTAGACAATACAAAGACGGAAGACAGATGCTGAGGCTCAGCCTAGCTGCTCCAGACTACGATGGTGGAGATTGGCCTTGGACCAATTGCAGCATCTGTGGCTCCAACCAGGGTGTGAGAGGAATAGGCAGGCCAGGCAGGAACGTCAATACGACTCTTATTTCCAAGTAACCACCAAAAGCCAGAAGTAGAACTGTAGCTCAAGTGGTAGGGCACCAGCCTTGAGCAAAAAAGCCCATGCCTTGAGTTCAAGCCCTAGTATTGGCACATGCACACACACATACACACACACACACACACACACACACACACACACACACACACATCTTAACATAACTAGGATTGCAGTGAAGGAGCCACTCGGTGATTGCTAGGGTTTCACTATTTATCCTCTATGAGATCCACCTGTAATTTCTGACTCCCCAGAAAATTAACAAATAAAGAGCAGTCTGTCCTTCCTGGTCTTTCCCAACACCTTTGTATCCCAGACATCCCATCCAAAGCCAGTCACACACTTCACACTTACGTCCCTCCAGAATCAGCTAATTGTCCCCATTTAAATTATCCCTCCAATGTACACACACACTCACCTGGAGGAGTTTTCTAATAGGCAATAGATCCTCAGCCCAGGGTCCCATTCAGTCAGACGTCAGACACAGCACAGCCACATAACTGATTATATGGTTCTCCCCATAAATATTCTACCACCAAGGAAGAGATTTACGATATTGTATCTTCAGTTCAATTTTCAGAACGATTTACAGCTCACACACATCCAAAAACTTATTACCAAGCGCATTATTTGAAAACAAAGCAATAGCTTGCCATCCCTCTGAGAGGACCAACGGAGCCTTCGGCACGGCCGACGATCTATCTCCACACTATCTCTGCCACTCCTATTACTATAATATATATAACAAACATCTTAAGTGAAATTACAAAGCACACATGCTACATGGTGGGGAGCGGGCTATTAAGTGAGATGCCTTCGGACCATCACAGATTTGTCTTCAAACTGAGAGCCTTGCTGAGACTTTTCCAGAAATAGGGAGACCCAGAAGCTCAGATTGGGCTGAAATTCTATGAACTCTCAGAGCACACTTCGGCTAATAGCAATTAGCTCTCCAAACAGGCACCAGTGGCCCACACCTGTAACCCTAGCTACTCCAGAAGGATAAGTCTGTGAGACTTATCTCCAAAGAGCCGGAAATCGCGCTGTGGCTCAAAGTGGTAGAGTACTAGCTTTGAGGACACAAGCTGAAAGACAGTGCCCAGGCCCTGAGTTCAAGCCTCAGAACCAGCACACCACACACACACACACACACACACACACACACACACACACACACACACACACAAAACCTGACACTCATCTTTACAAGGCTGTGGAGCCATTCTCAATGTGCTACACTCAACTGATATGATGGTTTGCATCTGGTCACAGGCAAAGCAGTGTGACCTTGATCCATTTTTCTTTTTTTTTTTTTTTTTTAATTTTATTTTATTTTATTTGAGAACATACTGTACAGAGGGGTTACAATTACATGGTCAGGATAATGCATACATTTCTTACCAAGCATTGCAGCCTCCTCCTTTGTTTACCCTTCACCTCCCTTCCCAGCCTCCCCCCTCCCCCCCCACCCAATCATACCCCCCCTCACCCCCCTCCGACATTGTAAAGCTGGTTTTGACATGACATTTTGTACTTCTCATTGTTGCAACAGGTCCACCTGAATCCTTAAACGACTTGTTTGTCCCCGTCTCCTCCACATGTTATACTGACATCAAATATAGTGAAAGCAGGGGTTACACTGTGGGGGAGGGACATACAAAGCAACAAAGAAATAATCTTATAAATGCGTTAGAAACACATGCATGAAAGAAACAAAAACATTAAAATACATATTTGAGGGTTCGTTTTCCTAACATCACATTCTCTGACTTTTTCCGCTTGACTCATACCTATACTAGATATTGCAAATAAGGGAAACCATGGGACCTATGTTTCTTTGGGCCTGGCTTACTTCACTTAATATAATTTTTTCCAAGCCTTTCCACTTCCTAACAAATGGGGCAATGTCATTCTTTCTGATGGAGGCATAGGATTCCATTGTGTATATATACCACATTTTCTTGATCCATTCATCTATTGAGGGGCATCTGGGTTGGTTCCATATCTTAGCTATGGTAAATAATGCTGCAATAAACATAGTTGTGCTGGTAGCTTTAGTGTGGTCTTTTTTGTAAACATTAGGGTAAATGCCCAAAAGTGGGATTGCTGGGTCATAGGGGAGTTCTATGTGAAGTCTTTTGAGGAACCTCCATACTGCTTTCCAAAGTGGTTGAACAAGTTTACATTCCCACCAACAATGAAGTAAGGTTCCTTTCTGTCCACATCCCCTCCAGCACAACATTGAGATATCACCTCACTCCAGTTAGAACAGCAAAAATCAAGAACTCTAACAACAATTGATCCATTTTTCTAAGCCCTCCAGCACATCAGAACACTCAGGAGAGTCTCAAAGACAGTTCTACTCTCCCAAGCCCATGTTAAGTAGACCTGATTTGATTTGTCAAAGGTAGAGCCTGAACCAGGTGCTGGTGGCTCACTCCTGTCATCCTAGCTACTCAGGAGGCTGAGATATGAGGATTACAATTTGAAGCCAGCCTGGACAAGTCCAAGAGACTCATCTCTAATGAACCACAAAAAGCTGGATGTGGATCTGCGGCTCAAAGTGGTAGAATACTAGCCTTGAGTAGAAAAGCTCAGAAACAGTGCTCAGGCCCTGAGTTCATGCACATACACACACACACACACACACACACACACACACACACACACACACACACACACACACACACACACGGAGCAGAGGAGCCTGGGTATCAGCACTTCCTTGTGCAAGTACTGAAGCTTGAACTCAGGGCTTGGGCACTGACCCCTAGCTCTTTTACTCTGCCACTTGACCCACATCTCCACTTCCAGCTTTTTGGTAGTTATAGTTAGGAGTATCACAGACTTTTTTGCTAGGGCTGGCTTTAAACTGTGATCCTCATATCTCAGCCTCCTGAGTAGCTATGATTACAGACATGAGCCACCAGTGCCCAGAGAAACAAAACTTTGGCCAAGTAGCCAGCAGCAGTGGTCCTCACCATCAACCCACCCATTTCATGGAGATTCAGCTCTAATTCCTCTCCATTCAAGAGGCATAGTGAGGGGCTGGGAAGGTGGCTCAGTGGTAGAGCGCTTGCCTTGCATGCCTGAGGCCCTGGGTTCGATTCCTCAGCACCACATAAGCAAAAAGAAAAGCCGGAAGTGGCGCTGTGGCTCAAGTGGTAGAGCGCTAGCCTTGAGCTGAAGAGCTGAGGGACAGCGCCCAGGCCCAGAGTTCAGGCCCCATGACTGGACCAAAAAAAAAAAGAGGCATAGTGATTTGCTTACACTACATCTTCCTTTGTCCTAATTTCAAACTTTTGGATTTCATTCCCACTGGGACCCTTGGAAAGTCAACTTCAGACTGCTCTTTAAAATATGAGTCACTTTCACTCTCAGCCAATCATTCTTTGGGGGTGTGTGTTCTTCCCCCAGGATGGCCTCCTTACACCTTT